>NC_140079.1:80717410-81317410 GCF_964194135.1 Talpa europaea | reverse complement strand
ATAAGAATTTTGGCTCTAGCACTGTTATTTTAAGCTCTTCCCTCCCTCACTGCATGAATGCTTCCTCAGCAGAAATCACGGGGGTTAGAAGGAGGACACACTTGGTCTGATAGGAACCAATCATGAAGGGTAAGGAGCATCTCCTGTAAAAATAAACCTTACCCCTAACTCACAGGACCTATGATGTCAACTGAGATAAATTGAGGACACTTAGCATATGGCATCAGGGATTCCAACCCAGAGGACACATCTGTATCTCTGTTGGAAATCAGTACTCAAGATGCCAATTAGACTTGCTGTAGGCACTGATATAAGCATTCCCAAAGGGCTTAACTTGGAGGTTGTTTTTTAGGGGTCAAGGGAATGAGATGTTGTGAGGAATGAGATTCGGAAGATAACAAGGGAATTGGAATATCTTGGGCCAATTAACCAATTCTAGGACAATTCCTAGAATCTGTGGATAGTTTTTCATCTTAGAACCCAGCTCTTTCTACCTTCTTTCCGTCCAACCTATTAAACAATCCTAGAAAGACCTAGCTCTATTGCCCACAGGATCCTTTTGAAAAGAAGTCAAGCAGTGGGGCCAGGCAATTACTGCTAGTATTCCCCATCTTTACTGCTGGCCATCCAGAATGTTAATGATCACATTAATTCCATGTGAGACTATGTAGATAAGGGAGTAAAAGAAGAAAATGGCATATTCCTACCCCTCCTTCTTATTTCCTCCTCTCACATTCTCATACCCCATATTTCTATTCATTCTAAAGATAAATTAAGCTATTCTACTTCTCTCTCTCTCTATTCAGATATTAAAATGTCTTATTTCACAATATATTTTGTGGTTAATTCTTTGAATAGATTCAATTATCACTACTTTCTTCAAAACCTATTGTTCATGCTTTTACCCAGTACTCTCCTTTCACCAGGATATTACATATTTCTAGTGAAGGTAGCTGTGGCATCTATACAATTCATTGATTTCTATTTTGACACTATGTCCCAAACATCATATTGGCTAGCATGTATGGGTCATCAAAAGCAAGCATGGTCCTTCCCCCTCTGGACTTAGAGATAAAACAAATAACTAAACAAGTATAGTATATCTTATTGGGTTAAGAATTTGTCTTAATTGATACTCATCAAATGCAAGTGACATAAAACAACTTATACTAAGGGAATGATGTGGGGTCACAAGAATGAAATACTGCTGGCATTTCACTTTTACACATATTTTTGTTAATAAAAATAATCATGGGAAAGGAGCTTTATATCATTAACTTTTTATCATTTTTCAAAGTGCCATTGCCTTTATATGTCTTCATTTAAAGGATATTGAAAAAATTTTGGCAATTCTCTTAAAGATATACTGAGGCATACTTGGTATATACACTAAGTGTTTTTTGTGTCCCCAAAATTCATATGTTGAAAATTAATGCCCACTGTTCTGGTATTTGGAAGTGGGGGGTTTTAGGGGATGATTAGGTCATTAATAGAATTAGTAAGAAAACCCAGAGAACACACACCATCCACCATGATAGAAGATGTCCGTCTAAGAACCAAGAGTTCACTAGACCCAAGGTCTAGAACTCACTAGATACCAAATATGCCAGCACATTAAAATTCAACTTCCCTTTTTAAAAAAAAGATTTATTTATTTATGCATACAAGAGCTGGGGTACAGGCCAGAGAGGCGGGGGTAGGGGTGATGTGAGAGGATCCACCAGAGACAGGGTGGGGAACAGAACTAGCAGACTGACTGAAATACACTGCTGAGGGGAGCAGCAGACGAGACAGAAGAGATCTGTCTCACCATGTGGGTTTCTCTCTCTCTGGCCAGCCTGGGATCGAATTCGTGCTGCAGAGGCTGCGGATTGCTTCATAGTGTGGTGCTTAATTCCTTGCACAACCAGGGAGGCCCCAAAATTCAACTTCCCTATCTCCAAAACTGGAAAAAAGATATGTTTGCTGTTTAACTCTCAGCATATATTTTTGTTATAGCAGCTATATGTACTATAACAATGGACTATAGCAAATACAATTGGTGCTTAGAGGCCAGTGATAAAATTAGAACACTGATTTTGTGTTAACTACTCCATTTTTGAATAATCATAATCAAAGAGCATCAGAAATCTGAACCCTTGAGAAATATTAGAGGTTTACCAGATTGATTTAATGAGTTCAATCCATTCTAATTTTATTCTCAAGACAACTACCACTGCAATCATTGAGAGATGCTATCTCTCCCCAGCACTCTCCTCACAGCCTTTGCTACGTCCTTATTGCGGAGAGTATAAATCAGAGGGTTCAGTGAGGGAGTGATGATACTGTAGATCAGAGAACCAACTTTGTCTTGCAGTGGAGTGCGCTGGGACCTGGGTCTCATATATGAGAAGATGCAGGCACCAAAATAGAGAGAAACCACGGTGACATGAGAGCTACAAGTAGCAAAGGCATTTCTCTTACTCCCAGCTGAACGCATCTGAATGACACTGTGGATGATAAAGACATAAGATGTAGCAACCAGGAGGATGGGGAGAAGGATTAAAATGATACCAGTGACGTACACTGTGGTCTCATAAACAGTAACATCTCCACATACCAACTTCACAACAGCTGGAAGCTCACAGTAGAAGTGGTGGATATTTCGAGGTCCACAGAAAGGGAAATGCATCAAGGTCACTGTGAGAATTAAGGAGATCATGGATCCTCCCAACCATGACATGACAGCCATCATCAGTGTCACCTTTCTGTTCATGAGAATAGTGTAACGCAGAGGATGGCAGATGGCAACATAGCGGTCATAGGACATGAGAGTTAGGAGAAGACACTCAGCACTACCAATAGACAAATAAAAGAAGTGTTGGGTTGCACAACCCACAAAGGAAATGACCTTCTTGCCAGATAGGTAGTTGGTCGCCATCTTGGGGATGGTGGTAGACACGTGCATCAGATCCATGAGGGAGAGCTGGCTGAGCAGGAAGTACATGGGTTTGTGCAGCCGGGGGTCAGCACAGATGAGGAGAATGGTGAGGGCATTGCCACTCACTGCAACAAGGAAGACCAGCATGGTCAGGGAGAAAAGAAAGACATGTGTGAGGGAGTCATCAAAGAGTCCTTCCAGGATGAAGTATACCACTGAGGTCTTATTTCTCTGCCACATTTCCCCTTCTTCAGGCCCTGGGGAAACAAGTAGAGATGAACATGCTGTCAGAAATCCTGGGGTTCAGTAAATCTGGCAACAACATCTTTTAATGGGGAATTTTTGAAGATAAGTTTTTCTATCTCTAATTTTTCAATAGCTATGATGATTGAAATAACCACTTAAAGAGAAAATTAAAATGACACACAGAACTTAGGAAACTCACTTATGCACTCTTCCACCAATGAATTTCAAATGTAATTAAGGAATGAATCCACAGTCTGATGGTGAGAGGCAGGAGGTGAGCTATGGGTAATGACGCAGACCCTCCACGCTCTCTGCAAGCGCTCAGTTCTCCCCAGACCACCACATATCACAACCTGGAAGCTCTCCAGGCCTCGTCCTGTTGGGATTTTGTGGCAACCTCATCACATAGACATGACTGATTTATTCTTGGCCATTGAGGAACGATTCAACTTCCAGTCCCTCACCCCTTGCAGGAGGTCAGGGGGCTAAGACTGAAATTTCCACCCTTTATTCTTGTTGGCTTGATGACAGCCAGCCCCCATCCTGAGGTGTTTTCCAAAAGTTATCTTCCTAACATAGTAACAGGCAACTTAAAGACTCTCAACACTTAGGAAATACAAGGCTTTTTTTTTTTTTAATTTATTTATACAAGCACTGGGTACAGTCAGAAGCTCGGGAGGGTGAGAGAATTCACCAGAGCCAGAGTGGGGAGCAGAGCAGGCAGCAGGACTGAAGTACACTGCTGAGGGGAGCAGCGGGCAGCAGGAGAGGTTTGCGCGCCATGTGGGACCCTCCTCCGGTGGCCGGGGAGCAGCCGGGGATCGAACAGACGCTGCAGAGACTGCGAACAGCTTCGCAACCCAGCGCTCAACCGCTGCGCCACCAGGGAGGCCCAGAAATACAAGGCTTTTGGGGGAGCTGTGAAATAAGAACTGTGGGTAAAGACCTAATATGTATGAGAAATATACTTTGGTCATCTGAATGACCAAAATATGTACATTACCTACAAATCGCAATATTTTAATATGTTAACCAGACACTTTCATTTTCTTCTCCATGTTCATCCTCTTTTCTAACATAAGATATATTAATAGTTAATCTCTTAATTCACAATTCATATTACAGGAAATAAAAAGGGGAGTATTTTCAGGTAGGATTATAATACATTTGACCCAGGATAAATAAGAGATTTTATATCCTCATGTGGGGAAAGAATGGTGTGTTTTATATCCTGTTCTTGGGACAGGTTAACATGCTTTGTTTGTACATGAAATATTGATAGTTGTGCCATGCTAGATGGAAGATAAGTTGGTATTGTCATTACCTGGAGATTTAAAGTGACACACGTGTGCTAGGATGAGACATACCAAAGTCACTACGCTATGTACTTATAAACAATAATAGATGTGTCCAGTGTAGACCCAAGAGTCTTCAACTTCTGGATCAGGCTGATTAAACTAGGATTATAACTTCTAACTGGACAAATATCGAAGTCCTTCTTAATCCTATCATATAAATTCTGATCGAAAGAGCTTGATTCTAGATGAAGTCCAACTTAAACAAAAAAATCTAAATTGATGACTAATATATCCACCCTACCCCTTTTCATGTTTTTCTTAAAACATTTCCCTAGATCTTCCAGATTATCCAGATTATCTAAAACTCTATAAAGTAAAGAACTTAGAACTGAATGCATTATTCACAGGATAATTGGACAAGAATCATTTAAGTTCAAGGCAATCTTTCATACTAAGATACACTGTTAATGTAGTATCTTAATGTAGTCTCTCTCACTGTTAATGTAGTCTAGGATTTAATCTTTTTGGCCATGACGTCATACTGTTATATTAAACTCAGCTTTATGGGGACTCAGAGCCAAATTTCCCTAAGCTCCCCCTGATCACACCAACCCAGCCAAGTTATCCACACATTTCCTTTATATAAAAGTATTCACAGACTTCCTTATCTCTTTGCTCATTACTTTCCATCTTTCTCTGTAGATCTCCATAGTGTTAGATTCTCCATCATCTGATTCATGTCGGGGAAGACATGTTAGGTAACCTTTCCAATAACTTCACATTCTGATTTCTGACCCTCAAGTGGCTTTTCTTCTCCTCCTTCTCTAGAAGCTGTCCTTCTAAACTGTCCAGATGTCACCCTATGAATTAACGCATGGAGAAATAAACTAAAATGGTAGGAGATGCCCAAGTTTCAAATGAAGGATTTTCTGCACAGCTCATCCCATAACATCCCAACATAAGCTTACCTGGAATTTTCTCTGCAGAGACTTGTAGGCAGGACACGAGTAACAGTGAAATGCAGAAGACAGGGTAGGTCCACACCGACTCACACATTGGCTTCTGATCATCCAAAGTAGCCTTTCCTGGAGTGCTCAGAAGAATTCCTTCTCTGACCCTATGAACCTCCAATTACTGGTTACATGGTTTAAAGAAAACTGTCCTACACGTTCATTTTTTTACAGTAATGACCCTTTGTCATAATAACACCAAGGACAGCAATATTTGTAATTCTGTGATGATCTTGTAGTCTATGTTTAGATTTTGAGTTCTACTATTACATAGCAGTACAGGTTATGTACCTTTTTAATCTCTACTAGCTGCAACTTGAATCATGTGAATGCTTCTGCTCCCTCTAAATGTGCATGTAAGTCATGTGTCTACCCCAAAATGAGAATA
Source organism: Talpa europaea (assembly GCF_964194135.1). Taxonomy (NCBI): domain Eukaryota; kingdom Metazoa; phylum Chordata; class Mammalia; order Eulipotyphla; family Talpidae; genus Talpa; species Talpa europaea. The sequence continues at coordinate 81,311,548 of NC_140079.1, read as the reverse complement.
ATAGTTTGGAAGGTAAGAATTTCCATTAATGTTTCCTGATTAAGAAGCTACATTTGCTGCCATCTTACTCATCACTGAGTCCACCATCAAGAGAAATTCTCTTCTGGTGTTTCTGCTATTTTGAATCACTCCAGGCACTGTTTGCTTGGCTTTGCAACTCCTTTCCTACCTAATAAAATAAAAAAATTACCTCTGGCATTGTTTTTTAAGCCTGTCCCTCACTGCATGAATGCTTCCTCAGCATAAATCATGGGGGTTAGAAGGAGGACACACTTGGTCTGATAGGAACCAATCATGAGGGCTAAGAAGCACCTCCTGTAAAAATAAATCTTACCCCTAACCCAGAGGACCTATGATGTCAACTGAGATAAATTGAGGACACTTAGCATATGGCATCAGGGATTCCAACCCAGAGGACACATCTGAATCTCTGTTGGAAATCAGTACTCAAGATGCCAATTAGACTTGCTGTAGGCACTGATATAAGCATTCCCAAAGGGCTTAACTTGGAGGTTGTTTTTTAGGGGTCAAGAGAATGAGATGTTGTGAGGAATGAGACTCTGGAAATAATAAGGGGTTATCTTGGGCCAATTAACCATGGAGAGAAACAATTCCTAGAATCTGTATAGTTTTTTATCTTAGAACCCAGAGCTCTCTAGCTTCATTCCACCCAACCTATTAAGACAATCTGAGAAAGACCTAGCTCTATTGCCCATAGGATCCTTTTGAAAAGTCAAGCAGTGGGGCCAGGCAATTACTAGCATTCTCCACCCTCACTGCTGGTCATCCAAAATGTGAATGATTACATTAATTACATGTGAGAAGATGTGGGTAAAGGAGTAAAAGAAGAAAGTGGCATGGTCCTATACCTCCTTCTTATTTACTCCTCTCACATTCTTATACCCCAATGTAGGGTAAGTGAAAAATTAATCAGGGTTTTCCGCCCTCCCGCCATTGCGTTAATGATGGCTCCATGCTTGCCTGATGGCGGACACCTGGAGGAGGGGGTGGGCATGCATAGGTGGGTGCACCTGGGCTGAGACTGGGCTTATAAGGGCGGCATCACAGGGACTCCAGCGAAACCAGGAGAAGAGAGCAGAACCACCAGAGCAGAGAGAACGAGAGTAGCAGAATAGAAGGAGAACGAGAAGCAGCAAGGGAATGAGAGAAGGAGATCACCAGAGAGCCCAGAAGGAGTGAAAACTCGTCAAGGGCTGGGAGGCCTGCCAGCCTCCTGGCCCCCAGTACCCCTGCCTGCCGTGTACCTGGTAAAAGCTCAAGAAAAGCCTGAAAAGCCACCGAGTGCTCCAGGACTCTCATTATCTGTCTGCTTGGATCATAGACATCCTGCTTTGTGCATTCCTGCCCCTACACCCGTATTCCTATTCATTCTAAAGATAAGTTAAGCTATTCTACTTCTCTCTCTCAACTCAGATATTGAAATGTCTTATTTCACTAATGTATTTTGTTGTTAATTCTTTGAATAGATTCAATTTATCACTGCTAACTTCAAAACCTATTGTTTACGCTTTTACCCAGTGGTCTCCTTTCACCAAGATATTACATATTTCTAGTGAAGGTAGCTGTGGCATCGATACAATTCATTGATTTATATTTTGAAACTTGCTATGTCCCAAGCATCATACTGGCTAGCATGTGTGGGTGACCAACAAGCAAGCATGGTCCTTCCCTCTTTGGACTTAGAGATAAAACAAATAACTAAGAAAGTGTAGTATATCTTATTGGGTTAAGAATTTGTCTTGGGGCCTCCCTGGTGGTGCAGAGGTTAAAGTCTCAGTGCTATCAAGGTATTGCCAGCCACTGCAGCCAGAGTTTGACACATATGGCACAGCAGACCTCTCCTGTCTCACCTGCTGCTCCCCTCAGCAGTGCATTTCAGTAGATCCACCTGTTCTACTCCCCACTCTCTTTGGTGAATCCTCTCACCCCATGACTCTCTGGCCTACACCCCAGTTCTTGTATGCATAAATAAACCTTTTTTAAAAAAGAATTTGTCTGAATTCATGCTCTTCAAATGCAAGTGACATAAGACAATGTATGCTATCCAAGGGAATGATGTGGGGTCAACAATGAACTAGGTAAACTGAACCCAGAATCAGCTAGATCTGGAAACTTCAATAATGTTGACTTGGTCTTAGTGTCTGTGTTAATGTCACTCTCTTAGGCATTTTCACAGGAGTTTAAATATATAGCTGGAAGCTTGGATGCCCTACTTATGACTTGAAATTCAGTAGTCCTCCACCACTGGTTCAGAAAATTCCAGAAAGAAATTTTTCAAAACAATTTTAGGTTGGTGACATATTTGATTCCATCACCCTATCTCAGAGCTTACAGTGAAATAGTGGACCTATCCAGGACAGGTGCCCATCACATGGATTTAAAAGAGTAGGATCAGCAAACATACACACAAGTGTGACTGTGAGGGGTGACTTTAAGAAAAGGGAAGGTTTGCATAAATAAATAAGAACAATTAGTAAATTATGACAAGGACGTATTCACTAAGCTAGGGCAAAAGTGGCAGGTTGCCTGCTAGACTGGGTCATAAGGGGTGTTAAGCTAAGCTTTCTAAATTAAGGTAAGGAATAGGGGGTGTTAGAAGGTGGTAACAGAAGATAAAAAGAGATGTAGGTAAATATAAAGACAACGGGATATTCAAAATCCAGAGTAAGAAATTTGTGTTTTATTTCAGGAGCTGAAAGGAGGCCAGTGTGACAGTGGCTGCAATGGACCAAGGAGGTTTTATTCAGAGCAGAATGTGAGTTATTTGAAAAGTTTTTAGTAAGGAGGTATCAAGAGACGAGTTACATGTTTTGTTCATTTTCAGAATCAATTGGTCATTTGGCTACCTGGGTTCCTTTGATTTCAAATGAGTTTTAGAATAAGTTTTTTTTTAATTCTTTTTTTTAAAAAAAGATTTATGTATGCATACAAGAACTGGGGTACAGGCCAGAGGTGTGGGGGGTAAGAGGATTCACAAGAGACAGAGCAGGGAGCAGAACAGGCAGACGACCAAAAACACTGCTGCGGGGAGCAGTGAGTGAGACAGGAGAGGTCTGCTGCATCATGTGGGTTGCTCTCTGGCCAGGGATTGAACTCATGCTGCAGTGACTGTGGACAGCTCCATAGGTTGCATCTTAACCCCTTATGCCACCAGGGAGGCCCTAGAATAAGTTTTTTATTTCTGAAACATGCCCTTTGGATTGACTGGATTGCATTGAAACTGCAGGTCACTTTGAGCAGTATGGATGACTTGATATTATTAGGTCTTCCAATCCATGAAAACAGGGTATCTTTTCATTGATTGATTGCTTTAATTTGTTTCCACAGTTCTGTAGTTTTCTGAGTACAAATCTTTCCTTTCTTGGATAAGTTAATTCCAATTTTTTGATTGCTATTGTAGATATAATTAAATTGGAACCTTGCCTTATACCGTAGGCAAAATTTAACTTAAAATCATCAAAACCTATTGAAATCAGGGCCTCCCCGGTGGCGCAGCGGTTGAGCGCTGGGTTGCGAAGCTGCCTGCGGCCTCTGCGGCGCCAGTTCGATCCCCGGCTGCTCCCCGGCCACCGGAGGAGGATCCCACATGGTGCGCAGACCTCTCCTGCCACCCGCTGCTCCCCTCAGCAGTGTACTTCAGTCCCTCTGCCTGCTCTGCTCCCCACTCTGGCTCTGGTAAATTCTCTCACCCTCCCGCGCTTCTGACTGTACCCAGCGCATGTATAAACAAAACAAACAAACAAATATAATAAATAAATAAATAAATAAAAAACATGCCTCTATAAAAAAAAAAAAAAAAAACCTATTGAAATCATTTCACTCATTTGTGGAATGTAAAGAAACAAAGCAAATAAACCAAGATAAAACCTTGGACTCTGACAACATTATGGTTGGGGGAAAGGAGGACTCTGGAAGTGTAAGTGATTGGTTGGTAGTGGGCGGTAACTGGACTTTTGGTGATGAGTGTGATGTGATATACACAGTCATGGAGGTGACAAACTATACGCCTGAAACCAGACAGTGTTGGAAACTAACTAATGTTACCTAAATTTTAAAAACCTAATACAAGGACTACAACTATAAAACTTTTAAAATATATTTATTTATGCATACAAGAGCTGGGGTACAGGCCAGAAGTGCAGGGGGTGAGGGGATTCACCAGAGACAGAGTGGGGAGCAGAACAGGCAGACTGACTGAAATACACTGCTGAGGGGAGCAGCAGACGAGACAGGAGAGGTCTGCTGCACCATGTGGGTTTATCTCTGGCTGGGATCTAACTCATGCTGCATAGTGTTGATGCTTAACCCCTTGCACCACCAGGGAGGCCCCTACAACTATAAAACTCTTAGAAGAAAACGTCAGCTCCAAGGCAAGCATCTTGTGGAGGCTGAGTGCCCGCAGCGGCAGTGTGAACCGATCTGGTCTCAGGAAAGTGACTCCCTTCTTCTTCCAGGTCTTTTAACTCCTCTTTGCCCCATACTGACCAGCTTGGTAACTGTGGAGGAGAGCTCAGAATTGCCCAGGTTGGGGGAAATTAGTGAAAAACACAATGAGCCAAGGATATAAATGGCGGCTGGTGTCTGGACCTAAAGTCATCAAGCTTTTTAACCCCTGTTTACCAGCCTGAAGGAATAGTAAAACTCTTAGAAAATTTTTATCTTTGATTTCTGTCTTCCCCTTGTCCCTGTCCCAGGACAATAATACAGTAAAATCCTTGCCTGTGGAACTTGCAGTTTTGTAAGTCAGGCAATTAATATAAAGCAAAATGTATACTATTATGCAAATAGTAGACAGGCTCATCAGGGGAGCACATTTTGTCAAGCTTACACCTAACAAGATCAAAAGGAAATGAGAGAGTATTTGGGACTTCCAGGGCTTGGAGAATAATATGTGCACAAGTCAAGTGGACTCTTGTGTATTTAAGAACCATCCAGGGGTTAATGTGCCTGGTAATACAGGAAGCAAGGGGCAGCATGACAGGGATAAAATGAGTGAAATGTTGCATGGCCAGGGCAGGTACATTCATTCAAGCTAAGCAAAGTACTTTGGATTTTATGTGTGTGCTACAGTCAGATTTTAAAGGGTTATAAGTAGGAATAAAATGATCTAGATTTTGAAACAACATTTAAATCTCCCATGTGAAAGATAAGAACAGGCTAAGCTGGGGCTGGCTGCTGGTCCACCCCCTCAGCTTCCAGGATGAGCTCTGGTTGTACTCTGGTGACCCCCTCAGCCTCCAGGCTGATCTGGGGCCTGTTGCTGGTAAAACGCCTCAGCCTCCAGGCTGAAGTGTGGCAGTCCTCTGGTCGACCCCGTCAAGCTCCAGGCTGAGCTTGGGTAGTCCTCAAGTCCACCCCATCAGCCTCCAGGCTGAGCTGGGGCTAGCCTGCTGGTCGAATCCCTCAGTCTCTAGGCTGAACTGGGGCTGGCGCTGGTTGCCCCACTCAGGCTTCACACTGAGTAGAGATAGTCCTCTGGTAGACCCAATCAGTCTCCAGGGGGTAGTCCTCTGGTACACCACCTCAGCTCCCTGGTGAAATGGGGATCCTGCTGCTTGATCCACTCAGCCTATATGCTGACCTGGCGCTGGCCTGCCACTTGACCCAATCAGTCTGAAATTTGAGCCATCGCTGCCCTGCCGCTAGTCCCCCTCAGCTGATGGGGTCGACGATAGGACTACCCAAACTCAGCCAGGAGACTGATGGGTTCCACTAGAGGACTATCCGACTCAGCTGGAAGGCTGAATGGGTCAACCAGCAGCTGGCTCCAGCTCAGCCTGGAGGCCGATGGGGTTGACCAGAAGACAACCCAAGCTCAGTCTGGAGACTGGTGAGGTCTACTAGAGGACTTCCTGAGCACAGCTTGGAGGCCGCTGGGGTCAAGCGGCAGGCCATTCACAGTTCAGATTGGACACTGAGGGGGATGAAGGGCAGGCTGGCCCCAGCTCAGCCTGGAAGCTTATGGGGTCGAGCAGCACACAGGCCATGGCTCAGACTTGAGCCTGGAGAATGGGGGGGTCGAACAATAGCCAGCCACAGCTGAGCCTGCAGTCTGAGGAGGTTGACCAGCAGCAACCCCAGCTCAGCCTGGAGAGTGAGAGTTCAAATGCAGGCAGGCCCAGGGTAAGACTGGAGGCTAAGGGGATCGAGGGCAGGCCTGCCATGGCTCAGGCTGGAGGCTAAGTTCTTCGATGACCACAGGACCCAGCTCAGCCTGGAGGCTAAGTGTTCGAAAGCAGGCCAGCCAAGGCTAAGCCTGGAGGCTATGGGATCAAGTAGCAGGCCTGCCATGGCTCAGACTGGAGGCCGAGGGGGGTCGAGCTGCAGGCTGGCCCCAGACCAGCCTGGAGGCTGAGGAGTTTGACCTACAGGTTGGTCCCAGCACAGGCTGGAACCCAAGGGGGTCGAACTGCATGCCATCTCCAGCCCAGCCTGGAGGCTGAGGGGGTCACCCTGCGGCCACCCCAGCCTAGGCTGTAGGCTGATGAGGTCGACCAGCAGTTCGAACATAGCACAACCTGGAACCTGAGGGTGTTGACCTGAAGCCGGCCTCAGCCCAGCCTCGAGGCTGAGGGGGACGACCCGCAGATTGGCCCCAAAACAGGCTGGAGGCTGAGGGGGTCGCCCTGCAGACCGGTGCCAGCATAGTCTTGAGGCTACCTGGTGGTCCTGCAGGCCAGCTCCAGCCCAACCTGGAGGCTGAGGGGGTCGACTAGCAGGCTGAACCCAGCCCAGCCTGGAGGTTGAGTTCAACCTGCAGGTTGTCCCCAGCACAGGCTGGAAGCCCAGGGAGCTGAGGTGCAGGCCAGCCCCAGCAGAGCCTCGAGGCTGGCTGGTCGACCTCTAGGTCGGCTGCAGCACAGGCACGAGGCTGACAGGGTCGACCTGCAGGCCATCCCAAGCACAGGATGGAGGCTGAGGGGGTCGACTAGCAGGTCAAACATATTTATTATCTCTCTCCCTAGTAATGTAGACTAGGATTTAATCTTTGTGACCATCTCCCACATTGTTATTTCAAACTCAGCCTCTTGGGGGACAAGCACCCAACTTTCCCCATGCTCCCCCTGATCACACCAACTCAGTCGAGATAGCTGCACATTCCCCTTTTACATAAGTATCCATATATTTCCTCATCTGTTTACTCATTATTTTCATCTTTCTCTTTATATCTCCATAGCATAAATTTTTCCAACTTCTGGCTCATGTCTCTCCCCCTCGCTTAGGTAACTTTCCTAATAATTTTGCATTCTGATCGCTGTCCCTCCAGTTACTTTTCTTAAGAGGCAGAAAGTGTCCTAGGGAGTCATAGGAATTAGACGGAGGACAAGGTGGGCCAGATGTGAGTCAGTCATGAGGGAAAAGAAGCACCAACTTTAAGAATAAAACATCCCTTATCCTATAGGACCTCTGACATCACCTGAGGCAAATTAGAACACTAAATATATGGTATTGGCGATCACAACCCATGGGACTCATCCTGAATCTCTTCTGGAAACTAGTACTCAAGATGCCAATTAGAATTGCATGCATTAAGATAAGCACTCCCGAAGGGCTTTACTTGAAGTTTGTTTTGGGGGCCAGGGGAATGATAGAATTTGAGGTGTGTGGCTTGCAGACAACATGGAAAAATCTTCTCCAAGGAACCAATTAGCCATGGAAACAATTCCTAGAGCTCATGGCCAGATTTTAAATTTGGAAGGCAGCTATGCTCACCACTATACCACCAATGTCACACCAGATTTTAAATTTAGAAACAAGAGCTCTATAAACCCTTCCTATCCAGCCCTTTTGATCAGACAGTTCAGAAAGATCTAGTTTCCATTACCCACAGAACCCTTTTGAGGCTTTCCCTATATGACATATTAGAAAAGAAGTCAATAAAATGATGTAGTTATTACCTCTTGTATTTACCTCCATAGCTGTTGATCATACAATAATTTTATAAATCTTAGTGTAACATCTGAAAAGATTTCAGATATTGAAGAAAGTGAAAATTTTACATACGTTCCTTTTTATTTACTCCATTATACTCTCAAGCCCTGCTCTTCTTCTCAAAGCATATGTTAAGCTACTCTTTGTTTCCCTGTCTTAACTCAGATATAAAAATGTCTTGCTTTCTTGAGTTTATTTTATTTATTCTTTGAAAACCATAAGACACCAATGAAGGAAATTGCAGAAGTTACAAATAGAAAGACATTCTGTATCATGGAGAAGTACAATTAATATGTCTAGACTACCTAGAGCAATCGAGAAATTCAATGCAATCCCCATCAAAAATTCAATGTAATTTTTCACAGAAATAGAACAAATAATTTTGACATTTGTATGGAACCACAAAAGATCTTGCATAGCCAAAGAAATATTGAGGGAAAAAAAGAACAAAGCTAGAGGTATCATACTCCCTGGTAACAAACTTATAACAAAGCAGTAGAACTCAAAGCAGTATGGTAAAAGAGTGAAAACAGACATTTTGGATAAGGATAGAAAAGCTGGATAGAAATGGGATCAATGGAACAGAATAGAGAACCCAGATGTAAACTCACCTGTGTGTGGACAATTAATTTATGACAAAGGAGTCAAGAATATATAGTGAAGACTTGTAATCAGGGAAATGCAAATCAAAACTACAATAAGATATCATCTTACTCCAGTGAGAATGGCACATATTAAAAAAACTAGCAACAACAAATGTTGGTGAGGATGTGGAGAAAAAGGAACTCTCCTGCACTGCTGGTGGGAGTGCAAAATGGTCCAACCACTATGGAAAGCTGTGTGGAGATTCCTCAACCTGCTCAAGATGGAGCTTCCATATGATCCAGCAACTCCATTCCTAGGTATTTACCCAAAGGACACAGAAACATTAATTCAAAAGGGCACCTGCACCCCTAAGGTTATAGCAGCACTATTTACAATTGCTAAACTATGGAAACAACCCAAATGCCCAAAAATAGATGACTGGATCAAGAAGATGTGGTATATATACACAATGGAATCAAAAAGATAAACTCATGCAATTTGCAGCAACATGGATGGAGCTGGAAGGGATCATACTCAGCAAAATAAGCCAGAAAGAAAAAGGAAAATACAGAATGGTCTCACTCATAGCAGGAATTTAGAAAACCTAAATAAGAGACCAGAAAAAAGACTAATTGCAATAAAGTAAAAGTCAAAATCAGCAAGCAACTATAGAGCAGAGACACAGTACAGTGGGGGGGCAGGGGGAGGAAAAGAGGGATTAGGGTCAGAAAAAGTGTATGGGAATTGTATGGGGAATATAACCAAAATGAAAATGCATACATTATGCAAAAATGAAAAATGATGTAAGAATTATATAAAATAAAATTATTTAAAAAAAAGAATATATAGTGAAGAAAGTATGGTCTCTTTCAATAGTATTGAGAAAACCAGACATGCAAAGGATGAAACTAGACTGCTATCTTACACCATGCATAAAATTCACCACAAAAGGAATTAAAGACATGAATGTAGGACCTGATGTCATAAAATGCCTAATAGAAAACACAGGCAATAAGCCCCTTGACATCATTCGTAGCTATATTTTTGCAGAGCTGACTCCAAAGACAAGGAACAAACAAACATGCATGAACTACTTGTATGGTTAATTCTGTTACCCAAGACTCTACCTAAGTCCTTTTGTATTCTGGGATCTCAATATTAATAGCATTCTTGAATAAACATGAACTTTTGAGAGAATTTAGAAAACTCCCTCCCTGCAGTAACAGAAACTGCCACAAGATGGCAGGGGGGCAACATCAAGCATTAAAACTGGTTAATTGAAGAGCACAAAGAAATGGAAAGGTATTTGTGCTTGTGAATCAGAAGAATCAATATTGTCAAAATAACCATTCTACCTAAAGCAATATACATATTCAGCACAATCCTTATTAATGTTCCAATGGCCTTCTTCACAGAATAGAACAAATTATCCTAAAATGATACGGAACCACGAAAGACCTCAGTAAAAAAAACACTTAGAAAAAAGAAAAAAATGGAGGCATCATGCTCCCTGACTACAAATTATACTATGAAGCTACAGGATGTAAGATAGTATGGTAGTAGAATAAAAACATGGACACAGATCAATGCAATAGAAGTGAGAGTTCAGAATTAAAATGATATCTAAGTGGAGAACTAATTTATGACAAAGGAGCCAAGCGCATACAATAGAGAAAGAAAAGTCTCTTTGATGATTGGTTCTGGGGAAACTGGGAAGCCACGTGTAAAAGAATGAGACTAATCATCAGCTTATGCTCAAAATGAAGTAAAGACTTGAATATAAGACTGAATATAAGACTTGAAACCATAATATGCACAGAATAAAACATAGGTTAAAAACTGTTTAACATCAGTCTTAGTGATATCTTTGTGGATTCATCTCTAATAGCAAAAGAAACAAAAGAGAATATAAACAAATGGGTCTACATTGAACTAAAGATCTTCTGGGTCCTCCCCGGTGGCGCAGCAGTTGAGTGCTGGCTTGCGAAGCTGCCCGCAGCCTCTGCAGCACCAGTTCGATTCACCCGGGTGAGGGTCCCACATGGCCCGCAGACCTCTCCTGCCGCCCGCTGCGCCCCTCAGCAGTGTACTTCGGTCCTTCTGCCTGTTCTGCTCCCTGCTCTGGCTCTGGTGAATTCTCTCACCCTCCCGCGCTTCTGACTGTACCCAGTGCTTGTATAAATAAATAAATAAATCTTGAAAAAAAAAATCTTCTGCACAACAAAAAGAAACCATCATTAAAATGGAAAGGCAGCCAACAAAATGCGAGAAGATATTTGCAAATCATATATCAGACAGAGGGTTAGTATCCAAAATTTATAAACTCGTACAACTCAACGACAACAAAAACAACCTGATCAAAAAATGGGGAAAGGATCTAAACAGACATTTCACCATAGGAGAGAGACAGATAGCAAACTGACACACAAAAAGATGCTCTGCATTGCTTATATTTGGAAATGCAAACCAAAGCCACAATGATATTTTACCTCACACTGGTTAGAATGACAATTATCAAAATTAAGAAATAATAAATGTTGGCAGGTATGTGGAGGGGAAAAATACCTTGTCAACTGTTGGTATGACAGTAAATTGGTATAGTCATTATGGGGAACACAATAGAGGATCCTCAAAAATATCTGAAATAGAACTACCTTATGGGTATTTACCTAAAGCACATGAAAACATTAACTCAAAAGTATATTTGTACTCCAATGTTCATTGTAGCACTAGTCACAATAGTGAAGATATAGACACAGTTCAAGTGCCCAAGAACAGAGAATGGATAAAGATGTGGTACACACACACACAGTGGAATACCACTCACTCATAAAAAAGATGAAACCTTGCCATGTAAGACAAACTGAATAGAGCTTGAGGGGATTACACTAAGTGAAATAAGTCAGAAGGAGAAAGGCAAATACTGTATGATTCCACTCATTTGTGCAATAGAAAGAAAACAAAAACAAACCTTTGGACTATGACAACACAATGGCAGTTACCAGAAGGGGGAAGGTGTAGGAAGGCTGCTTGATTGGTGGTGGGTGGGCATTACCATGCAGTCTTGGAATCTATAAAACATTGTAAACTTATGTTACCTCAACTTTTTAAAAAAATGCACCTTTTAATAATGTAGCTTGAAAACATGGAAGAAACTAGAAAAAAGAATGTTACCCAATGCAACAAATGAATAAGGAAAATATATAAAAATGCACAAATAGCAGCTGCTTGAGGAAAGAAATACTTACATCTTTCCGAATGGAAAATGGAGCCAGGCTGAAAATAACTCAAATGCTGGTCGTGCAATTCGCGAACAAGGTCAAGAAAGATACAAAAAAATAATGGGACCAAAATGAGGAAAGGGAATTGGAGGAAAATAAGCATTCAGTTGCTGACAAACCCAGATTACACATACAAATAAGAAATAAGAAAAAAAATTAGAGCAGAAATAAAATACTTAGGAATAAATTTAACCAAAGAAGGACCACAATTGAAAATTGAAAACTACTAATCAGTGTTGAAATAAATTTTAAAAAATTAAATAAAAGCAGAGACATCATGTATTTATGGATTAGAAGATTTAATATTTAATATTGTTATGATGGCAATATCCCCCATATTACTCAGAGTCAATGCAATCCTTATCAAAATTCCAACAACCTTTTTACAAAAATGGAATTCCAAGGTATTCCAAATAACCAAAACAATATTGGCAGGGAAAAGAACAACATAAGGTTCATATTTCCCAATTTCAAACCTTATTACAAAGCTACAGTAATCAGACCATGTGATATTGGCATAAGGATACTTGTATAAAGCAACAAAATAGATTTCTGTGCACCCAGAAATAATCCCATACATCCACAATCGATTGATTTTTCAATAAAGATGCCAAAACCATTCAATGGGAAAAGGATAGTTTTTTCAACAGATGGTTCAGGGGCAACAGGATATCCATATACAAAAGAGTGAAGTTGGACTTTATTACTCACCATATAGAAAAATTAACAACCTAATTATAAATACCTATATGTAAAAGCTACATCTACAAAATTCTTAGAAGGAAATACAGGAGTAAATCTTTATAGCCACAGATTAGGCAATGTTTTCTCAAATATAATACCAAAATCATAAGTAGCATGAGGAAAAATAAATTGGGTTTCATCAAAATGTAAAATTTTGTGCCTCAAAGGATTATCAATGAAATGAAAGACAACCCACAAAAGGGAAGAAAGTATTTGGAAATTATATATCCAGTAAAGATTGTATATCCAAAATATATAAAGAGTTCAACAACAAAAATACAATCAATCTGATCTTTTTTTTAAGATTTATTTATTTATACAAGAACTGGGGTACAGGCCAGATGCTCGGGAGAGTGAGAGGATTCACCAGAGACAGAGCAGGGAACAGAACAGGCAGACTAACAAAATACACTGCTGAGGGGAGCAGCAGACGAGACAGGAGAGGTCTGCCGTGCCATATGGGACCCTCCCTGGCCGGCCGGGATCAAACCAGCGTTGCCAAGGCTTCGGACAGCTTTGCAGCGCTGCACTCAACCACCAGCATCACCAGGGGAGGCCCAATCAATCTGATCTTAAAATGAGCAAAGGATTTGAAGAGATATTACTTCAAAGAAGTCATGCAGATGTGCAGTAAAAAGATGGAAAGATAATGAACATCATTAGGTCATTAGGGAAGTGCAAATCAAAACCACAATGAGATGCCATTTCACAGCCACTACTATGGCTACAGTTAAAAAATCAAAGCAAACAAAAACCCCAAATGCCAAGTATTGAACCCATTTATACCTTGCTGCTGTGGAAAATGGTTTGGCAATTCCTCAAAAAGTTAAAGAGTTACCGTATGTTCCAGCCATTCGAATCCTAGATGTTTATCCAAGAGAACACAAAAATTAGTATATGAATGGCCATAGCACCATTATTCATAATAGCCCCAACGTGGAAACAAGCCAAGTATGCATCAACCGAGAAGCAGATAAACAAAATGTGGTCTCGCCATCCAATGAAATAATATTCAACCATATTAAGGAGTGAAGGACTAAGACAGCACAGATGAACCTCAAAACTGTGCTAAGTGAAAAAAGCCAGTCACGAAAGACCTTGCATTGTATGGCTCCATGTGTATGAAAAACCCAAAATAGGAAAATCTATCGAGGCAGAAAATAGATGAGTGGTTGCTTACAAATACCTAAATGAAGGATATGGGAATTTGAGAGTAGTAGCTAAGGATTTCTTTTTGAGTTGATAGAAAGGTTTTTAAATTGTGTGAATGGATGCACAATTCTCTGTATATACTAAAAGTTACTGACTTTTGTACTCAAAATGAGTGACTTACATGGCATGTGAGCTATTTCTCAGTAAAGTTGTTTGAAAATTGACACTATCAAGAAAGAATTCAAAATGACATTTGCTTTTTTCTCTTGGTCTCTTTTTCCTCTTGCTTTTTTCTCTTGCTTGCTGTCTTGGTCACTTGGCTGGACTCTGGGTCCTGTCCTTCTGGCTATAAATAAGGGATTCTTTATATAACATTTGTGTAGCATAAAGAAAAAGTATTATTTTCCTAGTTGTTGAATAAGTGCCCCCAGGAGAACCAAAATAACTTCCCTTAGGAGTGAGCCTGCCTCATTTACTTGGGGGTTAATTTGGGATTAAGAAGAAGAAAACAAAACCAGGTAATTGCTCTTTGTTGAGAATTTGAGGGCACAGAAGAACCAAAAAGAGGACAGGAAGAAGGACTGTCTTCAGCAACGAGATTGCCATAGTCAATATTTATTGTGCTGGACAGGGAAAGGCACAGCTTTGTGGAGGCTTCTGGTGGCTGACTCGGGGACCGAACCCTTAAAAACTGTGACACCTACACCAGGAAATTCTGGTGAGCAGCTCAAGCAGGGGTTCTCCCAGGAGATGTTTTGGACAGCATGGCCCTTGCAGATGCTTCAATAGCCACTAATGCATCCTGGAGATAAACCCCTACTCACTGCACTTTGGGAAGAAGATCCAATCATAGGGTTTCTTCAGAGTTGAGCCAGGTGTCTTCACAACTCTGCAAAGTAGAGCATCAACCAGAAACTGAGACTTTCTAAATGGGAAGAGTCCTCAATGGAAGGGAAGGAGGAAAACCTGACTGAGCGCTTTGGTCCAGAATCATTGGAAGGAAGAAATGGAGAAGAGGGCTGGAAGCAGCAGTCAGACCTGTCGGGTCCTGGTTATCGACTTTGTGGGCAGTGCGCTTCTCGAGGGTGAGGGGCCTGCCATAGAAGATCAGCAGCGCAGAGGCTTCAGGGGTGGGAGGAAAGAGGGCCACTGGGCCCCTTCTCACCTACTTCTGGGAACTGCTCCACCACTGGGACGCTGCCCCTTCCCTCCTTGTGTCTTCTGGTGCGCTCTAAAGTTGGGAAGTAGTTTGAAAAGGAAAATTTGTGCTTCCAGTTCCTCCACCATCTCCCCAGGCCCAGAAGCACCAGCTCCAAGAGAGTAAAAGAGAGACAGAGTCCGCTGACCGCGAACATGGTCTTCAGGAAGATGCTCTTCTCCATGGGGCGGGACAGATTGCAGGTTATGCTCCCCAGGCAAGGCTCTCGACGGCATGCAACGGAGCTGGGCACCTTGAACCCGAAGAGGTGGTACTGCCCCGCCAGGGCTGTGCCCTCTAGGACCAGTCGCACCCCCAGCTGGGCCATGTAGGCCCAGAGCAGCCTTGGGCTTCCAGCCTCTGAGGGCTCCCTGATGCCCTCCCCTTCCAGGACCAGGGTCTCTCCCTTCTTCGCCTTTTCAGGTTCTTCCCAACGCCAGATCACGTGGTACAGAGCGAAACCTATGTAGAGGGCACTGGGCACAGCCACCAAGAGGACCTGGAAGGCCCAGAAGCGCAGCGGGGAGAGAGGGTGGAAGGCGTCGTAGCAGGCGGCCTTGCAACCCAGCTGTTGGGTGTGACACACGAATTCACTCTGCTCATCACCATAGACCCCAGTCCCGCTGGCGGCCAGCAGTGCCAGGCGGAAGCTCAGCAGCACGGGAAGCATGAGGCGCCCCACGGGGGTGGCGCAGCGACTCTCCTCAGCTGCCAGCCGAAGCAGGAACCTGCCACACATCCTGTGAGGGAACAAAGAACAACTGTGGGTGTAGGTGTGTTCCCCGCCCTCCACTCCTGCTGCCAGGTTGGCCCAGGCAGCCTTCCTGCTCCTCTCCAGGGATCTGGTTGCTCAAACACTAGGGTTCTGACAGGGCCTCGTTAGAGAACGTGGAGTCATCTCTGTCTAGTGGTGAGTGGCTGCAGGTGTGGCAGCAGGTGTGGCCCCCTGCACCGCTAGAGGGGACGAAGGTCTCTGTCTCTTTCTTCCTCCTCACTCGCTCCCAAACTTTGACTAGTCAGAGAGCAGTGGCCTCTGAAAACTGGTGCTTCCCCAGGCATTGGCTGCCAGCTCTGAGACCGCCGTCGGCATCACCTGAAGGAAAGCAGGGGGAGGCGTATTCTTTCACTGCCTGCTTTTCTCTGGCTGGGTGCCCTCAGCTGCTCAGGTGTCCGGAACCTGCCCCTTCCCCATCGCGGTGACAAGATGGAGATGCTGTGAGTTTAGGGCATTTGAGGGAAATCCAGAAAGCAGAGTGGGTGTGGGGCTTGCTTTAGTCTTATGTTCTTTAGAACCAGCCAGCTTCGGAGAAGCATAATATTTTGAAGGGAACCCAGCAGAATCTACTAGTTAAACATGAAGGGGGTTGAGAGCCGAAGCCAAAGCTGACCAGATAAAGATTTGAAATTCATCTCTGCTTTGCCACTGTTTCTTGGGCTTATGTTGCTCTCGTGGTACAAGGGACCTGGGTCAAGGACAGCTTTCAGAACCTCCTAAGGTCTTTGGACGAGTCACCGCAGGTTCCAAGCCCAGCTGTGACATCTTTGTCTCATCAGCAGCCTTCCTCAGGCCCAGCAGCTCTTTCTAACCATCCCATTCAACGCAAATTTTTACACACCTGGTCCCCCTCACGCTCAGAGGCCTGTGCAAACACTTTATTCCACAGAGAAGACAGATTCTTTGATATGAAACCCACAGGTGCTCCTCTATCTTCTTTGTTATTTCCTTCCATAGCATTTCAGAGTAAGAAGTGGCTTTTCACATGCCCCAGGCTGCCCTCCCTTCTAAGCCTGTGTCCTCAGGTCTCTCCTACCTCTTCAAGTACTTCAATTCTCTCTCCCGTAATTCAGACCATCCTGTTTTCTCTCTATGAACACAAGAAAACACCTCCCCTTTAACTCTAATAATCATAATCTGATTTTCAGAGTTCAATTGGCAGCTAATGCCTAATTGTCTCATAGAAGCTTCCCAATTTTAATACTCAGAAAGTACACAAAGCAATTTTCATTGACTATTAGAGTCATAAACTACAGAACAGGCCATATGCCAAAACCTCTGCAGAACAGTCAGAAGGGAGAGATTGAGAATCATCTAAGGGACTGTTGTAAAGGTGTCTGGAAATGCGTCACTATCCACCAACTGTGAAAACTGTATCTTGAGCCACTAGGAATCAGTTTGTGAATGTCTGCCCATCAGGCCCTAGTTTTCTACTCCATTATAGACTGTGAGGCATAGCAGGTTGCCGAAAATTCTTTTCTATAAAACAGAGTAAAATCTTTAGAAAATGTCTAATTTTAGTCTCCAGAAATGTGCAAAATCAGTCTTATGATTCAACCTGACTGATTGAAGATAAAGATGTATCCTCTCTCATTCCAAGACTCCTCAAATATGAGAGCAAATTGAATTTTTAAATGAATGGACCTACCACAGATAGAGTGGGAAGAAGGTCATCACAACTGAGATCACTTTGAAGGTCATTGGACAGATTCTGAGGAACTCAAGTTGGGAAATTGCTAGAAAGCACCTTGAGTGATTCTTCCCAAATTCAGAGGAAGAAGATGAATAACTGGGGGCCTCCCTGGTGGCACAGGGGTTAAAGACACAGAGCTATCAGCTATCAAGCTATCACCAGTCATTGCAGCCTGAGTTCGATCCTGGCCAGGTAACTAACCCACATATGGCTCAGCAGACCTCTCCTGTCTCCCTGCTGCTCTCCTCAGCAGTGTATTTCAGTAGATCCTCCTGTTCTGCCCTGCAGTCTGTCTCTGGTGAATCTTCTCACCCACCCCCCATACTTCTGGCCTACACCCCAGTTCTTGTATGCATAAATAAATAAATATTTTTTTAAAAAGATGAGTAACTGAAAATAATAGAAGGTAAATAAATAGGGGGTCAAAGCCTGTTTCCTTATTTGAAAATCAAGACAAAAATTAAGCAAAATTACCAGCTGACTTACTGGATGAGAAAGCACTAAGTGAAATGCCCGGAAAAGAAAGCAATTTCTCAATACCTGTTTAACTAAAGTTTGGAGAGATATCACGTTCCACAGGGGGACTGAAAGGAAGGTCAGCTCCCAAGGCTGGCCCTGGCTTTTGCAACATTGGCCTAGTTGCTCAACCTTGCCTTTATGGACATATGGGCCTGATAATGTTGGGTGCAGGTGCTATCCTGTCCATTATAAGATGTTTAGAAGCACTGGGGTCTCTAAGTCACTAGACGCCAGTAGCATATCCTCTCTCACCCACACGTGTCCAGAGAGTGCTAAGTGTCCCCTGGGTGACAGCCACTGCTTGAGGGTGCCACGGAACCACCACCTCTCCACGCCTGGCTTCAGTTAACAGCTCTATCAAGCAAGATGTCATCTCAAAGGGTTTTTCTAAACTTCCTTTTGATGGGGCATGATAGTCGGTTCATTTCCAGGCTGGTGGCACTTCCTCCTCACCCAGCTCCACCTGTGAGAAGGCCAGAAGTCCTGTCCTGCCTTTTTAGTTTGTGGGGCCACTGCTCTGAGGGGAGGCAGCCGGGCCCTTGTTGTGTCTGCCCTGGTTCTCCTAGAGAGTTACCAGACTGAATGCCAATTTGATAAATACAAAACAGGCCTGGCATATTCCTAGTTTAAGGAATAGTATCTATACCCATCTCATGCCTTGGCCAGACCCCCAAAGGTCCTCCACAAGGCCCTCAGGACCAATCTCAGGATTCCCCCAGAGCTCACCACAGAGCTTTGGGGTCAGGAAAGGAGAAAGCAGAAAAAGCAGGGTGGAGGGTATTGCCTGAGGGCCTCTGCCTTTGGAACCCTCACAATCTAATTCTAAGCACTTTTCCATGTCTGTTGCCCTTCCCCACTCCTCACCATTGTCACCAAAATGACACTTATTGGACACACATTCTGGGGCTTCACGGAGGACGCAGTCAATATCGTGTTGTATCTCCCAACATCCACAGACCTAAGGGCATTTCCTACATGACCGGATGCTAAGCACAGCCTTCCCTCACCCTTGCTTTCCTGGGACCCTGTGGCTGCCCCCATCTCTCCAGTTGTCCCCAACCCACATCTCTCCTTCTCTGAGGCCCAAATCCTTCTCCCACAAATGGGTCTGCAGCTTTACCCCACAGGGCCAGAGTCCCGAGGCTGAATATCAGGACTCAGAGAGCTGAGGGCTCAGCACTGTTCATGGAGCTGGCACAGGGGGCATCACTCTGTTTCTAGGAGTGGAGAAATTCTTTGCAAGTTAATTTATTTGGGGCAAAGTTTAGCAGGAACCCTGTCAAGATTTTAGTCAGTGAAGCATATTCATAAGTTTAAGGACTGGGAGAGGAAGAAAAGGCCAGCATTTGAAGAGATTTTCAAACACGAAAATAGATTTTTAGTTACATCCTGATTTTGTTAATAATATTTGTAAGCACCTCTTGTTCCATTAGAGAGCAATTTCAGGATTCCGTTGGTGGCAGAATCCATGTCAGATACTTAAGGCGTGAGGGAGGCACATCCATTAAGCACAATGCTGGACCCAGCTTACTGCTCCCATCTCACCCTATCTGGCCTAGAAAACATTCTAGGTTCTTCTAGTCAAAAGTGGTCCCTGGAGTAGCAGCCCTGACATCAGCAGGAATGCAGAACGTCAGGCTACATGGCAGACTGACCAAATCATATGTGAACTTTCATAATATCCCATGTTATTTGGAGTCTGCATTGGAGTGGGAGAAAAGCAGCAGAGAACCCCAGGCAGCACCCCCACCTCTGCCCCCTGCCTCTTCCAGCCCAGCTACTCTCTGACACCAGCACTTACCTGGCAACTCTGGACTGAAGCAACAGCAACAGGGGATGGAGGCAGAAAGGCGTCCTGAGACTGGAGCCTGCAGGGTCCCAGCTCTCTCTGGGGGCCCTGCCTCCTGCCACCACCCACTTCTTCCCCCTCCCGTTCATTCCTGGCAGCCTCAGTGAAGAGTCAAAGAATTGCAGCTGAAGGAGCAGGCAGCCCTGCAGCGAGAGAATGAGCTCTGAAGAATAACCCTCTGTTATTGTGGGTGAGGGGTCTGTCTACTAAGTGAACTGAAACAGGAATTTTCAGATTATCTGCAAGGGTTACAATAGCTTTGGAGTATTTCCAGTGTGGAGCCAGGAGGGTGGACAGGGCTCATGGGCAACAACAGACAGAATTTCCGTAAGTTTCAATCTGTATTAAGTCCCCTACTCTTCTGGTCAAAGCATAAGTTTACCTATGGGGGCGGAGGGCAGATGGGAGAAGGAGAGGATTCTTGGGTGTGGGTGTAGGTGTGGGTGTGTTTGCTACATTTCTGCAGGCAGCAGCCTTCCCAGAACTCATTGTGATCTCAGGATGTCTCTCCCGTAGGCTGGGAGAAACAGCACAGTGTTCTCATAGCACAGTGGGGTTCTGCTCTGAGCCCTCTCAGCAATTCAGGCAGGCCAGCCCCTCTCCACCAGGATTCCATTTGATATTAAAAGGTTAATACTTGCTCACCTATGGATTGCTTTTGCCTGAAGCCTTTATACTAGAGTCAATTGGTTAACACACCACAATATCACAGTGTTAGAGCATTCTGAATCTGACTATATACTTACCTTTACCATTGTGGTGCTTTTCATGTTAGAAATAGGCATCTTTTATTTTAGCTTGAACTTCAGCATTTTTGTAAGGCAGGTCTAGTGATAAGGAGGCCATTTCATTATTTTAATGGAGTAAATTCAACTTTTGTTTATTTAGGAGAGTCTTTATCATGCCTTCATGTCTGAGAGACAACTTGGCTGGGTATTCTTTGTTGGCAGTTTTTATTTCACTGCTTTGAATATACCATCCCTTCTCTTCTGCCCTGCAGCGTTTCTGCTGAAAAATTCACTGATGTCTTTATGGGGTTCCTCTGTATGGAGGACTTTATTGTCTCTTGCTGTGTTTAACTTTTCTCTCCGTCTTTGATTTTATAGTTTTATTATAATGGATCTTGGAGGAGATCATTTTGGCTTGACATCTTGGAGTTACCTTTTAGGTCCATGAAGTTGCATGTCCAAATCTCTTTGTCAGTCTAAGAAGTTCTCAGCAATTATTTCTTTAAATAAGCTTTCTTGTCCAAAAATTAACAACAATGTAAGAAAAAAGTACTACACTTGAAATTTTTAAGAAAGAAAAAAGATAAATAAGCTTTCTGCCCCATCCCCGCTTCTTCTCTTTCTGGGAGTCCAGAGATACATACATAGGGTGTTTCTCTTAATAGTGTCCTGTAAGACACAAAAGCTTTCTTCGTTGCTTTACATTTTAATCTTTTTTCCTTCTCTAACTGATCATTTCAAATGATGTTATTTCAGCTTCATTTATTTTTTTCTTCTCCTGTCCAGTTCACTACTGAAGCTCTCTATTGAATTCCTCCACTCAGTCATTGTGCACATCACTTCCAAAATTTCTGTTTGACTCTTTTTTATGTTTTCTATCTCTATGTTAAACTTCTTGTTTTGTGCTTATATTGTTTTTCTGATTTTGTTGAATTCTTCATCAGGGTTCTGTAGTAGCTCTTGAGAATACAATTATTTTGTCTTCTTAGGCAATTCATATATCTCCATTTGTTTGAGAGCAGTTATGGGAAGTTTACTGTGTGCCTGTGGTGGTGTCATTTTTCCATTTTTTTAATGATAGTTGTCTGCACATTTCAAAAAACAGCTGCTTCTCCCAAACCTTGATAATGACTTCAGTAAGGAAGACCTTCACGTGTGGTGGGGACACCAGGGAGTGTGTTGTGACCCCTGTTACATACAGGCCAGGAGGGGAAAAGCGGGAGTATACTTTGTAAGATTCATTTTCTGTATGTGAAATGGTGTAACTGTGCTAAGATCAAGAACATTGTTTACAATACAGGACATGGAAACAACCTAAGTGCCCACTCGCAAAAGATTGAATCAAGAAAAGATGGTTTATCCACACAGTGCCATACTATCCCGCCATCACAAAAGACAAATATTACCATTTACAGGAAAATGAAAGGAACTTGGGAGAACTGTGTGTAGCAAAGCACATCAGAACAAAGACAGATGTCGGATATTTACACAGTAGACAACGAGACAAAGCAAAATATTTATAAAAAATAAGTGGACATTAATAAATGAAGTGAGGTTTCAGAGATTGAGGGAGGTAGAAAAAACAAAGTGTCAAAGGAATATAAGGAATGGTGGTGGGAAAGAAATATTCACATCCATTCTATAGAATATTAAGTAGCTATTAAAAGAATAAAGCAATAAATAAATATAGAAACACAAATAACTTAAAGGTAAAGGGATGCAAAAATATACCATGTTAACACCAATCAAAGAAAGCCAAAGTATATATTTTTAGTTAATTTATTATTTACATCATTATAATTTTTGTACAGTAGGAAAAAGACAAAACTTGCAAACTAACCATAGAGCTGAGGCACACAGCGGGGGCAGAAGAGGGGAGGGGTCAAAACAGGGAGGGAAGAACACAAGGGACTATGGTGATGGTCACAGGTGGTGGGAGACCTAGGGGACTACACCTGAGGGGAGATATCAAATACTGTATGAAGTATCTATGTTAACATCAAATTAGATGTCAGAGAAAAAAATTTACCAGGGAAAAAAGGTCATTATTTTATTTTTTTTAAGATTGATTTATTTATTTATACAAGCACTGGGGTACAGGCCAGAGGCGCGGGAGGGTGCCAGGATTCATCAGAGACAGAGCACGAAGCAGAACAGGCAGATCTACTGAAATACACTGCTGAGGGGAGCGGCAGGCGAGACAGGAGAGGTCTGCTGTGCCATGTGGGTGTCTCGCCAGCCGGCTGGGATCAAACCCGTACTGCAGAGGCTGCGGACAGCTTCACAGTGCTGTGCTCAACCGCCTGTGCCACCAGGGAGGCCCTGCTAAACATTCTTAAGACTGAACTGAATCAGGCACCTTCAGCGTCTTTGTTCATGGCCTCTCCCAGGAAGCTGACAGCTGTGACCCCACCATTTGGAATTGTGCCGATGGTCAAGTCATAGTGACCAAATTCCTTGTCTAAACAACTAAAGTGGGGGCTGGAAAGTGGGGGGGCATGCAGGGTTCAAGGAATAGGCATATTTTTCAAAGTTGCATGAATTTCTCCTGATTCCTCAATGGCTCCATTTATTTATGTCCAAAGCACCCTGGTCAATATGGGTATTGGGGGAGGAGGCTAAGGTTGACGCTGGAGGTGGGGGCGGGGGAAGAGGGTTATGTCTAACTGTTTCTGGGCCTCTGAGAGGACCCTAAACACCAAGACAAACTTCTCTTTCACAATAACTTTCTGAGGGTTCATGCCAGGAAAGAAGCCCCCAAGGGTAAAGAGAACTCTCGTCCCACTTCTTTATTCCAGTGGACAGTGCCCTCTTTGTCTCTCCTCCTCCCACCAGATGAGACCAGTCTCCTCCCACAGCCATATGTTGGTGATATGTGCCAAGACCTGGAGCAGAAGGGTGCCCACGATGCAGGGATCACCCAAGGGTAGGGAGTGCAGACCTCGCATTTTACACTCCAAGAGTGATGGAAAGAAACTCTTTCTTCTCTCCCTCCCTCTTTTCTATGACAGGATGCATCTATCTGGTTTGTGGGAGAGACCCCAAGGAACAAGGATCGAGAATGAGTCAACAGAAGGAAAGCGTCAGGACTAGAAGAAAAACATTGGGCCTCCCTGGTGGCGGAAGGGGTTAAGCACAGCATTATGAAGCAATCCCCAACCTCTGCAGCACAAGTTCAATCCCCAGCCTGCTAGGGAGCAACCCACATGACGAGGCAGACCTCTCCTGTCTTGCCCGCTACTCCCCTTCAGTCATTCTGCCTGTTCTGCTCCCCACTCTGTCTCTGCTGAAAACTCTCACCCCCCCACATCTCTGGCCTATACCCCAGCTCTTGGATGCATAAATAAATAAAATCTTAACCAAAAAAAAAAAGGAAAACATCTCCCCAGAACTGATAGAACAGCACAGCACTGCCTGGGGTATTATATGATCTGGAGAGAGGGGAACTAAACTAGTCCCAAGCCCATCATTGTGTACAACTCTGGAGGAAAAAAAAAATAAGCTAGTACTTTCTTAAGATTGTGCAGATTTCAAATCTGTAACATTTACAAGCAAAGATTCTACTTAGTAACAAGTTTAGCTCAAGAAACTGGTGATAACACAGCATCACAGTTTTATCTCATGCTGATGCTATCTAGTTCATTACCTAAATTTCTAGAAAACTCATCCTGCATTTTCCATCGTACAAAGGCAAGTCCTCTCCCCAAGTGAGCCCGCAGTGCTGGGAGGTTGCAATTTATCCCAGTGACTATTCTTCCTTCTTGATCCTCTGTTGCCCCAGAGTGGAACTCACAGTTGATCCGTGTCTCAAACATCTCTTTTGCAGATCCTTACTTCTTTACACCAATTTTTCCAGGTTTTAGGCCACTGTCCACCCCAAAGATTAGGCCTTGTTTCTCTATAATTGTGAAGGCAATAAGAGCCAGGTGGTGGGCATGGAGATGAAGGAGAGCCAAGTTCAGGAGACCAGGGAGGACATCTTCATGGTGACCTTGAAAGACATCATGGCCTATTGCAAGAACCGAGAAGGCCGGTGGACTGAGGGTGGTGGATGGAAAATTAGGAGTGGACTGTTGTCCCCAGCTCAGGGGGAAGGACCCAGCAGGCATGAAAAGGGGGAGTTAGCATGAACTAACTATAGACCCCCAGAGGTCAATAAAAGAATGAAGTAGAAACACACAAATATTTCTGTATTCACCACCATCCCCCACAATACACTTGCTTTCTTTCCCCCCGTGATACCCCAACCCTCACTCTCAGACCTCAGCTCATACAGGACATACTCAAAAGCCAAAACCATTGCCTCAAAGCACAATCTGAATATCAGGCTATTTCTGACTGTTCAGAAAGGATCGACAGCCTTGCACAGTTGTAAAGATGAAACAGACAAAAATCTAATAATGTTTAATGATTAAAGCCTAAAGCCTAATAACAAAAAGTTTAGGTTTTTGTAACCTAATTACAAAGCCTCATATAGTTAATAGCCAAGATGATCAAGACATCCCTGCCAATGTCGTGTGATAGGTACGGACAGTGAGTACCGAGCACTTCCCCTGAGAAGAAGCTTGTCTGAAATGGCATCAGGAAAATGGTGAGAGCTGTTGCAGGTGAGCAGGATATGGGCCAAGGACAGAACATCTGTTGGCAGATGACAGCAGATGCCACAGGACAGGGATGTGTCCAATGCGCTCACTTCTCTGACTCTAGTGCTCAGCCTAGTGAGCAATTCAAATGGGAGCTTGGGGATCAGATTCCGGAAAACAAGGTGCGGGCCACTGTTGTGTCTCCCCTCACGGCCCGTGTTCTCTGCCTCACTGACCCCCCATGTCAGTACTTCTTAGTCTTTTGTGCCACCTGCTCCCTGACCAGTTATTCTCAAGATAATTTTAATTTTTTAATTAAAAATGTATGGATTTTTTTCAAGATAATTTTTAATGCATAAAAGCGAACACATAGGATACTGAGAATGCCAGCTACGTGCACCGTCTCCAGCACGCTTGGACTCAACCTCCCAGGTTTGTCCTTGCATTCCCCAAGTCCTGCACACTGGCCTATGGTATCAGCCTGGGACCTAAAATTAGGCCTTCTGTGAGCATTTCTTTTTTGTTGACCACACTAGACAACTTTCGCAGCTGTTTTTCTCCCACTGCATATCACAACCAATAAGAACCTCCCCAAGATACTTGTATTTTCATGGCCTTCAGCCCACTCTGGCCTTGTAACCAGCCTAGCTTCCCCTCTGTTTCCCTTAGCAACTGTTACCTGGAAACAATCCTCTTCCCAATCTCAGTATCAGTCAGAATCACTGGTTGCTGAAATAGAATCCTATTTGATATCAAGCAGGAAATAAATGTAGGTCCTGTCTAGCTCTTGGAACCCATGGAGAGGCTAGAGAAATGAAGCTTCAGAATCAGGCAGGTGAAACACCTGCAGAATCACACCCAGAGTTACTCCGGTAAACATGCTGCTGACGGAGGTGGCAGAGGCCACAAAGGGTGCCAGTGACCCCTCAATGCAGGCCAGACACCTCTACGACTACTGCTGGGGTAAGGGGTGATCTGGCAACACCCAGACCCCCCTACTGAGCCTAAGGTGAGGATGGGCTGATAGACTGGAAAGTGACATGTCCCAGGTATCTGCCATTCATCACACCGCCCTCTGCCCACTGGCATCCCTTCCCCTGGTGGATACACAAGTGCCAGTCTTCAGATCTGCTGTTTCAACTTGAGATTTGTACACCGTCTGTAGACACTGAGCATGACCTCAACCCAGCTTGGCTGGGCATCCTTTTCTCTTAGTGTGGGGAGGAGCCTGTCCTCCACTCTCATTGGCCATTGGTTTCTCCTCCCCTGTGCTGGGCACAAATCCCAGCCATTCTCATAACTACACCTGGCTCTACCTCCAAGTAATCTGCTCTGAGCTCCAGGAACTGAGGCAGTCCAGAAACTTCCAACAGGCACAAGAGGCACAATGGTCCCTGTCCTGTTGTCCCTCCTGTTCCTTCTAAGCCCTGCTGTCCCACAGGAGACCCAGGATGGTGAGTGGGGAAGCAGGGTTGGTATGAGGAAGAATGTGGCGGGGGGTGCATGGTGTGAATGGGATAGATGGACTAGGAGAGGGTGTTTGGTGCAGCTGGGAATCCCAAGTGAGCTGTAGCAGTGGGTAGCCACACACTTCCACAAGCATTCAGGGAGTCTCTGGATTCATGCTAAATGAGACCTTAAGGAATCAGAATCTAAAACTTATAATTTACAGATGAACAAAACTAAGACTCAGAGAGGTAAAGTAACCTAGCCAAGGTCACACAGCCCAGCATAGAGCAGGAACCACACAGGTAGAACTTTTCTACTCTTCCTTCCCTCCTTCCAATGTCCGATTCATGGGAAGAGTGAACCCAGAATATAGGGCAGGCGAACTGGAGGTTTGGTTCTAGAAGGAAACCCATCCCTTCAACCCCAAAAACTTCACTACAGTGAGCCCAAAAAGCAAATGGTCAGAAGACTAGGCTGTAGAGCTTAGAAAGAATCAGAGTCATTTCTAGGACAGGAGAATGAGGCTGTTTTTGTAATACTAAAGTTCAGGAATAAATGTAAGCTAAACTGCACAAATTTAAAATTCATTGCATTTAGAAGTTGTCGGAGTATGTATTTTATATTATTTTTATGATAACCATATTTAGAATGTTAATCATATCCTATACCGATATATTAGACAGATATCTCAGAGAAACAGAACTAATAAGATATATATACAGAGAGAAAGAAAGATTTATTTTTAAGAATTGATTCACACAATCATGGGAATTGGCAAATCCAAAATCATCTGTAGGGCAAGTCAGCAGGCTGGACACACAAGAAAGAGTTGATATCACAGTCTTGAGTCAAAAGGAAATCAGGAGGCTATCCCTTCTAGTTTGGGGGCTCTCAGTCTTTTTTCTGGTGGCCTTCAACTGATTAGATGAGGCCTACCCATATTATGGAGGATAATCTGCTTCATTCAAGGTCTACTGTCTTTTTTCTTACGGCGTTCAACTGATTAGATGAGGCCCATCCACATTATGAAGGATAATGTTACATTTGGAAATAAATTAGCTATAATGATTCAGTATTTTAACTAGGAAGCTGCTAGATGTTATATCATGTGAGTGCTATCATGAATTAATTGTGGAAATGTTCCCCTTCTCCCATCCCTGACTCATACCAAAATGCAAGTTACAACCCTAGAAAATCTGAGATCCATACTAGTATAACCTTGTATCAATCCATCTATATCATTTCTGGAATTTTCTAGTAAATTTCCCTTCCTATACATTCTAACTATATGTATTTGTTGAATAAGATCCTTAGGCTATGTTCCAGGAACAAAAAAGTTTTTAGTGACTTAACCAACAAATGTTTATTTCTAGGTCATGTAAAGTTGAATACAGACTAGGCAGTTTCCCTTCCCTCCGGGGTTGGGGGGGGGGGTGCGGGCGGGGCGGACTCAGGAATCCAGACCAGACTGTTTATATCCTGGGACACTTCTGTTTCATCCTGTGGCCTCCAATGTCATCACCTAAAGGGAAGAGAAACAGAGGGGGCAAACTGAGATGACAAGAAAGACAACACGTCCAGTCACAATCCCTTTTGACAGAACTCAACAAGGTCCCAAAATACCTACGAGGAAACCAAGTACAGTCCACATGACAGCTGGGTTAGAGCCAGGGAGGAGGAGGCCCAGTGCCCAGACCTCTTCTCCTGGCCCTCTGCTGCCTACCTTGGGACTTCCCTGCATGGACCCCACACCTCAAAGTCTTCTTTCCTCTTTTGCAGAACATTATTCTCTGAGTTTTCTCTACACTGGGTTGTCCAAACCCAGTGTGGGTTTCCCCAGCTTTCAGGCAATTGCCTACCTCAACGACCAGGCCTTCTTCCGCTATGACAGCAACAGCAGGAAGGCTGAGCCCCTGGAACCATGGAGCCAGCTGGAAGGAATGGAGGACTGGGAGAAGGAGAGCCAACTTCAGAAGGCCAGGGAGGACATCTTCATGGAGACCCTGAAGGACATCATGGACTATTACAAGGATGGAAAAGGTCAGTAGCCCACAAACTGCTGGGATAGACGGTATAACTCAAGAGGCAGCCCAGCAACTGTGAGGGGAGAGAGGTTAGTAGAAGGGAAATCCCAGAGGACAAGCAAGTATAAGTAGAAATACAGTGACATTTCTGTTCTCCCCACCCCACAACATACCTGCTTTCCTCCCTCCCCATCACAGCCCTCACCCTCACTCCCAGGCCTCACTCACACAGGAAGTGATGTCAGAGTCAGCTCTTACCCAAGCACATCTGACCTCTCAGCTCCACACCCCTACCCATCTGAGGTGGATCCACTTTAGAAGGGTTCGCACTCACCATGCCCAGGGAAACACTCACACCGCCCAAGTGCTGGGCCACTCTTGGGGTCGGGCCGCCCATCACGGTCTCACAGTGAACACCCTTCTTAGTTACCTGATCTGAATCTGCAAAACCTGGAGTGCTGAGCTTTACATCCAAGAGATCCCATGAAAGCTAGAACACAGTCTGGCTTCCTCTTCCCTGGAGCTGCATCAACAAGACTAACTGAAATGAAATTTGTTGGATGAGAGAAAGTACCTGGCCCAAACCATGGCCCATACTAGGAGCGCAGGAAGAATGGAATTAAAAACCATAGAGAGAGGGGCAATGGAATTATAAAGATCCTCTTGTCCATAAGGAGCAGGCTTGGGGGCGCGGGGAGGGGGTGGGCAGAGTACTGGAGAATTCAGAAAGAAAGCACAGGGCTCATAATCTCTATAAGGTTACAAATAATTTCTATTAACTATCTCACATCTCAGACTGACCTAAAACACCAAACCATGTGCGCTTCCTTCTCTGTGTCTGCTGTATGCCTGGCTAAATCTTACCAAGATAACGATGTGGGCTTAGATTTCAAAAACCTCTCTTCCTGTGGGCCTGTCTCCTGTCGTGTGAGACTGAGACAGAGTTGAAGCCAAGCTCAGTGACTCCCATGGGGTCGGGGGAGGGTGCAGGGTCTCACACCTTCCAGGGAGTGTTTGGTTGCGAGCTCTGGAGCAACCAAAGCAGCGGAGCCTTCTGGAGTTACGCCTACGACGGACAGGACTTCATCAAGTTTAACAAGGAAATCCCAGCTTGGGTCCCCTTGGACCCAGCGGCTGTGAATGTCAAGCAGAAGTGGGAGGCAGAAGCGGTCTATGTGCAGCGGGCCAAGGCCTACCTGGAAGAGGAGTGTCCCGGGATGCTGCAGAGATACCTGCAACACGGTCAGAAGTATCTGGACCAGAAAGGTACCCACCGCTTCCTCTGCCCTCCCCTGACCCTCCAACCCAGCTGAGAAAGGCCAAGGTGATCTTGGGCTGGAAGCTCAGGCAAACCCTGCCATGGCTGCTCTCTCGTGATGCCTCCTGGCTGGGCAGAGGAGAGAAGCCAGGTGTGCTCTCTTCTAGAGGAATGCAGATGAGCAAGTGAGGCAGAATTGATGGCCACCAGCTGAGGTTTTGCTTTGAGAACGAGAAAGAGGGTAGTATGGCAGGGAGCAGTGAAGGAGCCGATGGATGGACAGAAACAAAGACAGAACTAGGGGCAGAGCAAAGACTAGGGGATCGGGGAGCCACAGAGCCCACGCCAAGGTTTGCTGGGGCTCAGGGGTGAGAGAGAATACAGGGGGCATTCACATCTTCTTGCTATTAGAAGTCTAAATAGACTATGGGGTGGGAAGGAGGCAAGAAAGTCAGCACAGACCTCCATGACACGACAGGGAAGGCTCAGCCTTCCCTGATCTTGGTAGCTTCCCTGGGAAGGCAGATACAGAACTCAGAGCCCTGCCTGGCTGACAGCTCGGGTGTGGGGACAGGGTGGGGGAGATGAGAACAGGAAGAGGCTGCCCCAGGCCTCCATAACCACACACGGTGCCCCCACAGATCCTCCCTCAGTGGCCCTCAGCAGTCACGCGGCCCCAGGAAGTACGAGGACCCTCAAGTGCCTGGCTTATGACTTCTACCCACGAGGCATTCGTCTGCACTGGAGTCAGGATGGTGTCACGCAGGAGACCAAGTCAGGGCAAGTGGTTCTTCCCAGTGGAAATGGCACTTACCAGGCCTGGCTGGTGTTGGAAGTCCCCCCTCAGGTCAAAGCCCTCCACGCCTGCCACGTGGAGCACATCACCCTGGACCAGCCTCTTGTTGCTGTGCTGTGGGACAAGAGTCAGGGGGCAAAGGCTGCAGAGGATGTGGGGACCCAGCCCCAGTAGCCACCCTTCCTGCAGGCCAGGAGTGCAATGAACTCTGGAAATCTCCGCCAGTGTCACTGGGGAGGCCCAGGAGGCAGTGCGAAGGGGCAGGGCGGGTCTAGAGAAAGAAGACTCCACTGCTGGAGACGAAACTGACTCATTGCCAAATTGCCTTGTAACACCTTGTAACACTTGTTATCTAATCTATAAAATCAACAACAATTACCTCTTCTAGTGCACAATACAGAAAACATTTTCAAACTAAGAAATGCTATAGAAATGTGAGATTTTTATCATTTGTCCCATCCTCCCACCCCTGCCCCACAGCGTTTGATCCCTCAGCTTGGCATCTACTTCAAGCAAGCAATGTTTACTTACAAACTCTTGACCTGGGGCACCCAGTGTAGCATGGACTGGACCACCAGGTCCCTCCGGCAAGGTTCCGGCACCAGCCCCTGGTATCCCCTGAATGTGAGGTCATAGAATCCTGTGATGCCCTTAATACCAGCCCGAGACTCTTCTGTACCTCAGTTTCACCAGCACCCCCTCCCTCCCTGGGAGACAGCACCCTCCACTCCAGTTGACTGAGCTTTCCCACCCTGTGACAATGGCCTTGCGATCACAGACCACAGCTCATCAGAGGGGGTCCCCTGTAGAACGCATGGGGAAGCAGGCGCGGGCCCTGATAGTCTTGGACTCGCTCCAGGTTCACTTGAGTGTGTTTTTTCATCTTAACTGACTCATCCATCACTTTCCACAGGTTTGAACCCCAAAAGACAGAGCAGAACTCTCACACCTGACTTTTTCTTAAGCCTCACCTGCCCTGAGTGTCTTTTCCTTCTGTGAGACAGAGCCTTCCTTCACCCCACTATGGATTTCTCCAGCGCCAACCTTCCATGCCAAGTTCCTTAATTAAGAAAATCATTCCCAGTCTTTAGAATTCTGAGCCAACTTTCCTATTATCCTTGAAAGTCTAAATTTGAAGGCTACGCTTTTTTTGATCCTTTGATCCAATTTGAAATTCAAAGCTGAAAAACAACTTCTTTAGTCTATCGTTTTGAAATCCACATTCCCCCTGACGGTATATATATATATATATATATATATATATATATATATATATATATATATATATATCCATTAAGAGGGCTACAAAAAAAAGTCAAATAGTCAAGAGAAAAAAACATAGTGATTGATATTTCAAAATAGTATTATCCTGTGAATAAATAAAGGTAACAAGTGACAGGAGGAAAATGTGAGCTCAACATGGAAATCTAAAGTGCACAAGAACAGGCCAGGGCTAAGGCTGGAATGTGAGGTTCCACTCCAGAGTGACAGAAGAGATTGGGGGGCCCACCAGGAGAGGAATCTCAGGAGACTGAGTCCTGGTCACCAATCCAACCCTCACTGCCTAAACCCAGATGCTTCAGATGAGAGAAATAAATCCTTGTCTGGCTGAAGGCTCTCTTTATCATTCACAAATGCCAAGCCTATATCCTAATCAAATACAACATGCCACAGGCAGGTGCTGCTGTGATCCCTGTATTTTCTATTGAAATAAATGCTTAGACTTTTGAAATGGCCTTTACTTAAACTGAGGCAGAGCCAATTAAAAGAAGAGAAGATCAAGACAAAATGTTTTATACTTTGTGATGCTGCATAGGGACCATCCATGCAGACTTATTTCTTTAAACCAGAGTTGTCTCGCTGGAAAAGTCTGCTTGTCTATTCACAGTTGAAAGGAAGTATGGCAGCGTGAGGGTGACCCCCAAATATTTTCAGTATACACCCTGTTCTACCTCCATGACTGTTGACAGCAACACCGCAGTGATAAAGAAAAGAAACAGGAGTCGTGCAGCAGGCAGAGAAGGGGGTCAAAATGAACACTGGATGTTGGGCTTTAGGGAGGGTGAGTTCACTGATTTACTCTGACTCCCACCCATGGCTCCAACCTTAACAAGGCGTTGTTCCACTGATCAGTCCCTGGGGTGCAAAGTACATCAGTCACTGGCCCCCTGGCATTCAGGTCATACCTTGGGATGTATACCTATTGCCCCAGGGCCATCAAGCCTCCTGCTCCGTTCTCACTTGAAAGGAGCCTTCTACGCCACACCCACACACTACGTCCCATTAACCTTGCCTTCACATCCATCTATCCAAGCCTCATTTTCACTGTGCTGTCCATAGGTGCCAGCTAGACTCAGACACCTGCTGAGGGAGCAGTGGGCTTCTCTGGACCCTCAAGTACTCAGCACCCAATCCTTATGTGCAGGATCTTAAAACACTTTGTTTGGGGCCAGTGTCATATTTCCTTCTTATGCTAATGGGAAAAACTGTTTTCTGGATTCAGGAAAGAGGTTTCTGCCCTAGGGGATAGGCTCAGTTGCAGTTTCAAGATAGTGCCACGAGAGGGCACTCTGCATCCTGCTAACGGATTGGAGAGCCTGCAGGATTGCAGCGAGCAGCGGTGAGGAGGGCAGAAGAGTACATTTCTCTTCACCTGTGTTTTTTGGCCTCTTCTCACTCTGTTATCACACCTGTCTCCTAGCCTTTCTACTCGGATGCCCCCAAAACACCTCAAATCACAAGAGCAAATTCCAGCACGATCTTCCTGAATTCACCCCATACCCAAAGACTCCAAAGCTCTTCCTCCTCCTTTTCCTCCCTTCCTCATCCTCTTATTCCCTACCTCCTTCTGGTCCACCTCCTTCCTTCTTATTCTTCTTCTCAATTAGAGGCCTCTCTATCCTCCCAAACACCCAAGACAAGACCGTGGAATCAGCTACCTTCCATCCTACCCGATGGCCATTCTGAGATGTCACCAAAGCCAGATGATGCTCTCACTCTGACCCATTTCTCCACCCAGACTGCTTGTGTCCCACTAGGCTTTGATCAGAGATTTTGGGGTCCTCCCAAGTATCCCCCGTTTCTGAGCATCTTCAGTACTCTGAGTAAGATCACATCATTTCCCTCTTATAAGGTAAAATAAGGTGGAAACAACCCCTGTCCATCAAAGGGTGTAAATGTTATAGGACAGGGAGAGGGGCAGCCCAAACCCCGCAAACCTGCCTATTCTAAATGGGTTCTGCCATCCGCCGCATCAACACAAAACATATGAGACTTTAATGGGAAGGAACTTTAATAAAACTAGGAAACAATACAGGTAAGGCAAAGAGTCTAGTTTCTAAGTGAAGCACCCAAAGTTACCCGTCCCCTCGTGGGTAAAACTCCATCCATATGGGATCGGCCCAGAGCAAGGCCCCAAAGCCTGCCACAAGTCTAAAGCATCTTCCAGTGGGGACCCACAGAAAAGAGTCAGAAACAACCAGACAAGCCCGGAAGGAAAAGAGCAAAATCAACATCAAGATAAAAGCTGCCATTGTCACCTCCCCATGGGTCTCACCCACATCTGTGTCACCAGTCCACAACCAAAAGACAAGCGCAGTTTCTTCACGTGTCTCTAGGCTCCATGCGCCTCCTCCAGGTCTCCTGGCTCCATCCTGCTTCCTTCCTCAGTCTCTTCTGCAGCTTCTCCTCTTCCTACTCAGCTCCACCCTCCCTTGGGTGGGGCAGGGAACCTCCCCCTTTCCTGGGGACCACCCTGTTACAATCCCCCCTTTTAATTTTTATTCCACCATATCTATGGTGGCACAGATCTCATGGTGTAATATTAGGAGACAGTCTTTTTTTTAGGGTTACAATGTGTGTAAAAGAAGCAACAATTAGTCAGCAGCATTGTCCATGAATGTCCAGTATGACAGTTTCATTACTTAAAAATAGTCCATTATCCAAGCCAAAAGAAAAAAAAATCTGGAGCATTGGCTAAAACAAGACAGCAAATATATCAAAATCACAGGGAAAAAATTTTAAAATTGGTTCAACTTATGCAAAAACGAATTCTCTCAACCTTGATCCCAAACTTTTTAACAGCATAGCAAAAGTTTGCAAATTAAATTTACTTTTAAACCATTTTTCCTATTTTTGCATAAAATCACAGGGCAGAAAATAACTAACAGCAATTTTTTAGCTGGCTTTGTTGAAATACTCCATACAGGATCAGAGCGAACCGGTGGCATCCAGTCGATGTATGCTTCAGGTATAAAGTTGGTCTCATCAGACTCCACCTGGGCTTTCCTCTTCTCGAGGGTACCAGGGCATTTTCGTTGGCCGGGTTGTCCAGTCCTGCCAATGGAGGCAAGCTTCCTCACCTTCTTTGGAGGTCTCTGGAACCCTACAAACAAGGCAAACAGGTTCTCCTCTTCTTGGTTCAGCTCTTTTTCAACTGTTTGGAAGAACTCCACACAAAGCCACACAATCAAACCATGTCCAATTTTTTGTTAAAAAAGACAAAATCCCTATGGAAGTTATGCAAAAACAGACTCTGAGATAAGTAGTAAAAGATTACTACCACTATATTTATGCTGTGTTGGTATCAAGGGGAGAGAAAATGCAAACACAAGTTAGCTTTGCTGGAAAAAATTGCAACCTTGTTGTAGATCCTGGTTACTCAAAACAAAACAAAACAAAACAAAACAAAACTTTGTGGATTGAGGACAAAATGCATAAAAAAATTACCAGTATTATGTCAAAGAAAACTTGTAAATGTCAGGTGTATTTCCAGGTCTATTCAGTCCTTTGTAGGAAATTTTTTACTCTCAACAGTTTCATTAATAGGAATTTGTTGAGATCTTTTCTCCCTATATTTCCAGAAACAATTTGTGTAGATGTGAAACAATTGAATTATACAATATTACAAGGTGACAATCACCATTGACAATTTACATACATACCAGATACTGAGAGGTTTTTTCATACACATTTTAGAAAACTACTGTTAACATTTTGTACATACCAAAGTTTTACCATTTTACCAAGTGACAATGCTTTCCTTCCAGTTTTACTTTATTAGGTAAAAGCCAAATAGAACAAATTCATCTAATGCCTTCCCAGGAGGAAAGGGAGAAACTTTGTGGAGTGTCTCAGGAGCTCTACTGAGGTTCCACAAAATTTCCTTGCATCAGTCAAATGACAGGCTACCAAATTTGTACTTGAATTTAGATTTTGGGAAGCTTTGCCATAAATATCAGAAAATTAACAGAAATAACAATATTCAATTTGCCATAAATATCAGAAAATTAACAGAAACAACAATATTCAATGTCTATGAAGGCACCGGCTTAGTTCAGTAGCACAATGTTGACAATCAAACAATAACCTTTGTGTTTACTCATAACTGGAGACTCTTTTTTTTTTTTAACATTTATGGGCACCATGTATACCAATTTTAACCTCTAGAGGCCAAGACAGTTAGACACAAGGACATACAGACATACAACATGTAGACAAAGACAGTTTTTTTTTTTTTTTAGTTATGCCACGTGGAATATGTTAGGTAACTGTAGTTTTACTCCATAGGCTCAGAAAAAAAATGTCAAAGTCCAAAAAAATGTGGAGTGTTGCTGGCAGAAAAATTTCCAGTTGTCATTCTACAAACCTAAGACTTTGGAAATAGGAAGGAAAAGTTTTATTAATCACTAGAGTTACATGGCCTTGTTTATAACCTTAGGGTTTTTAGTGTTGAAGACTTTTTATTAGAAGTCAATCCTAGGGTGTTCTGTACAGCAACTGAAAGAATAAAAGTTAACTTTTAAGCAAAAAGAGTCATTTCTTGTTAGCCACCAAGCAGGCACTCCTTGGGTTTCCTGGAATAGAACCTGAAAAAGCAAAATCAAAATATTAGTAATTAACTTTCAATTAAAAGGAGTCATTTCCTTACTTTTGTTAGCCACTCTGGGACAGAAGTTGAAAGAGCAGATTAAACATTTAAGCACAGATTACACCTCCCCCACACTAGGGAGGGACAACAACAACACAGGTATGAAAACCTGGTACAGTTACATGATGCACCCTAAAGAGTGCTTTCCATAACAGACCTTCCTCAGTAGGAAGCAGAAACTTAGAATATTCTCTTACACCAGCAATTGAACAAATTCAGTATTCAAAATGGCAAACATGGCCAAAACAAATTGTGTAGACAAAATTCACAGCAGCAAATCCTTTCAGACTCAGACAAAATGTTGTTAATTTTTTG
This sequence comes from Talpa europaea, assembly GCF_964194135.1. Classification (NCBI taxonomy): domain Eukaryota; kingdom Metazoa; phylum Chordata; class Mammalia; order Eulipotyphla; family Talpidae; genus Talpa; species Talpa europaea. The sequence continues at coordinate 81,274,717 of NC_140079.1, read as the reverse complement.
ATCCAGACTTTGCAAAAATTCAAGTTATCTCCAAGAATCCATCAAGGATACCAGCAATTACCAGTTACTGCTTAAGGCTACTCTTTCCTTAACACCCAGGCATACATTTGCTAATTTAAACACCACTGCTCTACAATTGGCTTGCAAAATCCATCAGGCAGAGAGCAGGAAGTAGCCAAAGACAAAGCAACATACCACTGAAGAACCATTATTGCCTTTAGAAATGCTAATGAGACAGCAGAGATTACAAAAAGAAAGAAAAAAAAAGTTCCAAAGTCCTAGCAACAAGAACCTCTGAATTTTACAAAAGCTCGCCAAGTGGCCTCACACGCCATCTCTGATCTGGCCACATGGTCCAATGTACTGCCTAATCTATTGAGTAAAACTGGCACAGAACAATTTGCACAAATTAAAATCTCTTAGCAAGTCACTACAAACAAATTACACACAAACACACACCACCCTGTTACATAAAGATAAGAGAATGTGGTGTATAATATGTGATGCTTAACATTTAAGTCAAAGGGGACTCCCTGGTGGCCTAGAGGTTAAGTCTCAGCGCCACCACTGCCATGGCCCTCTGCCCTGGCAGCCTGAGTTCTGTGGCTGGCCAGGGAGCTGACCCACATGGCCCAGGAAGACCTCTCCTCTCTCACCCACTGCTCCCCTCAGCAGTGTATTTCAGGGGATCCACTTGTTCTGCTTCCCACTCTGTCTAGGGTGAATCCTCTCACCTTCAGTCCATTTAAAATATTTTTCTCCAGAGCAGCTTTTCTAATGTTTCTTTAACTTGAGTCAGAGCTGGAAGCATCCCACTGTTGCCACAATCTTTTCTGAACTCTTCTTTGCATATAGGGCAAAACATATATAACATAAAATGTACCATCTGAACTACATTTAAATGCACAGTTCAAGTGGCACTACCTGGCAACCACCATCCTAATTTTTGTCTCTGAATTTCACTACTCAGGGTCTCAGGGTACTTTGTATGAGTGAAGTCATTCAGTATTTGTCCTTCACAGATTGGCTTGTTTCACCTAGCCTGATGTCTTCAAGATTTATGCATTGTGTAAGAAGCCTTACTTTGTAAGGCTGATAATATTCCACTTTGGGAAATATCACACTTTGTTCATCCACATATCTCTCATGCCACTCAGACTGTCTTCATCTTTTGTTTCTTTTGAATGATGCAGCTATGACCCTGGGTATACAATATTTCAAATCTCTGCTTTCAGCTCTTTGGAATATATAGCCAGTACTAGAACCTCTGGTGTTGGGGTTCGGTAAGTGGGGTCCTTAGTTTCCTCTGAGGCTTTGGCAGAGTTTCCTATTCAGTGGCACATGATGAGTTTACAAAGGAAAAAGATACCTACTTAGACACAAATAGGCAAAGGCTGCATTTTAACAGGACAGATTTATTAGGAAAAAGGAGGCGCCTGCATAGACACAGGCAGGCAGAGAGCTGCATTTGAAAGGGGCAGGTTTAATAGAAGAAACGCCTGCATAGACACAAGGGGGCAATCTTGGAACAAGATCTGCGTTTTGCCAGAGCAAGATATATCTTTATATAGTGTTCTTTAGGGGATTCGTTCCTTTGTAGAATTTTACCTGTTGTGGTGTCCATCACTTCTAAGGCAGTTGCTCTGTAAGGACTGGTGTTTCCTTGCAATGACCCACAATTCGCATATCCCACCTCCTGGTCTATCCCACCTCCCTACAGACCTTCCATTGTTGAATTAACCCTCTGAGGCCAGGCTTTCCCTCACCCTTTGGGATAAACCAGAATAATAATCTGCCATGCTCCAACTCTTTAACAGAAATTTAGTGCCTGGATGTATTTTATTTTATTTTATTTTTTAAATAACATCTCAATTGCTTTGTTTTAAGATTTTATTTATTTATTTATACAAATACTGGATACAGTCAGAAGCGTGGGAGGGTGAGAGAATTCACCAGAGCCAGAGAGGGGAGCAGAACAGGCAGACTGAGGAACTACACTGCTGAGGGGAGCAGCGGGCATGACAGGAGAGGTCTGCACGCCATGTGGGACCCTCCTCCGATGGCCGGGGATCGAACCGGCGCTGCAGAGGCTGAGGGCAGCTTCGCAGCCCTGCGCTCAACCGCTGACCACTAGGGGAGGCCCGCCTGGATGTATTTTAAATGGTATTTGTCCTCCACACTGTGTTGCTGGACTCTACGTCTAGTTACTTTATTTTACTTTGCTTACCCTGGAGTCGGGCCCAAGCCCCGGGAGCAGGGGCCTGGCCTTCTACTAATCTGGGGAACCACGGAGACGCAGAGCCTCCGGAGTCCTAGAGAGGGCGCTTCGCCAGACGGACGCGGGCGAACTTCCGGCCTTTGTGAGTCGCTCAGTGACGGCGCCGCAAGGGGGAGCCAGTGCTCCGCGCTCGGATCAGCTGGGCCCGCGGTGAGTGGAGGGCCGCGGTCTCCCAGCAGCGAGGCCAGAGGACCCCAGACTCGCCGCTCCAGTCACTGCCTGGCCGGCCCCGCAGAAGGCTGGGCAGCGCGCTGCGGGCGCTGCGTCAATTCCTGCCCCGAATTTTTGTTCTCCCCCTCTCTTTGTGCCCAGCCAGAGGGGAATTCTCACGGGAGCAGGTGTCCACTGTTTGACTCCTTGTCCCTGCGGGCCCCCTTGGAGCCAGACTGGCTGCGGGGCCGCAGGTTTTCAGGCCCCCCACCCCAAGGCTCTCCCAAGTCCTTGCAACTCTCCACAGACACTCCTTTGGGAAACGACCTTGAGGGAAGCCCAGGTGTTGAAGTGACACTCTCTGGATCTCTCGGTTTTCCGTTTTCATTTTTCTTCAGTGCAGTGTTAATAACCCGAGCCTTCGGCTGGCCATATGGGAAACGAGGACTCAGATGGGAAGCTTGCCTTTCCCAGATAGGGACACTCTAGCAAGGGAAGCGTGTGTGCGTGTGTGTGTGTGAAATAAAGAGCTATTATTCAGGCAGTGATGGGAAAACTTTGCAAACTGGGTGGCATTTGAAGGAAGGACGGGAATTGGATCTGTGGAAATGCCCTGCCAGCCAAGAACATTCTGACAGCAGGAGCAAAAGCACAAAGGTGAAAAGGTGAGAACTGCAGGGACAGTGGTAAATATTTCAACACCATCCTGATAAATGTTTATCCTGTGCTGGGCAGTGGAGTCAAGAATGTGTGGCCATAAATTCCTGCTCCAGAGATTGTTAAATCTCTTCTGCTAAAAATAGCCAAGCCCCCCCCCCTTTTTTAAATAATGGACTTGTTTTCTAGAGATAATAAAGCAGAATAAGAACTGAATTCAACTTATTGACTGAGTGACCTTGGGCGATTTTCTTAAATCTTTCTGAGCCTCAGATTCCTTGTTTCTAAAGGAGGGATAATAATAGCAACTATTTAATAGCAATGAAAGAGGAATAAGCACCTACCTCAATGTGTGTGGCAAAGTAGTTTTAATATGTGGTGTCTTTATTGTTGTGACTATTAGTGAACACTGAGGATGTGACAGTCAGTATCCCTTGCTACTAGACAGCCTCCTTTTGTACAGTGAGCAGTGGAATAAGAGGAAAAGTATATTCCAGAAAGTGACAGGAAAGCTAACCTGTTCATTCCTCCCAGAATTCACATGAGACCGTATCTAACAACTCCCTCTTATACTAAGAGTATCTTACAGCATTTTGTCTGAGTGTAAGCAAGCATGAGATGTATACTTTGTAAAGCTTAATATACTTGTGTAATCCTCTATGCAAAATCACCTCTTAATGACACCTTCAATATGATTTGGGATTTATAGTCACCCATGGACCTTTCTAAGTCTCTCATGAACCGGAGGAACCTGCCTACAGAAAATACTGAGAACTTCTGAGAGAACCAAAGCTGACTCCATTTATAGAATGGCTGCCCTGTTTCCCTTTCTAGGGAACTAAGGGAAAGTAGTCTCTTTCTCCCTTTCTTTTGTGTATGGATCTTTCTCTTTTGGGGGTGGTGGGGAACTGTGCAGTGAGCCTCTCCAAAGTATAGCACATGGCCACCCCAGCTAATGGAAAAGGAGAGATATATTCTGCTGGACTGCCTGGCAGCTTGTTGAGATATATTCTGCTGGCACGTTACTGGTATGCTTTGCTTTCGGGTTCTATTGCTTAGTGGCACAAATCATTAAGGTGCCAAGAACACTTGTATGTAAAACAGCACCTCACATTGGACTAACATCATTCCCTGTTTACCAAGTGTATACAAGCTAATTCACACTCCAGAAACACACATTTTATCAATAGCTAAACAGACTATCTGGTCATAGTTTTCTTCTGGTCCTTTTATAATTCCTCAAACTATGTTTTCCTTAATGTCTCTGAAGATATCATGGACAGTAGGTTTTGTTTCTATAGCAGCAATGCATTGTTCTCAGACATTGAGAGTGCATGTGGGGAAAAGATGAGGTAGGGTGGATGCAATACAGGTGTCCTCAATTTACAAGTGCCCAGTTTGCAAATACTCTGTAGATACAATAAGCAAATACATCTTGTTTCACTCTCCACACCCCCCACCACCACATCCTTACACTGCCCTATAACCCACAACCCCAGAAGACTGACCAGCAACCAGGAGTCAAGGCTTACAGAGATATCTGATCTGGCATCTCTTCCATTCAGGGAGAATATGTACTCACTGGCACTCTTTTTGCCCACTGCTGTGAAAAATAAGCCTCCATAAGATGTTCAGAACAGGCTTTCACTTGTGAATTTTTTCAAGCTAAAGTCAGTCAAGGCACTGAAGCTTCATGAAAAACTTCCCACTCCCATAACTATATAGAATAAAAATTGAGGGTCTTAACCAGAATTAGGGTTTTTATCAGGAATAACCTTCCAAAGAAACATCTCTATGTGACAGGGCAAGCGTCAGGTACAGAGCCTCTGGTCTCCTCGCGTGAGCCCCTCCTCTCTTCTTGAAGGCCCAGCCTACCAGCCAGATCGGCAGCTACACCCCCTCTTCTCCTTATATTCCGTGTCCATGTACGGAATATTCCATACATATGGAATTAAATTTGCTTTTTCTCCTATAAATCTGTCTGATGTTAATTTGATTACTTGACTGGCTGTAAGGGGCAGGAATGGACACGGTGCAGGTTTTCTAGGATCCCATGCAGACCGGGTGAAGGAGGAGTCAGAGTCCTCAGTGGTTTTATGCAGGTCTTTTATTGGGGTTCACCAGGCATATGGCAGGCAGGGATGCTGGGGAGCCAGGAGGCTGGCAGGCCTCCCAACCCCCAGCAAGTCTTCACTCTATCTGGTCTCTCCGGCGTTCTCGGCTTCTCCTTGGCTTCTGCTGGCGTCCCCGTGACATCGCCCTTAAAAGCACAGTCTTACACAACCTATGAAGCTAGTCGCAGCCAGTGCAGCATGAGTTCAATCGCTGGCCAGGGAGCTACCCACAGGGCACAGCAGACCTCTCCTGACTCACCTGCAGTGTATTTCCGTAGATCCGCCTGTTCTGTTCCCCACTCTGTCTCTGGTAAATCCTCTCACCCCACCACCCACCTCTGGCCTGTACCCCAGTTCTTATATGCATAAATAAATCTTTAAAAAAAAAAAAGCACAGTCTTAGCCCAGGTGAATCCCATCTACCTATGCCCACACCCTACTCCAGGTGCCCACCATCAGGCATGCATTCAGGACTGCAAGGATCCATCATGTATCCTGATGGCGGGAGGGCAGAAAAGCCTGACATTTTCTTTACCCTACACTGGCCCAAGAGCCCCAAGAGTCAGGGCCATAAATTTCCTTTGCTCATTGTTTTGTTGTGTTTTTTGTTTGTTTGTTCTTACCATTTCTGAGCTATCTCTCTATGGCTTATCAAGTTGACCTTATGAGAAGAAAAGAGTTGCAGACCCAGAAGGAAAGTCACAGATCTTGAAACCAGTCTGTTTACACATGAGCTGGGGGCCCTCAGCCTCCATCAGATGCTCGCCTTGGAGATGGTCACAGCCTGGCACAACTGCCGGAGCTGTGGCTACCTGGGGCCCACAACTCGCAACAGTAAATGGACTTTAGCCAAGTCCGCTCTCCTCGGGCTCTCAGCCAGTAACATTCAATTCCTCAAACCCAATCCTAAGCTTATACAGACCCACAGGCCCCAACACATCCTTGAGTTTCTCTTTCATGCCTAGAGAGGTCTCCCTGGTTCTCTCTTCTTGCCCTTTCACTAATCAATAAACCCTGGTTCCTTGCCTGTCCTCACCTGTGACTATAGAGTCTCTTTTCCTTTCTTTTTTTTTTTTAAGATTTATTTATGCATACAAGAACTGGGGTGTAGGTCAGAGGTGTGGGGGGAGAGAGGATTCATCAGAGACAGAGTGGGGAACAGAACAGGCATATCTATTGAAATACACTGCTGAGGGGAGCTCCCTGGCCAGGGATGAAACTCATGCTTCAGTGGCTGCGGATAGCTTCATAGTGCTGCAACTTAACCCCTCATGCCACCAGGGAGGCCCCTGTAGAGTCTCCGATCTTGACCAGAGGATCTCAAAAGCCCTTACCCCATTTGGGAATGGGCCCCTTTGGTCCATCCCATCCAGGAGGTGGATCCATGGACAGGTTGCTCCACTCCCCAGCTTATCTGCCTATGTCATGGGGAGGTTGGCATTTGGCTGCAGGCGGAGTTCCTGCTCCCTGACTGATGATGATGTTAGTATGTTAGACTGTTGTAATTTTTCTTTATTCTATCTACTTTTATCAACTTCATGCTAACATTCTGAGAAATAGCACTGTTAATCATTCTACGTGGAAATCTTTCTAGAATGTGTGACACCTTCCTGTGTGTATACGATGAGCTCCTTGCTTCTGATTTGGTCAACATTATGAACATCCTTCATACAATAATGCCCTCACTTACATCCTCTTCACCATCCAGGAAATGGTTATGTATAACTTTCTAAGTTTCACTGTACATTTCTTCTCAAAGAAAAAGTAAGCAGAAACCATGCACACAGAGATAATTAACTCAGAAAATTAGACATGGGCCCTGCTTTCATGTCAATTACTATAACAGTCTCTGAAGTTTTTTGAATTATTTCTAAATGTTTGGAGAAGTCTGAATTTGTTTAACATGCCACCCTTCACACAACACTTCCCCTACACCATTTTTAAAACGTGGTTTGACATGTCTTAATAACATTCAAAGAAGTCTAAGCCTATTTAAAATAAAAACAAATGCCAACTTTTGCTTAGACCTTTGTTCATACTTCTCAAATCTTATTTCACACTGCCCTAATATTTCTTATCCTATTTGTATAGTAAATGTGTTTAAAAGAGTGAAGTGATTCATACAGTGTTTTCCCATTTCTTTTGGGCAATGGTTATAAAACAAACATTCATGCATCCACGCTGTCCTGTCATCACTTATCCCTCCTGGTCCCACCTGGAACATCAAAACACCCTCCTGGGAGCCCGTCTATAATCACAGTCTGTTCCCAACCACATGTTTCAGTTGCTAGAAAGAAGGGCCTGGAAGGAAAACCACATCAAGGACCATTAATCTGTCAAGGAAGTTCACCTCCCATGGGCTCTGGGTATCTGTTCATTGCCCAGTAATCACAAATGCTAAGCCCCACAGGATTCAACAATGTCGCCTGTTGCTCAGCCTTGGTTTTGTCTATTTTTAAATGGGGACATAAAACTTGTCCTCTCTCCAATTTGAAAATGCAATGAGAAGGGAAGGATGGAAGCACCATGGGAATTATAAAACAGGAACAGATGTAACTGCCACAATATGTAAATTGCCTACTAGGAGCCAGGATGATACTGGATGCTGTATATCCTTGACATGGTCTTTTAAAATTCAGAACACTCTACAAAGTTGAGATTTTCATATCTGGTACCTTAATGAGGTCACCAAGGTGGAGACAGCTGCCAAAGTTCAGCAGCTACAGACCAGGGGAATCAAGTCAATTTGGCTTCAAAGCTCAGGCTTTTTTCACTAAGATCCTTCTCCAGATTTAGGTTCTTTGATTCCTCTCTACTCAGAATGAAGACAAGAGCCATGTTTAAAGTTCTTAACCAAGGATGTGTGGGGAACAAAGCGGCCAATCCCCACTTCCCCATAGCCTGTCTTTAGGCTCAGTGCATTTGAGGGATTTTGCTACATGATGCGAAAGGGGAAAATGAAAGTGTTTAAGACAAAAGGAAGTATAATCTTGCATTCTGGGATAGCCAGAGATGACAGAATCTTCTAAACTGGAAGTTCTATCTTCCTCCTACAATCAAGTAGATGTTCAAACAGCACGGAGAGACATAGGACTTGATTGCCTTTGGAAAACTATTAACAACAAACCAACTAAAAAAGATTTCAAGGAAATGCAGAAGAAGCTATAGGAGCTCCTAACATGTCTTCTTTGGTTTTGAGGACAGTCTGATTATAATCTGAATGCATATATTTTACTATTTAGAAAAATCTCGGAGCTCTTCCTGCTCCAAAATGATCTAGCCGCTCTCTTAGCTCCTGCACACCCATCTCTCAGGGCCTCCCTTCAGTGGCTTCCTAAGGAGCCTTCACCCCACCACCCCCCACACCCCACCCCACCCCTAATGCCAGGGGCTCTCCTGCTCTCTGATTTCTTTCTTGTCTCTTTTGGCTAAAGCATATGCTTCAATAAGTTTCTTGAAGCAGCATGCCTGTAGAGAGAATATTTTGAGAACTTGCTCACCTGAAAATATTCCACTTACAACTCGCTTTTAGTTTGGGTGTAAAATACTAGTTTAGGAATTATTTTCCTTGGAATTCTGTTTTCTAGCCAAATTCAGTTATTGTGAACAAATGTAAGCATCCCGATTCCTTGTTCATTCTATAAGAACTCTTCTTTATTTCTGGAAATCATTGTGGGGGGGGGGGTTGTTTGTTTTTGTTGTTATTTCTGGAAATCTTTGGGTTCTAAAATTTCATGTGAATGAATCCATTTTGTTTCTTTCCCACCCATTCATTTTGCTGCGCATTCAGTGGGTTGTCTATGATTTCTGTTTCTGAAAAACATCATTAAATTCTTTTGTTGATAATTTCCCCTACTGCACTTTCTCTTCTCTTCCAAAATTCCTAAAATTCAGATGTCAGACCTCGTGGGTTAACTCTCTAACTTTCATATTTTTTCACTCATGTTTTTCATCACTTTGTCTTTTTTGTTCTACTTTCCAGATATTTTCTCAATCTTCTATCAAATTTTCCATCTTTGCTCTAATATTTTCCATTTCCAAGATACCCCTTTCCTCCTCCCCTCCCCAAATATTCCCTTTCTAGAACATCATGCATTTTCTTCTCACATCTCTGAGGAATGTTATTTGCCATGGCTTTTGTGCCGTGTTTTCTCCTACTCCTTGCATTGCTGTGATTTCCTGGTCTTTCTGCTGTGGTGGGCTACTGTTTTATAAAAAATGACCCCTGTGTTCTTTGCTTGTCACCACAGACTGGGACTGTGAGCTCAAAGTTCTCCAGCACTAAGCTCAAATTCTTGCACATCCAATTGATTTTAAGATACCCTAAAGAAGTGTGGTTTTAGGGGCCTCCCTGGTGGCGCAAGGGGTTAAGCATCAACACTATGAAGCTATCTGCAGCTACTGCAGCATGAGTTCAATCCCCAGCCAGGGAGGTGACCCACATGGCCAGCAGACCTCTCCTGTCTCGCCCACTGCTCCCCTCAGCAGTGTGTTTCAGCCAATCTGCCTATTCTGTTCCCCGGTGTCTGTCTCTGGTGAGTCCTCTCACCCCCCGCACTTCTGGCCTGTATTCCACTTCTTGTATGCACAAATAAATAAATCTTTGGAAAAGAAAAAAGAACTGTGGTTTTAGTCACTTAGAGCCTCTTGCTTTATAAAACTATATCCAACATTACATAACCATAAATAGGACAATCCATGGTCTATAAAAACCCCTCAACTCTAGTGGCCTTCAATAAACTGGAGACTCCAGTTTATTGCTGAGCATCATCACCTAGACAAGGTAAATCCCTTCTCTGATTGCCCTCCCTCCCGGGAGGGTGTTCTCTTTGTCCTCATTCCCTTGGGTGCTGCAGCTGTGTGCAAGGTACCATTTGTGCAATCCTTTCCCAGCTCCAACCAATAAATCTTGCCCTGCCATACTGCCACAGGGTGATCCTGTCATTCTTGACCCACCCCCAAATCCTCGACCTCACCACACCTGCCCTGAAGATGTGGGCTTTCCTCAGTGGTCTTGGCTGTCCACTCACGGGTCAGTGATGACATGCTGGGACTTGGACTCCAAATCCTCAGTATCTCAATCTTGTCTCTTCGTGAATTTCTTTTTTTTTTTTTTTTAATAGAGGCATGCTTTATTTATTTGTTTGCTGGTTTGTTTGTTTGTTTTGTTTATACATGCACTGGGTACAGTCAGAAGTGCGGGAAGGAGGGTGAGAGAATTCACCAGAGCCAGAGCGGGGAGCAGAGCAGGCAGAAGGACCAAAGTACACTGCTGAGGGGAGCAGCGGGCGGCAGGAGAGGTCTGCGCGCCATGTGGGACCCTCCTCCAGTGGCCGGGGAGCAGCCGGGGATCGAACCGGTGCCGCAGAGGCCGCGCGCAGTTTCGCAACCCAGCGCTCAACCGCTGCGCCACCGGGGAGGCCCTCTTCGTGAATTTCTTAAAAGGGAAACCCCTCCAGCCTCCCACTTGAGGAACCCAAGTCTGGCTGCCTGAATCCTGGATGCCAAGGGAGGAAAGGACTTGGGCCTTGAAGGGTAGGAGGGATAAGGGCAAGGCTGAGCCTGAGAGCTTGCATCCCTCAGGCCACCAACCAGACCCAGCTGGACTGGGGACACCAGACCCAGCTGAGATTAGGAACTAGACTGAAAATAAAGGATTAAGTAAATCTCTACCTCCTGAATGGTGAGACTCTCCCCCAAGTCCTGCCCAGGCATGTCCTTTTCTAGAACAGGAGATGGCAAGTGTTTCTGTAAAGGGCTGGATAATTAATATTTTAGGGGTCTCCCTGGTGGCCCAGGGGTTAAAGTCAGCACTATCAAGCTATCGCTAGCCACTGTGGCATGAGTTCCATCCCTGGCCAAGCCTCAGCAGTGTATATCAGTAGATCCGCCTGTTCTGCTACCCTCTCTGTCTCTGGTGAGTCCTCTTACCCCCGCACATCTGACCTACACTCCAGTTCTTGTGTGCATAAATAAAAATACGCCTCCCCTGGTGGTGCAGCGGTTGAGTGCTGGGCTGCGAGGCTGCCCACAGCCTCTGCAGTGCCGGTTCGATCCCCTGCCACCGGCGAGGGTCCCACATGGCGTGACAGACCTCTCCTACCACACCCGCTGCTCCCCTCAGCAGTGTATTTCGTCACTCTGGCTATTCTGTTTCTGGCTCTGGTGAATTCTCTCACCCTCCCGCACTTCTGACTGTACCCAGTACTTGTATAAATAAATAAATAAATAAATAAATCTTTTAAATAAATAAATAAATAAATAAATCTTTTAAATAAATAAATAAATAAATAAATAAATAAATAAATAAATATTTTAGGCTTTGCAGCCACGTGGTTAATGTCACAACCCTCCCCTCTGCAGTTGTAGCAGAAACACAGCCATAGACTCCACATAAATGAAGGACTCTGGCTGCATTCCAAAAGCAGTTATTTAGGGATGCTGAAATTTGAATTTAATAAAATTTTCAGGCATCACGAATAATTATTCTTCTTTTGATTTTTTTCAACTATATTAAACTGTAAAATTGTTAGATTTGCTCAGAAGCAAGCAGGAGCCACATTTGGCCCTGTGGCTGCAATTTGCCGTCCATGTCCTAGATGCCATGGTTGAGAGTTTTTAAATCTGGATCTTCTTACTCTTCTCCTGAGGGACACCTCCCAGCACTAACTTTTGTCTATACGTAGAAGAGTTACTGATTTTTCCACCTCCTCCCTTCTGCAAGATGTGCCAGGGAAACTTAGACATTTACAAATTACCTGGAATGGAAAAGTTGGTAACAGCAATTCCGAGGGTTCCTGCCAAGTTCTACCCCGGGTAGAACAAGTTGTTGACTGTTCTCTTTCCTGGATTTTAACCAAGGTGATAAATGAGTGCGGTGGGAGGAGAGCTCTGGGAAGACGTGGGCTCGAAGCCCCAACTCCCAGGCCTTGAGCTTACCTGAGCCAGAATTTCTGTCTCTCGCAGTGGAAATTGTTTTAAGTAGGCCAGTGCTTATCTCAGCGTTCACATTAATCAAGGAAAGAAACCCCCATCTCCTAAGTGCAGGGGCAGAGTGGGGGCTTGGCAGGGAATAGAGCTGCTCTGTTACTTATGAATGTGAATTTGAGGGCAAATCCATTTTCCTTGCTGAGCCTTGATGTTTATCTCTAAAATGGGCATGGTCACTCCTACCTCAGGTGGTATTGTGTGGATTAATGAAATAACATATCTAAAGTCCCTGTCCCATCAAAAAATGGCAGATTATAATTCTAATTTATCTGACCAGGAAACTCAGAAAGGTTAAGGCATCATTCACAGGGCCCACAGTTAAGTAGGGGTGGAGGCAGAAATAGCCCTTGTTTTCTCAACCTCCAGCTGATAATCTTTCTTCTGCCCTGGACTGCTTGGAAAGGAGGCCATCCTTCTTTTTTTCAACCACACCTGAAATGCTAATGTAGGGGAGATATACTAGCTGTGGGCTATCGAGTCAGTTCCCCATTAGTCCAGATGTCTGCTGCAGGTCACAGACCTTCTCCTCTCAAAGCCAGACACTGAGAGAAGCTGACCTCATCACATCCTATGATCCAAGGGAACCCCTTCTCCATCCTCCCCCTCCTCCCCCAAACACCCCTCCTCCACCCTCACCCCTTCCTGATACCCACTTCCTCCTCCTAGGCTGGGCCTCTGGGCCTGGACAGTCACAAAGATTCTTTGTGATATGTTTATACAGGGAAGAAAGAGCAGGAGCCTGGCTGCACTCAAGCCGCATGGGGCCCCAGCCCTGTTTACACAAGGAGAGAAGGAGCCAAGACAGATGACCCTGTTGCTCGGGGGTGGATTAAAAACACAACCCAAGTCCAGAGCCCCTGGCTTGGCACCCTTGTTTCTGGGCGCCACCAACACTGAGGCGTCTCCTACCTAGGGAGGCCTGTTTACTCAACTGGGTGAGAGATGTTTGCACAGGGAAGGGGGCAGTGGCCATCTGGCTGTTCTCTGGCGGAGCAGGGGAGCGTTGACAGGTCAGGCCCCCACCACTGTGTCCTGGGTCTCTGTGGAGGCTGCCCTCACAAAAGCCTTACTTTGGGGTGGATATGGACAACTAGAGACAAATTCTTAAAACATTCCTATTTTCTCCCCTCTAATTCATACCCAGACCAAACAAATCATTTCAGGTTTTTCAGCCAGTTTTATTTGGCAAGGTGGTAAGAAATGCAATTTTGGACATTTAAGGAATGGTGATGGTTGGCAGCTCTAAGGTACCTGGTGGGTGACAAAGCATTGTCATAACCATCAGTCCGTACAGTCTTCCAGACAGCGGAGTGGGTAGCAAAGGCCTGAATCATCCCATTTTACACATGAGTTGATTGATGGCTCGAGGAACCACACAACCAGCACAGGGCAGAAGCTGGAGACCACAAGTTTCAGCTCAATCTACTCTGCTCCCTGCATCCCCGATTGGCTGTGAAGTGAGGTGTGCCCAGAGATTGTCCCAACATGCAACTGCCTTGCAAGTAGCTCCCAAAAGACCCTCAGGGACCTGATGGAAGCCAAGGCAGTGAGCCCACAAAGCTCTAAGTGAGGACCATACTGTCCACGGACACCACCAGTGGGCATTCCTGGGCCCCAGACAAAGCCCATGTGGACGGCCTGAGGACAGGCCACGTAAAGCGCATGTCACACACACAGTTCTACCATCATGGAAGCGGGGAAGCATGTGCCTCCAAATGCCTTGGTCCCATCTCTTCCTGGGCTTCTTCCCCTGCATTCAAACCTGCACACGTCTGCCTGAAGCTGGCACCCAGTTATGTTCTAGCTACTTCTTACCTATTCTTTATCTTTCCTTTTATAACCCAAATCTCCAAGACTACTAAACAGGCATCATTGCCAGCTTCCTTCCCTCTCTCTCTGCACCTCTGTCCCTAGTATCCAGCTCCACCACTCAATCCAAATTGCTTTGTCCTGCATGACCCATTGGAACTTCTCAGGTTTACTTCCACCACCGGACTCACCAGGCCTTTTCTCTTCCAATGCTTTTGTGCCCAGGCTCTCCCTCTTGTCAAGCGACCCACTTTCTATAACATCTAATATTTTACTGTGTGTTACAGCTTCCAGAGTACTTTTGCCAACTCCAGTCAAGATCTTAGCTGACCACAGGCATAAATCACCAGACTGTAGCAGGAGGGAGGGTGCTTTCAGACCATCCAGACATGAGGCCTGTGAGACTCCCCAGCTGAGCCAAATGGAGCAGAGCTGAGCCAACCATGCTGAGCCTTGCCCCAAATTGAGGATTTGTAAGCAAAATAAAAGTTGTTATTGTTTTAACCCACTAAAAATGGGGGCAATTTGTTTTGCAGCCTCAGTAAATAGAGCACGGTGTTACCAGGAAGCAGTAACAGCCAACAAAGAGAATTAAATAAGAGACATCAGCCCCTCCTATCCCTCTTTTCTCCCTCACACCGCAGAGAAGCCAGAGCTTAGCCTGAGAATGGGGCAGGGAGGCAGTCTCCTTCAGACAGACCTCCTTTCCCTTCACTCCTGGGAGAGGGAGAGGAGTAAAGAGTAGACTAGGTCACCTCCCCAGAGTAATTCCCCAGCCTCAATGCTAGCCAACAGCAACGAGGCAACTTTTGAAACCAAAGTGAGATTAGATTTTAAACTGGGCAGAATCTTAAGTGAAAGTAACTAAGAAGTATGGAATCTCCTCTGGTGTCATTTAAAAATCTGTCATCCAGAGAGAAGGGACATCTGACCATACAGAAGAGGGTAAGTAAAATGATTCGGGTCTCTCTCTCACAAACATGAAAATTTAAGTAACTCTCAAGGTGGCAGGACAAGGACATGAGGCCAAGTTGGACTCCAGGGAGCTTTGCCTTTCTCCTCTTAGAGGACAGTGGTCTCTAAGCATGGTGCCTGAGTTCAGATCCAGAGGGATAGCACACCCTATAGCATGGGTTTCAACAGGTCACACATGAAGGGAACAGGAGACAAAGGCAGGGACAACTGCCTAAAGCCAGAATATCGAACCCCCTTTAAGGGTGAATAAAAAAAAATTCACACCAGGCCTCCCTGGTGGCGCAGGGGGTTAAGCACGGCACTATGAGGCTATCCACAGCCTCTGCAGCACGAGTTCAATCCCTGGCCCACCAGGGAGATTCCCACATGGCACAGCAGACCTTCCTGTCTTGCCCGCTGCTCCCTTCAGCACTGTTTTCAAAAGTCGATCTGCGTGTTCTGCCCTACTCTGTCTCTGGTGAATCCTCTCACCCTCCCATACCTTTGGCCTGTACCCCAATCTTGGCATAAATAAATAAACTTTTAAAAAAAAATCCACACCAAAGAACATGATGGAGATAAATGGCTACGAATTTGGGTCCTAGAAATTCCTAACCACGTGGCCACCCTCACAAAGGTTTGTGGCCAGAGATCACACTGTCAGAGTGACCCAAAAGACTGTCTAACAACATTGAGTTTTTAGTGACCCTGGCTTAATGTTCCTGGGTATAAGACTGAGTCAAACACAGATTCTCACTATAAACCCAGGGCTCAACTAGCTCCCATAGAAAGAACTCTGAGCAACACACAGTGAAAGGTCACTAGCCTCCCCAGGAGATGCCCCCAGGACCCACTGTTGGAGACACATTTGGGGATGCATCCCTTCAGTGTGAATTCTATCAGCTCTGACAAAAGAAAAGTCAAACTTGGGAGCCACTAGTTTCTAGAGCCCCCTTAAGAACCTTTATTTGTTCAGGCAGCTTGCCAGTCCTTAAGCATAGTGTCTGTGTAAGAGTAAATCATTCCATTTTTTGGTACCTTCAATACTTTCACCCTTGGGTTCCTTCAGAGCTCTGGTTCACCACCTGATCTCATTAGCTCAACTCCTGCTAACTGGTCTGGAACCTTGGGGTTACCAGCACTATTTCACAGAGGCCCTCTATTTGTGGAACCTGCAATCTCATTTCTTGGAATCTATCCTCAGGAAATAATAAAAAATGCCTTTAATGGCTGTGCTCAAAGATGTTTTGCTACTCCAAAAGCATCACTATGAAATAAACAGCCAAAAGCAACTGTCAAATGTGTTGCCAATTTTCCTCGGTTGTTTTTTTAATTTTGTTAAGTGGGTATTTTTTTCTTTTTAAATACTGGTTTTAACGGGATTTTGATTTATAATCTACCATTTTTTATGGTTCCTATTTCTGGTATTTGTTTGGACTGGAACTTTAAGTTGTAAGTGACAGAAATTGAGCTAAAGTAAGCGTAGACAAAAATGAGAATATACAAAAACATAACTGACAAGAACAGGGAGTAACCTGGTATTACAGGAAGCAGGGACTGGGCACTACCTCTTTGCTTTCTCAACTTTCTCTCTCTCGTCAGCTTTTTTTTTTTTCTCATGATGGTTATATCCAAAAGGCTAGCATCACCTCCACAAGGCATTGCCAAAACACACATCACATCTGCTTAGTGTCATGATCAGAGACAGAGTTCAAAGAATCTCAGATTGGTGGCCAGAGCAGTGATCAGCCCCATCTGGATGAAGAGTGGCTGGAAGTTGGATGCACATAAGGAGAGGACACCTCTATTCAAATCACATGTCCATGATGGGGGTTGGAGGTATGGAATGGAGAGTAGGGGTAGCCTAGGTTCCTTAGAACAAGGGATGCTGGGCAGACAATAATTAAATGTCATAATTAATAACTGCCCCCATACCCCAAAGAGCACAGTAGCCACACCTCTTTACTTCCATTACATCTGGTTTTGTATTTTTCATTAAAAATTTTAATCCAAAAAAATTTTAATCCATCTTGGATTTATTTTGGCGTAGTGTCAAATACTCATCTAATTTTTATATTTTCCAAATTGCTAGCCAATTGCTCCAATATACAACCATTTGCTGAATTATCGAAACAAGACCTGAAGCAACTCTGCATGTTTTCTTCCTTATTTGTATTTTCTTCTTATGTGTGTATTTATATATTTACATACATCCACTAATCATTCCTTTTTCCTGTTTTTTTTTCCTTGTCATTTTATAGAGTGTTCTAAGTTTTAGGACAGGAGTTGTTGTCACTGTTGCTGCATGCAAATTCAACTTGGTTAAAGGATGAGATTGGATGCAGTGGACTTTGCTTATCTGCTTTCCAATCCTGACTTGATTCCCTCCCTTCTGTGCTCCATTCTGTACTGAAGAAGTCTGGAATGGTGCAAATTAACACTTTCCAGACTCCTTTGCCAATGGGGTGACTCTGGTGTCATTTCCTGCTGGGCTAGTGGCAGCAGCAGCCTTCGTGGTGGTGATATTGAGACATCAGGGTGACAGCTGGTGGTGAAGCAGCAGTCAGGGGTGCATAGGTGGTCAGAACTAGGAGCTGGATTCTTGCTCACAGGCAAGGTTGGAAGGGTTCTTCCCTTGGGAAACTTCATGATGCAGGACAGTTCACCAAAGATACCCATGTTGTAGAATATGGTAAAAAGGATTTTGCAGATATAATTAAAGATCTCAAGATGGGGAGGCTATCCTGGGGATCTCAGTATAGTCACAAAGGTGGTCATAGAAGGCAGGCAGAAGCTCAAAGTCAGAAAGAAAAGACATGGAAACAGAAGCAATGTCAGAGAGATTTGAAGATGCTAAGCTACTGGGTTTTTGTTGGTGACAGAAGAGACAGGAAATCTACTCTCCCCTGGAGTCTCCAGAAGGAATTCAGCCCTATCAACACACCTTGATTTTAGCCCCAAAAGACCCAATTTCAGACTTTTGACCTCCAGAATTGTAAGAGAACACATTGTATGGTCTAAACTACTCAATCTGCAGCTATTTGTTACAGCAGTGAGAGGAAACTAATACAGAAACCAATACGCCCCAGAGGAAAGGCTTTCAGAGACTAACCCTTGGGGATCTGCCAGCAGGAAATGTTAACTGGCAGCCCAGTCACGTTGCGGTGAGGCCGCCAGCCTCCACTGAAACTGCTCTATCTAGAGCTACCCGATGCCATGGCTCAAGCCGTAAGTCTGGAGCAGAGTCCTGGTGTTCCCAGCACATCCCTGTGATGGCTAGAACTTCGTTGTTGATAAGACTTGTCTGTAGCCTTTCCCACAGGGAGGGCACTGTCTCAAGAGACTTCCCAGACCTTCGTGCAAATGAACCTGAGAAGGACACCTTCCTCCAGTTCAAAATGTCCAGCCTGAACCCCCAAGTGGATTTAGGTCAGAACCAGTGGACATTTGCTCACCATCTGCTCCCATATTATTCTCACAGTAATCTGTGAGGCAGATACTGTAACAGGGTGGTTCCCAGGAAAAGGGGAGGTTCTGGGGTGCCTCCCTGCCCTGTAACAATACCACTGACCTCAGTTTGTAACTGAGGAACTGCATTTATTGGGGCTTTGGTAACAAGGTGCCACATACTGGAGCCTTAACAGAAATGTAATGTCTCTCAGTTGTGGAGGTTGAAAGTCTGAGATCAGGGTGCCACAGGGTTGCTTCCTTCTGAGATCTGTAAGGGACCAGGCCCCCCTCCTCAAGTTGTAGGTGGTCATCTTGGCCCTTAGCTTCACATTGCCTTCCTTCTATAAAGTCTGTGTCCAAATTTCCTCTTCTTATAAGGACTTGAATTATGTTGGATTGCAGCCCACCCTAATGACATCATTTTAACTTGATTACCTCTGTAAAGATTCTATCTCCAATGAAGAAGGAGGGGTGTACAAGTGAACCCATAATGGGAACAAAAGCTCAGAGAGGTTAACTAATCTGCTCAAACTCACACAGCCAGTTAGTACTTCAGCAAAAATTTGAATCCCAGTCTGATTCTAGGTATCAAACCTATGGTGCACTGTGCTCTCTTCCCTGGAAGCTGCCACACACAACTGAAAAAAATTATGACTAGAATTATGACAAGAATCTTCTCCCTGGTGGCGCATAGGGTTAAGTTGCAGCTCTATGAAGCTATCTGCAGCCACTGCAGCAGGGGTTCTATCCCCAGCCAGAGAGCTGACCCACATGGCACAGCAGACTTCTATTATCTTGACCGCTGCTCCCCTCAGGAGTGTATTTCAGTAGATCTGCCTGTTCTGCTCCCCATTGTGTCTTAAAATTCACTCTGGTGAAACCTCTCCCCCGCCCACCTCTGGCCTACACCCCAGTTCTTGATGCATAAATAAATATAAATAAATCTTTTTTAAAAAACATTCGACGGGCCTCCCCGGTGGCGCAGCGGTTGAGCGCTGGGTTGCGAAGTTGCCCGCAGCCTCTGCAGCGCCGGTTCGATCCCCAGCTGCTCCCTGGCCACCGGAGGAGGGTCCCACATGGTGCGCAGACCTCTCCTGCCGCCCGCTGCTCCCCTCAGCAGTGTACTTCGGTCCTTCTGCCTGCTCTGCTCCCTGCTCTGGCTCTGGTGAATTCTCTCACCCTCCCGCGCTTCTGACTGTACCCAGTGCTTGTATAATTAAATAAATGAATAAAAAAATGAATGAATAAATAAATCTTAAAAAAAAAAAAACATTCGAAGAGCTAGATTTTGTTTTGATGCTCATCTAGATTAGACAACTGTGGCCACTGAAGGCAAGTAAGTGCCGGTGACCTCCACTGGGAAGCTCCTGGCCTGGACTCCACCCCTACGTCGATGTCCTGTGCTTCACCCTGCCTCACACCTCCACCACTGGTGTGGGGAAGAATAACAAACAACACACAAAAGTATTGTATGAGGAATTCAGAAAAAAACTATCAGAAATCACTGTTTTCTTTAAAAACTACAAAAAAAAAAAAACAAACCCTGCTGTAAGAAACCAAGAACAGTGAAATTTTCTATAACATTAAGTCCTTCCTAAGCTTATTGTGACTTTTAAACAATTCCCCTAAAGAAAAATCTTAGTCACATGTACTCTCTCATTAACACCAAAGCAGTCTTAAGTCGTCATTGTCACGTTAGTCATTTTTAGTAACTTTTTGTAATTATTTGGACTTTTTTTTTATAAATCTTAAAGTTAACTCAATCATTAAGGTCTTCCCTGTGTAATTTTATAAATAGAGAAAAAAGAAACAACTCACTTATTTCATTAGCCCTAGGAGTGTTCCTACCTTTTCTTTTGTAGTCAAGAATTTTTTAAAAAACAAAACCGGTGTAAGAGTAATGTGAACAAAAAAAATTTGCATTGAGACTTTCTCTATTATAACCAGCACCAAAGTCTTCCAGTAAAACATGGCTCTCAGATGTTAGCATGCACTAGAATCACCAGGAAGGCTGGTTAATATAAAGATAGCTGGACACTACCCTCAGAGTTTCTGATTTGGCAAATCTGGGGTGTCCCCCAAGATTTATAATCTCCTCCAAGTTGAATCACGTTGAGATCCACGTTGAGATCACTGTCCCCCTAAAACCAACCAAACATTTATTTCCTTTCTTAAAGTGAGACTGATATATATATATATATATATATATATATATTATTTTTTTTTTTTTTCCTAAAGAGGGACTGCTGTAGTTTTTGCCTTCTCTGCTAGGTTTCTTCATTTCTTCTGGCTTCTAGGAAACATGTTGCATGTTTTTGGCAAAGATTGTTCTGTTATCCACTGACCGATCCCCATCCCTCCCCTCAACACATACATACCTGACAGGTGCTTCCAGAGGGAAAGTTTTCCTCAGTGAACCCTGCATTAGCACCATCCAAGTCAATATTTGAGTAGCACTTACCAGAGGCTCTCCCTGGATGTGGATAGAAAGGGAACTGTGCCATTATTCTGCTAATTTTCAGTGGCCTACTGTAGCAGGGAGAGGGGAAATAATCAGGAAGGGTTACACAATTCAGAAAGTGTTCTCAATGCAAATTCAAAAGGACCTGGCTGTGGCCTCCTCCCCTATGGGGGCCTTCTGTGTCCTCAACCACCTCAGGTGTCCACCTTGACTGGGAGAACCAGTCTTCCCACAAGAAATATGGTAAATTACATTTTTAAAAATTCATACCTATAACGCAGTAAACCCACTCGTCAGTATCTGTTCTAAGTAGATAATGCAAAAGATGTTTGCACAAAATTTTCATTCAAGTATTTCTTAAACTAGCAAAACTTTGGAGTAATCTACATGTCTAGAAATGGAGGAATTCTGAATAATTAACAGCCAGTCTGCTTGATGGACTTCTACATAGCTATTAAAATGATAAATATCTATTCTGTGTAACAAAATCTGAATTTGTTAATTTACTATTTTTTTTTTTAGATTTATTTATTTATTTGTTTGTTTGTTTGTTTGTTTTGTTTATACAAGCACTGGGTACAGTCAGAAGCGCGGGAGGGTGAGAGAATTCACCAGAGCCAGAGCGGGGAGCAGAGCAGGCAGACTGACGAAGTACACTGCTGAGGGGAGCAGCGGGCGGCAGGAGAGGTCTGCGCGCCATGTGGGACCCTCCTCTGGTGGCCGGGGAGCAGCCGGGGATCGAACCGGCACCGCAAGGCCGCGGGCAGCTTCGCAACCCAGCGCTCAATCGCTGCACCACTGGGGAGGCCCTAATTTACTATTTTTAATAGTGACCATTTTTCAGTAGTACATATGATTTCACATCAATCACACTGGGATTTTCACACTTGAGAGAGCAAAGAACAAAGTTAAATTATTTTGTTGTCAGACACAGAGGGAGGTAGGGAGATAGGGAGCAATGCTATCTGCAGCAGAGGCAAGCAAAACAGAGAATAAAACTTGTTTGGTCTGAAGGTTATTTAGGCTGTCACCTCATTATGCTGTGGGCACTGGGTACTGGGTGGCTGGGATCCCTGCTGTGAGCTCCCTCAGGGATGCACCAGCCCCTCAGCTGTCTTTATTTGAATAACTTGGTTTGTTTTTCTTTCTACTCAAGCCTCTACTTACTCATTACTCCCATTGCTTTGCGGCTTCTGTTTCCTGATTTCTGCTTACCCCAGTTTGTTCTGTCTCACATTTAAATCTCCCCTCCTCCAAAGGGATCTAATCGCTTTAATCCCCTACAGGTCCCTCTGCCATAGCTGGTCAGCCTGTCCTCCATAGTTCTAATGGTCAGCATATACATTAACTGTGCTTTCACCAAGTGTCCAACCCTGATACAATCAGCTCTGGTCCAAATAGTAGTCACCGCATAGATGTGGCAGGTATTCAAGCACACCAGCCACCTGTCAAATATAATGATGATTTTGAACTAGGTTTAACATTATAAACAAAAAATATATACATATGAAAGCAGATAGGAAATGGATAAATTAAAGTCATCACAATTAAAGTTAGGGCAGAAGAATTAGTTGATTATTTTTGTCCATTTTGCAATTTTCATTTAATGATACTGTAATTGATATTTAGTTTTGAAGCACTTTTTCTTTTGAGGTAACATTCCTTTACAATGCTGTATAGGTTTCAGGTATACAGTTTCTAGCTCAGCAACTATATAGAACATCCCACACCCACTACCAAATGTCCTCACTCTCCATCACCAACCTATCAGGCCCCTCTTCTTATTCCTGCCACCCTAATTTTGAGGCATTTAAAAAAATAATCATCTCCCCAAGCAGCCGGGATCCTACTAAGTGCAGTGTCTTCTATGCACTTGTCTTGAAGCTACAGCAAAGTTACAGCCGTGAAAGCCCAGCCGCCCTCGCACGGAGTTGGAACACACAGAGTTGGAGCGTTATTTCTTAGCTCTCAAAAGACAGGTGAAGGTGAAACCACAATTGCAGGTTGTGAAAGCCCCTTGAGGGCAAAAGTGTCGGTTATTACTCTGAAAATTCCTTTTAAACTGCCATAAATTGCTATAATACCATATGCCATATGAGCAAACGCACAGAACCTTATAACTAGCTTGTTTGTGAAGAGCCGTCCTTTGTCCACAGGCCAAGTATTTGAAAATACCACCCACTCCATTGGCAGACATCTCCAGGGCCCCAGAGAAGCTACCACGGTAGTTTTGTGAAACCAGCCACCCCTTCTTCACTTTGATCTTCACTCTGCCTACATTTTTGTTTCATTTTCACCGCCACAGACATACAATTACTACATATTATTATTGCTCGATAATAACTATAATTACAAAAACTGCCTGGGATGGGAAAGAGGAGGAATTATAATATGGACTGGTGTCCGAGCTGAACAATCTGTTTATGTCATGTAAAGCGTGACCCACCCCCTCTCGTTCCACCCCTCGCATTAATTAGGGGCGCTGAAGTTTTGGGCGAGAACCTCAATGCTGCAGGCTGGACCCCCGCGGGGCAGAGGCCCAGCCTAGCGATTCGGGCACCGAGATGCAGAAGCCTCCCGCGTTCCTAGAGAGGACTCGGAAGCGCGGCACAGCCCCGGAAGGCGAGGTGCTGACACACTTCCGGCCTTTGTGACTCATTGTGTCTGTGTCGAGACGTCGGGAGGGCCTAGGTCCGTGCGCGGCGCCCTTCGGCCGGCCTGAGCCCCAGAGTCAGCTCCCCTTTCTCGCCCAGCGCCCCCAGGCCGCTCCCGGGGCTCACGGTGAGACTTGGGGCCGGCCTCTGGGGAGGGCGGGCGGAGCCGCAGGGGTGCGTGCTGGAGGGGGGGCTCTGTAACTGCGGCCCCGGGGTCCCCCACCGGCGGCCCGGGCGGAGTGTGAAGAGTCCATGCCCTTGTCCCCGCCCCAGGCCCGACCGTAGGAGGCGCCGTCCCGCGGAGACACGTCCCCATCCCACCACCGGGTCCTGACGGGCTGGGGGCGAGGGTCTAGTGGCCGGGGGTGCTCGGAGACCTGGAGAGATCAGCTGTCTGCGGGGCCCCTCACCCTCAGTGTCGTCATCGTAGTTTGACGTTTCTGAGCTTCTGAGAACCAAATCTCGAGTGAACCGACCCCTGTCTTATTTTTCTGTCCCCTGGTCGCCATTTGCTTTGATTCCAGAGAGAGATTGTTTTCTGGGTCCTACAGGACCTCGAGGTGAAAGATGTGGAGGACTGGGAAATAGACGTTTTGAGGTGCCGCATAGATGTGTCCAGCTCCGCGGCTTCTCACCCCACCCCCACCACCGAGCGGTGATTAGAGTATTTGAAGCCTAGTCATAGAGGATAAAGAAGTGATGCGGATCTAGTGGAGATAATATACACTCCACTCTCTTCCGGTTTTATGGAATATTTTGAAGGCTTTTAAAAATTAACTGTCCTGAAGATTAAGTCTTTGTTTTTTTTGTTTTTGTTTTTTTTTTCAGTTCTGGGTAGTTACTCTGCTTGACTTGGAGTCGGTGAAAAGTGAAGGGAATTTGTACTGGACAATTAGGAAACTATCTGAGTGACCTTGGATAATACAAGACACTCACCAACTCAACAATAAAATTAACTAGATTTTCTCAAAAGCCTCTTCCAAAGTTGAACGTATTTGATTTGGTCAATGTATTTGGAAAATTCAGCTACAATTTAGCCTGACATGCTTCCTCCCCCTCCCTTTCCTGCTGTGCCTCCAGTACACAATAAGATACTTTCATTATAGAGAGTGGCAGTTACATGGCCGGGGACCAAAGAAAGCATTTATTGTACAGGCCAGTGCTAGGCGGATTGGAGGTGGTCAATAAATACTTGTTGAATTGAATTGTGGAGAAGTCATTGTAACGCAATCAACAAAGCACTGTTAATATATTTGCTGCCCAAATGTGAAGAAATAGCTTTATTCTGTAGGGTACCTTAATGAAGATTTGTCCCAGAATGTTTCCCCAAGTTAGTATCTCTGAATTATGCAAAACTCTTGTTCATTATTTCAGGCAGTTTTCACCTATTTTCAACTACCAGCAGGGATGCTAGCTACTCAATAGCTACATAATCTTGCTGATTATCTACTTGATCAACACACTTAAATTTTTTCCAACTTTTATATTGTGTGTAAACACAGATTTAGTATGTTAAATCTTACCTTTTCATTGAGGTACTGTCACTATTCTTTGAGCAGCCAGCTGTCTCTTAAAGGTAACATCTTCATATTAAAACTTTTCATAGCTCTGTTCAAAAATGGGAAGGGGGCAATTTATTTAAATTTTTTGGACTGTGCCCTGGAAAAGATACTGCCCTTTTTAGAAGATAGTCTTTGGAATACACTGAGCTTGTAACTCCAAGCCCTTTTGGTGAGAAAGTCATTGGTATTTATTCTTGGTGAGAACTAGTTGCTGGGGGGTAATCTTATCTAAAATTGTCAGGATGTTTTTCAGCTCAAAGGGACCCCAGAGTTACTTTTCTGCTCCTCAGAAGTATTACTTGCCACCTCTCCCATTTGACAGAGGAGGATACTGTATGCCAGAGAGGTTAAATAATTCGCTCAGGGGTGGGTCTCTTATTTGTGGGAAACTATTCAGGTGTTCCAACCTGTGCTACTTTTTACTATCACAGAATTTTACCCATTACTTAATTTTTAAGTGAGAAAAAACGGTTCATATCTTAGGTTTATTGAAAAAAATTAAAACATTTCTATAGGCCAACTAAATGCCAGACACTGTTTTAAGTGCTTTATATATTTTACCTCCCTATGACTCAAGGAGTAGCCTACTCTTTAAAACTGTGGCCTAGGTGTGGACACAAATCAAAATTTCTTTATTGTCCATAATAAATATTTTACCTCTAATCATCACAACAACTCTGTGAAGCAAATACTTTTTTTCGTTTTACAGATGAGTAAATATGTGTGGAGAGATTAATTTAACCTAAAATAATCAGCTAGCAAATGCAGTAGCACTTTAATGCTAACATGAAATTCTTCCAAGTAACCTATGGTGGGGTAAATTTCAGCACTATATGATGGGCAAAAAAGAGTTACATTTAAATTTGGTTCTTTTGAAAAACTAATGCTTGCAAGGAATCAAAAATGGTCTCAGAGATACAAAGAAGCACACCCTTAACAAGAGTCTCCTTAAGGAGGAAGGCATGAGAAATTAAAGAGAAAGAAATACCACAAGAACTTCCACAGCAAATGCTTAGTGGAGACCATTCAAGCCAGGGGTTAGAGGAAAGAGAATAGATAGTGTGCACAAGTCATCTGGGAAGCCTGAAATAAAATTCAGCCTTTTTCCTGTTGTGACTTTTTTTAGTCTTTGCTCCAGAGTAGGAACAAAGAAAATATTGCAGGGGGGGTGGGGGGGAGGGGGTGGGGGGGAGGGAGGTGGAGAAAACCTTCCCCATTTAGGTGAAGAAGGAGTATGTACATGCCCCTGTTCTGTCCCTTTGGGTCTCACTACCTGCTCAGAGACCCTTAACTTTTGATTCCCTGTGACTCAAGGAGTAGCCTTCTCTTTAAAACTGTGGCCTAGGTGTGGACACAAATCAAGATTTCTTTATTGTCCATAATACATAATAGCTGATACAAGAACGAATTTCATAAGAATAGAGATTTATGTTGCACTACTGCTCAGCTCTCCTATTTGAAAGGTTAGATTTTTGGATGACTCCCACTTATATCTCCTGCTGTGCCTCCTTAGCCACATAACTGTTGAAGACAGTGGGTGGCAGATGAGGTCCAATCCTGAATGTCCTCCATTTAGAAGGAATCTGTATGCACACAGAAGCCCCTCCTACCCCACATCTTGGGACAGAATGAATTTGGGATGATGGTTAAAGAGCTTGAACTGAGGATTGGATTCCTAATTTCAGACCTAATTTCAGATCCTGAGTGCCATATCATTACTGTGTGACCTGGATATGTTATTTAATGTCATAAAACTCATTTTTGTCATTATAAATGAGACGGTGATTGTTTCTACCACCTACGATTGTATAAAATGCTTAATGTAATACTGGTACATAGAAACTACTCAATAAACATTGGCTTTCACTATTATACATACTAGAAGCTTCTTGAATGATGTTGGGGGCAAATGTTATTTTACCTTAGCTCTGAAAGATAAGTGGGTTTGAGAAGACTGGGAAGGGAGTCCTGGGCATTGAGTACAATGTGAGGAAAGGAACAAGGCATATTTGGGAAATAACTGAGTAGACTTATTTTGCTGGTTGGAGAAGGTTCCTGGTGGGGCTAGAGAAGATTGCTAGGGAATGAAGCTTGAGAGGAAACTGTGACCATGTACTGGACTGTACTGACTGCAAGACTGTAGTATTTTAGGAAGAAGTATCTGAGAGAAAGGAAGGAAGTGCATTATAGTGGGTATAGAAGGGTAGGGAGAAAATGAAGGCAAGGAAACAATCTGGATTTCACGAAACTAGATAGAAAAATAAATGTGAACCAAGAAATAACTTCTCTGGTTCTTGGAGACTGCGTGCATATAAGGAGAGAGCAGTCAAGTGATTGAAATATTAGTAGAATATCCAATCACTAGCTGCCACGGAAGACAATAAAAAGATGGCAGGGGGAGCTGTCATAATTTTTTTTTAATTTATTTATGCAAACAAGAACTGGGGTACAGGCCAGAGGTGGGGGGGGGGAGAGGATTCGTCAGAGACAGAGTGGGGAGCAGAACAGGCAGATCTACTGAAATACACTGCTGAGGGGAGCAGCAGGCAAGACAGGAGAGGTCTGCTGGGAGCTGTCATAATTTTAATAGTTCTAATTTCTGTTCAGTTTGACAGAATTAAACTTCCAGGTTCTTTGGGAAGTAAATACAAAGAAGAGTCCCTGTCCTTGAGGGGCTTGAAATTTAGTTGGAAGGTGGAGATAGGAACTACCCAAACAGAAGTACACAAGAATAAAAGTCATAAGAAAATAAAGTACTAAGGGTATTCGAAGGAGGAAGGTATCTTATTTAATCTGGAATGTCAGGAGACATTGCATCTAGAAGGGTTGAGTAAAATCTTGACCAATAGAGTTGATAATGTGGGAGCTTGTTTATAGCAAAGGATGAAAATGAGCAATCACACCCTATGCTAGGGGAACATTAATGGGCCAGATGGGCTAGAGTATCGGGGGTGCTAGTAGGAAAAGTAGTCTGACGTAAGATGGGAAAAATAGAGTGGGGTATGTTGTGAAGGCCCTTAAATGCTATGTTGGTAGATAATTGGGGAATCAATGACAACCACTGAGAGGAAGAAGGAAATGGCCAGAAGCATACTTAAGTAAAACTACTGTGGAACAGGGGGAAATTGAAGCCAGAGAGACTGTTGGTGACTATGGCGCTAGTCTACGGAGACTAAATGTAAGGAGACATTAGGGTGGTGGGAAGTAATTATGGGAAGCATAGCAAGAAAAGATAAAAGCCCTGGGCCTCCCTGCTGGCACAAGGGGTTAAGATGCAATCTATGAAGCTATTCACAGCTACTGCAGCACGAGTTCTATCCCCGGCCAGGGAGATACCCACGTGGTGCAGCAGACCTCTCCTGACTCTCCCACCGCTCCCCTCAGCACTGTATTTCAGTCAATCTACCTGTTCTGTTCCCCACTCTGTCTCTGGTGAATCCTCTCACCTCCCACACCTCTGGCCTGTACCCCAGTTCTTGTATGCATAAATAAATAAAAACTTAAAAAAAACCAAAAGTCAAAGCCCTTCTTTTGACTTTCCAGAATAAAATGAAAGAAATCAAAGCATAGAACAATTATTTTGCTTATGGTTGGGAAAAAGTCAATGGAGTGATCTCTTGGACTGCCTACTGGCTGCCTGTGCCTGTAGAGGTCTAGGAAGAGGCTCAAGGGGGCCTCCTAGAAACTGCCTTAATGCTATCAATTATTTTTTATTTATTTATTTATTTTTTTGTATAGAGGCATGCTTTATTTATTTGTTTGCTGGTCTGTTTGTTTGTTTTGTTTATACATGCACTGGGTACAGTCAGAAGCGCGGGAGGGTGAGAGAATTCACCAGAGCCAGAATGGGGAGCAGAGCAGGCAGAAGGACCGAAGTACACTGCTGAGGGGAGCAGCGGGCGGCAGGAGAGGTCTGCGCGCCATGTGGGACCCTCCTCCGGTGGCCGGGGAGCAGCCGGGGATCGAACCGGCGCCGCAGAGGCCGCGGGCAGCTTCGCAACCCAGCGCTCAACCGCTGCGCCACCGGGGAGGCCCAATGCTATCAATTATTCTCAGGGCTCTTCTCACTAGTTGGGAACCTTCTTATGTTGAAACCTTAAAACAGTTTGTACTTCTGCTTTGTACTGTAATTTGTGTAAAAACAGGAATCACCCTTCTCATCTTTTTATTCCCCTCAGGTAGGGCACCTTCCATCTTGGAGATAAACAGAAATGTTTAGGATATTGAATAATTGTAGCTGTAAGGACTTTACATGTGAAGCTGATTTGAAGTAGAAAAACCGATATATTTATTTACCCCAACAAGGATGGCATGGTACAAAACTGCCGCGGACCAGCACAGCAGTAGACGATGAGGCCACCTCAGGGTTGAGAGAAGCGTGCAGGGTGGTTAGGGCGTCGGCGAAAGAAATGACAAACAGACACACTTCAAGAGTGAAAATGAGTGTAATTTTCTTTGAGTTTGTGATCAGTATATATATGTTTTCCAAAAGCACAGGAATGAATATCAAAGAAATTAGCTTGCTCATGGGCTCAGTCTATTACCATCAGGGAGGTGATCTACATAACAAACAATGACCGTTATAGAAGAAAGAAGGAAGTTTAGAAAGACAGATAAGGGATTAAAGTTTGTAGTTCTAGAAAGACGGGATAAGATTTTTAGCATTCTTGTAGTGGTTCTTGGTGGTCGTTATCTTTTGATAAGCTTCTGCCTTTTCAGGGAACTTCTGCTGCACTTCCTCTGCTTCAGGGTGTTATGCTGTTCTTTACACACACACACACACACACACACACACACCACCCCCCCCACCCCCCCCCCACCCCCCCGCGCTGGTTGCGCAGCCGGACCTAGGGACCGTGGCGAAAGCCATTCCTAAAGATCACTGCGGGGGGAGGTGCAGCAGGTATGTAGGGTTTTGCTGTTCTTCCCCTGCGCGCTGGTTGCCCAGCCAGACCTAGGGCCGGTTAGCCCTAAAGGTTACTGCAGGGGGAGGTGCAGCACAAAACAGGTCTGAAGAAATCAAGAGGAAGAGCTACAGTTTATGGTTTGCAGTAGGACTTTACCAGCTGTGAAGTCAAGTTATTGGAGGAATGATTTAATTGCCACATTTTCTTTACAATTTTGTCAAAGCTTTTTTGAGTAATGTTCTTTATTGTTATAGGCTACTATTTTTTTTTCTGAATAAATGGATTTTATTCTAAACCAGGCATTGGAAATAAAAATATAATGTAGGAACTCTTGAAATAGCTGAGAATTTATACTCTTAGGGAAAATGTAATAATGGCGACAGCTTTTAATTAATAGTATCTCACTAGTAGGTTTTTAGGGCCAAAGGGTTGGGAAGTATGAGGGAGGCAAACTCAGTCATTCCAGTAAATGTCCTTAAGGCACACACTTTATATTTCATTTTAGGCTGAAAAGTCACTTTTTATGGTGTGTTTGTGTGTGTGAGACACTACCACAAATTCACAGGTAAAGGAGATACTTTACTAGTAAGTACTCTTAAGGAGATGATAGGGTTGTGTAGTATTGGAGAAGTGTGGTTAGTTACTTTGAAGTGGGTGATCCTGATACCTCTTTATTTTATTTTCTTTTTTAAAATAAATTTTATTTTTATATTCCCCATACAGTTGCAACCCCCTTATTTTGACCCCAATCCCTCCCTAATAGGACTTCTGTTCTTCATTAGGGACAAAAAAATGAGGTAGAAAGAACTAATACTGATAAAGTTCAGATTAAAATCAGTCTTATTCTTTGTAAATAAAATAACTGTCTCCAAACTTTCCTGTTAGTAAAAACATTCCTATCAGTAAAAACAACTAAGAATTAGATATGTACTATTTACCAATATTTTCTATAATAAAAATACATTAAATTGTGCTATTTAAAAGTAACTTTGTGCTATTAAATGCACATGATTCCTTTTCCAACAAAATTACTAATAGTTTTTTAGTGAAAGTCATGTCATTTAAAATTGCTTGCTAGGCCTCCCCGGTGGCGCAGCGGTTGAGTGCTGGGTTGCAAAGCTGCCTGCAGCCTCTGCAGCGCTGGTTCGATTCCCGGCTGCTCCCCGGCCACTGGAGGAGGGTTCCACATGGTGCGCAGACCTCTCCTGCCGCCAGCTGCTCCCCTCAGCAGTGTACCTCGGTCCTTCTGCCTGCTCTGCCCCCCGCTCTGACTCTGGTGAATTCTCTCTCCCTCCCGCGCTTCTGACTGTACCCAGTGCTTGTATAAATAAATAAATCTTTAAAAAATAAATAAATAAAATTGCTTGCTAGTTTAAAATTCTTGGCTTAACTCACTGATACAGCAGCTGGATGGTCTGTCTCTAAAACTTCAATTTGATGCTTAATTTTGGTGGTTATAAATGTGAATAAGATACTTCACAAAGATTTCTCCATTCATATGTGAGACGTGCATCACTGACTACCTGTTTGTAAGTCGTGATCGGTCTTATACACCAATAATAATAAATTTTTGTTGTTGAAATTCATTTCCATTTTCCATGTCCTTAAATCACCCGTTCTTCAAAACTAATCAAAAGGTGTTTTATATTTTTAACAGTTTAAACACCCATTGAAAAATTCTTCATTTGGAAAAATTTTTAAAACAAGGTAAAATATTTGTAAGTTTTAAAAATGTGTAGATAATTACTTTTCCAGGAAGCTTAATATCATTTTTAGCAGTTAAAATTACATAATAACAGAAAATTTCCCAGCATACATCTTTTCCCATGGCAGTTCTTACCTCGTACTTTAAGCAGCTACTTTTTTTTTTTTTAAAGATTTATTTTTATACAAGAACGGGGGCATTTTATACAGATGCGCGGGAGGATGAGAGGATTCACCGGAGAAAGAGCAGGGAACAGAACAGGCAGACTGACTGAAACACACTGCTGAGGGGAGCAGCGGGCGCCGCAGGAGAGGTCTGCCGCTATGTGGGATTCTCGCTGGCCGGCAGGAATCGAACCCCACGCTGCAGAGGCTGCGGAGAGCTCCACAGTGCGGTGCTCAACTGCCCACGCCACCAGGGAGGCCCTTAAGCAGCTACTTTTTCATGCATTTGATTAACATCTTGTTTGACTTTGATTTTTATCCCCTAATCTAGCTGAGTAAAACTCGCTCTGAATAGAAACTTGAGCTGTGTCATTTCTTGTTCACATGTGTTTGCATCAATAGTGTTTCCTCTCATTGTAGTTTCTCTGCAGAAACTATAAATCTGCTTGTCTCTTTTATGAAGGTGAGATTAGTTAAAACTAGACAAAATATTCCCTTATTCCACATAACTGACCTCAGATAAAATGCAGGATAACTCAGTTATCCTGTTTGAAAGTCCCATCACAATGCAGAGAAATAAACAAGTGAATGAGGCAGCCCTCTGTGCGAGAGGAGGGCTTCCATTCTTCCCTCAGGATAGATCACATACCCTGTGACTTGTGACAATTCAGCATCTAGAGCAAGAGGTGCTGGTGTCAAGTTGTACATTAAACATGGTGTAATCTCTCTCACTTTTATTTTTTTTTTTCTCACAATGAAAACTCTCACTTTTAAAATACAAATGTATTCTTATATTTTCTTGTTTCCAAAGTGGGCCATCTTGTACTTTGACGCTCAGAGTTTCAGACTGACCAGTGCACCCTTAAAATAATAGAAACAGATAAGTGGATTAGCAAGTTGGGCTTCAAATATGGCTTCAAATACGGCTTGAATGTTGACTTCACTAGGTAGCCACCTGCTACTGAGCAAATTACATTTTCTCTGCCTCAGTCTTGATTCCTGGTGCTTGCTTGGCACCCTGTTTGCATCAGCTCTCGCTGGGCAGGGACTGTAAAGGCATGACATGGTAAACTGAGATCCTAGAAGTCGGGTAGAGTAGAATTCACCTCGTGGAGGTTTTTGTTTGTAAACCTTATTATAGAAAGTGACAGTGAAAATGCTGTGGCTCTGCAGGCTTTTTTCTCCCTTTGAGATCCAGAGGCACGCTTAGTACCTCAATCTGGAGCCTTGCATATCTGTTAGTAATACAGGTCACTTTTTATGAAGGTAATGATAACTTTTTTTAATCCTGCAGAAATAGTTCTGAAATAGATCAGAGAGCATCTCCTGGGTCAGAAAGGAGAGCACAGATCCTTCTTGGATCAACTCAGTTCCCTGCACCTGAATGATGACTGCTGAATCAAGGGAAGCCACGGGTCTGTCCCCACAGGGTGGCCAGGAGAAAGATGGTATCGTCATAGTGAAGGTTGAAGAGGAAGATGAAGAAGACCACATGTGGGGCCAGGATTCCAGCCTGCAGGAGACTCCTCCTCCCGACCCGGAGATATTCCGCCAACGTTTCAGGCACTTCTGTTACCAGAACACCTTTGGACCTCGAGAGGCTCTGAGTCGACTGAAAGAACTTTGTCATCAGTGGCTGCGACCAGAGATTAACACCAAGGAGCAGATCCTGGAGCTGCTGGTGCTGGAGCAGTTCCTTTCTATTCTGCCCAAGGAGCTCCAAGTCTGGCTTCAGGAATATCGTCCTGATAGTGGGGAGGAGGCCGTGACCCTTCTGGAAGATTTAGAGCTTGATTTATCAGGCCAGCAGGTAAGAGGTGAAACCAGTTATATGTGAGCAACCTCACGACCTTTGAGACTGGAACAAGGAGAAAGTTACTGATTTAAAGCTAGTATTAGCAGTCTTTGTGGTGGTCATTTTCCAGCTCTCATCAGATATTAAAAAAATATTCTGGCCTTGGGCCTCCTTGGTGGCGCAGGAGTTAAAGACAGTGGTATCAAGCTATTGCCAGCCACTCCTGCACAAGTTCAGTCCCCCGCCAGCCAGGAGCAACCCACATGGCACAGCAGACCTCTCTCGTCTCGCCCACTGCTCCCCTCAGCAGTGTATTTCACTAGATCCGCCTGTTCTGCTCTCCACTCTCTCTGGTGAATCCTCTCACACCCTGCACTTCTGGTCTATACCCCAGTTCTTGTATGCATAAATAAATAAATCTTCAAAAAAAAAATTCTGGCCTTCTCACCCCTGTATCCACTGGGATATTTACATTTTTTTATTTATTTAAATTCCTGTTTAAAAAGTGATTTACCGCAAGTCCAACCTGTTTGTTCTCAGGTTCCAGGTCAAGTTCATGGCCCTGAGATGCTTGCAAGGGGGATGGTACCTCTGGATCCAGTGCAGGAGTCCTCAAGCTTTGACCTTCATCATGAGGCTACCCAGTCTCATTTCAAGCATTCATCTAGGAAACCACGCCATGTACAATCACGGGGTAAGAAGCAAGGACTGTGTGTGTGTTTGTGTGTGTGTGTGTGTGATATCAAAAAATGGTCATTGTGGTCAAGTGAGGAAAAATTAGAGGGACAAAAAAAAAACATGGCAAAAACTTACCCAGAGGTGAAAAGGCCCCTTTCCTATCTTGCCTTTCACAATTTTACTACTAGAGATTTTAAAGCTGTGTAGCTTTTTTTTTTTTTTTTTTTTTAACCACCATAGCCGTAAACAGGATTCTGATGCCTTTGTACTGGAGAAAATTGTGAATCAGCCCTGAAATCTTGGCCTAAATGATCCCCAGTTGTAGCTGAGAGTAAGATCTAGATTCTGATTCTTCCCTGCCAGTCTTAACTGTGTGATCTTAGTCATGGTCCCTCTCAGGGCCTCAGGCCTCAATTTCCCTTTCTTTAAAATTAAGGGTTAGACCAGGTGATTTTTAAGGACCCATTTAGGACTCCTTGTGACTTTTGCTTAAGAGTAGAATTCTTCAGAAACAAGTCATGCTTCTTTTTGATATTCTCCGTAATTATCTATTCTGTAGTTAAACAATGAACCTTGAATACACGGTACAGAAAAGAAAGTGCCCCTGGGTCCTTCATTGAGGGAGGCTCAGAATAGAGCTGCTTTTACTCACAGTCTCTTTCTTCTCCCTCAGCTCTCCCTGCCACCCACGTTCCTGCCCCTCATCAGGAGGGGAGTCCCAGAGACCAGGCGGTGGCATCTGCACTATTCACAGCAGATTCCCAGGTGAGCTGTGGGCCCCTCTGCCCTCCTGTGTTCCTCCTATTGGCCTCCCTTCCTGGAGCACTTTTAGGAAAGGAATCCCCAGCAGGACTCTTATTCTTAATACCACTGCCCCCAGAGCCCCAAGCCCATTGTGAACCACCCCCCAGTCCTCCAGAGTCCAGCATGGTCACCTTTTCTTTCCCAGCATCCTCACGGTTTACAGTCATCTCTGTCCCTGACTCCAGGTTTGCGCAATGGGATTGTCAGTTCAGGGGGAACTGAGTGTGGGGGTCTCATTATTTCAGGCAATGGTGAAGATCGAGGACATGGCCGTGTCCCTCATCCTGGAGGAATGGGGATGTCAGAACCTGGCTCGAAGGAATCTCAATAGGGACAACAGGCAGGAGAATTATGGGAACGTGTTTTCCCAGGGTAAGACTGATGCAGGATTATTGTCTGATATGATTACTTGCCTCTCTTTGTTCTTGGCTATGGGATCTCTGACAATTCAATTGAATGTTGACAAGGATTTGGAGATTACTGAGGCCCATTCTTCAAGCCAATGGAAATTGAGAATATCTATGTTCATTTAACCCTCAAAGTCTGATATATATAAAAATCCTGATTCCAGGTAGATTTTGTTTTTTACCAATAGGTGGTTTTTGCTGTTTGAAATCAGAGTGTTTTGAATTCTCACCTCTTCAACCACTCTGTTACCCAGGAGGATTCTGCTCTACTCCCCTTGGGTTACAATTTGGGTGCCTCTGTCGTATGGAGGGAGAGTGTATTTCCTAGTACAGAGGACCAGTGGGCATCATTTGAATCCTAACCTGGCACCATGTTTCCGCAACTGCCGCACATTCCTTCTTGCGCTTTTTGTCTTCTTCCTTCCTGGGAGTACTGCTTGCCAACAGCTTTGTGTATTCCATGAACTTGGGCCTGTACCTCGCTTACAATCAGGATTCCCATTTTCCACACCTAATGGTAATCCTTCATGAGGAGTTCTGGGTCCTGGGTTTGTAGGAAGATTAAGAAATTCTAAGAGGCACCAGGCCAATAAGACATGGTGATACAGTTGGCAAACATTCACTTTGTCTCTGCTGGATCTTAATCCTAAAAAAATAGTCCTGCAGGGCCTCCCCTGTGGCGCAGCGGTTGAGCGCTGGGTTGCGAAGCTGCCCGCGGCCTCTGCAGCGCCGGTTCGATCCCCGGCTGCTCCCCGGCCACCGGAGGAGGGTCCCACATGGCACGCAGACCTCTCCTGCCGCCCGCTGCTCCCCTCAGCAGTGTACTTCGGTCCTTCTGCCTGCTCTGCTCCCCGCTCTAGCTCTGGTGAATTCTCCCACCCTCCCGTGCTTCTGACTGTACCCAATGCATGTATAAACAAAACAAACAAACAAATAAATAAATAAAAGCATGCCTCTATTAAAAAAAAAAAAAAATAGTCCTGCAAAGAAGCCTTGAAATCCATCCTGTCGTAGGGAAGTCCACAGTAAAGAGTTCTGCGTAGGGAGGGTGCATGAAGGGAAACTGAAGAAAAGATATTACTAAACAAACCCGGTTTTGTTTGAACCATGGATATAACTGGGGTTTATGGTTTCCTGGTATTTGCACTTTGAACTGGATGAAAATTAAGCCAAAGAACTGAGCTTTATTTATGAAAGAACTGAACATTGTTATTACCTACTCCAAGATAACTTAAAAAAAAAGCACAAACCAACCAACACTGGAAGCGATCTAGCTAAGGATCTTGGCTTGAAATTGAAAAGAAGGGGACCAATTTCCTCTTCCTCACTTATAATCAGTTTAGTACTTATGCCAACTTCATCACTAACGTCAGGGGTTAGCTACTGAACTCTACTAGTAGTTGCTCTTAGGGGCCTGTTTGGGGTAATAGAGACCTACTTGGAAAGGTTTCTGAAGCCTGATAAAGAATAGGATTGGGGTATTTGGTTTTTCGCTAGACAAACATAAACATGTAAAATAGTGTGTGTTTATTGAACATTTCCAATCTGTTTAAAAAGAGTGACAGAGAGGGCCTCCCCGGTGGCAAGGCGGTTAAGTGCTGGGTTGCGAAGCTGCCCGCAGCCTCTGCGGCACTCGTTCGATCCCCGGCTGCTCCCCGGCCACCAGAGGAGGGTCCCACATGGCACGCAGACCTCTCCTGCCGCCCGCTGCTCCCCTCAGCAGTGTGCTTCAGTCCTTCCACCTGCTCTGATCCCCGCTCTGGCTCTGGTGAATTCTCTCACTCTCCCGCGCTTCTGACTATACCCAGTGCTTGTATAAACAAATAAATAAATCTTAAAAAAAAAAAAAAGGAGTTGTCATTTAAAAAAAAAAAAGTGACAGAGAATATAGCAAACTACAAGAAAAATACATTCCAGTGTTTGAATAAGCTATGCTAAAATGAGAGGATCAGCTCTGCATTTGTGAGATTTTTTCTTCTCTCCTTTGTGGGCTGGCATCAGAATTGTTTTTAGTTTATTTTCTTTCTTATTTTTTTTAATTTTTGTATAGAAAAACTGGGGTGCAGGCCAGAGGTGCCAGAGTTAGAGGATTCACCAGAGACATAGTGGGAAACAGACCATGTTTTTTTAAATGCATATTTGTTTTTTCAAATTAATTACTGGGTGACCAAATAATGGAATTGTGATCTCTTATGTTCTTTGTTCCTCCCCCACACACACACCTGGTTCTGCTCCCTCTGCTCATTCCCCGGGGTTTCTGTTTATTCCCATCCTGTCTGAATGCTCCCTCTCTTGTTACTCCATGCTTTGCCTGCCCTCCTAGACCCACCTCTACTGCTGTCCCTAGTTTTTTTTTTTTTTCCCTCTTATCTCTGATTAATATTGTGAAGTGATTTTGCAGGCATGTAGAGGCTTCCTGTCACTTGATTAGCCTGGATATTCAAAAGAAAAAGGTGCTATTTGTATTTTCTATTTATTGTGTCAGGTTGTGAAAACAGGAATGAGAATGAGGAATCTACCTCAAAGGCCGAAATGGCAGAAGACCCAGCATCACGTGGAGAGACAACAGGAAGACTGCAGAAAGAGTTTGGGGAAAAACGTGAGCAGCAGGGCAGAATAGTAGAAAGGCAGCAGAGGAACCCTGAGGAGAAGACTGGAAAAGAAAAGAGAGATTCAGGGCCTGTCACAGCCAAGGAAAAAAAAACAGCCACAGGAGAGAGAGGTCCAAGGGAGAAGGGTAAAGGGTTGGGAAGAAGCTTCAGTCTAAGTTCAAACTTTAACACCCCTGAAGAAGTTCCAACAGGAGCAAAGTCTCATAGATGTGATGAATGTGGTAAATGCTTCACGAGGAGTTCAAGCCTTATTCGCCATAAAATAATCCACACTGGAGAAAAGCCCTATGAATGTAGTGAGTGTGGGAAAGCCTTCAGTCTCAACTCAAACCTCGTTCTGCATCAGAGAATCCACACAGGAGAGAAACCTCATGAATGTAATGAGTGTGGCAAAGCCTTTAGTCATAGTTCAAATCTCATTCTACATCAGCGAATCCACTCTGGAGAGAAACCTTATGAATGTAACGAGTGTGGGAAGGCCTTCAGTCAGAGCTCAGACCTTACTAAACATCAGAGAATCCACACAGGGGAAAAACCCTATGAGTGTAGTGAATGTGGAAAAGCTTTCAACCGAAACTCATATCTTATTTTGCATCGGAGAATTCACACCCGAGAAAAACCCTATAAGTGCACTAAGTGTGGCAAGGCCTTCACCCGGAGCTCGACCCTCACTCTGCATCACAGAATTCATACCAGAGAGAGAGCCTCTGAGTACAGCCCAGCCTCCCTGGATGCATTTGGAGCATTCCTGAAAAGCTGTGTGTAAAGTGAGAATTTATCAACAAGCCATTTCCCCCTTTTGTTTCGAAAATTGTTTCAGAGATGTGTGGCCATGGAGGGGAAAAAGAAAGCCTCAACAGATTAAAAGAAAAAAATCACACTTAAGGATCCTTATAGTTACATCAGCAGTGTTCTGCCTTTGTGTAGTCTGTGGGCATGTAATTCTTCCACACAGCCCCTGCAGAGAAAAGGTAATCATATGGCTAATCCATGATATTTCCACTCAAGATGTAAGCATGCACACAGTGAAGCATCCAGCTTTTCAGTAATGAGGATACCTCTAAGGCACTGTTAAACTCTCAGCAACCACAGTGTATAATCGAAAGATTAAAATTGGCTCTGTGAACATGATATCAAGGTCAAGAAGCTGCTTGCTGCAAACAAGCCTGACTTGGCCAACATCTTGCTATACCTTGTTTCTCATGAAAGAGGGACAGTTAAAACAAAAAATTACTTTGGGACCTGCTGCTCAAATTAGTTAAGTTATATATATGATCACTGGTAGCCTACCAAAGCTATAGAAATCTAGGACTGCTGATCGGTATCAAACCAAAGATTTCTATCTCTCCCGGAAAGAGAGGGTACGTGCACCAGTCTACAGTTCCAAAGGACTCCAACATGTGTAGATGGTTCTATCCTCATCACTGAGATAAATTCCAAAATGGCAACTGCAATTCAAAACACTTCTTTCCTTCTCAAAATTCCCTAAAGCACTATGGCACTCCTAAATGCAGTTCTCCACAAGTTAACACTTGATTGTATACTGTCTTATAATCCTTCATTGTTTTATGTATGAAAGTTTTCATCACTCCCAAAAGAGATGGTTTGATCATCAAGGGATATATTTACATCCCCAATAGCACTGGACCAGGTGCTGAACATGAGCGAGGCATTCATTATACCTGACTTTTACATTTACTATAAAGCCCTGTGCACCAGGAGTACCTGAAATATGGTAGCCTGGCTCAAATTTTGAAGGGGACCTTCAGATGTGGGCATATTCATAAAGCTCTAGGGTCTGATTCTATTTTTTTGCCCTAAATATGAAGGAAAGGTGGTGGTTGGCCACCTGTGTAGATTCTAAACACACATCAGTGAATAAAAACCCTGGAATGTCAGAAGTTACTCTTGTCATCTTGAAGGATATGAACACTGACTGAGGCCATTTTTTTGACATCTTTCTGTAGTAAAGATCTTAGCCAGAATTCTCTTCAGTCAGCTGCTGAAAAAAGTAATGATTTGAGCACTTTCAGAATCATTTGTAACTTTAGATAATACAGTTCAGAAAATGTGATTTTTTTGGGTCACTTTTCAGAAAAAGGAAAGTTGTAGGCAGCATTTTTTCCACACTTTCCAGAAACGTCACAAAAGCATTTGACATTATAACGTGTTTATTGCTCTGAGAAGTTCACCAACATGCTAAGATGTGGTTGATTGTATCGTAGTTATAGTACACAGTCTCTTTTTTGCTTCTCATCACTAAAGACTGAGGCTGATCTTTTCCGTCATCTGTGCAGGAGGATGCCATTGACTTCCTGGAAGCTAATGATAGAGACTGTTTTCAGATACACATACAGGAGACTTAAGTATTGAGGGCGATATAGGTGGTCATCAGGGACTGGGGAGAAGTGCCATTGCTCATAAGAGCATGCAAATGATGGTGGGCAGCCCCACTAGAAACGTAGAGTAGAACAAACCTAAAGGCTAGCCTCATAATAGGAGAACCTCACAGAGAGTTTGAGATTTTCCATCAAGAGACATCATCGTTCAGTTGTTCATTAACCAATAGCTCAAGTCCATGGGACATCATGGCTTTTTGGGGCGCCAATGAGATGGGGACAGATGTGACCAGCTCCAGACCAAACTAAGATTCTACACAGCTGTAATTCCTTGATCTCTGTAACTTGGACCAACCACAGCTTCCTTACAGCTTCTGAACAGTTTCATCAGTGTTGCCTGGGAAAACTTCAAGGAAGCCAACTGGTGACCAGAATATTTCTGTACTTCTAATTTAAGAAAAACAGAAGAGATACTCCAGAAGAGTATATCGAAGTAGCTTTTTATAGTAAATAATGGTAGAAGAATTGCTTTTAAGATTTTCTAGAAGCACATTGATGTTTTATAGGAAACTGCTTGTGCTTTTGAGTAAAGTCTTGCTGCTAAACTGAAAGCAGTGAGGTGCTTAACTCCAGGCACTAATCAAAGCGCTGACTGTTGTTAAGAGGAAATGAACTCCGGTCGGTTCGCATTGGCCTTTTTTTTTAGCCACAACTACACACTGACATAATATAGCTGTCATTTTGGGGTTTTTAAAAT
The DNA here is from genome assembly GCF_964194135.1 of Talpa europaea. Classification (NCBI taxonomy): domain Eukaryota; kingdom Metazoa; phylum Chordata; class Mammalia; order Eulipotyphla; family Talpidae; genus Talpa; species Talpa europaea. Next base: position 81,233,470 of record NC_140079.1, on the reverse strand, counting down.
AGAAGTTATATATATATATATATAACCTGTGCCCCCACATTTAACTCCCTTTTCACCGGGACATTGTATTGACTATGTGGGATAGCCACTGGGTTCCTTCACATCTTCAGCAGATGCGTTCCTTAAAGCAAATGTTTGAAGATACGTCTTCTGAAGAAAAGAAGCTCAAGCTGTTTATTAAAACCATTTGCATTGTATTCATTTATCAGATGCTCAGTGCAAAATGTCACTGGATTGAGAGCAAAAAGGCTTACAAAATCTAATTAGCACTCAGGATAGTCATTCAAAAGTTTTGACTGGCTAAAATCTGTTCACAGTTCAAGTACTCTGTAGTTAACCATTAGCATGTTAGTTGACCTAATGAAAGTTTCTGAAGAGTTTTAAAAAATACACCTTAACCTTGCCAGGAAGAGAAGTAAAATTCAAGTTGTGAGATATTTGTTTCTACTCCAACCTGGTAGGCAAGGCTAAAACCTGAGAATTATATGTCTGAGGCATCTTGATAAGTAAGACACTTAGTGTTTTCTTGAAGGCATACAAATCAAACTTGGCTAAATATATACAGAAAGGTTGACATGTTTGATATGTGAGACAATTCACATTTACATCAGAATCCATTCCAGAAGGGAACCTCTTGAATGTGATAAGTATGGCACAGCCTTTAATCACATCTCAGCCCTTAGCATCAGAAAGCTTATGCTGTATATAAACTTTATTAATATTATCTGGAGGAAAACTTTCATGTATAGCACTCATTGCTTTGGACAGAAAACGAATTCTGTTAGTATGTTCCAATCATGTAATGAATTTCAGAAACACTGCACAGGAGGCTCAATCTTAACTCCAGAGGATCCACAGAAGAAAAATGTGGGGAAATGCTAAAGAAATAGCAAAATCCTAAAGAAATAGCAAAATGTACTTCTTACAAACTTTGTTAATGTGGATACTTCTACATATTTTGTATGATCATATTGTCAGTGTCTGTGTTTTGTATCCCCAACCCCTGTTGTTGTTTTGTATATTCCCTGTAAACAGATAATGTATTTTATTTTTAATCTATTTGATGTCGCTCCAAAAGGGCAAAGTTTTGGAGTGAGTAGTGAAGAAGTTGACGTGGTTATAGACAAAAAGTCAGTTCACAGAACTGAGGAGGGGGAAAATGAAAAAAGCTTCATAGTTTGGCACTTATCCAATCAGAGAGGATAAGTAAATTCATTAGGAGAAACAGGTTAATAGGGAACTAAAATGAACAGTTCTTACATCTGCAGCTTCCTGAGAGTTTTCTTTTCAAAGCCAGGAAGCAGACCTCTTAGCTGCCAGGTCGTCATTTCAACCACAGGGGATGAGTTTTCTGAGCTTGTTGGGTGGAGACCTCAATGAATCGAGAGTAGGGAGTGTACAGGAAAGGCCAGTGGGACACATGTCCAGAGTCTATAAACCATAGTCCTGCTTCTCTCATCAACTCTTTAAATGTTTATGCTTAGAGAATGTGAGATAGGGAAACACCAAGAGGGCTATTTCTGGAAAATAGACACGGATGCATCCAGTTTCTGGCATTGCAGAAAGTTCTGATGAGCCCTGAGAAGTGTTTTTGTTTTTGTTTTGTTTTTTTGGCAGTATGCCCTTGGGCTAGGGCTGTGTACCTTCCCTACACCCCTTGCTTTCCCCCCTCCCCCACCCTAGGTTTAGGATTAGTAGAGTGGGCTTGGGAAGATTTATAACTGTGAAATAATTTCTTTCTAATTTTATCTTAGAGTTAATTACCTTTGTTCCATGGTCTGGTCATCCTGATGTACTCATCTAAAGCTGGTAACCGCCATCCTTGTAGAAGGTTCATATGTGAATTGGAGGAACAGTATTAACTGTTGTCAGACAGTGATACAGCAATACTTGCCAGAGGAGCCATATTCTTGTGTCCCACTCTGAGCAACTTTTCAGAAATATTTAAGGGGGCCAAGTGTCCCCATCTGGAAACTATATGTAGGTCTGGAGATTGCAAAGCAAAAAAATAGAATCAGAGAAAAGGAAATGGAGTGGTATAAATAGATCTTTTCATTGACATTAGAGTAGATTCTTCTTTGAACTACTACTGGAGAATTTAATAAAAGAATTATTTGAAAGGTTTTCATAACATAGATTTAGGTTTCATTTTTAGAATAGACACTACTATACATGTAAAGGCAGTTACTTATTTTGCTATTCAGATTGATTTTTTTATATCTAAAAAATGAAATATCTCTTACTTTTCAAAGCTTTGTAAAACAAACTTGAAGTTATAGGGAGGTAAGCCATCTCCAAATCTGCAGATCAAACAAAAGTTTGGGAAATGCTTTGGACATATAACATAGAATGTCTCAGCATGAGAACTAAGTTTCATATGGTCTGGTTATATTTAATAATGGATGTCACAAATCTCCTTTTTCTGTTATCCTAAAACAGTGGAAGATAGAGTGGGCATTAGGTTGACGTCTAAACAGTAGTCTGCTATTAAAGTTTTGTTTGACGTTTGAGAGTCTCACCTCCCTTTACTGAGGAATCACGACTCACTTCAGATTCCACATGAAGCAGCTAAGTTAATTGGCCTTGCTTTTTTTTTTTCCCCCTTCAGCAAGCACTCACTAAGCAACAGAGCTGAGTGTTTCAAGATCTGAAGAATGAATGATTGAATAGTGGCATTGAAATGTGGATTTCATTCCAGTTTTAGATTTGGCTCTTAAATTCCTTTGGTTCAGGGGAGGGACAAGGCAGCTACAGTTGCCCAGAATCACCACCATGTAGTTTCCCAACAAGGTTGTGTGGTAGGAAGGGGCAGCCAGGAGGGAAGCTGTGACAGCCCCTGCCTGCCAGCTGAGGAAAAGCGATGAGGCCTGGCTGAGGGAGAGACAAGAAACTGCTAGGGATGTGTTGGGGTCAGTGCCCCTTTGCTTTCCCCTTCACCTCTATCACGTAACAGTTGGTTTTAGTCAGCTGTAATAAGGACAAAGCATATTAGACTTAGAGGTGCTTCTGCTGGTGGTGGGTGTTCTTACATGAAAACATGAGGGGGGTGGGGTGGGAGGAAGCGGATTATGATTATGCAGGAAGATACTGTTTCAAAATGTGAGTTTCGGGATCAGGTATGCAAGCAAAATCAGCAATTATTTTAAAATATGTATTTTTATTAACTTTTAGTTATAGATTATTGCAGCCAGGTCAACATGATAAGCCTAAATTTATATAGAGAGCTAACTCAGGCATTGTCTTGTTTATCTGTAGACTGAATAAAACAACCTTTTCCTGTTTTCTCAGTTCCTAGTTTCTTAATTTAGAATAAATTAGACCAAAAGAATAAATTTGTATACCTGCAGAATTAAGTTATTGCTGTTAAAAACTGGACTTTTCATTTCAGTAGTCTCCGAAGAGCCCAGATGCTTGGTAGATGTTCAGTAAATGATTTCGAAGTTGAATATGTTCATTTAAAATCCTCATTAACTTTTCTACAATGACTTCTCAATAAATAGTGGAATCTTAGGGGAAAAGTGGTTTGGTTTTTTGAGAGCTAAGGAACTCCTCCATTAACAATTTGAACTATCAGGGGCTAAAGTTTCAATCATGAGAAATGGCAGCAAAAAAATGTATGTGCATTTATTGCAATGGTCCATTTTATGGGACCAGTGTTGTCCGATGAACATTGGGGTAGAGAGATTGGAGAAGGAAATTATGGGGATTTGTTATAACTTGTTATTTCTGTTATTTTCTGGGTCATGGTAAAACAATAAATTATCATCTCTAAGTGGCAATACTTGTGTTTATTTTTTGTTGTCCTTAGTTGCATAAATGCACTTGTTTTGGGTAAAGAAAGATATATTCTCAAAGTTAAAAACTGGATCTGCACCCACAAACAATCCTCATGCAAACATATTCTAAGTAATTCACAAACCCTCTACCACAGAAGAGCTCTGGGTAGCTTCTTAGAAGCCACAGGATGAACAACCATAGGGTAAAGGAGCTGTTTAATGGAACCCTAAAACATTTTTTTTCATAAGATGCAACCATTGAAATGACCTTTGACCAATTCATGAAACTTAGAAAACGGAGCATCCTACTGATGGTGCAGCATGTGATCTGTTAGCTTCTACCTTCAAATGATGACCTTTAACCTAATTTGTTGTTATTAATATGTTGAAACAAACTATTTGACTTTTTTCCTCTCATTTAAATATTTAACTTACCCTGTTTAGAAACCAGAAGAGATGTGCCAAGTGCTCTGATTTACTTTGATTTCAGTATCCTTAAGATTGGAATACTAACCCTGGCCCTGCCTAACTCTTAGCCTGAGTCCTCCAGAGAGCAGAACCTGAGGACCTGTGTGCAGATGATCTATTAGGAAGTGATTCCAGAGAACAAAAGTGAGGCAGGGTAGATGGAAACAGGAGGAAATCCTACACGGTTATTGAACTTGGCCATGGCAGAGGACAAGAGGCCCTATGAGAGACTATGGTTCTGAGTTAACAATTAGGTTTGGGCATGAAGTGGGGGGCAGAGCCTCATAGTGCCCCCAAAGTAGAGCCCAGGAGTCCCAATCATTCTGCTGATGGAGTTCCTTTGCTTCCTAGATCCTCTGAGGATCTATTATTTCAATTATTTAGAAATGACTGAATAATGGAAATGACTGAACGGTTTGTAGAGGTCTTTCTTTTCCCAAACTATCATGTCCCTCTGCCAGTATTTACCACCCCTGCCTCCAAGCCTCAGATTCCTCGGCATAGCCTCCAGTCGAGATTCTTGACTAGGAGGTGCTAGTCTGACTCTACAATACCTGGGTGATCCATCATTATGTGCCCTGCATTTGGCTCTGGATGCCACATCTTAAAAGAGAGACCTACTTCAACATGGTAAATCAACTGCTGTGTCCAACAAGAACTTAGTGAACTTAATTACTGGGAACTTAGTCTCTACCTTAAATACTTAAGGAATATTTAGTAGGGGGATTTGTTTTGCCTGATTCCAAGAAATAGAACTAAATCCTTTCAGTGAACATGTGCTGGGTGTTAGGAATATTAGAAGAGATCCAGCAATGAGTGAGGCAGATGAGTAATGCCAACTCTGCCTTTGGCTGCCAGGATTTTGAACAAATTGGAACAAGGTGTCCCCTCCTCAGGACACTTGACTACCTTTGCTGGCAAATTGTGACTGTACAACTCCCTGATAACTACATTGTGTGATGGCCCCTAGGGTTATGCAGAGCACAAGTTGTACGACCAGAAGTGTCTAGTGAAGGCCACTGGGGATGAAAGAACCTTGTAGAGCCAGCCAGACTGGTGGTTGCAATCAGTTCAGGCATTCAGGTATGGCTGATGGACACTGGGGCATCCTGAGAAGCGATTTTGCACACTAGAGGTCTTAGCTATTCAATAGATGCCAATTGTGATCTCCTACTCTGAAATGAAGCAAATGTCTTCTGGATTCTTTCATGAACAAGGGGGAAAAAGTTAGCAACTTCTCATGTAAACAACTTGACAGGAAAATTTACCTTCTGTTGAGAAGAGGGGTGTTGGGAAAAAATCTTTTCGTTTGTGGGGAGGAGGAATTGACATTAAAACAAGATCAGAAATAGGGCCTTCCTGGAGTTGAGCACCACATTGTGATGCTGTCCGCAGCCTCTGCAGTGTGGGATTGATCCTGGCCGGCGAGAATCCAACACAGTGCAGCAGACCTCTCCTGTCTCACCCACTGCTCCCCTCAGCAGTGTATTTCGTCAGTCTGCCTGTTCTGCTCCCCGCTCTGTCTCTGGTGAATCCTCTCACCCTCCAGTGCATCTGGCCTGTACACTGGTTCTTATATAAATAAATAAAATCTTTAAAAAAATAAAAATCAAGATCAGAAATAATACTGGAGCCAAGAGTTTTTAATATTAAAAAGCCCTTACTATTTATAAGCTAGTTTACTCTTATGTAATAGCATTTAGTCTTTCTCCAAACGCTGTAGTCAGAGCACATATTATGATGTCCATTTTCCAGAAAACCAAGTTGCAGATCCAAATCTCCCTAGACGCATTAGCAACAGAGCTCCAGCACTCAGCCACAGGATTGTCTGACTGCACCACTTCACTTTTACTGTCTTTTCCTTTCATTTTCTTTAGCAGATGTCTTAGCAGTTTCCCAACATGCTGTACATGTGAGCTCCAGGAAGAAGAAAATGAAGTTTTCAGAGCTATAATGAGCAAGGAGCTTGCCTAGCTAGCTATGTTCTAGTAGACATCTAGGTTTGGTCACCCTCTAGTGGCCAAACATAGTTTGGCAGCACAAGTAAGTCTGAGCCAGGAAGATCCAGAATGCAGCCATTTTAGAGAGAACCCTGACCGTCCTGTTGGAAAAGGAGGGAGGGAGCCAAACCTACACCAGCCACTGGTAGTTTTTCCAAGTGAATTTCTGCTACAAATGAGATCAGAATCAGAAACCCATCCTTCTGACTGAGCTCCCCATCCCCGTCCCTCTAAAAAGAGATGAGGATCCAAATAATTGTTTAAGACAAAAGAGAACTGAATAATGAAGGTGGTTTAAATGAGAAACCGTGGCCTCTCAGCACCCAGTGTCTGTTCAGATATTTAAAACCCCAATATTCAGAAGCCACATTAGTCAGGATCATGAAAAGGCTGTGGGCGCTCATTGGGAAAATCATAGGTGATCGTTTTCATATATTTTGAAAGGCTGACAAGGAACAAGGACATGCATTTTATGAGAGAAAAGGATCAACCAAGACTAGGATTAATGAGCTGAAATTCCAGGAAAGCAGATTTTTGCTTTGATTTAAAGAAATTTTAGCAAGTAGAACTCTCCAAAAGAAGGAATTGTTGTCTAAAGTAGTAAGCTCCCAGTCACAGGAACAGTTAGAGACTATCATAGAACAGCATGTTCACATGTTACAATGACATATTCATCCAGTCACCACTTATTTTTTAAGATTTATTTATTTATGCATATAAGAACTGGGGTGTAGGCCAGAGGTATGGGGGGTGAGAGGATTCACCAGAGAGAGTGAATCTGCAGAATAGGCAGATCTACTAAAATACACTGCTGAGGGGAACAGCGGGCTAAACAGGAGAGGTCTGCTGTGCCATGTGGGTTAGCTCCCTGGCCGGGGATTGAACTTGTGCTGCAGTGGCTGCCCATAGCTTGATAGTACTGAGACTTTAACCGCTGTGCCACCAGGGAGGCCCAAGTCAGCCACCACTTACTGCTCTATTACCCTGACTACCATGTCTACTTAGAAATACATGTATTTTTTTTTCTTGTGCTTTTACACAATGCCTAACACATTATAGGTTCTCGGTATTTGTTGAATACTTTCTTGGTATTTATTGAATGAATTCATTGGAAGAATATGAGGTTCTTGGAAATCAAAACCATTCTGAAGAAGAGGAAATGCATGACACATCACAGTGAGTGGATTTGTTTGGCCTTGGTTATATTGATGGAAGAAAATAACGAATCTACCTAAGTTAACTTGTTTTAATATAGTACAATTTGAACGGACAACTAATCTTTCTACAAAATTGTTGACCTTTCTAACAAAATTTTTAGAAATCCATAATATATATAGTAAGGACACAGGATTGAATTAGATTCTCTGAATTCTTCTCTCACCCCTACTACTAATTAGCTAATGACTGTGCCACAGATATGACTTTTGCAGGCATTGGTTTCTTCATCTGAAAATAAGAACTTAACCAGTTTGTCCTTAAGATCTCGTATGGTATTACAATTTTACAATATGGCAACTCTAGGTCCTTTTGCTTTAGACAGAATAACAGGCTTAAAACTAGACAAATTTCCTTTTTAAGGCCTTGTATCACGATTCACTGGTTGCAAAGTCCTTTTGACTAAGAGGCTGGATAGAGGCTGCCAAAACAACACACACATGGCTCTTAGAATTGGTGCATATTTCCTGGTTTTCCCCTCAACCCTAGTGATTCTGTTCCCTTCAAACATTGCTGCTTTCTCCAGTCTAACCCAGAGGCAATATAGTACTCCAAAGCACACAGGCTTTGGAGAAAGAGCCAAGATGAAATCTTGACTTTCAGGCATATCAATTGTGTGACACTAGTAAAGGTATTTACTTTTCTGAGCCCTAGTTTTATGAGCTATAAAAGGTATTTTAATATCACAGGGGTAAATATTCTCAAGATTCTAATATTTTATAGGATTGATGTAACAAAGACAAATGTGTGTAGAAGATTATTTCCAAACAATTTGGTCACATTATCTCCTATCCCACATACTCTTTTACAATATGACCAAGGGATAGTCTTCTCTTTTGAATCTGGCAGAATGATCTGTTATGACAATCAAGTGTGTGGAAATGATACTGTGTAACTTCCAAGACTGGGTCTTAATGTTACAAATTCCACCTTGACCTCTTAAAATGTTCCTTTTGGGAAACTTGGTCATCATGCTGTGAGGAAGTCCAGCCATGAGAACTAAGCCAGAGCACAGACAACCCAGATCAGCATTTCCAACTGAGCTTCTGTCATGGGCCAGCACCAAGGGCCAGCCATCCTAACTTCTCAGTTAACACCACAGGAAGCAGAACATCCCAGCCAACCAAAGATTTGTGATATTATGTGAGATATAATTGTTGTGTTAAAGCACTAATTTGGGGGGTATTTTTAATGTAGCAACAAAGAATGGAAGTCAAATGCTAAACTTGGTACCTGGCTCATAGTAAATACTCAAAGGAGGTGTGTGGAGAGAGTGGGAAATTGAACAAGTATTGTAAAAATTAGGTTGAAGGGCAAATGAAAAACTAACAGGAATCTCAGGAAAGCTGCAGGAACATGTTAAAGGTCATCTAGCACAACAATTCACTCACAAAACCCCTGTCATCATCCCTAGGATTCTCCCACTTCTTCAAAACAGCACACAAGATGATTCAGGAAGTGGCTGGCCATTCTTGGACAAATCCACTAGTAAGTCCGTCCTGTTATTGAACTGGTTGGTTGTTCCCATCATGGGTCTTAGTTCTATCCTCTGGGGTTACCTAAGACAAACATCTCTTTTAAATAATAACCCTTCACATATTTGAAAACTAAGACTGTTTTGTCCCTCATTCACCCTGTCTTCTCCTAAGATGAAGGAAAGTTCTCCTGATTCTCAGGCCTCACCCATCACTATTTGTTCGTTTGTGGAAGACCATGGGCTTTTAAAAATTTTGCCTATTCCCTTCCCCCCAGTTTTATGGAACTACAAAACCATTGACTTTTGAATGCTCCTCAACATGAGGCATCCAGAAGTGGACCATCTTAGATGTCTAATCAGTGCACGGGGGTGTGAATAAAGCAAGATAGACCATGTGATAATTGTTGAAGCTGACTAATGTTGTAAGGGGTGCACTAGTCTTTCTACTTTTGTATGTATTTGCAAATAAAATGTTTAAATGATCCTAGAAAACATCAGGAGGAAATGCCATATTTCTATAAATTTATGATGCTTTTAGACAGAGAATTTCATGTGCAGATATGTTGCTGTTCCTCGTCAAATTGTTAGGGGGAAATGATGTCCTGAGTTAATCCCATACAGGCTTTGTGGACCCCACCCCCACTCCAGACTAAAGCCATCAGGACACTGGGAAAGACAAATCCCATCACCACCAAAGGGAGGGTGGCTGGGACCTGAGGGTGGAGTTGGGCAGCCAGGTTGGATATAAAAAACCAAACACGTGGGCCTTGGGGTCTCTCTCTCTGGCTCGCCATCGCTCGCCTTCTGGCTTCACGGCTCCTGGCTGGCGGCCAACTCTGAGAGCGCCATTTTGGGATTCCTGATGGGCGGATCGGGTAGGACTCATTTAAAACTTTGTCTCCCACTTTTCTCCCAGAGCTGTACATTTCCTCATTTCCCCTTCCCTTGTAAATAAACCTTTTATTAACCTTTCGCGTGTGCCTGCAGTAGAGCATTGATAAGTCTTTTTAAGCGCTCGGGTGAGGACTCACAGTCAGGCACCCTGTTTTGTATCGGGGTTGCTCTACAACAGTTTGGTGCCCAGCGTGGTTTCCAAGTTACACCCGCGGTTGACCAGCCCAAAGTAACATTCCTTGCGTTGGTCACCATAAGCGCACTAGTTCTGCAGGACTTGTTGTAGAGCAACCCCGATACAAAACGGGGTGCCTGACTGTGGGTCCTCACCCGCGCGCTTAAAAGGACTTATCAATGCTCTACTGAAGGCACACGTGAAAGGTTAATAAAAGGTTTATTTACAAGGGAAGGGGAAATGAGGAAATGTACAGCTCTGGGAGAAAAGTGGGAGACAAAGTTTTAAATGAGTCCTACCCGATCCGCCGATCAGGAATCCCAAAATGGCGCTCTCAGCCAGCCAGGAGCGGTGAAGCCAGGAGGCGAGCGATCGAGAGCCAGAGAGAGCCCAAGGCTCACGTGTTTGGTTTTTATATATCCAACCTGGCTGCCCAACTCCACCCTCAGGTCCCAGCCACCCTCCCTTTGGTGGTGATGGGATTTGTCTTTCCCAATGTCTTGATGGCTTTTGTCTGGAGTGGGGGTGGGGTCCACAAAGCCTGTATGGGATTAACTCAGGACATCATTTCCCCCTAACAGACTAGCAGTATAATATTTGTATCCCAGCATCCATATGTTTGATCTTCATCACCATGGAAATGGTGGCGAAAAAGTGAAGGGGGGGAATTGTTAGGGGGAAATGATGTCCTGAGTTAATCCCATACAGGCTATGTGGGCCCCACCCCCACTCCAGACTAAAGCCATCAGGACATTGGGAAAGACAAATCCCATCACCACCAAAGGGAGGGTGGCTGGGACCTGAGGGTGGAGTTGGGCAGCCAGGTTGGATATAAAAAACCAAACACGTGGGCCTTGGGGTCTCTCTCTCTGGCTCGCGATCGCTGGCCTTCTGGCTTCACGGCTCCTGGCTGGCGGCCAACTCTGAGAGCGCCATTTTGGGATTCCTGATCGGCGGATCGGGTAGGACTCATTTAAAACTTTGTCTCCCACTTTTCTCCCAGAGCTGTACATTTCCTCATTTCCCCTTCCCTTGTAAATAAACCTTTTATTAACCTTTCACGTGTGCCTTCAGTAGAGCATTGCTAAGTCCTTTTAAGCGCGCGGGTGAGGACCCACAGTCAGGCACCCCATTTTGTATCGGGGTTGCTCTACAACAAAATGAGTTTTGAGGGACCAGGCAAAAGCAAACCCAGTGGGGGCCAGAGTGAATGCGGCTGAGATGGGAAACTGATTCTTCAGTCTGGTAACCTGCAGCTGAGCAAGTACAAGCAGGTAACCCTACATGCAGGTTTACCAAGCTCTGTATGTAGCATCTGGACTTAGGGCAGCTTCTACCATTACTGCCCAGGAATTTTAGAATCCGCAAAAATTCCAACGGCTGGGACTGCCGCCTCAGAGACCCAGGTCTGCGAGTGAGTACTGAATCGCTCTCTCTCTCGGTGCGGCAGGCGTGGGGCTCTGCGTCCACAAAGACGGAACGAGACGCGAGGCCTCCGAATTCCTAGAGGGGCACCACGCGGACCGCGGCTGTGACGCACGTCCGGCCGCGCCGGCTCGCCATGCGCGTCGCGCTGTCCCAGCGCCCCGGGCGGCTCTGACTCACGGTGAGCCTTCTGATCCTCTGTTCGCGTGGCGGGCGAGAGAGGGAGCTTTGGCCGATAGGGTTTGAGGAGGGAGGAGTGGGCTAGGCAGTTGTGGCCCGTGGGAAGCCGCCCCCAGACCTGTCCTGAAAGAGCTGTGGGGAGGAGCCGCCTGTCCCTGCCCGGCCGCGGCTAGTGGAGGCGCTCGCTCCGTGGAAAGTACCCCACCCCCAGGTTTAACAACTTTGTCTTAAAGTCTGGAAACTGCGGCTGAGCAAGGGTAGCGTTGACTCTAGCGTTTTTCTTGAGCCGCGAGGTTTGTCGATTTGACCCGTCTACTTACCCTCCCACCCCCGTTCCCCCCACCCCTCGACTGAAAGTGTAAACTCAGGGCTGAGTGATAGAAGCACGCGCGAGGATGTTGGGGACCCTTTGTGAGAAACTGACCCTCATTAGAAGCTTTAGGTAGTCTCCGATCTAAGGGAGGAAATGGTCCCCTTGGGCTTTGTTCAGGGTAGAAAGTATACTCATAAAGGAAGCATCTCCAGTGTTTAAAAAACATTTTAAATTACCATCTATAGTTTGCCAAAAGAAAGGTTATCAGGTGGGTGAGGTATTTTGAAACCTGTTATGTGAGGCACTGAAAAGAACTGGGGGGGAAAGAGTGAAGAGGTAAGACACTTGTTTTCAGCTACTGGAAGGCAGCTCCGGAGAAAAGTATTAGTCTAGCACCCGACTAGAGTCAGTGAAGAAAAAAGCTAAAAAAGGATGCAGAATTTTGTTCAGATTAAAGAAAGTCTTGTAACAACTAGACTATCCAATTGTAGAATTTTGTGCCTCAGAAATTATCAAATTGACTGCTTAGAAGTTTTCCTGTACAGAATGAACTATTAAAGGCATTCTAGCATTATTTGTTTCATTAAATTGTCAGAGGCTATGATAACTTGATTTGTGTATGCCTCAGACTGTTCCAGAATGGATTTGGCCATTTTTTAAAGGGCATATAAACTTTGGGAAATTGGCATAAAGGTGAAAGAAAGAAAGAAAGACAAAAAACTAGGAACAGAACAGAGGTCTTTGGCTTATAGTAGTAGATGGTGAACTTTTGCTAGACGGGGCTCTTGAGCTAAACTTTCTAGATAACCTAAAGGAGATATTTTGCTATAGTTGAAGATATTGTGAGTTAGTAATGAAGCCTGATTTCCTACCCACGTGCATTTTGATTTTATGAACATTTAAGAAAAATTCAGAGACAACTAAATGAACCTTAGAGTTAACATGTGAAATTACCACCTTTGCTCAGGGGGAAAAAAGTTCTTGCCATGGAGAAATTATGTGCAAGGAAGGAGACAGTTTATTAAAAGGCTGGGAAAGGGGGCAGGGGGTGTGAAATATAAAGTATCTGTGTGGTAGTAAGTGATGTAGCAGAAAAGAGTAGATTTGGAGAATAAAATGTTCTGTGCTGCAGGAGGGTAGTGTGCTGGTGGGTCAGAGCTGCATTACCGAGGAGATAACATCTGAGCACAGACCTGAAGGAGGTGAGGGAAGTGAGTCTCTTGTATCTGGAGGAGATTTTAGGCAGAGGAAACAGCACAAAGGCTCTGAGGTGAAACTTGCCCATATGTTTAGGGAGTAGTGTCCTTGGGTAGAATGAGGGAGAGAGAGAAAGGGGAAAAAAGAGAGGCAAACATGGTCTAGATCTTACGAGTATTTTTGGCTATCGTAATGGTGTTGGCTTTCTCCTTCTTTGTGAGACGTTGTGCCTTGAAAGGAGCAGAGAATCATGTGATCTGACTTGTATTTTAACTGGGTCACTGGGTGCTGCATTGGGAACTGACCGAGTGGGCAAGGAGGAAGCAATTAGGGGATGATAGCATTCTCCGGGCAAGAGGTGATAGATTGGGATGGCAGTGTTGGAGGTAGTAAGAAGTAATTGAACTCTGGATCCCTTACACATAGAATTAACAAGATTTGCTGATGAATTAATTGTATGTAGAATGTGAAAGAATCAGAGGTGGCCAGGGTTTTAGGCCAAGAAAAAACAGGGGAGTTGTTAACAAAGATGAGCAGCTTTGGGAGGGAAAATGGGAAGGTCAGTTTTAGACATGGTGTGCTTGAGACGCCATTGACATTCTGGTGGCAGTATCAAGTGTGTAGTTGGTCCTGTGATTCTGGAACTGAGAAGATAAATTGAGCAGTTGTGAGTCTAGATGGTAATTAAAGCCTTTCTGTACTGTATTGTAATTCCTCATGGCTTTCTGAGTTTCCTAGGCCAGGTTTTAGAAAGTGGGTGGGCCAAATAGGAATATCTTGTTCTTGCTCTGCCCTCCTCTGGCTAGAGTGGGAAATTTTAGAACCACATCTGTAAAGTTACTTCAGTACTGAGGGGGCCTGCTTTTGTGCATATCTGCAGATGCTGTCAGTATTGCTACATCTTTTATTTTATGGGTAAGGTAGTGTTCAGTGCTAGTGCCTTTACTATAGGAGACTATATGGCAGTGCATCTCCCAGGCTTAGTTTTCAAATAATGTTGAACTTGAGAACTTTAGTAGTTCATTGGGTGCAGAGGACAGCATGAGGAAGTAGACCATGCTGATTTCAGTCCATCCTGTCAGAACACCTGTTGGTATCTCCTGGGTTATTTCAGAATTGCGGTACAGTGGAGATGAATCCAAGAATTTGTATCCCTAGAATTCTGAACTAATTAGCAGCTGAGTATTAGTGAATTTCTCATAAAACCAGGGTTACATGTATTTAATGATGTGTGAAACTAAACACCTAATATAAAAGAGATAGCATAAATGTGGGGGGTTCCGTGTGGGTCAGAATTGATGGGTTTTGTTTGAGCTTTTCCTCTTTTTAAGGAATGAAATTGTGTTGGCAAAAGAATATAAAAAATGGAAGTCATCCATAATTCTACAACCCAGAACTACCACTGTTGATGGTTTGTCCTTTTTCCTTCATTGTGATTATGTGTATATTATGTGTGAGAGGGACTTACGATCTTTCTAGTGCTTACCCAGTCAGATCTATGGAAACTGATGTGTATGTTAGAAATTAGCATATGCGGGTTTTTATTTTATTTTATTTTTTTAAAGATTTATTTATTTATTTATTTATTTATGCAAACACTGGGTACAGTCAGAAGCTCGGGAGGGTGAGAGGATTCACCAGAGCCAGAGTGGGGAGCAGAGCAGGCAGACTGAAGTACACTGCTGAGGGGAGCAGCGGGCGGCAGGAGAGGTCTGCGCGCCATGTGGGACCCTCCTCTGGTGGCCGGGGAGCAGCCAGGGATCGAATCGGCGCTGCAGAGGCTGTGGGCAGCGCCACCAGGGAGGCCCTTATTTTATTTTTTTTAAAGATTTATTCATGCATACAAGATCTGGGGTACAGGCCAGAAATGTGGGGGGTGAGAGGATTCACCAGAGACAAAGCGGGGAACAGAACAGGCACATCGACTGAAATACACTGCTGAGGGAGCAGCGGGCGAGACAGGAGAGGTCTGCTCCGCCAAGTGGATTTCTCTCTGGCCAGCCGGGGATCAAACTCGTGCAGCAGAGGCTGTGGATTGCTTCATAGTGGTGCTTAACCCCTTGCACCACCAGGAAGGCCCAGCATACTCAGGTTTTTAAATGCCCTAAGTTTGGAGTATCTGTAATTCCTGTTGCCTGTCTTCAGCTTTAAGAAACCATATTATCGGGCCTCCCCGGTGGCGCAGTGGTGGCTCAGTGGTTGAGCGCTGGGTTGCGAAGCTGCCCGCGGACTCTGCAGCACCGGACTCTGCAGCACCGTTGGCTCCCCGGCTGCTCCCCAGCCACCGGAGGAGGGTCCCGCATGGTGCGCAGACCTCTCCTGCCGCCCGCTGCTCCCCTCAGCACTGTACTTCGGTCCTTCTGCCTGCTCTGCTCCCCGCTCTGGCTCTGGTGAATTCTCTCACCCTCCCGCGCTTGACTGTACCCAGTGCACGTATAAAAAAAAAAAAAAGAAACCATATTATCATTTTTATGGTCTCTACTATTGTTATAATTTCATATGACAAACACACATGTAAATTATTATCTATTTGACTCCGTGCTACTGGAATTTTTATGCTCTGGATTATCCAAATCCAGTATGGGGGCATTTATGTGATATGAAAAATACAGCTTAAGGTTTGAAAACTTGCTCAGGAAGGCCAGCTACAGGCATGTATGATTAATTAATTTGTATTTTTCTTTCAGAATATCTTTATGAATGCCAATAATGATAGGCTTATTCTGTTGTCTGTTTAGTTTATTTCTGTCTTTCCCATTAACTTAAAAACCCCCATGAGGTGAGCGGGGTAGGGCTGTCTTACTCATCATTGAGACCATAACAAGCATTCAGTAAATGGTGAATGAACAGATTTTGTTATTTACTACAGGTGTTTTCTGTATTCTAATGCATTAAGTGATCAAAAATATTTGAAAAATTTAAAATTCAAGAGAAAAAATACTTTCTGTGAAAGCTAGAGGTAAAAAACATTTAAAAACTTGAAGTATGGCAGATCTTGTCCTTAAGACTACTCCCCTGGGTCTATGTAAGCATTTTTCTTTTTCTTTCTTTCTCTTTTCCCTTTATAAACTTACTGTGTGAATAGAGGGATGGGTGAATGGATGGATGATAAAAACTTGAGTATGCCCTACTTAAAATGGATCTAATGAAACTCAAAATTATATCACTAATTGTATTCAGTCACTTAAATATGCTAGTTAGTTCCAGTCCTCTAACATGACACCTGGTTACGCTGACCAAGCCAGTCATTTGATGAGTAAATTTTTAACATTGAAGTTAACAGTCTTAGGATTAGACAGACTATATTTGGTCAATAGATAGTCTGTTGAAATATCAAGAGTCATAAGCTTCTGAAACAATTTTGAGAGCAGAGTTAATTTAAAGTTAATTTTTAAATGATAATTATACTTCAAAGATTTATTTCTATCTATTTATGCATACAAGACCAGGGCTGTAGGCCAGAGGTAGGGGGATCTGGGGGAGAGGCAATGAGAGGACCTATCAGACTGGGGAACAGAACAGGCAGATGGACTGAAATACACTGCTGAAGGGAGCAGCGGGTAAGACAGGAGAGGTCTGCTGCGCCATGTGGGTTAACTCCCTGGCCAGGGATTGAGCCCAGGCCACCACAGATAGCACTGAGACCCAACTCCTGTGCAACCAGGGAGGCCCATAATAATTATACTTTTTAGAGAATGGAGACAAAGTAAAATCAAAGTAGGAGATCCTGAGCTGACTCCAGAGATTTTGAATAGTAATTTCTATATAATAGTTTTATGGTAGCCATAATTTTCACAATTTCTTGTGCTAAAAGTTTGTCTATAAAGATATTTTAAAATATTTTTTCTTTTTGGTAATTTTATGGTAACCATATTTTCTTAGGTTTAAGGTGTAGAACCAGCAACCCAGAGGAACCAATATTACTGCTATACAGAGCCCCATCTTTAGTGAGGGTGTATTGATGACCAAGGTACTGGGCATGGCTGCAGCTCTGGGTTCTAGGCCTCCTCAGGAGCAGGGGCCTGTGATTGTGAAAGTCGAGGAGAAAGGGAGGTGCCATCCTAGCCTGGAGATGTTCCGCCAGCGCTTCAGGCAATTTGGGTACAATGACACCCCCGGACCACGGGAGGCCCTGAGCCAGCTCCGGGTGCTCTGCTGTGAGTGGCTGAGGCCTGAGATCCACACAAAGGAGCAGATCCTGGAGCTGCTGGTGCTGGAGCAGTTCCTCAGCATCCTGCCCCAGGAGTTGAAGGCCTGGGTGCAGGATCACAGCCCGGAGAGTGCTGAAGAGGCCGTCACCCTCCTGGAAGATCTGGAGCAAGAACTGGATGAGCCAGGACAGCAGGTATGCTGGAAGGCTTTAGTCTGTGAGAGTGGGAGGAACACAGTCCAGGCAGGAGTGGGCTTGTCCATACAATAAGAACTGCTGGGTAGAAGTTTTCACTGAATGACACCAGGCTTCCTCTATTGTTCTTCTATTTAATACTAACCCGTAGCCTTTGGAATTAAAAGGGATGGATGTTTTTCTTTTCTTTTTCCTAGAGATTTTATATAACTCTCCTGAGATTTTCTTTCATGCTAGTCCTTAAATGGACTGTGCATAAACCAGGCCCTGCCTAATTGCTTCCAGGTCTCACCTCCAAACAAACAGAAGCCTGTGTGGGAGGAGATGTCATCTTCAGGAACAGCAAAAGGATCCCCAAGTAGCACACAGACAGAGTCTATAGATACCACTCACAAATACGAATCTTGGGGACCCCTGTACATCCAAGAGACTGGCGAAGAGCAGGATTTCACTGCAGAGCTGAGAAAGATTCAAGGTAGGGACCATCTCTCAGACCTCCGCTCAGTGCACCAGGCCTTTTAAGCAGAGTCCCCTCTCCTCTTCAGGTGCGTTTCAGACAGAATCAGAAGATGTGCTCTTAAAGGGTCCCTTAAAGTGAGTTTAATAAAGGAACTGCTTATGGAGGTGTGGACAGGTTGAATGAGCCAGGAAGAGGTAATGCATGTTCATGTTAATGGTTTACAGAATGTTAGCGTCAGCTTTGAATTATATAGAAATTGTCCCTGGTGAATTCTTTCTCAACTTCTGCCTCATTAAGCTACTTTATTTTTTTTTTATTATTATTATAGAGGCATGCTTTATTCATTTATTTGTTTGTTTGTTTGTTTGTTTGTTTTTGTTTATACATTCACTGGGCACAGTCAGAAGCATGGGAGGGTGAGAGAATTCACCAGAGCCAGAGCAGGAAGCAGAGCAGGCAGAAGGACCGAAGTACACTGCTGAGGGGAGCAGCGGGTGGCAGGAGAGGTCTGCACGCCATGTGGGACCCTCCTCCGGTGGCCGGGGAGCAGCCGGGGATCGAACCAGCGCCGCAGAGGCCGCGGGCAGCTTCGCAACCCAGAGCTCAACCGCCGCGCCACTGGGGAGGCCCCTCATTAAGCTACTTTAAACCTAACTTTTATTTATTTTATTTAATTAATTTTTATTTTTTATTGAGGTAATGTTACTTTATTTTTTAGGGATTTATTTTTATTATACAAGAACTGGGGTGTAAGCCAGAGGTGCGGGGGGTGAGAGGATTCACCAGAGACAGAGTGGGGAGGCAGATCTACTGAAATAATACTGCCGAAGGGAACAGCAAGCAAGACAGGAGAAGTCTGCTGCAACATGTGGGTCAGCTCCCCACCAGGGATCGAATCCATGCCACAGTGGCTGGGATAGCCTGACAGCACTGAAACTTCAACCTCTCACGCCCTTGCTACTTTTATTATCAAGTTATCTATTTCCCACATGTTTATGGCAACTAGAAGGGAAGTCAACTTGAAGGGAAGTCTGCATGTAGCCAAGTGATTGCTCATCATGGGGAATGAAAGGGATTTTTGCTGCTGTGTCTGCAGTCATCAGCAGGCAGGCAGCTAGTAGGGAGTGGGCCTGGAAGCAGCTGAGTATTGATCTCGGCAGAGAAAGGAAATGGATAGTGGATGGAGAGAGAAAAAGGGGCCTGGAAGAAAGCGCCATGTTGATGAGGCTCCTGTACTCCTGGAGGGTGACAGTTCTCAAAGGGATCCCTTTCCAGAGTGAATTTCTCTTCCTCCCCTTTTCTGTGTATGTGGATGCTTATATGACTTTTGAGAAGTGTGACTGCCTAGTAAGGAATACAACTTCAGTCTGATTCCAGCAGTAATGTTCCTTTATCACTAGGGTTCTGAGACATTATTATGTATGTTACAGCGTAAGAGTTAAACCCTCATTGGAGCTAAGAGCTTTCATTCACATGAAATAAGTCTCTGCAACTAGCATAAATGGACTGAATAACTTCTTTTATTGCCTTTATGTTTAGCTTTTGTGGGAACACAGATTTTGTGAGTTTACCATGAGCCCTTTTCCCCTTAATAACCTTTTTTATTCCTTAATCAACTTTAACCCTTCAGTAATCTTTCTTGCTTATTTCTTTCTGCCCAAGCACATCTCTCATTTCCTTTGCTGTTGCCCTAATATGCTTGGTTTTACCTCATGGCCCTATATATGGCCCTGTATATTCTTCTCCTGGCAGAAAAGCCACATAGTCATTTTACCAAAGCAGCCTTTTATAGGGGCTTGTGTGAAAGTGGTATGATAAGCTGAGTTGACTTACGTGGATCAATGTGCTGTTGTGACCTGTCATGGGAAGTAATGGGCATCCTTCTAAACCATTTATATAACCTGATGATTGTATTGCCCCTTTAAGTTTCTTCTCAGCAGGAAATAACTGACATGTCGTTATTCTACTTACTGTTTCAGATTGTAAATCGAGCACCCAGAATGAGGAATCAGCAGATAAGCAGGAAAGTTCTGGAGAATCTCATGCAGAAGGATTCCAGAGGGATATTGTTCCCATGAGTATTGCCAGTAAGTGTGAGGCCAGGTTAGAAAGGCAGTGGGTAAACCTTGAAAAGGAAAGAGGAACAAAAACCCCTCTACAAGACACAGGTTCCAAGAAAGGTAGAGAATTAATTTCTACTAAACCAACCCCAGGAGAGAAACGTTACATCTGTGCTGAGTGTGGAAAAGCCTTTAGTAATAGTTCAAATCTTACTAAACACCGGAGAACACACACTGGGGAGAAACCTTACGTATGCACCAAATGTGGGAAAGCTTTCAGCCATAGCTCAAACCTTACCCTTCACTACAGAACACATTTGGTGGACCGGCCCTATGACTGTAAGTGTGGAAAAGCTTTCGGTCAGAGCTCAGACCTCCTTAAACATCAGCGAATGCACACTGAAGAGGCACCATATCAGTGTAAAGATTGTGGAAAAGCTTTCAGTGGCAAAGGCAGTCTCATTCGACACTATCGAATACACACTGGGGAGAAGCCTTACCAGTGCAATGAATGTGGGAAGAGCTTTAGTCAGCACGCAGGTCTTAGTTCTCATCAGAGACTCCACACTGGGGAAAAGCCATATAAATGTAAGGAGTGTGGGAAAGCCTTCAACCACAGCTCCAATTTTAATAAACATCATAGAATTCATACTGGTGAGAAGCCCTATTGGTGTAATAATTGTGGGAAAACCTTCTGTAGTAAGTCAAATCTTTCCAAGCATCAGAGAGTCCACACTGGAGAGGGAGAGGCTCTTTAATTGAAATATGCATTCTGTGTTTTTGTTTTTTAAACTTTAGAATATGAATGATAAGGAGAAGCCCAGTAATTGTGACTTAAACCCTGGTGGTAGATTTTGTTTCACTTGACATCAAGGAATGTCTGAGGAATGAGAGCTCAGGGCTCTGAGCACCTCAGTAGGAGGGAGGTGCTGGATTTCCTGACAGGTCTGTGGGTTCCTCACTCTCCTCCTAGCTGGGGCAGGTTCCCCTCACCACACTTCCAGTCCTATAAATCATGCTGCCACTGCCTTTTGTATAGTGTACCCAGTATAACTAAGGAAGAAACATTAAAACTGTTTAACTGTTTTAACATATATTCAAGAATTATGATTTGTAAAGAATTGAGCCACTTTGAACAAAATTTA
Source organism: Talpa europaea (assembly GCF_964194135.1). NCBI lineage: Eukaryota > Metazoa > Chordata > Mammalia > Eulipotyphla > Talpidae > Talpa > Talpa europaea. The sequence continues at coordinate 81,212,340 of NC_140079.1, read as the reverse complement.
ATCTGACTGAGAATAAACTCACGACATCTTAGAATGCCTCAGGACTGTTATTATAAGTAGTATATTGGTTATTGAACACTATTCTAGAGAAAGAACTATTCCAGCTGGTTTAACTTTTGGAAAATGTGGATTTGGGGTAAATAGTACTTGTATTACTCGTGAACATATTAGGAAATTGAGCTAAAGTGTGTAGAGTAGCTGCATCTAGATCTACATTGTGGTTATTTTCCCTACATACTGAGTATGGGTTTTCTCCACCACTGGGAACATTTGGTCAGCATCGGTTGATTTTGGTAATGTATGTTCTCTCTCTGCCAAAGTCTGAAAATCTGACTTTAGAAGCTTCCTTCTTCTAAGTTCCAGAAGTCAGTAATATAGCAGTCCATCCTGTCTTTTCCCATCGACTGCAGTCTCTGATGTCTTCAGCTCCTTCTCGCTATCCGATAATGTCTCTTGGCCAGTAGTTCTTCCTTTTCTAGAAACCCAGCTGTTCTGCTCCATCCTCCTTTCACTCTTTTTCTTCATACTATGACCATTTTTTTTCACCTCTGATTAGGAATCACTGAGGTCACCTTTTTGTCTACTGCTGCAACCAGTTGACAGGCAGACCTGACCTATCAGAATTAGGAACAGCAAGATGTCGTATACCAGTTCTGATCTCTGCGACTGCCCTATATGTTATCCAGGGATCAGATTAAACTACAGGTAATAAGTCTTTATGCACCAACCAGATAGATTAGAGAAAGGCTCATTACTGAAAAAGCATTGTTCTTGAAATTTGAAATGTTCTTAATCAGGCTTCCCAGTGATCTGAATATTCTGCCAGCACCTCAGACATTTCATGTGAGCTATCCTATTTGGATATTTACCATGGTGAATGCCCCTTCAGAATTCAGTAACTGGGCAGCAGCTGATTATCTTTGTATAGTGCCCGTGCTGGAGCTGCTCCAGATGAGGAAAATGAAGAGCCCTGCTCAGCCCCAGGCCTCCTACTTTGGTGAGGTGGATGGGCCCCAGGCTGTGCTGCCTCTTCACTTCCTGACACCTAGCAGTGGGCATTGCTAATAGATGTTGCTATAAGACACAAAGATCTAGGGCCTCCCTGGTGGTTAAATCTTAGTTTGATCACCACTATGGCCCGAGTTCCATCCCTGGCCAGAGAGCTGACCCACATGGCACAGCAGACCTGTCTTGTCTCCCCACGCCTACCCTCAGCAGTGTATTTCAGTAGATCTACCTGTTCTGCTCCCCTCTGTGTCTCTGGTGAATCCTCTCACCCCCCACACCTCTGGCCTGCACCCCACTTCTATACACACACACACAAAACCCAAACACAAAGATCTATACGTTGTTTTAGCTCCCATAGGTCTATCTGTCAACCAAAGTCATCCTCAGGTCTTGTCTCCAGACTTTCAGCCTTCTTTGCAGGCCACTTGTGTAGGCAAGTTGTTTGCCATGGCTCAGGAGGCTGTGAAATCCTTAGGTCACTTCTCACTCCACACGCAACTGGTGCCAGACAGATTGCTTCTGCTCTGCTCACCGGATTTCCCTTCATGCTGGTCTGTAGGGCCACTCCTGAGTAAAACCACAGGATTGTGTGTGTTTTCTATGATGGTAATGAAATAACACAAAGAGGTACTTTTTTAAAACAATATAACTTTATATAGATCAAATTTTAACATGGTCTGACTGGTCTAAAATCAAGGTGATAGCCCCAGTTTGTTCCCTTGTGAAGTTCTTAGAATCAGATTCCCTGCCTTTTCTAGCCTCCAGAGGCTGTATTGCCACTATCCCAATAATGTTCAAGTTACAGAACTATTGCAATAAGCTATATACTTCTACCCATGAGAAGTGAGACTCATAGTAATTGTCATGCTACATCATGTGGGGTGGCCATTACTGCATTTCTTACCAGGCTCCCTTTTCTTACCATCCGAAGAATGGCCTTTTTTGGAATCCCATACTGAAAGCACAGTTCCTAGGGCCACTTCCATACTAACTGTCATAATTTGGATTTCCCCCAGAAACAGCCCACGACAAGCATTTGGCGGCAGATAGCTCATGCAAGGAGGTGACTGGAGGGAGTAGAATTGAACACTAGTTGCACAGTAAAAGATCAGACATGATTAATAACTGTCCAGTCTCAGAAGGTGGAAGCAACCAGGCTTGGCTCCAGAATCACTCCTCAACAGTTTGGTGTTAGTCTGAGCCCATGCAATGTTTTATAAAAACATGGCCATTCCTGATTGCTAAATTTTGTTTCTTTGAAGTTTCTTGTAATGAGAACTCTAGTGGTAGTTGGTAGAACTAAATGTCAAATATATAGTCCATACAGACATTTTTTTTTTAAGATTTATTTTTTTATGCATACAAGAATTGGGGTGCAGGCCAGGAGAGGGTGGTGAGAGGATTCACCAGACAGAGTGGGGAGCAGAACAGGTGGATCTACTGAAATACACTGCTGAGGGGAGCAGCAGGAAAGGTCAGCTGTGCCATGTGGGTCAGCTCCCTGCCTGGGGATTGAACTTGTGCTGCAGCGGCTGGCAATAGCTTGATAGTCATATCTTTAACTCCTGCACCACGGGGGGAGGCCCCATGAACACATTTTAATCACATGGCAATACAATGGAATCAATCCTGTAGGAGTGTTTCCTCCCACTCCGTTACTGCTCTAAGATCGCCCTAGGAAGGTGGCTCAGCGCTAGGGGTGGTGTGAGCTTCCCGGCTCTTCCTCCTTCCTTCTCTTTTTCGGACCCGCCTCTCCCAGCCCCTCCCTGCTAAAAGAGCATGAGAACCATCGAGTTGACTAAACCTCCAAAGCCCCAGAGGGACCGAAAGCGAGGGGGGGGGGTGGTTACTCCCCAAGCAGGGGTCTTGCCGGAAATGATCGTGGAGCCCTTGTTTGTGGAGCCCTTGTTTGCGCTTGTCAGGCAGCCACGCCCGCAGACAGAAAGCCAGTTTGTCCTGCACTTTGAGTGCCCTGAGGCATGTAGCAAAGGGGGTGCTGGCCTGTGGTGCTGTCCGGCTGGGGTCGGGGTCTGGGTCTGGGTCGGGGTCTGACGGGGTGGGGTTGAGGCTTGCGCTTTCAGTGCCAGCGGGCCCCGCCCACCCATGTGGTTGCTGCGGGTGCCTTTGTGCCCGAGCTCTGGGCTGCTTAGGAGACCCCTGGGTTTTATTGATGAATTTTTGCTGGTCAAGGCCCCATCTCTCCACCCGAACTGAGTTGAGAGTTAGGGCCTGCATTTTAAATATTGAGGTTGAGCCCAGTGGTGGGTCGAGTCATTTAAATCATAATTATCAAGATTCTGAAATAGCAAAATCCAACCTGTGACGAGAAAGTCCTAAAGCCAAATCTGGACCAAATGGGACCGGTTTCAAGACTTTCAGGACTCCTACCTGTCAGATGTTCATCGTTATAAAAATTAGCTCCTAAAACTTGTGTTAGTATGCTTATTTAAATCCATAATTTTTTTCTAATTTAATGCATGCTGACTTTAAATTAGTAGCAAGGAAATAGCGTTACAAAGTAAACACCCATCATAATTTTATACTTAATATTTGCTGCTGAAAGACTCTTAAATTTTTTTTACTATAATCTATATTTTATATATATATATAGATAGACGTGTATGCCAGTGATTGTGCTAATGTACTGGGATAATGGGATTATGCTGTTCTGGACTCTGCATTTTCAAAATATAACTGTATCTTGGGCCTTTTTCCATGTCAATGAATACATAAGAACCAAACATTCTAATGATCACAGGGTTTATTTAGGTATCTTATGGTTAATATTTGGAATTTTCTAATTATATTATTAAAAACACCAATTTGTACATGGTTCTTTGCAGGCTTATAGAAAGAAGCATTTCTGTATGACAAATTCCTAGAAGTGGAGTTGCTTTAAATAGTGTACACTTTTGTGTTGCCAAATTGCCTTCCAAAATATTGAGTCAATTTACACTCCCTCCACAAGTGGCTTGTGCTTAGAAAAGCATCTTGTGCTGAGAAAAGACTTCCCCATTCTAAAATTATTTAAATTGTACACTAGTAATTTTTAGTGACTTGTGTCCTTGTTTTTCAAAATATTGTGAAATACATTATTGTCTTTTATCTGTATGCTTGAAATAAATGCCTACCACCTATTTTTGCCAAGCCTTTCCAGATAAGATTTACAAAGTAATTATTTGTGCAATTCAGGGTACAAGTCAGCAGATGCAGGAGCTTTGAAAGCATTGTTTTTTCATCACTTCCTACTCACCATGACTTCACTGATAGTACATCAGTTTCTTCCTACTAGTTGATCTGAGCATTATTTTCATGGGACCTTTTCATCCAGCCATCTATACTAGGATGAACCAGGCAGAAATGGGAGGGAGGGGTGGCAGCAGTATTTGATGTTACTGGCTAAATAATTACATTTTACTGATTCCTTCTGACCCAGCCCCAGTAATTTTGTGACTCCCTGTCTTTGCTTCCACTGTTCCCTTGGTTTGTGCTGCTCTTGCCTCCCCCCTCAAATAGTGAAATCATGTTCACTAGGTGAAATCGTCATCTAGGAGTCCTTCTATCACAGCCCCACCTTAGGCTACACTCCCCTTATCCCAATCAGAAATGTCTTTTTATCTTCCCTACCAGACCCAGCTAAGATCTGCTCTTCCAAAGACTTATTTCTTAACAGACCTTTAGCTTCATAAACTTAAGATAGGATTGTTTGCAAATTCTTGAGATTCTAAGCATTTCCTTATGTTGTCTCAATGAGGTGGTAAATTTTCTTGATAGGAACCTATATACTTTTGCTTGCCCTTATACCATCTAGCACAGATCTGGGAGCACAATCATTTGATAATGCTTGCTGGGGCCTCCCTGGTGGCACAAAAGGTGTAAGTGTCAGCACTATGAACTATCCACAGTCATTGCAGCCCTCTCCTTTCTCGCCCGCTGCTCTCCTCAGCAGTGTATTTCAGTCAATCAGCCTGTTCTGTTCCCCACTTTGTCTGATGAATCCTCTCACCACCCTCCCCAGTTCTTGTATGCATACATAAATAAATCTTTAAAAAAAAAAATATGCTTGCTGACCCACTGCTAGAAAAGCCAGAGTAGGCGTGACTACTAAGCCCTTGACCTCAGTGTCCTCATCTGTAAAATGCTCTGGCATCCTGGATCCTATTAAGGCCTCTGAAGGTCCAGGTGGTGGGAGACCTGCATTCCCTGGTAAGAGACTTGAATGGCTATTTTGTCTGACCCCCAGCTGGCTATATTGTCTGATGCAGCTGCAGCACCGATGTCCTCTGGAATTCCAGACCCCTAAAAGGATACCTTATGTAATTATGCTGTGGGGAAGTCAGTTAAGCCCAGCTAGGCTCTTAGAGGGCATATCAGAGCCATAGACTCTGGAACACTTTAGGACCTTAACATCTAAGCTGGGAGAAAAGATGTGAATGACACTTAAGAGAAAATGCAAGATGGTACAGACTTGTGAGATACCTGAAAGCAGATCCCCCGTCTGGCGGGAAACCACTAAGATCTCTGGCTGTAGCATTTCAGTTTAGTTCCTGTTTCTATTATTCTTAGCTAATGACGTCTGTTTCTAGTTCTGTATCACAAAGTCCAGTATCTAAAAATAAATGCAAATTATTTGCAGGTTTTGCCTTTAATGGTCTTTTCAAGGCCTGAGCATTTGGGAGAAGCCGGCAGAGAATGTGAATGAGCAGCCCCCAGATTGAACTTCTGGAGAACAGGAATCATTTCATGTATCTTTGGACTCCACCACAGGGCTGTGCCCTGCTCTATAGAAAAATTAGTGGCTGTGTGCTCACGTGATCACGTGTGGCTGTGTAACAGGTGAAGTCTGTGGGTGTACATGTATATTTGTCACCAGTGGCCAGGCCTTGAAGATTGTGCCTGGCCTGTTAAACTTCCAGGAGGAAATGCCACTAAACCTCATTAGTTCAGTTCTTCTAGAAACACCTTCATGAAGCCCTGTATGTCTTTCTGGCATTCATGAAGGATCAGAAACTAGAAACCAGAAAGTGTTACTTGAAGGTATCCAAATCTGATGAAGAGCTGCTGTCTAGGCCAGTGCTAGGGTCACAGGAATAGAGAAGGTAGGATGGGCTAGACATGCTGACATACTATAGGAGGGATGGAGACGCAAGCCATGCAATCCACAGGCTTTTGGCTTGGCTGGCTGGGAAGCTGGTGATTCCAGTAACTAAAGCAGGGAAGACACAAGGTCAAAGGGGCAGAAAAGGGGCTAATCCTTCATGTAGTGACTTCTTCACCTAGTAATTTTACCTGTTCTAAGGTCTTTTCCAGAGCTATCCATGAACCTCCACATAGATGGCCATGCTCACCCCCACCCCAAACTGTCCTACCTGGAGCCTTCTCTCTTTTACTACAGATCACATCCTCCTAATGTGAGCCCAAACTGATCTCCAGGAAGTTTTCTCCAATCACTTTTCCTTGACCATTTCTTTCTTCTTTGTGTAAACAGTTAGGCTCTCTCCTCAGAAGTCATTTTACAGGTCTGCCCTGGGTCTAAGAAGCAGGCACTACTACTAAGTGGCCTAGTGAGTCTATTATGGATAGTTCATGGACTACACTTTCGTGAAATTAAGTCACCTGTAAATATGTAGTGATATCAAAGAGCACAATTTTGTTAAGTTTCATTCTAGCTTTAAGAAATTGCAAACTACTAGGTGGTCAATCACAATATGATTCAAAAATTTTCAGAGACCAAAGTTCCAGATCATGCTCTCATTAGGTTTTCATAACCATAACATCCTCCATTAGCAGTAAAAAAAATACAGCCTAAATGTACCCATTGCCACCCAACATCCAAGTACACGCTTGTCAGGGGCCCCATACCCTATACTGTTCTAGTTTTGGTCTCTGCCTTAAATATCATTCTGTGCAGAATGATATGCAGCACATAAAATCCCACATGTGATTATGAAGGTGGGAGAGACTGTGAGGATGACTGAGGAGTCTGGCAGTACTAGAGGAATACGATGGAGTCCTGAGGGAAAGAGAAATCACATTTGAGTAAGAGAGCAATGGTTGTAGATTCCATCGACAACCAGTTTCCTGTTTAAACTGAAATTAATTTGGCCCCTGCACAAAAACACAATCTTTCCTTCTGAAAAACTATTTTGTTTAATAGTGCACTTCGTTTATGCTACAGGATGAGCAGGATTGAAAAAACATAATGAGAGGTCATCCCCTCAGTTGGGAAAATTCGGGGAGCTCCAGCCTAATTGAGCAAGGAGCCCTGATACCAGCTGCAGGTCACGGCTTTCCTTTTCTGGGATTTGCTCTGTTTGCATTCATACTCGGCCGTTGAAGAGTCAGAGGCAGGGTTAGGAGAGGTCTGGCTGCCAGGACCCGGTGTCATTAGGTTATAGGTGAGAGGGCAAGGCAAGCTGAGTGAACTCCTTAGGAGGATTCTTAACAAGGGGTTTACATTAAGCTGCTTTTCATCACAGGAGTGGCAAAAGGGGAAGAGTGCCAATGCTAACTACTTCTGATCCTCTCCCTAATGTTATACTCATGGATTCGATGGATTTCCCAAATAGTCCTATCACAACAGAGGAGAGGTCCTCCAACAAAACTGCCCGACTGCTCTTGGAAATGTAGTCTTGCTGCTCCAGGAGCCCTAAACAATAAAATCATCACAGATAACCTCTCTTGGGGTCTACCCTTGACTCCAATAAAATAACAAATCCCTCAACACCAAGTCTTTATAACCAATAAAGTCATGAAACAAAATGCATATCCCTTATCAAACCTTAAAAGCTGGATTAAGAACAGACTCCATTTGAAATACAACCTCCATTCCCCCTCCACAGCAAGTAACAGGTCCCAGAATGTTGTTTCCACTGTCTTTCTGTGCTGACTGTACTGACTCCAGCTACAGGAGTCCTTGGAATTTTATTCCTACTGTGCTTCCAACCCCACCGTGGGAAGGATCCTCTGGTCTAGTGCAAACTCCCTTCCAAGATGGAAGGGGGTTGGTCCCAGAGCTTCCCTCTACTCCCAGCACTTAATATGCAACTTGCCTCTCAATTTTTCAAGCTGGTACCATTCCTGGGAAAATTGACTAGGTTGCTAATCAGTATACCAGCACGAATTGCCCAGTATGCCCCATTCTCTAAAGTGAAGGGTTTGAGCTGGAAGGACACATCCTAAGTTGTTCATCCTTGTATAGTAAGGCAGGAGCTCTTTAGACTCAGAGGAAATGAGGAAAATAGGTATGTGGCTCTCTTTCATGTAGACTCTCTGATATTTAATTCAGCAGAGACCCTGAGAGAACTTTTGCTCATGCCCATTACATTCAAAGGCTTCTCTCCAGTGTGAATTCTCTGATGGCGAACAAGAGCTGAGCTGTACCTAAAGGCTTTCCCACACTCACTACATTCATAGGGATTCTCCCCTGTGTGGATTCTTTGATGCTGAATAAGGCCTGAACTATAGGTAAACTTCCCTCCACATTCCATACATTCATAGGGTTTCTCTCCAGTGTGGATTCTCTGGTGCTGATAGAGGTGTGAGCTCTGGCTGAAGGCCTTCCCACACTCATTACATTCATAGGGCTTCTCTCCAGTGTGGATTCTCTGGTGATGAATAAGAGTGGAGCTCCGACTAAAGGCCTTCCCACATTCATTACAAGCATATGGTTTCTCTCCAGTGTGGATTCTCTGATGGTGCGTAAGGGTGGAGCTCCAGCTAAAAGTTTTTCCACACTCATTACATTCGTAAGGTTTCTCCCCAGTGTGGATCCTCCGATGCAGAATGAGAGCAGAGCTGCAACTGAAGGTCTTCCCACAGTCGTTACATTCATAGGGCTTTTCTCCAGTGTGGATTCTCTGATGCTGGATGAGGTGTGAGCTCTGGCTGAAGGCCTTCCCACACTCACTACATTCATAGGGTTTTTCCCCAGTGTGGATTCTCTGATGTTGAATAAGGTCTGAAGTTCGATTAAAGCTCTTGCTACATTCATCACATTTGTGGGGTCTGTCTCCCACAGGATGTCTCTGATGTGAAATAAGGTTGGGACTCACAGTGAAGCTGTTCCCAAAATCATATTTCTCACTTCTCTCCCCCATGGATGTGAGCTTTTTCTCAACTGTCACTGAACCATAACCTGGTATCTTCCTATTCAGTCTTTCCCCAGAGGAGTTCCCCAGCTTCCTCTTTAGACTGACTTCTTGTTCATAGGCTTCTTCAAACTTAAGACCCTTAGAAATGTCCTTTTGGAATCTTCTCAATAGCACCCCATGTGATCCTGCATCTTCAGAAATGTCTTGATCATGCTCAGTTCTGGTCTCACCATCTAGCACAATACAAAATACAAACATCACCTGCTCCTTGTGGAAGACAAAAAGTCAAAACCAGAGTACAGGAAAATCATGTAACTAATGTTTAATGGGCAAATCCACACGCTTCTTATCTATCTGCATGCAAAGAGGCTGCCTAAGCTGTGTGCACCTAAGGCAGAGTGAGAGAACTGCATTGAAGAAATAGGAAGGGAGAAAGGAGGCAAAATCCAGGTTAAAAGAACGAGGGTATAGAGAAAGCTGGGTATGTAAGGAGAGGAGGATGGATCAGGGAGAGGCAGGGAACCAAAAATGGAAGAGAAAGGACATGTTTGATGAAGCGACAAAGTCCTCAGAGAGGCCAGAGAATAGAGATACTGCTGGGGAGATGATGATTGCCACTGCAGCTGAAAAATGACAACAGAAAGCAAATACAAGAAACTAAGCATAGACAGGTGTTGACAGAAGTGGGGAAGGGAGCAGAGCAGGAAGAAGTAATCAGGTGAAGCCATAGCGAGCCCTAAGGCCCCAGGCAAAAGGAGCAATCACATGTGCAGTCAGTCGTGTGGGCCCAATCTGGGGATGTGGCGCGTGACAGTTGCTCGTCTCCGGGCCTGGGCTATGCTGAGACATGAGCATGTGTATTAACTTTCATACCTGACCTTTCTGTCTCCATGTCTTTGGGGTTTTTTTCCAACTTTTAATTTTTGGGATTGGCTTTGGGTTTCTAAAGGGAACTTTAGGCAGAGAACATAACTGTGAATTGTTCAGAGAGTGAATGTATTTAGTTTGTCAGTATTTTAAAGATAAAGACAGGCCAATGAGAGTAAGGAACAGAGATAGCCATTTTCCCCTCACCTGAACAGGCACCTGTCAGTTCTCATCTCCCTTCAAACCCAGGACCCTCGGCTCTTCCTTTCACTTGATCACTCCAGTTAAGAGATCAGATCAAAATTCAAAATGAGAAGCCTGCTCATGGGGAATGACATGGAACAAGGAGGTTTATCCTGCTTATACCAAGCAGTCCAGGCCTCAATTCCAGACCCAAGATCTGCAGGGGACAGAAAGGAAATGCACAGGAGGCCTCAAAGGGAGTTAGAAAGACCCGCTGGTACTGCACAGGAAAAAGTTCTCAGTGAGGGCCTCCCTGGTGGCCTGTTTCCGGTAAATCCTCTCACCACCCTCTCCAACACTGCACTTCTGGCCTAAACCCGTTCTTCTATGCAAAATGTTCTCACTGAGAATGGGAAAGATGAGGAATAGCCCATAAAACAAATGTTAAAATGTGAATTGCTGCTACAAGAAGTTGAAATTTCTGTTAGAGCAGCAGCTGCACCAGGTCCTGCACAAAGCAACTGGTTCATGGAGGTAGTTCAACAGAGAAGGAGAGGAGCTAAAGAGTTCCAGAATGTTCACTCGGGCAGAGAGTAGTACCTTACAGGAACAGAAATCCCAATACGTTAATCTTTTGGGTAAGTCTGGGTTATTAAGTCCTAAGATTAACATAGAAAAAAGTATAAAATTTGGACTTACAAGACCACAGGGTTAGAGTTTTGCCATTCACTAGCTACATGACTTCTTATAAAAGCTCATAAAACATTTGGCTTCTCTTTCCTCACCTACAAAATGAGGATAATACTAGCTATCTCCATTGCTTTGTTGCTTTGGGATCAAGTGAGAGACTAAATGGGAAAGTTCTTTACCAGCTGCAAACTACCATTACTATTAGTATTACTGTTAGAACTTTCTGAGACTCAGCCAATACTTAGCTTATTATTTTCAGTGACTCAACTGTTACTAGCCAACAATGAAGCATATAAAGCAAAGGAGTTATACATTGAGCAAGCGTAATTGCTTACCCAGTGAGAACACATTCCCGTAATTCTCCAGCATCACATCCCTATAGAGGTCCCTCTGAGCAGGCTCCAAACGCTTCCACTCCTTCCGGATGAAGTACACAGCGACATCCTCAAACGTCACCAACTCCTGAAACAAGATATTCTCACATGCGATATCAGGGTGAGAAGCAGGACTGGCAGCGCCAAAGTGTTAGTTGGATGGGGTTGAACAATGCTTATTTGGGAAGTGGGGAATGGGTGGTTTAGGTAGGGAAGAGAAATGAGAGTTTGGGACAGACAGTAAAGATGATTATTTAGTAGGAAAGGACATTGTTCTGACGGGAGGAACTGTGGTTAGGGTACTGAATGGGATGTTACTACACAAAAAATTTCTTGTACATAATGGGATAGAAAGGGAAAAAGGGAACCACAACTCACCTGGGACTTGGCCTTTAAGAGTGCAGCTGCCAACATCTCATCCCCCAAGCTGTCCTTGTTGGAAAATGCAGGAACTTTTGAGGAAGGAAGAGCTGAGGACAATAAAGCATCCATGAATGACTATCTGCTCTCTGATCACCTAACCTCCCGAAAACTCATGGGATCCTGAAACTCCTGCTTACTTCCCTAAGTTCACTTCCTCTCCAGCTACTACAGGTGCTTAAAACAGGCACATTCAGTGTGGGTCCAGCCTGCATGAGGAGACATGTCCAAAGTCCTAGTAATTCATGGTCTCCAAATTTGCCCCTTTCTCTCCAGTCACTGTACTCTCAATGAAATGTGCTCCATTCTACCATTAGTGACATGTGCCTTTGTGTCCGGTCTCCCAGCTTTGCCAGAACCATAGGCCATCCTGTTCATGTCCCTCCCAATCACTCTCCACATCTCTGAACTCAGACTCTTGCATGAAGTTCCTTTTGGCCTCAGGAAAAACAACAGTTTCGCGCAACCCTGCTGAAAACATAACACCCATAGCTCTTCTCTTCCTCTATCCCCAGATACAATTTACAAATCACGAAACACTACAAATGTTTTCTGTTTCCAAGCTTGATCACATATTGTTCTAACTCTTTTAAGATTATAGATTTGTCCCCTGGAGAATCTAAATCCCTAAAGACAAAAAAGTCCTTAAATACTTTTTCTGGTAAGCATGGCAATAATAACCATTAAGACAAAAACTGGCACCAAAGTCAGTGGGACAGTTTATAAAGCAAAATATAAATACCTTGTGGCTTTCCACCTATTTTATCCTTTTGCTGTGACCTGCAAAATAATTCCCTAAAGCCTCCTCTAAAGAGCATCTAAAGAGCACACAGTAGGACTATGAAGCTGACTTAACAGCTACAAAGTATGTATAAAATGGAATTCAGTGACTCACAGTTTTCTTAATCCTACATGAGGTACCTACAACCCTCAAAAATACCTCAGCTATAAAAGTGACCAAGCTGTACATTAATGATTGGCTTCAGCCAACCTTCCCCACCAGGCTGTGAGATACTGAATGTGAGGACTGTGACTTATCCATGTCTAGCTCTAGTGGCTAAGCCTAGTGCCTGGTGAATAAGATTCTTCAACATGGGCCTCCCCGGTGGTGCAGCAGGTTAAGCGCAGCACTGTGAAGCTGTCTGCAGCCTCTGCAGTGTGGGTTCGATTCCCAGCTGGCCAGGGAGATTCCCACATGGCATGGCAGACCTCTCCTATCTCACGCACTGCTCCCCTCAGCAGTGTATTTCGGTCGTCTGCCTGTTCTGCTCCCCACTCTGTCTCTGGTGAATCCTCTCACCCTCCCACGCCTCTGACCTGTACCCCAGCTCTTGTATAAAAAATAAATAAATCTTAAAAAAAAAAAAAAAAAAAAAGATTTTTCAACAGATGTTTTGCTGACCAAATAAGAATGAATGAATCCCGGGTGGGGGGTGGGAGGGGAAGGATTGGGGTCAGAATGGGGCGTTTGCAATTGTATGGGGGAATATAAAAATAAAATTTATTATTTAAAAAAAAAAAAAAAAGAATGAATGAATCCCATTCCTTACCACCCTCGAGCAGGGCCTGAGGTTCCTGAGATACACAACCAGCCTGAGTTTCCATGGGTGGGCTAGAAGTCCTGGGTCTCTGGTCTCCTATTTGCAGACTCAGCAGAGCACAGATTTTGAATGAAAATAAGGAAGTACTGTAAAAGCAAAAGTTTCAACAGTCAAAAATATTAATTAAAAAAAAAAAACCAAAAAAAAACCCCAGTACCTGAATACAGAAAGAGAAGAACTAGCATTTTAGTTAGTATTCAAGAACAGTAAGAGGAAATGCAGCAATTGGAACTAGTCTTTTATAGTCTGGTGAATATATAGTCCTGTGTCCTTAGCAATGGAGATACATTCTGAGAAATGAGACACTAGGCAATTCTGTTATTGTGTAAAATTATACAAACCTGAAATGTTACAGCTTACCACCCACCAAGGTTACACACAGGGACCACCACTCTAGATACAGTCTGTTGGAAATGTGGTTTTCTGGTGCATTATTCCCTGTAATGTGACTTCCTGTAAGGATCACAAAAAGGGTGCAAGTTCCTCAATATCCCACCTTTGCCCCACCAGCACCCTGAGTGTGTTTATAACAACAGTGCCACATGATGACATGAACAGGATGATACTGGCTTCCAACTCTACATAAACAACTAAAGAAACAAAGAAAAATCAGAAAAGTGAGTGTGCACAGATAGATTGTCAAATGTGTATGGATCCCATCAACTGTCATGAATATTTGGGAACATGGATAAGCTAATCATTTACACAGGGGAGAGAGGGGGGAACTCATAAACATTAGAATTGATAGGAGAAAAAAACATACATAGGTTTCTAGCTACTAAATTTAGGTTTCATGCTTAGAGGAAGAGGGGTCAGGAGAGAGCACCCAAATCCCAGACAGCAAAGAAAGTTCACATGAGTTCTGTCCCACTTTAAAAACCCTGAAGAAACAACATCTCTCACAGAACTAGGCCAAAGAGCTCAGAATCTTACCTCCCTTTTCTTTCTAAGACAGTTTTTTGCTTCCAGAGTCAGTCAAAGGTGAGCTATTATACAGGAACTTGGGCCCTTTCCTCGAGCAGACGCATTACAGAGAACAGGTGTATATGTTCACCAGGGTCTAAAAGCCTAGTCCAGGTTGCTTTGTTTCTTCTCATTTATAAGATATCAGACAGCCTGTATTTTATTTCCCTTTATCATAAAATATTTCACTAGATCAGAATGTAAATCCCTGAAATGGGAGTTTTTTAAAAAACCATAAGATGATTTATTTCTCTGTATTTTATCTCTATTGACATCCTTCTACCCAGTTGCTATGGTAATAAAGAAATCTGTTCTCTTGACTCCAGTGAATAAAATGCAACATTAATACTTAGATTACGGTTTGGATCTCAAAGTTTCTCCTTCACACCCTAATGCTGGAGGCTGGAGCAAAACTCAACAGACCTAGAACAGGTTAGGCAGCCACCAGGGCATCCTTCCTCAAAAGCAAGAGCAGAAGGAAAACCCCCCCCCCCCGGGCATTGTCCACCTCTGTTCTTTCTTTATTTGCTCATATAACAAAGTTTTGCTGAGTGCCAATTATATTGCAAGGCCCTATAGCAAGACCTGTTCTTTTTTTTTTTTCATACATACATACATACATACATACAAGCACTGAGTACAGTCAGAAGTACAGGAGGGTGAGAGAATTCACCAGAGTCAGAGCAGGGAGCAGAGCAGGCAGAAGGACCGAAGTACACTGCTGAAGGGAGCAGCGGGCGGCAGGAGAGGTCTGCGCTCCATGTGGGACCCTCCTCCGGTGGCCGGGGAGCAGCCGGGGATCGAACCGGCACTGCAGAGGCTGCGGGCAGCTTCGCAACCCAGTGCTCAACCGCTGCGCCACCAGGGAGGCCCAGCAAGACCTGTTTTTATTACACTTTTCATTTAAAGTCCACGGTGTTAAGTGAGGATTTACTATATAGAAAGGAACAAAAAAAAAATCAGGAAAACAAAAAGTATCTGCTTCATCATTACAGATCTTGCATTCACAAGACTTAAAAAGGGGAGGAGCTCTATCTGAGAGCTGTGAGATCAGAGTGTGCTAGTCTTTGGCAGCAAGGGGTAACAGAATGCCAACACAAGTGCCTCCACAGTGAAAGCACTGAATCAGGGGTAAGACCCACTGACAATCACAGTGCCATACCCACTTGCCACCATCACCCTCCCAGCTGGGTCCCTTCAACTCTTTTGTTTCTATCAACCAATTCACAATATCCAGGACTGTTTATAAGTAGACACCCCCAACAAATAAGCTCTCTGTCCAAACCCTCCTCAGAAAGGAAAAGTCAGAGACTCTGACTCCTGAAGAATAGCAAAGCTCTCTCCTCACAACTGGATTAACCGAAGCTGAAACTCAAAGGCATATTGTTGAGAACAAGTGCCCAGTGTCAGATCAGTAAACAATGTTTCTCATAGAAAGAAAAAAATCTTCACTGTGCGCCCACAGCTTCAGGTCCATGCACAACTTGCCCTGCTCCAATGCCAACCTCTGGCCCAGGATCTGCTCTGGGGACAGAGAGAGGTGACCTGATAGAACAAGTCACAGAAAGCTTTACCTGCTGGACTCCTTCCCTCCTTCAAGTTAGTCCTCAGAAAGCCAGCGTAGCAATTACTGGGAATTTGGTAGCCTCTGTTCAAGTTTCTTGGAATTCTGACTTTAGCTGATGCAAGTGCTGTGTGATTAAGGGGGGGAAAGGGAAATTTTTAGTGTTTATGTAAACTTTACTTCCTAGTCATTTAAAGGTAAGACAAAATGGGGCATATACTAATAAATACCAATTAAAGACCAAAACTGGTAATAACTGCATGTACCCCTGAAGAGAGCTAAAAAGGAATTGAAGATTATCCAGATCAACCTCTACCCTGTGTAAGAAACTCTTTGTCAAGTTCCTATCTGCTTGTTGATAGCCTGCTAGATACTCAACAACTTCTGCAGCTTAGCATTAGAGAGGTGTCCCGACAGAAAACTGAAAATCTACCCCTGTGGACCTTCACCTCAGAGGCCCAGTGCCCATGAAATGTGACAGAACAGTCTCTTTCTATGCCGCCATCCGTACAATACTTGAAACCAAATGTCACCAACTTATCACAAATTTCTCTTCTTGAGGACAAATACCGTTTCTCTAATCATTCCATAGACTTCCCGTTCATCAGCCTGCTTGTCCTCTGCTTACACGTGCCCACAATGCATAAACACCGGTCTGTGTTCAATGCCACTTCAAAAGTGGATCAAACAAGGTGTCTAACACAAATGAAAATGAGAGCCACAGTTTTGTACCACTCCCCAACCAAGATTCGACTTACTGGGTGCCAGGGGGATTATTCCCGAAATCTGAGTTTGCACTCCCTTCTAGAACGAGTTCTAACTGCGTACACCTCGTACAACTCATTCTCCGATCCTTTTCTTCTGCCTCGGGCACAAATAAATCTGTTAACATCAAATAAAAGCGCCTCTGAGATCTACCAAGTTAGGCTCACTGTCAGCATCTGTTTCAGAGGGACGCCTCTACAGTCACATAGGAATTGATGAGATTAAATAAAACTAAAATTAAAACTGGGTCCTAGACTGGCACCCCGTTAACACCCTAACCACCGGCAATGTTTCCAGTAAGCTGGTGCCCATCCCAACGCTTCAACCACCTACCATATTTGCTTACCCACAGCCTTAATAAAAAGCTTGCTTTCTTTTTTCCCTGAGAACTAAAGTACCCAGCACTTGCTAAATTGAGCAAAAAGAAACCACAAAGCAAAGGAAACTAAAGTATAAAAGCTCGATTCTAGCTCCTGTCACTTTGCAGTCACTGACTTCTGCAGTCTGCCCGACTTCTGGCCTTTCCTCCCTTGGAACGTACTTTCAATAAACTTTGCTTTACTTCTAACCTCTGTGGATTCTTCCACAAACCGCGCCGAGCTAACCTGGACCCCTGTTCACCACAGCGGGAACTTTTAAGTGCTCGCCCCGGACGCTGTTTAAGTCACAAAATCAGAGCCGGGGCCCCTTTCCTTGCCCCCCACTCCCATCCCCCAGCGAAGGCCCCTTTTGGGGGCGGGATGTCCCAGGGGAAAAGGCGTCGGGGACCGCTTCGGGGGAGGGAGCGGCGCCTCCCGGGTCCCTGCTCAGAGCGGGCCTGGGGACCCCGCGGGCCTCGGCGGCACGGACACCACCCCCATCCCGGGCGACCACAGCCTCCGTGTCACCGCGAGCCCCAGGGGCGACCGGACTCACCCTGGGGGCAGGGACGGGAGATTTGGGGGGCCGGACACGGACCAGGCCCCGTTGGACCCTGTCACAGACCTACACACCAGGGACAGAACAAAGAACGGAAGTTCCCCCAGTTTCGCTTCCGGGTCGGCACTGCTCACCACCCACCCCATTCCCGAGCCTCCTCACGCCCACATGTTCTCTCTAGGAACTTGGGAGGACTTCGTCTCTCAGTGGTTTGCCGACTCCGGGGTTCGGATCGGTCGCAAGGGCGCAGGGCCCGAGCGCTGACGCGGCACCGCGGGACTTCCGCCCCTGCCGCCGCCGAGTGCGCGTGCGTCCTGCCCACCCGGCCTGGCGGGGCGCCGGCACGTCGGCCTCAGCGCGCATGCTCGGGGGCTCGCGGCGGGGGGACGCCCTTTCTGGAGACACCGCGGGGCTGGCGGCAGCGTTCTCGAGCCCACGCGCCGCGGACAGGTGTCTTGAAGAATTCATCAGTGTGAAAAATTCACCCTTATTTGAAATTGCCAAAGCAAATATGCATGCGCTTCGTGTACAAATGCACCCTTTAAATGACCACTCTGAAGAAAACATTCCAACCTATCGAGAGAGTTCACACGAAGACACAACCAGTGCAAGGGGTAAAATGCTTGAGGGAGTGAGGATAGCCGCTTGCACGGTGATGCCCTTCCAGGAGGCACTAGTCGGTGTCGGGAATCAAATCCTTACAGATGATAGGCCAAAGGGGACTAACACGGGAATCCCGACTCCCCTCTGGTTTGACTTCAGGTTTGTTTGGTTTTTTTTTTTTTAAGGTTTATTTATTTATACAAGAGCTGGGGTACAGGCCAGATGTGCGAGTGGGTGAGAGGATTCACCAGAGATAGAGCAGGGAACAGAACAACCAGACGGACCGAAGACACTGCTGAGGGGAGCAGCAGGTGAGACAGAGGGCGAGTCTGCCGCACCATGTGGGTATCTCCCTGGCTGGCCGTGAATCGAACCCACGCTGCAGAGGCCCCAGACAGCTTCACAGCACTGTGCTCAACCCACTGCAGACCCGGTTTGATTCCAGTTTTACCGCATACACCCGTGGCTGTGTATGTGCAGCCACTCAGCTCCTCCAGTGCAACGGCCCTTACTCTCCCGGTAACTTCACTCTGTTAACCAAAGCTAGCAATTAAGTGGGTACCCCTCTCCCTGGGCACAAAGACAGGAGTCCGAAATCAGCTTTGGTCCTGAAGAAAGTACCCAGGAAAAATGCCGTCTTTGTGAAAAAGCAGCATTTTGGAAACTACTGCCTCCAGACAAATCACTAACTTCAACGAGCATCAACTCCAAACTATGTGACATAGCTAAAACTTCCAGTTCCCAAAAGAGATAATTTGAAATAAGTAGGGTGAACTTTAACAGCCCTCTTTGTTTGGGAAGCTTTCCTAGAACTATCTGGAGGCTATTTTGGGGTTTACATCTTTAGGCTTGATTCTTTAATAAACTCACTTATTTCTGTTTCAGTTTAGTTAATACAAAATCTGTAAGGAGAGAAATTTAAATAACCAATTCCAACAAAATGCGGTATGTATTAGGAAAAGATAAGAAAACCCAGGCTCTGTGGGGAGGCAAGATGACTTTCCAAAAGTGATGCAGGGGCCTCCCTGGTGGCCTAGGGGTTAAATCTCAGTGCTTACACCACTATGGCCTGAGACCTGAGTTCCATCCAGGTTAGGGAGCTAACCCACATGGCACAGCAGACCTCTCCTGTCTTGCCTGCTCCTCCCCTCAACAGTGTATTTCGGTAAATATACCTGTTCTGCTCCCCACTACGTCTCTGGTGAGTCCTCTCACCTCCACAACTTATGTCCTACACCCCAGTTATACTATGCAAAAATAAATAATTTTTTTTAAATGATGCAGGCCAGTGAGGTAGAAGCATCCCGTGCAAAGGTCCTGAGGCAATAGAGACCAACGCACAGGTAAGTAACTCGAGGGTGGTCTGCGAAGTGTGGATGTGTGATCCGCCTCCTGTGCTGGACCCAGTGAGACTTTGATCAAATACCACATAAACTCTAGTCCTCTCTCAGAACTGGGCATTTAATCCTTTTTCTTCTGTTAATTCCTTACCCTTCTAATTTCCCACCAGGACTAGAACAGAAATAAGAGGCAGAGGCAAGAAGAGGGGAGGGTGGAGTTAGAGTAATGCTCCTCCTCAAAGGGGGATTGTTTTTTGTTGTTGTTGTTGTTGTTTTAAGATTTATTTATTTATTTATACAAGCACTGGGTACAGTCAGAAGCGCGGGAGGGTGAGAGAATTCACCAGAGTCAGAGCAGGGAGCAGAGCAGGCAGAAGGACCGAAGTACACTGCTGAGGGGAGCAGCGGGCGGCAGGAGAGGTCTGCGCTCCATGTGGGACCCTCCTCTGGTGGCCGGGGAGCAGCCGGGGATCGAACTGGTGCTGCAGAGGCTGCGGGCAGCTTCGCAACCCAGTGCTCAACCGCTGCGCCACCAGGGAGGCCCAAAGGGGGATTGTTTTATAAAAGTTCTTCTGGTGGTCCTCAGTGAACTCTCAGCACCTTCAATACAATCAACTGTAATTACTCTGGTACTGATTAGTCAATTTTCAGCTTACCATTGATCTTTGCCCCAGAACCCACCCACTAAATCCTGGCAACTTTTCAACAGCCATGCCATTGGTGATTATTCTGAGTCTATGGTCTCTCTCCATTGTGCCATGACCTACCCAGGGCAATGCTCAAGGCGGTCCATGGGTGTGGGGAAGAAAATATTTAAAGTTCCATATACCTGTCTAAAAGAAAGGGAAAAAATAGAATTAAAAATGTAAGCTGTGCCAAAAGTCTGTAGAAGCTGGTGGTCTCATGGCTCTATCCAGACTAGCTCTGCAGACAAGCTATGACTACAGTTTTATTTCTTTCCCTACTTATCTGCTTATTTCTGTGAACAGGATTTCTCTACACTTACATCTATGAAAATGGAAATAGAAATAGATTTAATACTTGATTCTTGTAATAAGTTATGTCCAGGAGAAAAACAAGATAGCCCTCTCTCTTATTGAGATAAATTTCCTTTTTTAAAAAAATATTTATTTATTTATGCATACAAGAACTGGGATGTAGGCCAGAGGTGGAGGGTGGGGGGTGTCAGTGAGAGGATTCACCAGAGACAGACTGGGGAGCAGAACAGGCAGATCTACTGAAATACACTGCTGAGGGGAGCAGCGAGCATGACTGGAGAGGTCTGCTGCACCATGTGGGTTACCTCCCTGGCCAGGAATTGAACTCGTGCTGCAGTGACTGTGAAAAGCTTCATAGTGCTGAGACTTACCCCTTTGTGCCACCAGGGAGGTCCTGATTATTTTGAAGCAAATCCCAGACATAGCATTAGATCCGTAAATATTTTAGTATAGTTGTCTACATAATAAAGTCTCTTAAAACTATAAAAACCAACTATGATACCATTATCACAACTAAAAACATTTAACAATAACTATTCATGTTATTTACCAAACAAGTAATCACAATTCTCTGATTGCCTAAAATTTCTATTTTTTTTTTTATAATTCTGTTTGTTTGAATTGGGATCCAAATAAAGTAAACAGCAAGATTAGATGATATGTACTGTATGTTTCTTTTTATCTATGAATTCTTCCTTTGTCTTATTTTTCTTGTGATTTTGTTTAGGAAAAAGCATGTTTACCCTGCAATTTCCCTCACTCCCTGTGATGTCCTCCCTGACATGTTCCTCAGTCCCTTGTATTTCCTATAAATGAGTAGTTAGATCCAGACAACACCCAGAAAAGTTTAATTAATTAAATTTCTCTTAACTTATTTAGTTTGCTATATTTAAAATTAAAAAAACATGTGCTTGATTTCTTAGTCCTTGTCCCTATAGGGGAAGAGCTTTTAAACTTAAAGTTGGGGTCTCAAGGCTCATAGTGGAGAAATGAAGCTAAAATGATGTTGCGTGGGGCCCCCTGTCTTAGCTGCTTCTACACCCAAACATGCAGCAGAGCTGATGGCTATATGCTTGCCCTTTTTCAGTCCTCTTAAGTATTAGGGGAGATTTTCCCATTCTGGGAACCACTGTATGTAGATGGTGAAAGTAGGACATGAAGATCACCCCCCCCAAAACCCCCATCCCCTTTCCCTTCTAAGATGATCTAGTGGAGACCAAGAATGTGTGTAAGAAAAAAAAATGTTTTATTTCAAAACCTTATTATTGTTGGCCTCCCTGGTGGCTCAAGGGGTTAAGCACAGCACTATGAAGCAATCCACAACCTCTGCAGCACAAGTTCAATCCCAGCCGGCCAGGGAGCAACCCACATGGCACAGCAGACCTCTCCTGTCTCGCCCGCCGCCCCCCCTCAGCAGTGTACTTCAGTCAGTCTGCCTGGTCTGTTCCCCACTCTGTCTTTGGTGAGTCCTCTCACCACCACCATCCCCACACCTCTGACCTGTACCCCTGCTCTTGTATGCCAAAATAAATAAATCTTTAAAAAAAAACAACAAACATTATTGCTGCTGTGGTCTGTCATGTCTCCGTGCAACAGTGCCACCTGCTGGACGTACTTTTCAGGTACATTTGGTACTGAAGCACTCTCTAGCCTGATACACCCCATCTCCAGGGTGAATCAAGTCTAACCTGAGGATTAGATAGATACACAAGCCTAAAAAGTCCTGCCAGTCACATAGAAATGGTGTGTTTAAGAGCATAGTATGGTCCTAGAGGGATTTTTAAAAAAAGATTTATTTATTTATGCATACAAGAGCTGGGGTACAAGCCACAGATGCAGGGAGTAAGAGGATCCACCAGAGACAGAGTGGGGAACCCAACAGGCAGATTGATTGAAATACACTGCTGAGGGGAGCAGCGGGCAAGACAGGAGAGGTTTGCTGCACCATGTGGGTTTCTCCCTGGCCGGCTGGGGATCGAACTTGTGCTGCAGAGGCTGCAAATTGCTTCATGGTGCAGTGCTTAACCCCTTGCGCCACCAGGGAGGCCCTCCTAGAGGGGTTTTATATGAAAAAGCAGTAGCTACCACTTTGGGAGAAACCATCTGAAGAAAGAAAAAAAAAAGGGAGGCCTCACGTCTCAGAGGTTTTCCTAAATACTTGGATGTGGGGGTCTTGTAGGTGGTGCAGCAGGTTGAGCGCAGCGCTGTGAAGCTGTCCGCAGCCTCTGCAGCACAGGTTCGATTCCCAGCTTGCCAGGGAGATACCCACATGGTGCAGCAGACCTCTCCTGTCTTACCTGCTGCTCCTCTCAGCAGTGTTTTTGGTCCATTTGCCTGTTCTGCTCCCCACTCTGTCTCTGGTGAATCCTCTCACCCTCCTGCGCCTCTGGCCTGTACCCCAGTTCTTGTATAAATAAATAAATATTTTTTAAAAAAGAGCAGCGCAAAGACATTCTAAATTATAAAAACAAGTAAATAAAAAAATACGTGTCTGTTATTCCCTGACAGCTTAGCTAAGCTGAAACCTGCTTGGGTCTGTGGGTGGCTGCTGCTGTCCAGTCTGAGTGCCAACTATGTAAAATTGAAAGTAGATGTTAGCGCTCACTCAGTGGGCAGAACTCAGATCATTCTCATTCTAAGTCTGGCCTGTGTGCCCTTTGATGACTCTTGTTAAAATTTAGGCTTGGGGGCCTCCCTGGTGGCGCAAGGGATTAAGACACAACCTATGAAGCTATCTGCAGCCACTGCAGCACAAGTTCAATCCCAGGCCAGGGAGCTACCCACATGGAGCAGCAGATCTCTCCTGACTCACCCGCTACTCCTCTCAGTAGTGTATTTCAGTCAGTCTGCCTGTTCTGTTCCCCACTCTGTCTCTGGTGAATCCTCTCACCCTCCCCCCCACACCTCTGGCCTGTACCCAACTTCTTCTTGTATGCATAAATAAATAAATCTTTGGGAAAAAAATTAGGCTTAGGTGGTCTGGCAGCTCAGTTGACCACTTGGAAAATTATAGATGTGGAAAATTATAGATATACCTTTTGAAGCAGTGAACTCTGGAAACACACCTTGGCTCTGACAGCGGGGTCACTGGAGAGGGGAGTGGGCCTGGGCCTGGGGGCCCCCCAATCTGATCCCAACCTCCAACAACACAGGCAGATAAGCTGGGAGTGAAGCAGCCCCATCCACTGCTCTACCTGCCGATCCACTCCAAAAATGGGGAATGAGCTCCTGAGATCCTCTGGTCAAGATCGAAAAGAGAGTTCTACAGACCCTGGTGGGTGAGGGCAGGCAAGAAACCAGGGCTAGTGATTCGTGAGAGGGCAAGAAAAGAGAACCTGGGGAGGCCTTGCTGGGCATGAAAGAGCAACTTAAGGATGTGTTGGGGCCTGCAGATCTGTATATGTTTAGGATTGGGGTTTGAGAACAAAGGAATTAAATGTTACTGTCTGAGACCCCCCGAGGAGAGTAGATTTGGCTAAAGTCTGTTTGTTGTGGCAAATTATGGGCCCCCGCCAGCCGCAGCTCAGATGAGCCTTTAAAGCCTTGGGTGGAATCATGTCATGCCTCTGTTCAGACTTCAATCTGACAAAAAGCCAAGTCCCTTCAAAGCTTCACATGATCTAAGCCTGTTACCTCTCTGACTTCATCTCTGATTACTCTCTCCCTCATTCACTTAGTTCCAGCCATTGATGTTGTTATTCCTGGACTAAACCAAGCAGTCTCCTGCCCAAAGACTTTTGCATGTGTTTGAATATGCATCCAAGGTATCCTTATGTCTATCCCCTCCCTCCATTTAGATCTTCCCTCCCATGTAAAAAAGCACCCTTTCATCCCTCCTAATAATGTAGACACTTCGTAACTATGTTAAGTAAATTGTGAAAAGTTGCCACTAGTGGAGCCATTTAATTTTTTTTTTAAGCTTTATTTATTTATTTATAAAAGCACTGGGTACAGTCAGAAGCGCAGGAGGGTGAGAGAATCCATCAGAGCCAGAGCGGGGAACAGAACAGGCAGAGTGATGAAATACACTGCTGAGGGGAGCAGCGGGCGCAGCAGGAGAGGTCTGCGTGCCATGTGGGACCCTCACCGGTGGCCGGGGATCGAACCGGTGTTGCAGAGGCTGTGGGCAGCTTCACAGCCCAGCGCTCAACCGCTGCGCCACCAGGGGAGGCCCCAGTGGAGCCATTTTAAAATGTAGCCAGCCAGGGAAGCCATTTTAGACAAACTGTCTTACACAGATTAGGTCAAGCTATCAACAGTCCAAGAAACTAGCAAGAATGAGACTATCCTGTTTGAAAGACTGATAAAAGAGAATTTTACCTACTTTTTTCTTGTGACCCTTCATCTGATTATCCGACTAGTTTACCTTAGGATTCTTTTACCTCACTGTTACTTCAGACTTTTCTTCTCCATAAAAACCCTTGTGTTGGGCCTCCCCAGTGGCGCAGCGGTTGAGCGCTGGGTTGCGAAGCTGCACGCGGCCTCCGTGGCGCCGGTTCGATCCCCAGCTGCTCCCGGCCACCGGAGGAGGGTCCCATATGGCGCGCAGACCTCTCCTGCCGCCCGCTGCTCCCCTCAGCAGTGTACTTCGGTCCTTCTGCCTGCTCTGCTCCCCGCTCTGGCTCTGGTGAATTCTTTCACCCTCCCGCGCTTCTGACTGTACCCAGTGCATGTATAAACAAAACAAACAAATAAATAAATAAAAACATGCCTCTATAAAAAAAAATAATTAATTAATTAAATAAATAAAACCAAGCAAATCAGTGTTGTGTTTAGTTTCAGTGGAAGGCAGGATGAGACTGGTGTGTTAGGTGTCTTCACACCATTTCAGCTGCAGGTCTTCTGGGGTTTTATTGGTAGGTTTTTTTTGTTTGTTTTTTAAATACAATGCAGTTTCAAGAAATGCTCAAATGCAGTTTCAGGGATTGCTCAGTGAGTTTACTGCCAAAACATGTACAGCCAAATGATTCAATTTTAAAGTCATTTCACAGTAGCCACTGTTTTATCAGTTGTATAATTACTTGTACAAAATCTCAAAAGCATTTGAAAGCACAAAAAGACAAAGGAATTCTTTAATATGTGAAACAGCAATGAAAACTATTTTGTTAATACCAGAATAATTTTTATTTTAGTCTTTAATCTAGATGAGATTATACTCCTTAGAAACTGTCTGCCATTTATAAGAGATACATCTTTCTGATCTAATTTTTCTGAAGAGACGTGAAACATCTATGCTGTTCTTTCATAATCCTCTCAGTTGGTTGGGAGGTTTTCCACTACGGATAAATAAGATCAATTCTTCCTTAATCTTACCCAGAAAACCTCTCTGCCTTTAGAATTTCTTGGGTCTCTTCCGTTGAGGGTTTCTGGCCCTTCATCTCAGCCCCTAATTGGAGATTTTGCTTGGTTCACATATGTCACTTTTATTACCAGAGAACATCTGGTACCTGCTCTGGGCACTAGAGTAGGCGCTGCAAGGTCAAAACACAGGTCTCTACCTGCATTCTAGGATTGTGTACTTTAGGGTACAGACACATAATAATAAAGAACCGAACAAATTGTAGGGGCAGCAGGAGGGGCAAAGGCAGTGTAAGAGTGGGGAAAGGCTGCAGTGGGCTATGTTTGCCAGAGGTGAGTTTGAAATACTGATGGAAATGAAGAGTAGAGAGAGGGTGGGGGTGGGGATCATAAAGTGCCTGGAATGTCGCTAGTACCTTAGGTAACACCACTACTTGGGATGAGAAAAGATGGGAAAGACCAGGTTACACCCAAATTATTCATTCATTCGGTCACAGGGATGAGCAAGACAGAAGGACCTTCAGAGGGAGTGAGTGGGGTGTTTGAAAGGATAGATCTGAGGGCCACTGTGGCTGAAACACCAGGATCACGGGGTCGGTAAGTAGAGGCCTGGGCGTTGGCAGGCGGGGTCTGGATCATGCAGGCCTCGCAGGCAGTGGTTAGGACCTTGGGCTTTCTGCTGAGGGCAATAACATGGTATTCCATTCTTTCGGCAAGTCTTAGGAATTTGGCAGTCTTATTCCAATTTTATTCATGAGGAAGGTAAGGTGGAGGCTGAGCAGAGTTAAGTAATTTGTCACGGTCCATCGCAGACAAGAGGCGTGGCCAGGGTCTATGCAAGCTCTCGGATTTGAGGAAAAGCGGACCTGGGGCTCCTTGTACTGAGCTCCACGGCCAGTTGGGGCAGCGGTGGCCGGGCGGGAAAGACCACAGCTGCCCCGCGCCGGCGCAGGCGCGCGCACGGGACCTGAGCATGCGCTGCGGGCGTACGGAAGCCGGGAGGGAGGGGGCGGGGCCGAGGCTGGCAGGCGTGGGGAAAATGGCGGCGGCGGCGGCTGCGGCGAACGGGACCGGAGGGAGCAGCGGGATGGAGGTGGACGCAGCAGGTAACGGGCCCCGCGAGGGCAGCTTCTGGAGACACCCCGCGGGGCGCGTTAAAGACGTCCTGGGCTCCCGGGAGGAGTCAGGAGGGCGGAACAGCTATGTCGCTCCTCGGAATAACTTGCGGGAGCGATGTATGGCCCGGGCTCTGCCTTCTTCCACTCCCATCCCCAGGAAGAACCGGGACCCGGACTCTCACTTTCTCCCCTTTGCTTCCACCCTTAGTAGTCCCCAGCGTGATGGCCTCCGGAGTGACTGGAAGTGTTTCAGTCGCTCTTCATCCCCTCGTCATTCTCAACATCTCAGACCATTGGATTCGCATGCGCTCCCAGGAGGGGCGGCCTATGCAGGGTGAGTATTCGGCATAATTCTCCAAATTCTTTTTAGTCACCACCCACAGACAGTGGTCTCTGCCCATTCTTTAATGAAGCCAGTTTCCCCAATACCTGCTTCACGCTGACCTCAAACCCTCAGGCTGGGCTGATTAGGGAAAAGTTTGCGCATTGTGTCTTTCTCCCCCAGTGATCGGTGCTCTGATCGGAAAGCAGGAAGGCCGAAATATTGAGGTGATGAACTCCTTTGAGCTGCTGTCGCACACCGTGGAAGAGAAGATTATCATTGACAAGGAGTATTATTACACCAAGGAGGAGCAGTGTGAGAGGGGAATAGCAGTGGGGAGAGGAGTGGGAGTAAAAAAAGCAGAGTGGGTAAGATGGAGAGGGTTGCAAAGAAATAACAGAATAGGGCATGAAGGAGGAAAAATGAGGAGAGTAGCTTAAGAGACCTCAGGGAAAAACACATTCAGGTTGTTTCCCCAAAGGTAAAGGATGAGAGAAGACATGATAGAAGATGTAGTTATTCTAAATTGAACCAGGATTTGAGCGGGGGGGAGGTGATGAAAATG
Source organism: Talpa europaea (assembly GCF_964194135.1). Taxonomy (NCBI): domain Eukaryota; kingdom Metazoa; phylum Chordata; class Mammalia; order Eulipotyphla; family Talpidae; genus Talpa; species Talpa europaea. The sequence goes on along the minus strand of NC_140079.1, from coordinate 81,184,650 downwards.
ATACCAAGAATTTCAAATTAAGGAAGGATGGTTTGAAAAAATACTGTGTGCTCTGGCCCCTTCCTCTCCAGTTAAACAGGTATTCAAGGAGCTGGAGTTTCTGGGTTGGTATACCACAGGGGGGCCACCTGATCCCTCCGACATCCACGTCCATAAGCAGGTATACATGCTAACACGTGTGCATGATGGGGCAGAGAATATAGGCTGAGGAGAAGATGGGATTTGACACTTGTGTCCCTTATCCGCCCTCTTCCAGGTGTGCGAGATCATCGAGAGCCCCCTCTTTCTTAAGTTGAACCCTATGACCAAGCACACAGATGTGAGTAACACTGTACCCACTTTGGCAAGCTTATGTGTCACTGTGTCCTTTACTGTATGAGATCTGCATCCTGTCATTTACCATTGAGTTACTTCACCCCGAACTGCATTTTCCGAGAGTGAGAGAGAATCCCTATTTCACTGAGCACTTAGGAAGATTAGAGGAGGAAACCTAATGTGAAAGGCCAAGCCCAGGTTGAGGTTTGGAGTGTGATATAACAGCTCTTCTCCATCTCTTCACAGCTTCCAGTCAGTGTTTTTGAGTCTGTCATTGACATAATCAATGGAGAGGTAATACCCTGCCCTTCAGGCCTTAGTTCGTGCTCCTGGCATTTCCTGCTTTTGACTTACTTTATGTGCACTTTAGGCCACAATGCTGTTTGCTGAGCTGACCTACACTCTGGCCACAGAGGAAGCTGAACGCATTGGTGTCGACCATGTGGCCCGAATGACAGCAACTGGCAGTGGAGAGAACTCCACTGGTAATGGGGACTGGAAGGGCTTCCTTGTAAGTGGGGGTGGAAGGCAGTCACATGCTTTCTCACCTGCGGCTTGTGTCATCCCTCTGCAGTGGCTGAACACCTGATAGCACAGCACAGCGCCATCAAGATGCTGCATAGCCGTGTCAAGCTCATCTTGGAATATGTCAAGGCCTCTGAAGCAGGTAGGATAGGTGTCTCCCTGACACTTGTATCACATTTCCTCTCCCTCTTGGGGAAGTGATGGCAACCACATTAATGTAGCCTTTTTATGCCTTTAGGAGAGGTTCCCTTTAACCATGAGATTCTGCGGGAGGCCTATGCTCTTTGTCATTGCCTCCCCGTGCTCAGCACAGACAAGTTCAAGACAGACTTTTATGATGTGAGTTTAAAACCCAGTATTGGGGGTGGGGTGTTTCTCCATGGAGGATTTGGGACTCAGCTGTTTTCCTGGGCTCTGTGTGAGGGACCCCGACCCCTGGGGAACCGTTTTTTTCTGTTCCCTCCCAGCAATGCAATGATGTGGGGCTCATGGCATACCTTGGCACCATCACCAAAACATGCAACACCATGAACCAATTCGTGAACAAGTTCAACGTCCTCTATGATCGACAAGGCATCGGCAGGCGGATGCGGGGGCTCTTCTTCTGAGAGGGTACTTGAAGGGATGATGCACAGGGGTCAGACAACTATCCCCGAGGGGAGGGGCACTATACTCCCTTTAGAGAAACCTCTGTTGTTAATAAAAGGGGAGCAGCCCCTCAGCACCCCGTCCAGTGGCCGTGTTCTCTCTGTTAGGCACCACACAGGTTTCTCAACTTGGAGCAATAATAGGAGACTGTTGGTTTCACCCTTGTTCAGAGGCTCTATTTGACACCTTTCAGTGACTGCGAGTTCATTGCTATTTGATGTGCACCCATGTCTAGTCAGGTCAACTGTCTTTATCTTGAAGAACTGCCAGCATCCACCCAAGGACTCTCGCTCTTAAATGTCCTATGACACCAACCTTGTGAACACAAATTACTACTTTTCAATCTACACAGAAAGGAGTGGGGAAGAGGGACATTAAGCGTTCAATGGGGACAGCTCAAGCCCTCGGTCCATCAAGAGAGATGTCTTTTGATTACTGCTAACATTTATTGCATGTTAGTTACTGAGCTTTGTGCCTGGCCTGTAAGGCATCTATTGGTGTCTGTACTTTTAGAGTCAAGGCCAAGTAGTCTGAACATGGGCATTTGTTACTTGTGCTAGGTGCTGCATCTCCATGTGGCACCTTCTAGTCCCTGGTTTTCATTCTTCTCCAAAACAAGGCTTTTGAGTGAGTTGGACTAGTAGTAGAAGGTGGAGAGGACTTTGCTCCAATAAGCCTGCATTTCATATATTTTTTTTTTAAATGCTCGCCATCTTTTTTTTTCTTTTTTATTTATTTATTTATTTATATCTATCTATATATATTTATATATATATACAAGCACCGGGTATAGTCAGAAGTGCGGGAGGGTGAGAGAATTCACCAGAGCCAGAGCGGGGAGCAGAGCAGGCAGAAGGACCGAAGTACACTGCTGAGGGGAGCAGCGGGCGTCAGGAGAGGTCTGCGCGCCATGTGGGACCCTCCTCCGGTGGCCGGGGAGCAGCCGGGGATCGAACTGGCGCTGCAGAGGCTGCGGGCAGCTTCGGAACCCAGTGCTCAACCGCTGCGCCACCGGGGAGGCCCAGCCTGCATTTCATATTGGCACTACATGCTGAGCCTGAGTGGCCCATGAAAAACAGGATGGAGCCCCAACTCAGACATAATCTTTTAACAGGACTTAGTTGTCACTGCCCCAGTATCTACTGGTGCTTGGCAAGAACAGAAATAGACAAAGATAAAGGGAATAAGCTATGAATCTAGAAAATTCACATCCTGTTTTAACAATAGGCAACAATCTACAAACACTTTATTAGCAAAAGGAATAAAACAAGTGCAGCTCAGAGAAAAAAGGGAATTTGTCCTTTTCCCACAAGGGCATAATTAAGTTTTTAAAGGAAGTGGGAGGGGGAACTTCTTTAGTATATTATGCAAAGTAGACCCCAGTGTCTCAAGTGATGGGGATCAGACAAAAGTGATCCGTGTCCGGGCTGTGTTGACCTGCCAGACATTTAGCTCCTCATACTCGTCCAGAGCTGCCTGGAACTGGGCAGGTGTGAAGCCACGAGATATGCAGCGCTGCTCTGCCTCAGAAAACCGGACACTTCGGCCCTCTGAGACCAACTCTCTGACAGTGGCAAATATCACATCTGCTGGTCGCTGGGTCCTGGAGGAGATAAGCATGGGTGTGTAAGGTCAGGGCATAAACTAGAAGCCCCGATACGATACACTGAAGAAAAGTTATCAGTATTAGTTCCAAGGCAGCATCCTATGCATGTGGATGCACCAGCCACAAGAAGTGCTCTGCTCGTACCAAGGTGACTCTAGATTTCATCCTTCAATAAACCACTCACCTAGCTGTTTGCCCCTTGTCGCCCAGAAGTGAGTCCTTTGACATCTCCATGAGCCTTATGGCTTCATTCACATCTTCCTTCTCCACTATGTCCACCATTCGTAGGCGTGCCTACGGGAAGGTAGCGGAGAGATAGAAACGGGAGGAGGAGAATGCAACAAGTCAGGGAACCCCCTGGTCCAGCTCTACAGTTGGGCAACCCAAGTATATTGCCTACTCACAACAGTGCAGGCACCCTTCTCTCCCCACCCCAAACATCCGCAGTGTGGGGCCGGCACTGTCAGACCGAGACAAGTGCAATGCCCAGGGCAGCGTCCAGCAATTGCCCAAGTCTCCGCCTCTCAACACTGGCCAGTCCCGGTGTTCAGCTGTCCTGTGAGGGAGACCAGACCCTTCTGAACTCCACTGGGCTCCCCACCATGACAGATGGAGCTTGGGGAGTTCAGCCAAGAAGGTGAATGGCAGAGGTTGTGTCCCTGGGGCTCGGGAAGTGCTAGCTCAGCAGTAGGTCAGGTAATCACACTACCTGCACGAACAGCACTTTGGAGCCCCCGGGACTAAGGTCCAAGATGTGAGGACAGAAATGAAGGTTTGTAGCACAGGAGCGAGGACACGGGGGCGAGACAAACCCTACCCACCCCCACGGTGAGGTGTGAGAAGCAGGGAGGCCTTTCCCTCCATGGACGCTGTGCATGCCCTGCTGGAGCAGCAAGTACCCACAGTGCGGTAGCACGGAGAGGACACTATCTGCACTGTCAGCACTTTAGCCCCGGCAGGGCCCGGGTGGGAGGCAGGCAGCGAGAGAAGACAATCAAGAGGCAGGCTGCCCTGCAAGTCAGCAGTTCACCCTCCGGCAGCACAGGGCTCAGCACTCACCAGAGCAGTGGACAGTCGCAGGATAGCCAGCAGGGTCCGGGCGGAAGTGTAGGTAGCGTCCTTACTAGCCCAAGCCTCTCGCCTCATCTCCACATATGCGGCTGTGATATAGTCAGCCAGAGACTCCGGCACTGTGGGCTGCTTCTCACGGCACATGGCTATGTAACGTCTGTGGAAGAAAGGCTCATGGGAAAGCAGAAGAGGGAGATGGGAAATGGAGCATGTTTTTCCATCACAAGAATGTTCCATTTCAGAAAACTCTTGGGTATGTGCCAGAGGTTTGACTATCACTGATGTCTTCAAATGGTGCATTTCAAATTCCTAATTGTTCAGGAAAACGGCCTATGTGAATAAGAACAAATTACCAGTCACCAGAAATAAAAAGGTCCCACTTCTGAAATTAGGACATGGCTAAAGAGGGGGAGACATACATTGTTCACTTGAAGATAACTGTTTACTTTAAGGAAACAGAGATCACTAGGGGCCGTTGGGGACCCATGGAAAGCATTCTCGGACCGGGATCCAGCTTTGCCGAAAATCTATACCTTCCTCACCTCAGGCAGGAAGGTGGTGTGAAAGGCAGGTTCTGGTGCTGTGTTGTTCTGAGTGGCCAGGTTGAAGGAATGGGGGAAAGGAACCAGACTTATTCTTCTCCAAGTAGGAGAAGTAGTGGTGAAAAAGTACATACCGTAAGACTGAAAACGTTTCCGAAAACACGCAGCCCTACCACCACAACTAATGAAATGTACAGCCCTTACCCAGCTCGCCTACCTCATGAGCTTCATGTCCAAAGGTTCAAACTGGGCAGGGGGCTGCCGGTTGTGCTGGTGCACATAGGTGATGTGCTGGGCCAACCTGGGAAGAGGAGGCAAGGAAAAACATTCTTTGTGGTGCTCTAAACTCTGAGAGATAGAGATAGAGATCTTCTCCCTCAGCTCCACCATCTTCTCTTGGTGGGGCAGTGATATACCCAGAAATACACCCAGTGATACACTCCTCACCAGCATGTCTGCCCTGACCCATAATTTTTCTTTTAAAAAACGTGGACAAAGCCCTGCTGTAAGGAAAGGCTCTGGAGTTTCCTTAAGAGAGAATCTGAGGGGGTTCCAATTCGCCCTCCCTCCAGATCACAACAAAGGGATATCTTCTTGGGTGTTGAGCTTCATTCACCGTAGATCATTATCTCGGTCAGGCCGGTCCTGGATTAGCCAGAGGAGGTCAAATCGGGAGAGCAGTGCAGCAGGAAGCTGTATGTTCTGCTCCAGGCTTCGGCGAGGGTTGTAGCGCCCATAGGCAGGATTAGCAGCAGCCAGAATGGAGCAGCGGGCGTTGAGCGTGGTGAGAATACCAGCCTTGGCAATAGAGATGGTCTGCTGCTCCATAACCTCATGAATAGCCGTGCGATCAGCCTCAGCCATCTTGTCAAACTCATCAATGCAGCACACGCCCTGGTCAGCCAGCACAAGGGCGCCCCCCTCTAAGGTCAGTTCTCCACTCACGGAGTCTCTCAGCACAGCTGCTGTCAGTCCCACTCCTGAAGAGCCTCGTCCTGTTGTGTACTGGCCTGAACAGCAGGGTTGGAAAGAGAAAAGAAATAGACATCGTTTAGGAGGAGAGAGTAATGAGAGCACAAAAGGGCAAAAACTCAGGGAATAAAGCTCGTCAGGTGAGACCTGCAATGGAACTGCTCTCCCACCCAGGCCTTTGGCAGTAGCTGAAGATCTGAGGTGCTGACATCGGCAGTATCTCCCTTACATAACTCCCCCACCTTCCACACTGCTGAGAGAGTAGACAATGCACCATCCTATTCTGGTTTTTATGTTTACCATTCCCAGAGTCCAATTAATTACTCACTGCGGGGGGCCAGGCGATCGATATAAGAAAGGAGCTGAGACTTGGCCACACCAGGGTCCCCCATCAGGCAGATATTGATGTTGCCTAGAGGAAGGAGAAAGGAAACTCTAAGTGACTATCCTTTCCACACAAACTATCCAGTAACAGAAATAAACTTTTTTGGTCTCCCCCACCCCATACCTAGAACACTATCTTCTAATCCTTCCCTACACCCATAAAGCAATGGCCTGTGATGTATAGGAACACCAATCTGTTATCCTCACTTCTTCCCAAATGCCTTCACTCACTCTGAGCCTTCTCCATGCCCCTTCTTACCCCTGATTTTCATTCCTCGAGGAGACTGGTCCACACCTCCTACCAGCAGGAGCAGCAGTGCCTTCTTCACATCCTCATGCCCATATATCTCTGGGGCAATGGATGCTGCCAGCTTTTCATAGAAATCCTCCTCTGTGGAAAGTTAAAAACAGTATTTTCTGAGAAGAGATTTCCAGATAGAAACTCCTATTCCCAGTCTTTCCCCTGGCCCTCACCGGCAATCTGCCTCAGCTCCTCCTTGCTCAGCTCTCCAGCTCCCAACTCATCATCCTCACTCTTACTCATCTTCACAATTCGATGAGCTTCCAGGTAAGTTTCCGAGAGTAAACCCTTGGGCAGGAAAATGCCAGGATACGAATAAAGTCTCTTTAATATGCCCATCCACACATTCCCTCAGGAGTTCCTGACAAAAACTTTCTATTCCATCTCGTTTGCTATTTTGTTAATAGTTTCCTCTGTAGGAGAGAGTAAGGTAGAAATGAGAACACTTCAAACACCATTTCTTACCTGTACAAGCTGTCGGAACCCAGTGCGTAAAATTGGCAAGAAGATACCAGTGACACTGACATGGTCACCGGGATGCGCAATCCTTGTGTTCTCTCCTTCTACAAGCACTGTGATGCTACGAGGGATGTTTCCCACAGGCACTTGGTCACTCTACGGGACAAGCGGTATGTGAGGCATAGAGAGAAGAACCCAAGGCCCATGAGGACCTACCCTTCCCTCCTGGGGCATACCACTCTCTTTTGCTCAGCCTGCCCAGTCTCAGGTAAGCTTACACAAGGGGGAAAACTCATCTCCTCTACTTCTTCCCAACTCAGAAAATCCCAGTTAAACTTCCCTCCTACTCAAGGTAATGTCCCTTTCTTAGCTCTTTCCTTCTTTTCTTTTCTCCGCTATGTAACAAGATGAAATGGACTCCCAAGTGCCAACTTCCCTGGGCCTCATATCCCAAACTCACATGTTCTTGCATTTTCATTTCCTGGAATTTGATGAATTTGGAGCCACGTGTCTGCAGATAGAGCCGCCCTCCTGAGCGGTTCGTCTGGCACTCCTGGCTTGGGCACATGATCAGAGGCATGAAAGTGGGAGACTGGATCTAGGGTGTAGGAAATGAGGTATCCAAAGCAATGAGATAGAAACCCATCAGAGTTGGTCATTATATTTTCTCTTCACGACAAATACCAAAGAATTGTCAACATCTTGAACTATTCTGGATCAATGACGACAGGCACCAAGAACACAAGATGAAAGACCACTGACAAGTCAGAATGAAAGATGAGCGAACACACAGGCACGCTCTACAACATAAAAAAATGACAGGTAAACATTAGACAAAGTACTTAACAGAAACCACTAGTGGTTAACTATGTTCCTGATCCTTGTGCTTACGTACCGGCTGGTAAGTCTCTGCCCCACACTGGTCACAAGTGTAAGTGGCCACCACCATTCTGGGTTTGACTTCAGAGACTCGAGTGACAATTCCACGCACAGTCACCAATTTCCCCACAGAGTCAGCCCGTACTTCCCGAATCACACGAGGCTTGCTACTGCTTGGGCCTTGAAAGTACAGCTCACTGAGAGGAGAAAATAGTCACTGATAAGGTTCCAGGGGAAAATCCCCACACTGTCCCCACTGAGACCACTCACAATCTCCGCATAAGCTCAGGAGGGTACTGGTTTTGTGGGCTTCGGGCAGCCCCAGGGTCCCGGCTCCGCTGTTCCATCATCAGCCGGTGCTCAATGTAGACATCTAGGACATCTTTATTTACCACCTAAATGAAGAATAGGAAAAATGAGTGGCAGAATGGGGAATGGAGAGAGCCCAGAGGGCATGAGGCAGAAATCAAAACTCCCCTTTCGCTAGCTAAGGAAACATTAGTGTCTGAGCAGCTTTTTGACAGATATCTAAGTTCCTTCCCTGCCCTGCTTTTTCCTGCAACCACTCACCTCCCTCTCCTTGTACTGAGGCAGCAGCTCTTGCACAACATCTGCAAAGAGCCTTGCATAGCGCTTAGCATTCTCACAAATAGAGTCCACCAACTCAGGATCATCCTCAGCAATGTCATCCAGGTCTATGTACATTGCCACCTGCTCCCGATGAGCCAGCTGAACCTGGGGTGGGGAAGAGACAGCAACATCAGAGCCAGATTTACTGTGCACACCAGTATTTGTTCAGCGGTACCCATCACCATGAGCTCAGCACACTCCTTCTAGATCTCCACAGCGGAGAGCGCAGCTGAGACAGAGCAATACTCAACATCTCAGCCCCCAAACTCCTACAAACACCTAAGCCAGAACATCTCTCAGAACTCCTTGTGTAACCACCCCTGCCCTCCACTTAAAACTTACCAACTGGTTTCCATACTTGAACTGCTTCTTGCCAAATTCCTCATCCTGGTAAAACTCTTGTATGAACTTCTTCACCTTTTCTATGAGGAAAAGGTAAAATCATGAGAATCAACTTTCCTTTCTTTCAGACACCTCACTGCAAACCCCTCTGATAGAAATCTAAGAAACCCACTTTCACTTAACACAAAAACCTAAGAACTAATTAATTCTAAGTAAAGTAGTCTCCCCAAACTGTGCAGAACTTTTCTCGAGTCAGCTTTCATCTAGGAAAGAATGATGGGCCCCCGGCAGTTAAGAGTATTACCCAACACCCCGCCCCCACCAAAGGAATTCCAGTCTTTACCTTAGTTAAAATTCCCAGTACGCTTTCCCAGTTGCCTTCTACACACCAGGCAACACGAGTGCGTTCAGTCTCCGTCTTTTCCCCGCGCGTGAAGAGGTCCCCTTTTCTTTTGGTCCCCAAATCTCTGCCCTCTCTGGGATCTCTGCCACACGGCCGGTCCCCAACCCACCCCCTCTCCCGCCACTGCTTCCGCTCTTAGTAAACAAAGAAGCACATGGGCCCAGATGCCGCCGCCTCACAGCCCGGGATTCCTCCGCCCAAGGCGGGAGCCCATGCCGCGATTGGCCGGCTCGCGCAGAGCCACTCCGTCCCAGCCCACTACCTCCTCTCGCGGGCTCACGCTAAACCGCCCCATCCCAGGCACGCCCCCGACCTCAGCAGCTCTCTCGGAGGCCGCCGCGCGGAAGGACACTGTTTACACACGACACTCCCTCCCGCGACGTCGCGCAACTTCCGCCCGCCTTCACTTCCGCTTGGAGGCTGGCCTAAAATGGCCAATCCCGGCGCGCAGCGGCCCGAGCCTGCCCGCCCCCCGCGCTTCGGCGCGTCTCCGAGGGACGGGAGCGCTCCGAGTGCCGAGGAGGGGAGAGGGGAGCCGGCTCGTGGGCCCCCTCCCCGAGGCCGCGAGGCCCTTCCGCGGCGACCCCGATGCCCAGGTGTCTCCCGGGCACGACTCCCGCTCTGGAGTCCCCAGCAGGCGGTCCGCCGCCCACCACGATCACCAGTCCTTCCCCGCACAAGAGAATGAGATCGCCGACATGGACGACTCGCGCGCCCGCCCAGGCACCGTCCACCTCAGACCCGCCGCCTCCTTCCCCTGGCCTGGCGCCCCGCGAGCCCCGCTCTGGCCCCCCACGACTCCGGCTCCCATCAACAGGTGTTAGCTGGGAGGCTTCCTGCGCAGGACCCCCTCCCGGGGCTGCAGGCCCTCACCTTTCTCGAGCGCATAATCCTTAAGGGCCATCGCTACCGAGGGCCGCGCTGCAGCAGTTGGCGGGCTCAGGACGGCGGGTCCCAGGGAAGTAAGAACGTCCGCGCGGCGGACGGCGGCCGACCAACCGAAATTGGCGCGAAACGTCGCGCCCCACGTGACCGGCGGCGCTGCGTGCGGGCCAATCGGATAGGAGGCCCTGCGCCCCGCCCGCTCGCGGCGGGCCCCGGCCTCGACCAATCGCCGGGCGAGCCTGGGCTGAGTGACGGGGAAGCAGCTGGGCGAGGCGGGGCGGGCGCCGGTTTCCCGCGGTCGGAGCTGGCGCGGGCGGAGGCGAATAGCTCTTAAAGGGCCAGCCCACGCTCGTCCTTTTGTTCCGGGGCCGCAGGGCGGGGCAGGCCCAACTTTCGGTGTCTCCCAGTCTGCTCTCCTGAACGGCCATGATTTCCCAGTTTTTCATTCTCTCCTCCAAGGGGGACCCGCTCATCTATAAGGACTGTATCCTTCACCCGCGAGGCGGGATAGGAGTAGTGTCCCAGAGCCGGGCTGTGTGGCTAATTCCTTAGCTGTCCTTCCACCCGGTCAGTCCGCGGAGACAGTGGCGGCCGGGACGTGGCCGAGCTCTTCTACCGGAAGCTGATGGGACTGCCCGGAGACGAGTCTCCAGTTGTCATGGTAACCACTAGCCAGGGGAGGGGGGCCCGCCTGTAGCTTGGAGTGGGGGGAGCGCTTCCTTTCCCAGACCGCATCCCTCTGGAGGGTACTTTCCTCCAAACGTTAAGGAAAGTTTACCCCGCGCTACCCATGCACCAGGCACAGCTGTTGAGCCCCACGTCTCAATCCTCGGCTACTCTGGGGTAGGTTCTCTGGCTACACTTGCACCTTGGGAAACTGGGCCCTGAAGAGGTGTCACTGGTCACCCAAAGTCGCTTTTAGTAAGTAGGTTATGAGTAAAAGTCTCATGGGCCCCTAATCACTAAACTCTTCCTAATGCTGTCTCTCCTGCCCCAGCACCACGATGACCGTCATTTTATTCATATCAGGCACAGCGGCCTCTATTTGGTGGCCACGACTTCTGAAAACATTTCTCCCTTCAGCCTCCTAGAGCTGCTCTCCCGGTGAGAAGGGCTGGGCTGGGCATTTGGCGAGGGGGTTTGGGAGGAGGAGTAAGGTTTACACATTTTGGTCCTGGTTCCCAGGCTGGCCACCCTCCTGGGCGACTACTGCGGCTCCCTGGGTGAGGGGACCATCTCCCGCAACGTGGCTCTTGTCTATGAACTCCTCGATGAAGTGCTGGTGAGGCCCATGGGTGTTCCTCATTGTTCCTCCTCACTGAAGATAAACCCCGTAGTTGAGAGGTTAAGTTCAGTGCTTTCACCCCTTTCCTCCACTGGTCAACTGCAGACAGTCCTTCCTTTGCCCATAGGACTATGGCTACGTACAGACCACGTCCACCGAGATGCTGAGGAACTTCATCCAGACAGAAGCTGTGGTCAGCAAGCCCTTCAGCCTCTTTGACCTCAGCAGCGTTGGCTTGGTCAGTGGAAGGGAAAGAAAAGGACAAGGAGGGGAGCTCCTGGGGAGGGTTGGCTGAGGGCATCAAACCTGAGGATGGGTTGCTTTGGGTGCTCTCCAGTTTGGGGCCGAGACACAACAGAGCAAAGTGGCACCCAGCAGTGCAGCAGGCCGCCCTGTCCTGTCCAGCCGCTCTGATCAGGTAAGGGAGGACTGATAGGGTGAGATCCTCTAATTTTTTTTCTGGAACCCCAGAATCCAAGAGCTATGGTATCTTTCTCCTTCCCCTAGACATGAACATCCCTTCTTCCACCCATGTCCCAACACCAAGGCCCTAACCTCCGCTGCCCTGTCCTTTCTGCCTGCCACCTTGGAACATAGGCCATTCTACTTTCAACCACCCCAATCCCTTCTTTTTCAGAGCCAAAAGAACGAAGTATTTTTGGATGTAGTGGAGAGGCTGTCTGTACTGATAGCATCTAATGTAAGTCTGGACCCCAGCCCTGAGACTGAGGATAGCTGGTACTTGGGGAACGTGGTTGGGGAGTTAACCTTTGGATGTTAACCTCTCTGCACTCACAGGGCTCACTGCTGAAGGTGGATGTGCAGGGAGAGCTCCGACTCAAGAGCTTTCTTCCCAGCGGCTCTGGTGAGAAGTCTGCAGGCTAGAGCCAGCATGGGGGTTGGGACAGGCCCCAGGGGGTGTTTGGAGGTCTTTTCTCATACTTTTTTTTCTGACAGAGATACGCATTGGTTTGACAGAAGAATTTTGTGTGGGGAAGTCAGAATTGAGAGGTGAGGAGTGGGTCTTTCTTTACTTGGTTACTCCCTAAGGTTTCATGGAGAGAAGTTAGATGCTTCTGCTCCTCTCCCCTCCCCACTTCTCTCCCAAAATGATTAGAATTTTTTCTTCCCAGGTTATGGACCGGGAATTCGGGTGGACGAGGTCTCATTTCACAGCTCCGTACATTTGGAGGAGTTTGAATCTCATCGAATTCTCCGCTTGCAGCCACCTCAGGGCGAGGTCAGAATCAGGGGCCTAGCATGTCCCATCTTCCATGGGGGGCTTTATTCCAGATGGGAGACCACACTGACCTCCATTCCCCTCTGGTCTCAGCTCACTGTGATGCGGTACCAACTCTCAGATGACCTCCCTTCCCCACTCCCTTTCCGGCTCTTTCCCTCTGTGCAGTGGGACCGAGGCTCAGGCAGGTGAGGACATACCTTCTGTTCTAGAATTTTTCTGGAAACTAAGCCAAGGTGGTTCCTGGACTATGGAGGAAATAGTGGTAATAGTGGCAATAAGGTACAAATTAGGAAAGGCATCCTCACCCACAGTGAACTAACCCCATGAACTCAAGGGTTGGCTAGTGGAGTTGACCAGATATCAGACCCGCTCTTGCTTTCTTGGGGCACAGCCTACATAGCAGTGTGTGGAGGCCCGGGTGGGGAATGGTGAAACACCTGTAGGATATGGCCTGAGTCACGGTATTTGACCTTCTTATCTAGGCTCCAGATTTATCTGAAGTTACGATGTGACCTGCCCCCAAAAAGGTAAGAGTGGGGGTAGCTGAGCTCAGCCATGTGGGACAGACATAGAGCAAGATACCTGCTGCCTGCACTACCCACCAGCCTTAGAATCCAATTAGAAGCTGTAGACTTCGGGAAGGGAGGGGGTGGCCACTTGTGCCTGATTCCAGTTATGATATGAAGAGTGGAGACAATTCACTGCCTCCCTGGGGATGACTGTTCCTTTCTTTACAGCCAGGCTCTCAATGTCAGGCTGCATCTTCCCCTGCCAAGAGGGGTGGTCAGGTTAGTGTGTGCAATGTGGGATTCCAGTGGTTTCACAGCTCCCTGGGCAATAGGGTGGCACTGGGAAGGAGAGGAAACTGTGGGTGGAACCAGCCTGTCCTTGAGGAAGGCACAGTCTAAGCTCAGCACCTTTCCTCTCCAAATCCCAGCCTGTCTCAGGAGCTGAGCAGTCCAGAGCAGAAGGCAGAGCTGGGGGAGGGAGCCCTTCGCTGGGACCTGCCACGGGTGCAAGGAGGCTCTCAGCTCTCTGGCCTTTTCCAGGTATCAGCTGTTGGGCCTCCACATCCTCTCCTCCTACCCCCACTTCCAGCCCCTGACCCATTCTTCCTAATGCACTTGCTGACCCCCAGCACCGTCAGCTTCCTGGTGCCTTGGCTTCCCTGCCCACTTCGATCTCAGTGCCTTCAGCACCTCTCTTCTTGCTTCTGTTCCTCACAGATGGATGTCCCGGGCCCTCCTGGGCCGCCTAGCCAAGGGCCTTCCACTTCCACTCCTCCTCTGGGGCTGGGCCCTGCAAGCCTCTCCTTTGAGCTTCCGCGGCATACATGCTCCGGCCTCCAGGTGCGCTTCCTCAGGCTTTCATTCAGACCCTGTGGCAACACCAACCCTCACAAGTGGGTGCGACACCTAAGCCACAGTGATGCTTATGTCATTCGGATCTGAGGCTTTCAAAACGAGGACACAGGGCATCAAATGATGTTGTCATTTCCAACGTTTTGGCCCCAGCCAGAGTCCTGAGTCCTAGGGCCCAGGAAGGCTCCACAATTCAACTCTCCTGTGATACCTGACACAGGAAGGACTGAGGTAGATCAGAACTTACAAATCAAACTTTTATTCTGAGAACTTGCTGTACAATATCTAAAAAGAAAGTGATATGAGGAAGCAGATCACTATTTCCATCCACGCAGCACACACACGCACGTGTGTATAAGACACACCAGCAGAGAAAGTCGACGTGTGGCAGCATCAAGGTGCAGGCTGAGGGGAGCCAGGTCCAGCGGGCTGGGAACCATTAGCTTTTGGAGTCCCTGGAGCTGGAGGAGAGCTATCCCCAGTTTCTAGTTTTCCCCCACAGAGGGTACTGCCCCCAAGAGGGGAAGGTGCTGAGGACTGGGGAGGAGCTGGAGAAGGATGAGAGGTGGGGCCTCCTTTGCCCTCCCCAGCTGTGGGGAGAGAGACCACAATGTACTTCTGGACACTACCCGGCCCAGAGGGAGCAGTGCTAGGGGGTGCGGTTGTGGCGGTGGAGACCAGCTTGACGATGGGCTGCACGCTGGGGACTGTGGTGGTGACAGGGGACGTGGTGGTAGAGCCTGAGCCAGGGGCCGAGGTGCTGAGGGACAGGACCTGGTGAAGAAAGGAAAAGCATTGCCAGCTGCCCTGCGTCCTCCCAGGCTCCAACTGAATACTGAGCCCTGCCTTTGTCAGGAGCCTCAGAGCCTTGTGAGGATGAGCAGCCAGAGCTTCATGGGCCCCTGGGAAGTGCCCCTTCCAGTTCCAGGTGGGGACTAGGCTTTCCTCTGCATTCATGCATGTGCATCAACACACCTGCTCTGAGGGAATCTTTCTGCCCCTTGCCGTACAGCTTGACTTACCTGTTGGGTGGATGAGGCACTGGAGGAGGACATTACAATGAACTTGGTTGGAGGAGGGGAAGGCTGAGGTGGGGCAGAAGCTCGTGTAGACACCAGTGTCTGGACGGGCAGTGTGATGGAGCCAGGGACCTTCAGCAAGCCAGGGGTCCGAGGGCCAGGCTGAGGGGCCTGTGAGAGGGTCAGTGTGGGCCGTGGCTGCAGAAAGGCGAGGCAAGAAGAAATTGTCAACATCTAAGAAAAAGAGGGACTCCTCCTGCCCCTCCTCAGCAGGTCTTAGGGGCAGCAGCATCTTTACTAAAGGAGCCTAGATCCCCCAGACTGCTGACCTCAAAGGCCCTGCCCCACCCCTCACAGTTACTCATTTCATCTCCTCTCCCTCCCACAATGTTGCTGACCTGAGTGATGGTCAGTGTGGTCCTGTTGACCTGCTGAGCCTGCAGAGCAGCCTGGGCTCGGGCCTTGACCACATGGGAACAGAGGAGGGGACCAAGAGACCCAAATTCTGCCCGATAGGCATCCTGATTGTCAGGTGGTGGGCGAAGCTTTACAAAAACAGGGGCACAGTGCTTCTGCAGAGAATGCAAAGAAGAGCCAGTTAGAGGACGAGCTGGGACTCAGAAGTGTGATGGGGAAGGGGTGAGAAAAGAGGCTGCCCATTCAGTATGCTTGGGGTAGCCTGTTGTTTCAGTGGGACCCATTAGGGGCCAAACTGTCCAATAGTGGGGTTATGAGGAATGTGGTGGTTTTTCTTCATGTGAAAACCCAGGTACCAAGTGTACATGGAGAGCCTTTTGAATACACTAGAAATATCAAAGGGGGGGCAGCGGGGCCCTCAGGTGTGTCACACAGTGCTGCAACACTGAGGACAGTGAGTCTAGAAGTCATGGTAGAGAGTTAAGTCCTCTTACTTCTTAATTACCCGTCTGTGTCTTAGTCTTTCTGTGAAACAGTTGCTGTGAGGTATGCTCTGAATGTATGAGGCAAGAGTGGCACATGAATTAAAGATACCACGTGCTTGCTAAACCTTGTCCCTGTGTGTGTGGGGGAGGGTTCGGGAGTGAGGGGGAAGAAGGCAGGGGAGGGAGCTTTGGTCACCAGGAGAAGGCTCTGCACATGGTCAGCTCCTATGCGGTCGATGTTGCTTAGCACTGGGCCATCCAGCACACTGCGGATCCGCTCCCCCTCCTGCTGCAACCGTGGCAGGATCAGAGTCTTAATTACCTGTGGAAAAAGAAGGGGAGAAGCCGGGGCCTGGGGTCACTACACAGTCTCCTGGATGGGGGAGTGTTGCCCTCTGATTTCAGAATGCTCCCCCTCCCCCAGTGCTTCCCAGGGGTCTAACGTCATGTCCCAGCTCTGCCAGGCCTGCGATGGAGCCATAACGTGTTGTCCATGGAGTCTTTTCATCCACCCAGCTCTGTGAGGAGAAGGAAAGAAAGCCTAGTGAGGGGGTGTGAAAGGCCAATCAGTGGAAACCCAGATCCCTGATACACATTCTTTGTAAATCATGAAGACATTACAGATGCAGCTCAAGTTCTAGCCCCAGTCCCTCTGTCCTTTTCCCCTTGTTCTCAGTATCATTTCCTGCAGCCACAACTGACCCACATCTGGTATGGGTGAAGCCCTCAAGAGGTGTAAGGACGTTGTTCTGGTGACCACAGGAGTAGGTGTGTAGAACATTTCTCCTCACTGCTCACCTTGGTGAAGGTCTTGGTGATCCGGGACTGGATGTTGTTAGTGGTTGTACTGAAATGCTTGCAGATCTGGGCCACCAGGCGGGCGGCAAAGTCACGGAGTGCCCAGTGATTGTCCACATCTGGCCGCAGGCATAGCTGTCTGCTCACAATGCAGGTCATAACGGCTGGAATCAATTCATGCACCTAAGGGAGAAGCAGTGGGTCAGGTTAATTCTCACAAATGGCTTCCTGGTGGCAGTACAGCCTCTGGACCTGGGATGAGGGTGGACCACTCACATATTTTTCTAGATAGAGCGTAGGATTATCCATCAGCGCCTTCACCATGCGCATCAGGTAGATGAGCAGGGCCAAGTTGTTTTGCACCACATTCACGCGGACCTATTGGGCGGGAGAATTAACAGGCCGTGAGAGCCCTCAGGTGATCCCTCTCGTGCCACCACCTCACCACCCCCCAAATTCTGGCCTTCCTGAATCCTCTCACCCCCTCAGAGATGAAGGTGCTGAATCGGGGCAGCATCTGATAGAGCCCAGGGTCCGTTGCAATGCTCTGCAGAGCTTCCTGTGGGAGAGGAGCCAGTGACATAGTAGACAGGGTAGAAGAGGTTCATGAGGTCTCCAAAAGAAGGAATCTCTGGGTAAAGGCAGGGAGGTGGGGCCTCACCGCTCTCTTGGCCTCACATGACCCCACACAGGCTTCAGTGATCTCCTTGTAGTACAGTTGCTGCTCCACCGACAATTCATGGATACTTCGAGGCTTCAGTCGCAAAGGCGCCCCCTCTAGCAGGGGTGGTGCCTTCTTTTCTTTCCCTGTGTGAATTGGGAAGATGGGTTTGCAAAAGCCCTACTAGAGGCCTTGGCGCCATACCCTGACCCTCCGCTACCCCACCCAAGGACAAGAAACTTCTTTCAGATTTCTTGATTCTTTCTGCGGCTCTCTGCCTGATGCCCTGCCCCTTGTCCTGGTTGTCTCACTTCACAAATGGCCATTGGGCTTTGAGCCAAGAGCCAGGAGAGCCCTGGCCTAGCAGTACTGACCTTTGCCATCAGCTGGAGCAGCCCCTTGACCTTTGCCTTTCAAGGGTCCATCTTCTTCCTGGCCTGGCTTTGCTGACTTCAGGGGCTCTGTGGCTTCAGCCTTTTGCTGCTCTTTGGGAGCTGATGGGAAAGGAGTCATGCAGGGGTCAGGGGAGTGGCAGGAGATGTAAGGAAGTAAGGCAGAGTGAGGTGTGTTCTGGGCTTGGAGCAGGTTACCTGGGGGTGGGTTCTCAGGTATAGCTGGCTGGCAGCCTTCAATGCTCAACCAGTGAGCTGTGAGGAAGGAAAGTGCCAAGTTGAGGTGCTGCACATGGACACTACGGAGTCACTCCATACTAAGGAATGTGTTTTCATTTCTATGCCCTTTTCCTGCAACTCACCAGGGGTCTCACACTGAGGCGTTCTTCACTCGTGAGTTTCCTCAGACCCATATGCAATGCTCCTCCTCTCCCTCCTCCCTGCCACCCTGCTCTCCCCTCCCCCAACCTTTGAGGCAGACGTCCAGGGGCACCCTGGGCAGAGGGGTATTGATGATGTCGCTCAGATCAACCTCCTTCTCCTCGTAGAAGTAAAGTTCCCGGCCCCCACCAGAGGCGAAACGGAAAGGTATGAACTCCTGAGCGTGGAAGCCATAGAGCGGCTATATCAGGAGAGAGAGACACCGGGATGAGAAGGGAGGCCCCCGGAGATATGGCTGAAGGCAAATGCAGCATCTGGGAGGACCCCCGTCTCAGTCCTGTGTGTCCCCATCACCTCGACATTCTTTAGCTTTAGCGCGTAGTCAATGTCACTGGTGGTGAGCTTCTGCCGCTTCCCCATGTGCATGAACTTCAAGGCATCCTGGCAGGGGGGAGGACAGACATCAGCCTGAGACCCTGAGGAAGAAGGCAGCTGGGCCAGCACCCTCGGTACAGCACAGGGCTGGGCAGAGGGGCCAGGTTACCTGTGCAATCTCCTTGATGCGGTAGCTGACCTCATCTGTCAGCAGCTGGCAGGTATCCTCCTGAATCTGGGCGATGCCCATTGACTCGGCCACCACCTTCATCGACTCGGAGGGCAGCACAGTATTACTGAGTTTCAGCTTCTTCTCCTCAGCCATTCTGCTGCCCCTCCTCCCCTTCCCTGAAGGATGATGCCCCAGGGTGGAGAGATGGAGTCCCTGGCAGGGGGATGGGGTGGGCAGAAGAGAGAAAAAGAAACATGAACCCCAAAGAAGAGGGCCCATCCCTCAGGAGAGGAGGCTGCAACAAAGGGAGGGCAGCAGAGATGTGAAGAGGGGGAAGGAGCTTGGGAGTATCTTCTGTCCATCCCCAAGTGAGTCAGCACCAGGGTAACAGAATGTTGCAGTCTGATCCAATTGCACACATTGGTTGAGCCCTGATCCTATGCCAGGCACTGCACCCATGAGGTAGAGTCCGCAATTTCAATCCCAGCCCTGGCTGTGTGACTTGGGCAAGTTCCTTAATTCTTCCCTGACTTGGGTTTTTTCCCTCTGTAAAGTGTAGTCAATATTTTTTTATTGTTATGCACATACCTCTCTCTCTTGTCCCTTCTTGAATCATTCATGCCTGACAGAAAGACAATGTTGATTAAATACAACTCCCCTAACCATCTGTTTAGCCACACAATTGAAAGTAGTGAGAAAAACAATTCTCACTTTAAATTCAGTCTGTGGTCACAAACTTCAACTGGGTCACAAACTTCAAATGGGCCCTTAGTGCAGCCGGATAATCATGCTATATCTCAGTGTCCTGCCTCTCTCTGTCCTGACACCTTTTCTCCTTCCTCACTTTCGGCCATCGGAAGACAGCTCCAGACTCCCACCAACATACCCACCTGCCAAGCAGTACTAACACCCACACACTCAACCATCCCCCCCAATACAGGAGAGTGTTTGGGACCTCACCAACTCAAGCACTAATTACTCCAGCATTCTCCCATCTCTCTCAACATCACTTTCTCAACCTGACAGGTCATTTCCATAAGGCTATAAAATGCAGTTATTTTCCCCATTTTCAAAAATCCAAATAGCGATATATACACATAAGGAAATACATAGCTCTAACAAGGGGATCTGACATATGCCACATACAACATGGATGATACTAGACACATTGTGCCAAGTGAACAAAGTCAGGCACAAAATGCCTCATACTGTATTGATTCCACTCGAGAGTGGTCAAATTCATAGGATCAGAATGTAAAATGGTGGCTGCTGGGGGCGGGAGGAAAGGGGAGTCATTGTTTAACAGGTACAGATTTTCATGTGGCCTCCCTGGTGGTGCAAGGGGTTAAGACGCAACCTATGAAGCTGTCCGCAGCCACTGAAGCATGAGTTCGATCCCAGGCCGGCCAGGGAGCAACCCACATGGTGCAGCAAACCTCTCCTGACTCACCAGCTGCTCCCCTCAGCAGTGTACTTTGGTCAATCTGCCTGTTCTGTTTCCCACTCTGTCTCTGGTGAATCTTCTCACCCCTCGCACCTCTGGCCTATACCTCAGCTCTTGTATGCATAAATAAATAAATCTTAAAAAAAAAAAAAAAGTACAGATTTTCAGTTCTGCAACATATACCAAATTCTGGAGGTAGATGGTGACTGACGATGGCTGCACAACAAAGTGAATGCACTTAAACATTTGAATTGTACACTTAAAAAGTTACTTAAGATGTTAAGTTTTATGTTGTGTACTTCACAATTTAAGGAATGTTTAAAACTTTCTCTACAAGCTGTGCCCTACTTTCCCTTGTTCCTCTTTGCCACAAAACTCCCTCAAAGAGTTCTGTTAACTTTTGAATTCCTCCCTTTCTGGCCTGAACTTATTCCATTCAGCTTTGACCCCGGTCAGTCCCTGAAGTGGCCCATCAAGATCACTGATGACTCCACATAGCCAAATCCAAGGTCCATGCTTGGTCCTCAACTTACTTGACCTCTCAGTGGAATATGGCATGGCTGATTACTTCCTTCTGAAAAGTTTCTTTACTTTCACACCACCTCCTAAGTTTTCCTCCTACCTGACCCATCACTCTCTTTTGGTTTCTTTTACTCCTTCTTATACGTCGTGTGGACTGAGATCTTTGTTATGTTCACATACATATTCCAGGACCTCAGACTGATGCCTGACACATTACATTCAGTAAACAGTTGTTGGAATAAATGAATGAATCCTAGGGGTTGGAGATGTTGGTACTCAATACATAGCCAGTATCATTATTACCAAGAGGAAAACAGATACAGATCTACGCTTGGGATCTACTCTGCAGGCAGAAAAAGGCTGACTCGTTTGACGTTAACATTGGGAAGATGAACGTCAACTATTTAGGTCCAACTGTGGGATGTATGGAGGGCCAAATAAGGGCGAGCTGGAGGTGTGGGAAGATGAAGGCCCCAAAAGAATTTGATTCTTCTCAAACCATCTCCAAGTCTCCACCCACCAGTCTTATAAAAGTCTTTTATCTTCAGGGAACACATTTATTCAACATATACTCAGTGCAAGGGGTTAGGTATACATGTCCCACTTCCCTGGCGAACTCCTATTAATCCTTCAATACCCTGAGGTACCCTTGCCAGTAATGGCTCATAAAACATGCTACTGCCTCAGGAGCCTCTCAGGTCAGTGGGGCCGTCAGGAAGTCTTCAGAGAAGGGTAACTTGAGCTACATCTGCGTAGTCGTTTCCCAAGCAAGGAAGCGGGTCGAAGTCCCCAGGAAACGGGTGCCGCGCGAAAGAAGGCGCAGAAAGCCCACATCATTCCCCGAACATCTCTCTAATGCAAACATACACACACGGAGTCCCCGCGCGCAAGAACACACAACCAACCGTCTTCTTCTTGGTCCCCACACGGGCCATTCAAAGGGTCTAGTCTGGGCTACCACTCAAGCCCGCCCCCACAAGCCGAGACCCCGCGCAGAAAAAGTCTCTCACCGCCGCCAAAGCGCCGCTCACCCGGCGCTCGGCGCCATGTTGGCCCCGCCCCCTCCAGGGAATAGGTCCTGGCAGAGACGGAGAGCCAGCCCTGCCCCTTCCCCGAATTGGCCTAAGTCTCCTAGACTCAAAGCCTGGAACGATAAAAAAAATCACTGTTTTTGTGTCTATGTTTAAGGATCACGGCCTGCTGTTCTTATCACTTCGATTCACTCCTTTACCACGCGGCCAGGACCTTCGGGAGGTGCCACACAACCTAGGCGGGGAAGCCCGAAGCGCTACGAGGCCCCACCCACTTCGGGGTAGGCACTGCGCGTGCGCCTCCGGCACCAGTTTGGACTGAAGTTGCCGCCGAGCGCCTCGGAATTTAAAGGGGCCGCTGTGTTCCCTGAGTTAGTGTGAAGGCGAAGGGTGGTGGACAGCATTTTGTGATGGGACCTGTGCGGTTGGGAACGTTTGTTATAATTTTGGCGGTGTACGGTGCTTGGGCTGGGACGCCGAAGGAGGAGGATGACACGGAACGTTTGCCCAGCAAATGCGAAGGTATCAGTAGGGATCAGCCTCCTATTTGCATCCCTCTGCCCCACCTCCCTCCTCTAGGCTGGACCCACAAGATGTGTGGTCGCTGGATTTCTTTGAAGATCTGAGGGAGGTTCTGGTGAAGCTTGGCAGAATTCGACAGTTTGAACGGGGTCAAGGGAGGGAACTCATAGTGCTACTCACCCCCCACCCCCAAACTATAGCACTACAATTCCCAGGAGACTTTCAGAGGGAGCCCGCTCTTTCTTGCTGACCTGGGCCCAAATGGTTTGTGGTAACTGTAGTTTAGAGACTGTTTGCCCTGGACGACCAGCTCTACTGAGCATCGACCAGCTCTACTGAGCATGGGTGGGTGTGTGTGTGTGTGTGTGTGTGTGTGTGTGTTCCCTTCCCCCAAGCCACCAGACCTAATCTGGAGAGTCTGCAGGGGCGGGGTGTGAGGCTCCTACCTGTGGACATTCTGTGCTCCACCCCAGCGGAGACGCTCCCAAATTACAGGTCCCACGTCGTCCTGAGGGGTTTTGGGGGTGAGAAATCAACCCTTGAAGCTCATAAACGAAAGAAGCCACACAACTGGCAGAGGTTCCCCATCAGAGTGAGGCTTCGCAGAGGGTGTGAACTGGATGGAATTGAATTTACAGCGAACAGCATCTTTAGCTGTATTATGTGAGGGGCCCAACTGGGAAGGGCTCAGAGTTGGGCTTTGAGTCCTCTGGTTCCATAGTTTGTTGCCTTCCGGACTCAGTTTCTTCTGTTCCCCTTCACTTAACTCCATATTGCATTTCAGCATCAATGTTCCTCATGACTTGGTCCTAATTTCACCTCTCCTTTCACTTGTGTCCCCTTTCTTCTACCCCCACCTCTGTCAGTTTTTTTTTTTTTTTTTTAAATACAGTAGTCCTTGCTTCAACACCTCTTCAGGCCTCTTGCTGTGATCAGAATAGAGCCAACTTTTCTTGGGCAAAGCGTGTATGTCTCTATGTTGTGTCTACTCTTGTAGCCTCAGCCTTTCTTACATTTCCATACCCCAACTCCCATTCCAAAGTGTCCATACTTCAGCTACACTGAATTCTCACTGGTTATTGAGCCTGCCTGATCCTCTTGCACCTCTGTGACTTTGCTTGTTGTTTCTCCCTTTGCCTGGAATGACCATCTCTCTTCTGCATTAGGTTCTTCAAGATCCAGTTTAAACATCACCTCCTTTGGAAGTCTTCCTTTTCTGTCATCTCCCACTATATTGTAAGCCCTTGGAGGGAAGGAAAGTCCCTATGTATCTCAGGTCCTAGCACAGTGCCTGGCACATTTATTACTTGCCCGGTGTTTACTTAGCTTGACCTGTCTATATAGGCCATTCCCTTTCTTGGGACCCACTGCATACCATCTAGTGAGCTAGGTGATGGAAAGAGTGGTGGAAATCGCAGGCTAGTAGGAAGTCAATAAATGATCATTGAATGAATTTTGCATTTCTTAACCCCTATTGGGTTCCATCACACCATACTGTCATCTTTTTATCCATCCCCAACTACATTTTCATGTCCTGTGAATAGGGATTGCGGTTCTTAATGCCTCTGTATTGCTCTTGTGTATACAGAATGTGCTCAATAAATGAACAACAAACACACAGTGCTCTCTATGTGTCAGGCATTATTCTGGGGCTTTACTAGAGAGTCACTTCTTTTATCCCCATCACACCCTTGTAAAGGAGGTACTATTATTA
Source organism: Talpa europaea (assembly GCF_964194135.1). Lineage (NCBI taxonomy): Eukaryota > Metazoa > Chordata > Mammalia > Eulipotyphla > Talpidae > Talpa > Talpa europaea. Next base: position 81,160,866 of record NC_140079.1, on the reverse strand, counting down.
TTTACCTTTAGAGGTAAAGAGACCAAGGTGCAGCAGGCTAATCACACAGGTATGAAGTGGTTGAGTCAGGATACCAATCCAGTCAGTCTGGCTCCAGTCTATACTTGTAAACATCATGCACTGCTGTCCTTGCTCATCTGCAGAATGAGCTACTGGTATTTTTGTCTGTCTTTCACGTCCCCTTGGACATTTAGTGTGTAAGCTGCTGAGCCTGGAGCTTCAAGAAGAACTGAGTCGAACTGGCCGTTCTCGAGAGGTGCTGGAGCTGGGGCAGGTGCTGGACACAGGCAAGAGGAAGAGACATGTCCCATATAGTGTTTCGTGAGTCTTTCTTGGTGCTCCTCCATGTTCTGACCCCTAAAGGAGCCCTGGCATCTCCTGCAGCATCCAGAGAGTCTTTGTTTCCTCTCTCCCCACAGAGAGACAAGGCTGGAAGAGGCCTTAGAGAATTTGTGTGAGCGGATCCTGGATTACAGTGTTCATGCTGAGCGCAAGGGCTCACTACGATATGCCAAGGTCAGAGTCTTCCCAATGCAGCACCCTACTTCTCAGAAATAACAACCTGTATCCCCCGGGGCCAGTTTCCCCAGCTGTGGAGTGTCCTCCCCAGCATTAGATTCTCTCATCTTACCCTCATGGTATTCACCACTGAGTCTCTAGGACTTGGCAAAGTTGCCATGGTGGAAAGGGGAAAGAAAAGGCAGTCAGTGGCTTGGACTGATTCCAAATTTCCATTTCTCAGGGCCAGAGTCAGACCATGACAACGTTGAGAGGCCTGGTGCAGAAAGGGGTGAAGGTGGATTTGGGGATTCCTCTGGAGCTGTGGGACGAGCCAAGTGTGGAAGTGACTTTCCTCAAGAAGCAGGTAGGATGAAATATTGCAATGCCCAGAGAGGTGAGAAGGGAACCTCAGAGGGAAGCTAGGGAGGTCTACCTCTGAGCAGGGACAAGAGGACAGAGTGAGAACTCTGCATTGATTGAAGTGGCCCCAGGAGCATATCAAGAGATAATGGTGGCAAATAATATCCACTGCCACTTAATGAGCACCTACTGTGTGCCAGATTCAGGGCCATATACTTTCCAACTGCTGCTTCATATTTCTCTCTCAATCTGATTTAATAGGTACTATTAGCCACTTCCATTTTACAGACAAGGAACTGAGAATCAAAGAGTTAAGTAACCTATTCAGTAGGGTAGGTGCCAGTTAAATGTTTGCTGAATGAATGAGGTTCACATGTCTAGTTAATCAAGTTTAACCTCTTGGGCTATCTGCCTCTCCAAGGTCAGTAAGGTGGGGTAGAGGAGACAGGAAGTGAAGAGTAGATTGGAGGGTTACCAAAGTTCAACAGAGCAGACACACTTCTGACCCTTCCGTTTGACCAGTGTGAGACAATGCTGGAGGAGTTTGAAGATGTCGTAGGGGACTGGTACTTCCACCATCAGGAAAAGTCCCTACAGCATTTTCTCTGTGAAGGTCATGTGCTCTCAACTGCTGAAGCTGGTAAGTGTGTGGGTTGGCCCCTTTCCTGCCAGGTTAAAAACTCCTTAACCTTAGGGTCAATATTTAATTGTTTTCTACTATCCCATCTAGCATGTCTACAGGAAACTTGGACTGGAAAGGAGATTACCAATGGGCGACAGAAGACAGAAGAGGAAGAGCAAGATGGGGAGGAGGAGGAAGAAGAGGAGGAAAAGATGACCAACACACCAGGCCACCCCAAGCATGATCCAGAGGATCTTTGACTCTTGCCTTTGAGCCCCCAGGAAGGACAAAGGTCGTGGAGAAGAACCTTCAAGTCTGAGCTCTCCCTGTCCCAAAGCTTTAAGAGTGTGTGTGTGTGAGTGACCCCACCCCAGAGCTTGTAGTTGTTCTCGCCCATCTGGTCTCAGGCAAGACTGGTGGTACAGCTTGGCATGGCTGTGGGGAGAAAGGTGGGAGCAGCAGGTGGTCTGCCCCAACAGATGAGTCTTTTGCCTGCCATCTACCCCCTTGTCAGGTGTGTGTGATGACAGCTTTTCCCTTTAAATATCTAATACTCCCCACCCTACTCAGACATCAGTGATGGCATAGGCCATGTGGTCCTTGAGAAAGTCACTTTACCCCTCGAAGGTCTGTTTTTAGACCCTTACAAGGAAGACGCCGGAATGGACATTATATATACACTACCTGCATCCAAGAGGTCACGTGCCAACAAACTGAACGGAATGGGGGAACTCTGGATGGGAATGGGGCCATGGTGATAAGTAAGGTCGAGTACATACTCGGTCTACTTCATACTAATTTCACAGGTGCCAAATTTTCTATGTATCTAGTAAACTTTTTCAGTACCAGCTGGGCCCCAAATTTCAAACTGTCGTGCACATATCATAAGTGGTCGATGTGGGAGCAGAGAATAAGGGCCTTTGGCCACCGCCCTATTAGAAGCTAAAGGAGCTTTATAATTTTGCAGCCCAAGTAAGCAGACAGGGATCATTCAATTCAAAACCAACTAGGCTTAGCTTTCTGTGGCCTCTGTCTGCGCATGCGGGAGAACGCGCCAAATGCACTACGCACTCCACTTGGGCCACCATACTTTGGGCCTACGGGAGCGCGCAGAGCCCACAATTCCTTGCAAGCGCTTCCGCTCTCTGGTCTTTCCTCGGAGTGAGGCGAAACCCAAGAGAAGCGATAAACCTAGATCACAGCAACCTAGTGGACAACAGCTGTGGTGAGAGAGGAAATACAGGGATAGCCTTTGGAAGGTGATGGGACCCACCGAGCGAGACGAGTGGGGCGGGGACTGCAGACGTGGAGGGACGGGCGGGGTTGCGCGAACGGAACTTCGGGAGATACCATCTTCGAAGGGGAGTAGAGGGCGATACCACCTTAAGGGTGGGGGGGGGTTGACAAACTTTTTTTTTTTTTTTTTTTGCAAACAGATTTGTAAGGGGCCGTTTGGCGGGTACCGAGCGTTTATGGGAACCCAGAGGGACTGGACCTCGCCCACCGCCCCACTTCCTTTCCCTGGTCCGTCCCTTTCCGGCCATGAGCAGCCTCGTGAAGACCGAGCCGCTGCGCGGGGAGACCCCTCTGCTGGTGCCGGGCGGCCCCTACTCGGTGGTGGTTCTGCTGCGGGGCTACGCGGAGCCTGAGGGGGTCGGTGACGCCGTGCGTGCCGACGGCTCCGTGACCCTGGTCTTGCCCCAAGCTTGGGGCCGGACCCCCAGCTCTCCAGAACCGCCTCCCTGGAGTGGAGATGCAAAGACCGCCCTGGAGGAGGCGGCCCGCGGCCCCATCCTCGTGGACACCGGGGGCCCCTGGGCTCGGGAAGCACTTCTGGGGGCCCTGGCCGGGCAGGGCGTGGCCCCGGGGGACGTGACTCTGGTGGTGGGGACCCACGGACACTCGGATCATATCGGGAACCTGGGGCTGTTCCCCGGGGCGGCCCTGTTGGTGTCGCACGATTTTTGTCTTCCCGGAGGTCGCTACCTTCCTCATGGCTTAGGAGAGGAGCGGCCGCTGAGCCTGGGGCCGGGACTGGAGGTGTGGGCCACACCAGGCCATGGGGGCCAGCGGGATGTGAGCGTAGTGGTGACGGGCACGGCTCTGGGCACCGTGGTGGTGGTGGGCGATGTCTTTGAAAGTGATGGGGACGAGGACTCGTGGCAAGCGCTGAGCGAAGACCCCGTGGCCCAGGAGAGAAGCCGAAAGAAGATCCTAGGCACTGCTGATGTGGTCGTGCCTGGACATGGAGCTCCCTTTAGGCTGGTCAGGAAAGCCTCGCAGCCTGAGACTCTGGGAAACGGACAGCTGGATCCTGTGGTGGGCGAAAAGGAGCCACGGTGCACCCATAAGCCCTGGAAAAAGCTGGACGTAGCACAGTGCTCTTTCCCCTGCTGACACCAGTAGCACTGTTTCAGCCAAACTCTGACTAAGTCCTTTGGCCAGCTGTGTGCTGCTGCTGTGGTCTTCATTAGAATAATGGAAGGGTCCCCAAAATAAAGCTAGGAAACTACTGAAAAATCATACTGCCCTGATGTGAATGTAAAACATTGACAATGATCATGCAAATGAAGTCAGCAATTACAAGGCAACACTTGCCTGTTTCTCAAAGGGTGCAGGTTGCTAAGAGTGAAGGTGCAGAGCATAGAAGCAACACCTTAGCTGACATTCATTCATTCCTTCATTCATTCAACGAATAATTGACACCTGCAATATCTCAGCACTGTTCTAGGACTATAAGGCTGAGCTCTCAGATTATATCCTACTAAGGAGATAGACAAAGGGGAGGGAATTGTAGCAGAAGGTGTTTCTCTCAGGTACTTAGTGGTCTTCAGCGCATGCTGGCTTCTGAGCCCTGTTTGTCTGGCTGGAGTTATGGGAAGCCGTGATCCTTCTGTGCAGCTTACTCCAAGGAGGTCATTCAGTCCCACTCCTTAGGCCTTTAAGGTGGAGTATAGGATCACCTCCTGGGGGCTCCGGTTGGAAGGTGTTGCTGGTGAGGTTGAACTGGAGAGGGTGAGGGAGGCATAGAAGATTCATCTAGAGTAAGAACTGAGAGGGAGATTAGTCAATGGAGGTGGGGAGGGCTGTCCCTTCCCTAGAGCAGACACCACACCTAAGCGTCCAGTTCAAACCACAGTCCCTCAACTTCCCACCCAGCTGTCTCCAGACTCCCCTTTCATGCTTTCAGGCCCTAGTCTGCTACTTACCTTGGGGTCCAGCTTGGGGTCTCTACGTTGTCCTAGGGAGAAATCAAAGTGTGCCAGGTCAGTGGCATGCCAGCCGAGGTAGAAAAGTGGACAGGGACTCCTGTAGTGAGGTCATCTGCTAGGTCAGGACTGGGGTCACATGAGGGTGTGTGGGGAAGAAGGAAGGGCCAAGACTGTGGGGGGAGTGATGAGGAAGGGACTTAACTTTATGCCCAGTGTTCTCGTATTTCTCCTCACTGTTTTGGAAGGATCCCCTGCTTGGGACCAAGAGGGCGGGAAATGTGTTAGAGGCCAGGCACAAAAGAATGAAAACTTGACCAGTTAGGAGCCATTTAAGGTAGTAGATGGGCAAATAGAGCTGTTCTCATGAGGAAACCTCCCGCTCCCCAAAGCAGCCCTGACGCCCTAGAGGACAGGCTCTCACCTGGCCGGGGTTATAACGCCAGCGCGCAGACCTGTGGGGAGACCAGCAGCGTGTCAGTGTGGCGCCTGCAGACACCCTCATCCTGTCCTCTGTGCTGCTCTGCTGGGACCATCCTTGGAGAGGCCAGCAGTGAAGCAGCTCTGCCGACACGCATCTGGGAAGGGCCTGGGCTCGGAGCTGGCACCTGCTGGCACCCTGAGGCCACCCACCCCGTCCTGCTCCTTTCCTCAACCACTGGTCAGGACACCCGCTCTTCTCTGGTGGGGCCCCCTCCCCCAATCCTGCCTTGCTTCCTTCTCCCTCCATTCAGCCCCTCCTGCTCCCTGGACCTCCACCCCTTCCTTCCCTCTGACCACCGGCACCCTGACAAACCAGCCTCTGGGCTTTCCTGCGGAGGGCGGCTCATTCCCTCTGCCATCTGTGGACCTCATGGCTGGAATCGGTGTTTGCACTGCAGTCCCTTCCTCGTCACCTCTGTCCTCTGCTGACACCCCTGTGGGGCCTGTGCCCTCTCCCTCCACCCCCTTCCTGAAGTGTCTCCGCAGTGTTTCCCAGGGACTCGGCCCCAGTTCACACACATCCCCGCCACCACCCAGCACCACCCTGGCGGTCTCGTCATTGTGAACATGAATATACAGATGCCCTGTTTAAATGAGGTCTAGAGGATAGAAAGAATATGTCCACACAGGGATCTGGTAGCTGCACAGCCAGCTCTAGGCACGAGCCTGCCTTGCATCTCTCCTGGAAGGTGACGCTATTTCTCCCCACCAGTGGAAGTGAAGAGGAGGTTCTCTAGAGAGTATGTAGGGGGTCATTAGCCTTGGGTCCTGGGAAGTGTTCTTGGGTCTTGACATAAACACACTCTCTAATTTGCCATTTCTTTCTGTTGTTCCAACCCAATATGCTGTTGGACTGAGTTTTTATGTTTGAATTCAACATGATCTGTGGGGACGGCCTTCTGAACACCCTGGACTTACCCATCTCCCCCGATTCCAGAAACTTTCACTCAGACATATTATGGACTTAAAAAAAAAATCACGGAAATGAAGTACTCTGAAATATTAAATGTTAGTATCACTTTTATACTGTGACTTTACTTCTAGATCTCTTCTGTCATTATCCTGCTATCCCTGTGCTCTGACCCACTGGAGTCTCGTGCCTTGATAATCTACTTTCTTCTGGTTCTCTGAGCTCCCTACTGCGCCCTCTACCTTCCATTGCGCCTTTTTCAATAATTACTTGACCTTCACTGTTCCCCTGCCCTTCTGCCTCCCTTAGCTGACAAATTTCCAATCGTGGATGTCTGATGGCAGAGCAGGCTATTTGCTTATCCAATATCCATTCATTTCTTATCAGTTACAGAATCTAAATTTTATTTAGAGCAGCAGTGTGTTCCCCTGCAGATAGATGTGCGACATATCACTAAATTCTAGCCAATAAGATATAAGGGGAAGTTGTGAGTAGGACTTTCAGGGAGGCTCTTTAAAAGGATGATGGGTAGCTCGGCCTGGTCTTTTTGCTCTTTCCTCCTTGCTCCTATTTTCAGCCTGGACCTGGACCTTTCAGAAGTAATGGCTGGAATCAGCTGCCATCTTGAACCATGAGGAATGACAGAAGCCAGTATCCAGGACAGAGAGCAGAAAGGCTAAATGTCAGGGACTGAAATTGCACTTTGGGACCCTCCTCTCTGGCTTACAGGCTGGAAGGAAGACCAAAGCCCCTGCATAGACTAGAGTCAGAACTGCCTGTTCCTGAAGAAGTCGTGCCAAGAAATCCATATGCCTGTGTGAGCACTGGGTTAGTAAGAGTTATGGAATTTTCCTAGTTGGCTCACGTCATCAGACATAGGTCACCTTGTCCAGTTTCTTGCTCACTAATAAAATCTGGATGAGCTAAGAATCATGTACATGACAAACTTTCATGTCCTTTATGCTATTATCCCAGACTCAAAAGAGTGGGTTCTTTGTCCTCTAGGGAGAGAATTCACCAGAGACTACTAGGGGTAACTGAACCAAGTGAGGCTTTATTAGAGAGACTTATGCATGGGGAAGCCAGTACAGGAAAGGGGAATTTGGCCTGGCTCCTTGAAAGGAGTTAGGATGAGAAATTTAAAGTGCAAGTCCATGAGGTGGGAAGGAGGAGAGAAGCATCGCAGCTTGCTCTGGGTTGGGCTATGAGCAAGCATGTGCAGAAGGGTTACATTCCAGCTGTGCATAGTGTTCTTAGCCTTATCAAGCATTTGCATCTCCATGATTCTTTCAGAATTAGGGAATTAGGGAAGTGACTAAGCTCCACCATTTACCTTCTTCTACATAGATGACCTCAATGTATCTTTACATTTTTAATGTCAGTAACTCACTGTTCCTACCTATACAAACTAAATTCAGACTTGTGTTTGTTGGAACAGTCCTCACAGAATAAAATCTGTTTTTTTTTTTTTTATTTCACAGAATAAAATCTGTTGGATCACTTCCTGGGTTCAAATCCCCACTCTTAATTTTTGAATAAACTCACTTAACTTTGCTTGCCCCAATTTATTTAAGTCAACATTCTTCATCTCTGACCCTCATCCTCACTCTCAGGAGAGAACCACAACGGTTTCTGCTCTGCAGAATAAAAGAAAACCCTATTTGTATGTAGTTGAATTTATCAATATTTTTGTTAATGGCTTTGGTTTTTATGTTATATGTAGGAAGCTTATCTCCAATCCGTGGTTATAAAATACTCTCACATGCTTTCTTTAAGCATTAGGGCTATATTTTCCCTCATTTAAATCTTTGATCTCTGTGGAATTTATTTTGGTGCAAATTATAAGAAGAGAGATAACATTTTTTCTCAGATGATTATTCAATTGTTCCATCACTGTGTATCAGATTACTCATCTTTCCATATTGATTAAAAATACTACCTTTTAACCTATTAAATTCTGATATATATTTGGGGCTGCTTTCATCCTGCCTATATTTGGGGTTTTCTCTTTTTCCATTGGTTTACCTATTGCATGTTGTATGTTTATCTACATGCCAGTATTGTATCATTTTAACTATTGAAGTTTAATAATCATAGGTGTTAATGCTCATAGTGTTTACTCTGTGTCAGGATCTATTAAGTCATCATGAAAACTCCTGGGTAAGTGTTACTCCCATTTTACTGATGAGAAAATTGAAGCCCAGAGTAATAATATTATTGTACTAACTAACCTAAGTAGGTTGTGAAGCCAAAAGGAACCACTGTTTTCTGCAAAATGTGGTCTTTGACCTCTCATGTTCCTCAATCCAATCACAGTCTTCCAGGTTTCCCCTCTGAAACTCAAGAGCTAGGAACTGGAAATATTCAAATTTATGGAGAGGGATTGGTGTACAGCAGTATTTCTCAAGCTTGATGAGGCACAATTATCGCTTGAGGAGACTTAGAAATGGAGATTCACAAGCCTAGACCTCAAGTCCAGCAGAATCTGTGTTTTTGTAAGGTAATAGAAATACTGAGTACCTGGTCACAGATGGCAACAAAGTTGTTAGCACTGAACAGGGGCTTGAACCCTTGGGTCATAAAAGTCTGATGCTTTACTGACTGCACACCCAGTCTCTATAGGATCTATGTTCTTAAGGGGACACCTGTGGTTGTTCGGATTCTGGTGAGTGTGAGAAATACCCAGTTGGGAAGGCTGGGGAGAGGGTGAGGAATCTGGACCACTTACCTTTGCTTTTCTTCCACCAGAGGTAGACAATCAGTCCCAAAATTGCAATTTTGAGCACAGAACCCACCAGTGCCACTTTAAATACAGCTTCTGAATGCAGGGACCCAGACGCACTGAGGTCAACTGTGGTAGTTGTGTTGTTGGCTGAGAAGACAAAAAAGAAGCAAATTCTCTCCTGAAGGAGTGCAGATTTCTGGGTAAAACACATACTTTTCTCTAGTTTGGGATTATTGGGAATAAGGGAAATCTCTGACACTCTTACAGAGGGAGGGAAAGAATAGGTAAGACACTGAAGACTTAGAATCCACATCACTCAGTTTAAATCCCAACTCTACAACTGGTGAATGGCGTGTCTTTGAATACCATTTCATCACCTACAAACAGAGGTAACTAAATCACAGAATTACAAATAATTTTTATTGTGGTAAAATATATAAGACGTAAAATTTACCGTTTTAACTACACTTAAGTGTACAGTTCAAGTGGCATTAAGTATATTAACATTGTTGTAGAACCATCACCACTTCCATCTCCAGAACTTTCTCATCTTCCCAAACAGAAATTCTGTCCCTATTCAACAATAAATCCCCTTCCCCCATGACCAGTCTACTTTCTGTCTGTGAATTTGACTACCGTAAATACCTCATGTTTAAGGAGAATCATGTTTTTTTACAGGATTGTTGCAATAAGTGAGAAACATTTGCAAAGCACCTAGTGTATGCTGGAATGTGGGGTTTTTTAAAAAAGATTTATTTATTCATGCATACAAGAACCAGGGTACAGGTCAGATGTGCACAAGGGTGAGAGGATTCACCAGAGACAGAGTGGGGAACAGAACAGGCAGACTGACTGAAATAGACTGCTGAGGGGAGCAGCGGGTGTGACAGGAGAGGTCTGTCGCGCCTGGAATGTGGTTTTTTTTTTTTTAATGTTTGTTTGGTTTTTTTTAAAGATTTATTTATTTATACAAGCACTGGGTACAGTCAGAAGAGCGGGAGGGTGAGAAAGAATTCATCAGAGCCAGAGCGGGGAGCAGAGCAGGCAGAAGGACCGAAGCACACTGCTGAGGGGAGCAGCGGGCGGCAGAAGAGGTCTGCGTGCCATGTGGGACCCTCCTCTGGTGGCCGGGGAGCAGCCGGGGATCGAACCGGCACTGCAGAGGCTGCAGGCAGCTTTGCAACCCAGCGCTCAACTGCTGCACCACTAGGGAGGCCCCTGGAATGTGTTTTTAAGGCTAAATTAATATACATTGATCTTTAGATTCTATTAATTGCATCTTCTTTAAATGTATCATTAAAATTTTGACCAAAATATTCAGTCAAAGAAAAGAAAGATCCAATTGCAGTAAGATCTTTAGGTTGGTATGAACCAAATTTACTGTCTACTTTTATGAGAAATTAATAATAAAAGTAAAAAATACTATCCTTGAAAGACAATTTAAAATATTTTTTAAAGATTTATTTACTTATGCATACAAGAGCTGGAGTGTAGGCCAGAGTGGGTAGGGTGTGTGTGTGGGAGGTTAGGATTCATCAGAGACAGAGTGAGGAGCAGGATGGGTGAGCTACTGAAATACACTATTGAGGGGAGCAGTGGGGGAGACAGGAGAGGTCTGATGTGCCATGTGGGTCAGCTCCCTGCTGGGGAGGGAACTCATGGTGCAGTGGCTTGTGATAGCTTGATAGCACTGAGACTATTTTTTAACAAGATTTATCTATTTATGCATACAAGAAGTGGGGTATAGGCCAGAGGTACGTGAGGGTGAGAGGATTCACCAGAGACAGAGTAGGGAACAGAACAGGTAGATTGACTGAAAACACTGCTGAGGGTTGCAGTGGACAAGACAGGAGAGGTCTGCTACACCGTGTAGGTATCTCCCATGGCTGGGGATCGAACTGGTGTTGCAGAGGCTGCGGATAGCTTCATAGTGCCGTGCTTAACCCCCTGTGAACCAGGGAGGCCCTTTATGAGTGATATTCACTGCAAATAGTCCTTTAGTGTGATGTTTGCATGGTGGCACATCACTGGACTGAAAACATTTCTTATATGGCTTTTCTATGTTCCATGTGTTTTTTAAATAATGAGCATCACTATCCAGTTAATTTCTTTAATTGAAAATATTAATTAATTCGTGACAAAACTCACAGTAAATGTATCTGAAATGGAGAAATGAGAAAAGCAAGGAAGAATTAAGGAAGGAGGAAGAGGGATTTAAGGACAGTGAAAATCTCCCCCAAAAGGCCATCTTAGGAAATTTGGAAGACTGTAGGGAATATTAATACAAGGCTGTCTTGCTTAATTCAGGTGTGAGCCACATTCTTTGCTCTGAACCCAGGATGATGGTCAAGATAAGGCAGTGGGGCCTCCCTGGTGGTGCAAGGGGTTGAGCACCACACTATGAAGCAATCCGCAGCCTCTGCAGCACGAGTTTGATCCCCGGCCAGCCAGGGAGAAACCCACATGGCATGGCAGACCTCTCCTGACTCTCCCGCTTCTCCCCTCAGCAGTGTATTTCAGTCAGTCTGCCTGTTCTGTTCCCCACTCTGTCTCTGGTGGATCCTCTCACCCCCCACATCTCTGACCTGTACCCCAGCTCTTGTATGCATAAGTAAATAAATACTTTAAAAAAACAAAAAGATAGGGCAGTGGTTTACCCAGGGGAGGCAGGGAGAGTGTCCCTCCTGGCCCCAGAGCAGAAATTCACCACCGCCATTGTTCAGAGCCACCAGCTCAAGTGATTATAAAGAGACAGACTTAGTTTTCTAAATGATTGTCTGCAGACATTGTACCTCCTTTACCGCCTGCACCACGGTGAGAAAGATAAACCAGGTTCAAGTTCTGACTTCCTACGGAGTCACATGGGAAGATCTATAAACGCAACACATCCCATCATCAGGTTAAAAACAAGTCAGCAGCATGGGCCTCCCTGGTGGCACAGCAGGTTGAACGCAGCACTGTGAAGCTGTCCGCAGCCTTCACAGTGCAGGTTCAATTCCTGGCTGGCCAGGGAGATTCCCACATGGCGTGGCAGACCTCTCCTGTCACGCCCGCTGCTCCCCTCAGCAGTGCATTCCAGTCATCTGCCTGTTCTGCTCCCCACTCTGTTGCTGGTGAATCCTCTCACTCTCCTGTACCCCAGCTCTTGTATAAAAATAAATAAATCTTAAAAAAAAAAAAACAAACAGGTCAGCAGCCTCGGCGGTGGGTGCCCAATCTGCAGGGCAGCTGGAACTCACCCATGGTGATGTTGAGTCTGGTCCCGCGGATGGACTGCCAGATACTCTTGCCATGGTTCCGTGTGTTCAACTGGACCCTGCAGAAGTACGTAGATTGATCCTCACTCCGCAGGTTCAAGATCTGGAGGGAGCCATTACTACAACCCTCTGCCCAGTGTAGGACCAGCCGGTTCTTGAAATCCTCATGGATGAAAAGTGGGGTTGTGTTATAGATGAACGCTCCGTGGAATTCTTTCCATCTCCAGAAAATCCTCACATCGGGAACCTTGGCCAGCTCCCAGGGGTGATGGAAGGAGAAGGGGATGTGAATGGAGCCACCCTCAGGGGCTGAGAGGTGCTCAGGTTGCTGGACCCAAAGGCTTTGCATTGAGTTGGAACCTGCTGAGCTACCTAGAGGAGGGAGGGGGAGAGACTTTGAAGCCCCCAGCAGAGACAAAAACAATAACCCCAGTGAGGTACCCTCCCCCATGGCAGTGCTGTGACATGTGGTAGGAGTGGCCCTCTGGCTGGGGGTCCCTCTCCAGGCTGGAGGCAGAGGGAAGTGAGGGGTGGCTGGGCCAGGCACCATGGTCCTGCCCTCTGCCACTGGAGATGGGCAGCAGACTCCTTGTCCAGTCTCCCACCAGAGCCCCTTCAGGATCTGTCCCATGGCCCTGGGGTCGGGGAGGGGGCAGAGCCAGGAAGCCTGACCACTCACCAGCCTGCAGGGGTGCTGGCAGCAGCAGAAGCAGGGGCAGCAGCAGGGGCAGGCCCATGCCTTGCTCTGCTCCCAGGGGATGAGAAAACACTCAGCGCTGCCCAGGCCTCTGGCATCAGAGGGTGAGGCTAAGGCTCCTTTGAGAACAGTGGGAGCAGAAGCTCCACCAGACTCACCCTGAAAATCACCAGCACTTTCCTGTTAATCTGGCTTCTTCTTTTCCTATATTGCAAAAGGGCTTCCTTTGTGGTCAGTGTAGAGAGAGCTTCATGTAGGCCCAGCCCCACCCCTACACTGAGAGCTGAAGTTCTGACCTTGACCAGCTAGGCCCTCTCCCCTACCTCCCTGCCTCTGCCAGGCCTCTGGGCATCACATTCAGCCCCCTGGACCTAGTGAGATGCCCAGGAAGCTGAGAGTTGTGAGGCATGATTTCTACTAGGAGATGTCTTGGCATGTGTCCCCTGATTTTGTCATCCTCCCTTCCCCCAACTGGAATGAGAGGGTTGGGAATCAACTGCAATCACAGAGGGGCCTTCTGGGAGGAGAAGGGCCTGAGGTTGTGTGATTCAAAGCTGGGCAGAGCCTAAATGCCACCCTTTTGCCCAGTGGCTTGCGAGGGGCCAGGGGACAGAAGCATTGTGATCAGGAGTAGAGCAGAGAGAGGTGATGACCTAAAGACAGATTTCCAGAACAACCGCCTTAGACTTTTCTCAAGTTCTCCCGAGCTTCCATTCTCCCTTCCTTATTGTCTAGGCCCACCGCTGCTCCAGTCCCTTGCCCTTCAATGGCACCTCACCCTGCTCCAGCTTTTCCCCCAAGATCAGGAGTAAGACAGACTTCAGTCTCTCTACCTCTGGCCATTGTGCTGGAGATTCTAGTCCATGCCGTGAGGCAAGACAAAGAAATGAAAGCGTTCTAACTGTATTTTTCTCGGTTTCTGTGTTCTTGGTTCTCTGGCATCAAGAGAACATCAGGAGAGATGGCCAGCCAATTCTTAGAGTCAGCTAGCTGGCTCTCCTGGGAGGTTGCCTTTCACATGTAAACTAATCAATCCCAAGTCTGCACCACCACTCCTTTACTAACAGGACTGTCAATATTCCACAGCCCTAAGTGAACCAGGGCCTGGTACCAGTCAACCAGGGGCAGCACCTGTAGCCCAGAGCCCACTAAATTATTCAAGCCAGTCAATTTTAAATGGTTTCTCCTGTTTTGCCTTATCTTGACGAAAATAAAAGTTGTAGCATATGTTATCACCCTTGTGTCTTGTGTTTCACCAAACCTGACTAAAACAAATCCAGGGCATATTTTGAAATAGTTCTTCCCTCTATTTTATGCAAACTTACTGAGAAGTTTGCATAAAGGGGAAGGGGTCAATATTGTCCTCATTCCCTGGGCTTACACCCAGAGAGAAGACTAAAAACCTCCTTGAGGGAGAGACTGAAAAATCCCACCAGAATTGGCTCCAGATAACAATTTTTTTTTAAAGATTTATTTATTTATTTATACAAGCACTGGGTACAGTCGGAAGCACAGGAGGGTGAGAGAATTCACCAGAGCCAGAGAAGGGAACAGAACAGGTAGACTGATGAAACACACTGATGAGGGGAGCAGCGGGCACGCAGGAGAGGTCTGCGCGCCATGTGGGACCCTTGCTGGCAGCTCGGGATCGAACCGGCGCTGCAGAGGCTGCAGGCAGCCTCGCAGCCCAGCTCTCAACCGCTGCGCCATCAGGGGAGGACCTCCACATAACAATTTGAGTTAATTTCAGTGAAAAGTTTGAGTAGTTTAGTCCAGGACTCATGGGAAGGAGCTCTGGAATGACTTCCGGTGTGGCTGGATGAGCTGGTGTTTCATCCTGGGTTGTGCTTTGGGTTTTCATTGTTCTTGTTCCCTCCTATCCCTTCCAAGTGAACTTCCCTTCAAAGAACCTTTAACTCTTTCTCAGCAGAATTGAGAGGAAAGGGAAATCACCACCACATATAGGCCAAGGTGAAGAGCAGAGCAGGTCTGTAGAGATAGTGTAGTGGAGGAAGTGTCCTTTTCAAGTCTTAGGACTAGAAAGTTGTTGCTTGGGCTACAGTAGAAAGATCAGGCTTTGGGGGGAAAATAGACAAAATGACTCAGCCAAAGCTGTTTACATCTCCTTTGTGGTCTAGTTCTTGTGGGTACAAAAAAAGACATGTTACAAAACCTCCAACCAATTACAAGTTCATATCCCCAGCCACCTCCATTATCTCATTCTCACACACTAAGTCAATATTTCCCCTGCCCTAAGATGATCCCAGGCCCAGGTACCAGATAAGGACAGCCCTTGTGCCCCAAAGTCTGCTGGAGTTATTCAAATTAACCAGTCCTAAACTGCTTACCATGCCTTGCTTTCTTCACTGCAACTTCAGCACAGACTATCTTTCCCCTTGAGACTGCTCCTGTCTCCTGATCAGATCTGGTGCTTCCCCCTGTGTCCCTGCAGTTCTCTCGTGAACTGCAATAAATTCTTTATCACTGGCATTAGCTTCTGCAAACTTTGTATATCAAGATCTGTGCACAAATCACTTGCAACCACAAATGAAGAAACAGAACTTTTGTATCCCCCACCTCCATCTCATGAGCCTTCATGGGCCCAGATCAATCACCTAAACTGGTAAATTAACTATGCACACATCCCTTTTAACCTACATCCAGATCAAGCTATAGAGCATCTCCATCCTCTCAGACTGTTCTGGACTGTTCCTTTGTCCTCTTTCCCTTTCAATGCCCACCTGCCTGAGGTTATTACCTTCCTGACTTGTATTGGCATGTATTAATTTTGTCTGTTCTTTTTTTTAAAAAAAAGATTTATTTATTAATTTATACATACAAGAGCTGAGGTGTAGACCAGAGGTGCGGGAAGCTGAGAGGATTCACCAGAGACAGAGTAGAACAGAAAATAGAATAGGAAGTAGAACAGGAAGATCTCCTGAAAATACACTGCTGAGAGGAGTAGCAGGAGAGACAGGAGAGGTCTGCCACACCATGTAGGTCAGCTCCCTGACCAAGGATTGAACTGGTGCCACAGATAGCTTCATAGTGCTGAGACTTAACCCCTTGTGCCACCAGGGAAGCCCTAATTTTGTCTGTTCTTGAACTTCATATAAATGGAACCATGCAAATTGCACTCTTTTGTCCCAATTTAATGGGAGAATCATTGTACTTCCTCTTAGAAAAATTCTTCCCAGAAGTGTCCCTCCTTTGCACGGTAAGACCGCTAAACCTGAGAGCTTAGAATTACAGAGATGGGAAGCCAACATTTTACAGATGGATCATTTATTTAGGTGCCATCATGAATGGTGTCACTACCACTTCTATCCCTTAGTTTTCAGGACCCCTGTTTTCCTCCATAGGATTCATTTTGTCTCAGTAGACACACAGACACCCCCAAATTAAATGTTCATTAATTTTATAGATTTTTGTTTTCTAAGATTCATTTTCTCTACTTTATCTTTTTAAAAACAAGTTTAGTGAGGTATAATTAATATGCCATAAATACTATTTTAAGTTGCAGTTCAGTTTCTGTAAAGTTACAGAATCATGGAAGCACTGTTATCATCCAATTTTAAGACATTTCCATGGCCCCAAGAAGGTTAGTCCCTTGTACCCACTTGTAGTCGCTCATTTTATTTTAGTTAATTTCTTCTTTTTGTATTCCTTAGGTTTCATTTTGTTGTTCCGTATCTACCTATGTATTTCATGCTTAATTATGTTCATTCTTATTTATTAAAATAAGTATTTTAGGCTATGATAATCCCTTCAATCTCTACTTCATACATGCAGCACAGCTGGTACATGTACTATGTCCCATTTGGCAAGCCATGTAATTTTGTCTTTGAATTTCTCTTGGAGCCAAAACTCAGTTTTAAAATGTCTGTGACAATTGTAATTTTTCTAGTTTGTAATTAATTCCTAATTTTATTGTATTATAATCAGAGGATGTTGTTTGTATTTTTTCTTTTTATTGGCTGAATTGTGGTCTAATGAATGCATTTTATGATCACTCGGTAGGCATTTGCAAAGAGAGTTATTTTGTCTCAGTATAATTTCTCTGAAAAGAAGCATGTATTCCTTTTTACAACTGGGAGAAATATGTTATTTTACAAGTTAGTCCATGAAAGCCTGTACATAGTTGGGTTCTCCATGGGGGAGAGAGAGGGGTCTGATCGTCTGAAACAGAACCCCTCTGTTATAACTTCCAAGGCTTGTTGAGCCTCTACATGGAGACGCCAGCACGTAAAATGACAATCATCACATGCATGGACGTTATAGAAGTGTCCCTGCCCTCATGCCCTAGCACCGCTTTTTCAGTGGGAACTCAGTCTCTCAAGATGTCCTGCACCACTCCCAGGCTTCTGTCCCGTCACCACCCACATCCCAATTCTTGCTGGTTGACCTGTGCACTCGAGAGAGGTAAGAAAAGGGTCAACTGAGAGAAAGCATTTCCAGGCCTGAGCATCACACCAGTTTCTCCACCCACAGGACCCCAGGACCCGCAGGGGCGCTCAGCGGGGCAGAGGAAGGAGAGCAGGAAGTTCACCTGTTGCTGACAATGAGTCTCCCTGGGTGGATGTTGTTGGGCAGGGCCAGACTGGAGGTCATTTCCCAGGCGTCCACAAAGGCCACTCGGAGGTCAGCAAAGGCAGCTCGGAGGAGGCGGTTCAGCTGCAGGGTGAACCAGTCACTGCCGTACACAGACTTGTAGCCGGTGTTGGCCAGCTTGATGACCACGAGCGTGAGGGGCTCCCGGGCCAGCAGGGCGGCCACGGCCGCCCGGATCCCGGCCAGTCGTCGCGCAAAGATGGACGGAGGGAAGGTGGTGAAGTGGGCGCCCAGGCCCAGCACCACCACGGTGTGGGGACCCCCGGCCAGGCCCCCCAGCTCCCGGACCACGGAGTGCAGGGAGGCCACGGGCTTGCGGAGGCAGCGCAGGGGCCAGCCGTGCGCGCGCCAGTGCAGCACTATGTTGCGCGTGGGCTCCACGGCCATCAGGGGCCCTGTCTGATAGGTGACGTGCAGGTCCACTGGCTTCAGGGCTGGGGGGGAGGACGAGAGAGGAGGCTTAGGGGTCAGTGCAGGACTGTACTTCCTCCTTTAAAAAATACAGAAGATCGGGCCTCCCCGGTGGCGCAGCGGTTGAGCACTGGGTTGCGAAGCTGCCTGCGGCCTCTGCAGCGCCGGTTCGATTCCCGGCTGCTCCCCGGCCACCGGAGGAGGGTCCCACATGGCGCGCAGACCTCTCTTGCCGCCCGCTGCTCCCCTCAGCAGTGTACTTCGGTCCTTCTGCCTGCTCTGCTCCCTGCTCTGGCTCTGGTGAATTCTCTCACCCTCCTGGGCTTCTGACTGTACCCAGTGCTTGTATAAACAAACAAACAAACAAAAAAAAAACCCACAAATAAATAAATAAACATGCCTCTATTTAAATAAAATAAAATAAAAATACAGAAGATCTAACATCACTTTTCTCTAAGGACAGGAGTATCCCGTGACCCAATCACCTGATTTTGCTTTCCCTCACCTATGTTATTACCAGCGACCTCCTGCTGGCCAAATATGAAGGTCTATTTTGTTTACAGCCTTTCTGGGCCCTGTAGTATTTTGTCTTTTTGATTCACCTTTGGAAATCTGCTTTCTGAGGAGTGTGTCCTCTCTCTCTTTTAGGAGTTGGCGCCTTAACTCCGACGGAGGTTCCCAAAAACCACACGAAGCCAGAGATGCAAAAGCAAAAAGGCTTTATTGCTAGCTTAATCTAGGGCCCAACTCTGCCTGGGGTACTGACACAGCAGTCTCACCAGGTTGAGAGAGGGACCCCCTCCCAGAGCAACCAGCTGTTTTTGTACTTTGCTGACAGGATGCGGGGAATTTTCACACCTGGGGCAGGGTCCACCCTGACTGGATAGCTCTCATGGTGCCAGCTAGGTTTCGTTTACCCTTGTTTTGTGGTTTCTGCCCCCAAACAAAACTAGGGCACAACTGTGCCCTTCAAAAATGTGTATTCCTTAAAATGGCTGCTGTCTTGCCATGCCTAGTTCTTTAATATCTTACATCTCTAGTCTCCTTTCTGGCAGAGCGCTCCAACTATGATTCACCCATTGGCTCCCAACCTGGATGAAAACTCACCCCAAGTGAGAGCTTCCGGGTGATTCAGTTTATGTCCTGGCACCCCTATGGACCAGTGGCACCTGAAATCCAGTCTTGCTCGGTGTGCGCTAGTAGAAAACTAATGCACTTGCAGGAAAAGGCCCTTCCTTCCTTTGCAGAGTGCCCAGTTGCCTGCTGTGCTGTGTGCTGCAGGGCCATGTGGGTGCAGAGAGCGTCTGTTTCTATTTCATGGAAAGGCATCAGAGCAGCTAACAGAGCTCTAATTTTCCTGACCTTCTGTCATGAGTTTCTACCCATCTTAAGAAACAACCCTTGCTCAGGAAACTCACCAGGTCACCTTCCCATGAGCATAATTGCCCGCATGGGACTCTGAGAGGTCACATGAGGTTGCCTAAATAGAGAATGAGCTGGAATAGTGAATGAGCGCCTCCTTTTCCCAGTCCCACTGCACGCAGACTAACTCTCCTGAGACATTCAGGGCTTTGATTTCTCAAGTAGGAGGGTAGACAACATCCCACAGACCTCAAGGTCTGCAGGTGGCAGAAGCTAGTGTGTCTGATAATTTCTGTAAACAAATGGCAGCCACACAGAGGCAGTTTGTGCAAAGGCACAAAGCACTTCTCTCATAGCTAGGTAAGAAGGGGGAGTTGTGGGCTGGGGTGCTCCCCTCCATGAGAGCACAGAGCTACCCACTAAGTCCCACACACCTCTCCATGGGGTGCTGATGTTCATTTCCTTCCACATCCTTGGCTCTCCTGCTGCCCCTTTCCACACTAAAGCATATTCCTTAATCCATGTACCAGATGTTGTGGGCTCTGTATGCAAGATGGAGACTCAGGTGGGATTCACCCTGCATGATGTGCTCACCTCTTTTAACTTTTCACCTTGGACGAATAAATATCAAAACTGTCTGAAACTCTGACATCACAGTCCAAACTCATGTCTTCAAGTGCCTCATCCCTGGAAACCCCTTCTTCACCCCTTTAGCCCTGTATCAAGTGGTATAAAATAAAAATCTATCATCTTCTCCCACTCCTGTCCCTTGCTCCTGTATCCAGCCAGGCCCCCCAGTGACTTCCATTTTGAGTTCATTTCCTGGTTCCCACAGTTACAAAATTGTCAGTTTCCCCAATCTAATAGTTTCTTTATTTTTTTTAAAGATTTATTTTTTATTTATACAATAGCTAGGGTACAGGCCAGAGGTACGGAATGTGAGAGGATTCACCAGAGACAGAGTGGGGAGCAGAACAGGCAGACTGACCGAAGGCACTGCTGGTGGAGAAGGAGCGGCTGGAGCAGATCAGTGAGTGCCACACATCTTGGTGGTAGAAGCCAGAGGGCTTTGGGGCCAGGAGCCCAGGGCGACAAGGGTGTTGAGGGGATAGAACTGTAAGCAATTGTTTATAAGAGAAACAATCAGTGGGTACAGAAGAGGCTAAGACTGTGGGCAGGGAATAAGTGCTCCTTGTCTGCATTGTCACTTACCCAGATTCCTGTTGCTCTTCTTGGCCACCCAGATTGGAGCAATACCCTGAGGGAGGATCTTGTCTGTCACATTCCTCAAAAGAAACCATTCACAAGATAGGAGCCCATGCAGTGGGTGAGATAGAAAGGAATCCTGGGCAGAAGAGAAATGGGGATTTTTAGAAGAAAAGAAGTTCTCCAAGTCAAGAGCTTCCGTCTGAGGTCAGACCCCCTAAGACACCAGGCTGGAAGCTGGAGTTCAGGGATCCAAGTTCTTCAAAAAAATTTTTTTTTGACTTGTGGATTTCATCAGCGCAAAAAGCAGAATTGTTTTTAAGATGTACCTAGGATTTTGGTATAATTGAGGTATGGTAAGGCCAACAGATCAGATGACTGCTGTTGGAATGACAGCATGGAACTCACAGTTGCAAAGAGGTAGGGGCCTGGCACAGGGGCCAGAAGGGGGACCCTGGGCTTGGTCAGGAGACACAGAGAACCAGGGAAAAGTGTGGGAGGGAGACCTTTTTGTGACTTTTGCAGGAAGGCATGGAGGGCTCAGCAGCAGCAAACACCCGAGACGAGGTGAGAGCTGCATAGCCAGCTATGTGCCGCCCTGCCCTAAGCACTTTCCATACATATACTTATTTGTTTCTCACCACAAGTTATGAGGGAGGTACTTGACAACTGAGAAAAAGGAGGTGCAGAGAGGTTGCCAAAGATCACAGAAATCAAAGGTAACAAATAGTACCAGGTGGAGTGGGGATTTGAACGCAGGCAGTCTCACTCCTGAGACTGCTGAACTGTACCCCCCCACAGCATCGTGGGGTGGCTCCTGGTTGAACCTTAGATGTATTTCCAATCAACCAATGCAAGAAGGATATAAGGGTCTCCTTTTCTGACCAAAGGTAGCATAAAAATTGGTCTGGGAAGACCAGAGTTTCCTGATGCTAAATTCTGAAGTAGGACAGTGGGAACTCCTCCTCAGATAAAGAGCTGCTTAGAAACTCTGGGGAGCTGACATGTGGGTGGCGAGTCCAACTGTGGCATATGCTTGGCTCAGGTCTTCAGGCCGGTCTGCTCCCTCCTGTGCCCCTTGTGGATGGACCTGGAAGCAATTCTGCTAAGCGGAATAAAAAAAAAATAATCCATATTACTGAGACTTATAAAATGTTATAGGGCCTCCCCAGTGGCGCAGCGGTTGAGCGCTGGGTTGCGAGGCTGCCCGCAGCCTCTGCAGCACCGGTTCGATCCCCGGCTACTCCCCGGCCACTGGGCGAGGGTCCCACATGGCGCGCAGACCTCTCCTGCCGCCCACTGCTCCCCTCAGCAGTGTACCTCGGTCCTTCTGCCTGCTCTGCTCCCCGCACTGGCTCTGGTGAATTCTCTCACCCTCCCGTGCTTCTGACTGTACCCAGTGCTTGTATAAATAAATAAATCTTTAAAAAAAAGTTATAAACCAAATTTACTTTTAAAAAGTTAAAATCAAAAGATAAATAAAAATTAAAAAGTGATAATATTTGTGCTGTTTGGGTCCCCTTTGGCAGGACCCTCTTTGACAGGACCCTAGAGCAGCAGCCACTTCAACTGCCAGCCCTTAAGCCTAAGTGCCTCTCCCCCTCCCCATGGTTCCTTCTCACCTCCTTAGAGTGGATGTCACTTCACCTATACTCTGCCCCCTACTCAGTTGCCTTCTGGGAACCTGTTTTTTGCCTCCACCCACTACTTCCTTCCTACTGGAGACCAGATGCCCACATCTTAAACAGTGCCTCCCTCGCCCTTGGGGTATCTCCTGCCTCAGCCCAGCCCTGATCTCAGGGACAGGGCGGGGGGCTCACCTGAGCCAGTCTGTTCTCACTGTCTCTGCTGCCTCAACCTATCCTCTGTCCACTGCGGGAAGACTTGCTCCCCGGAGACGATGGGCAATTCTTGGTCTTTATTTTGCTTGGTTTCTGGACTGCAGTTTCTGCTCCCTCTCACTCACTGGGTTGTATCTATTCTCTAATTGTCACATCTCTTTGCAGGGGCCTCAAAAGAGTGGACGCCTATGTTTTGCCAGAGGTCCTGAGTTCACCTTCAGGCTCCAACTGAAGTGTCACCTGCCATGACCATCACAGGCCAGATGGGGCGCCCTTTCTCTGTGTCCTTGAAGCACTGAGTGCAGACTGCAGTTAAATACATATCACACGCCTACCTGTTTAAAAAAATCACATGCCTCTTCACTGAAAATTTGTAGAGGGCAGGGATGCCAATTTATGCGTCATTAGTCAGCATTAGTAGGAGAACTGGCAGCTTGAGGTACTCAGGAAACGTATTTAATGAACTAAGAGATGAATGAGTCATTCAGGGGTCAGGATTCAGAGGTTGGGGTAGACATCCCAGATGATGCTGGGCCTCTTACCTTGCCAGCAGGGCCTCATCCTGCTGTGTGGTCACATTCCAGAAACATCCACTTGAACGTCTGACCAGGGAGTTGCAGGGCAGGGTGGGGAGTCGAGCACAGAACCAGAGCTCACCTGAATCTTCATCTCTGTAATGACGGGTGGACGCTTCCTCCCCAGTTAACATGGGAGTCACATTGCAAGTCACAATTTCTTCATATCCTGAGGGTCTCCTGAAATAGCCCATAAAATCAACTGTGGCCCATTGGTCTCTCCAGATCCCCTGCAGAACCGCAACTGCCTCGCTGGAGTGGATCAGCCGCACTTGCACCTGGGCCTTCCCAGCCCTGAGCAGGGGGGAAGGACAGCAGGTAGGTGCCATTCTCCAGATCCCGAACGTTCCCAGCAACCCCTGCCTTCAAGTCTGGACCCAGAAGCTGTGTCCGAAACAGATGCCCGCTGTGGGTCTTGGGTCGGCCCCGGTGGTCTCTGGCCACCAGGATGGCCTCCAGGGAGTCTCCCAGGGCATAGCTGGCCTGGGCAGGACCCTTCAGGTGGTAGGTGGAGGTCAGGGGGCTGGTGGGGGCCAAAAGGTCTCTCCGGTCTCTAGGGTTTGGAGGCCAGTACAGAGGATCAGCCACATCCGAGAGCTTCTGGGAGAGAGAACTGGAGGACTTGTAGTCAGGGCGGGGCTCTGGGAGAGGAGTGACAGCATCAGGCCAGAAAACCCTGATGTACAAGATCTGTGGGCAGAGAAAGAAGAACCTATCAGTGGTTTGTGTCTTTTCATCTTTCTCAAGGGAAGGGATTTTCAATTTACCATAGTCCTCCTGGGCCTGGTGGGTCTCGGGCAGGAATCCTCCCTGCCCTGTCTCATGCTGCTTCTGACACAGCTGCTGTCTGGCCACCACCACGCACAACTGCATACTCCATCTCTGGTTTAAAACCATAAGCCTGTGAGAGTTGCTAAATCCCACAGAGCATAAATAGTATCTCCGACTCCTGGTCCCACTGGTTTCCAAGCCACTACCTTCTGACTGTATTCCTGCTGCCGCCACCAGAGGGACCCTCCTGAGTTCCTCT
Source organism: Talpa europaea (assembly GCF_964194135.1). Taxonomy (NCBI): domain Eukaryota; kingdom Metazoa; phylum Chordata; class Mammalia; order Eulipotyphla; family Talpidae; genus Talpa; species Talpa europaea. Next base: position 81,137,066 of record NC_140079.1, on the reverse strand, counting down.
GAGCCAGTCCACTCCCAGTCTCTGGCTCTCCACACCCTACAAGTGAAGGAGGAAGTTTGAGAAACAATGGGTTGGAACTAGGAGGGGTCCCCTTAAGCCCAGGTGTCCTGAATTCATTTATCAGCATGATCAAGAAACAACTGATTAGAAGCGGGAATTCACCCCCCACCCTCACCCCCCAGCCCTAGGTCCATTTATCAGTCTGAGTGGAGAATAATTGTGGACCAGGAAGGTGCTCCCCAACTCAATTAAAAATGAAATATTTAGAATACCAACATAATAGCATAATAGTAATGAACTACAGCTGGTTCCAGAAGGGAGGTCAGGTAACTTTTGTTAGGGGGAAAAGGGTGTCCTAAAGCTAATTCCATACAGGCTTTGTGGACTCCACCCCCACCCCAGGCCAAAGCCAAAGACACTGGGAACTCTAAATCCCATCACCACCAAAGGGAAGGTAGCTGGGACCTGAGGGTGGGGTTAAGCAGCCAGGTGGATATAAAAGGCAGACACGTGAGCTTTGGGGGGGGTCCCCCATTTTGGCTCTCCACCAGCTAACAGCGTCTGGCCAGCTCTGAGAGTGACTTTGGGTTTCCGGGTCGTCGGATCGGGTAGGACGCATTAAAGACTTTATTTCCCTATTTTCTCCCTGAGTTGTACATTTTCCTTATTTCCTTTTCCCTTGTAAATAAACCTTTTATTAACCTTTTGTGTGTGCCTGTAGTGGAGTATTCATAAGTCCCTTTTAAGCGTGCGGGTGAGGACCCACAGCCAGGAGCCCGTTCAATATCGGGGCTGCTCTATATCACTTTGGAGTCAGTGGACCTTGGTAACGCAGCCAATCACCGAGAGAGATACAATGTGGTGACACCCAATGGCCGAACCCCCTCTCTTTGCCCACTATACCCATATAAACACCTACTTTTTGCCCCCTCAGAGGCTACCCATTCGGGACCCCTCTCTGCTTAGAGAGTTTTCCTGTCCTTCCTCTTGCCTATCAATAAATCTCTTGCTTTTCTGTCACTTTGATCTCGGCATTGAATTATTTCCTTGCCAAAGACAAGGACCGAGAAAGAGCCAGTCTGGGGTCCTTGGACTCTGGACTTGCTCTCTAAACCCCAATTCACAAGTCCTCTCTCTGGACACCAAAACCTATCCTCCTATTTCCTTTCTCCCCAGTTTCTACCATCTCTGTCTTGAATTTAGGAAGATTTCCTTTACACAAGAAGAAGGAGCTAGAGGCCCACTTCAGGGAGCAGTCCATGGGACTGGACACATGGGGTCCAGGAGTTTCTTTCCATAAGAGGCAAAAGAGGCAAACAGGAAAGAGATGCAAAAGAGAATGATAAGGAAGAGGCTGCATAACTGCAGGTAGAAGGGGGTGTTGAGGAGGAAGTGAACCGGGACTCCAAATATCTTTAACGTCCCACAAAAGATCCAAGTCTTGCCTTAACACTAACCTTAGCAGTCTTATCTCATGGGAAACATATCCTTAAGGTTTAAAATCATGGCACAAATGCCCAGCAATTCCCCCCAAAGAAATTGATCCAGTTTAGTGACTCCTCAGGATTTGACGTTCTCTAGCATTTGTCTATCCTGCATCTGACTTGCTCTTGGATCACACCTTGGAGACTCCCTCACTCAACCTTTCCTCATGACACACATTAGGTGCGGGACACACTCTCCCAGCCATGCATGAGGAGAACACCAGTCCAGGGCAGGGTGGCCTAAGGGGTTATGACTCCAGTCGTATCAGCAAATGCCACCTCGGGCTCCTGAGCAGGATCGTGCTCCTAAGACTGATGCCCTATTCTGAACTAGCGCTTCTGATGCAATTCCTCGCTCCTGTTTCAGATGGAGAACTAGAATTAAGAAAGGATGCTTAAGGAAATATTGCCAGTCTCACCAGACTAGTCACAACAATGCCACAAACCTATTCTAGGTTAAATGGTGAAGAGTTTGAACTAATGGCAGGGAAAAAGGAGCTATAAAGGCAACTCAATTTGAAGAGATTTGTTATTTAGCTTAATGTAAATGATTCGTCTTTTGCAAAGACATCTATTTATGTCTTTGACTTGAAAATAGATTGTTGTAATATTTCCTGTTGCCCTCCCTCACCCGCAGTCTAGCAGACAAGGGAGCAAAGCCACCTTCATAGACTTAAAATGTGAATGGAAACCAGCCTGCGGCTTAAGCAGGAATTTGCTGCCCGAAGGTCAAGCCAGTCCTTTCACACCCACTGATGGCCATGGAGCCAGGTAATTAACAATGGGTACCTAGCCTTTGTATCTCCGCAGTGCCCACTTTAGAAAGGAAGAAGTTGGGCCTCCCCGGTGGCGCAGCGGTTGAGCGCTGGGTTGCGAAGCTGCCCATGGCCTCTGCAGCGCCGGTTCAATCCCCGGCTGCTCCCCAGCCACAGGGGGAGGGTCCCACATGGCGCGCAGACCTCTCCTGCTGCCCACTACTCCCCTCAGCAGTGTACTTCGGTCCTTCTGCCTGCTCTGCTCCCCGCTCTGGCTCTGGTGAATTCTCTCACCCTCCCGCGCTTCTGACTGTACCCAGTGCATGTATAAACAAAACAAACAAACAAATAAATAAATAAAAACATGCAAAAAAAAATTAAAAAAAAAATAGAAAGGAAGAAGTTAAATCCTGCATTGCGTTTCTTTAACATCAGCCTACTTTTAGCTTGGGTCAACTGAGGGCTAGAGCCCCTCCTAGTAAACTATATAAACTAAATTCAAACTTGTCTTTAATGGAACTGTAACAGGGTGGTCCCCAGGAAAGGGGGAGGTTCCAGGTTTCCTGCCCCACCCAAATGGAGGATGGAGCTGAGCAGGGAGAGAAGAAGCTGCAGAGGAGACTGGGGAAGGAAGGAAGCAGGATGGAGCCAGAAGGAGACCTGCAGGAGGCACATGGAGCCGAGAGACACATGAAGAAACTGCGCTTGCCTTTTGGTCGTGGACTGGGTGACACAGATGTGGGCGAGGAGAAAAATCTGTCAGGCTGTTTCCTAGGTTCAAGTTTTCACTTTGGGTTATCTAATAAACTCTTTAACTATCTTAAGATTTATTTTTGGTTAACAAAGTTTTCATTTGCTTTTTCCCCTATTTATTTTTGGGGAAACATCTTATTGAAGGATTCAACTTTTTCTCAACGGAACCGAGGAGAAAAGGAGACTTCTACATATGGAAGGGGGAGTAAGGGGCCCTTAGAGACAAGTGGCCCCCATTTTAAGAACTTGAAGGAGCAGGTGAGTTGGAACAGAAATAGAACAGAGAGATAAGCACAGACAACTTAGGCTTCCATCTTGCCTTCAGTCTTGGGGCAATGTTTGGATTCCCTTGCAGCTACCCTGACCAGATATAATGTGCTCACAATGTACGCTGAGGACTTGTCTCACCACATCAGTTTCTGGATTAGAAAAAGGGAAATGGAATGGCGAAATGAAGAGCTTCCCTCAGCCTCCCTCTCCTAGATGAAAGTGACTGGTTCGAGCTCAGTGGTGCATATGTTAGGGGGAAAGGATGTTAACACACACACAAAAGTGGAGATAGGAATACTTAACACAGATTGCAATGGCTGCTCCCAGAACCACAGTCTTGTGCCCTTTGAACTGTCTGATGAGCAGGTCTGTGGAGGCCTGGAGTTGTTTACTAGACATCTGGTATGTGATCAAGACTCTGGGTAGATGAAAGAGTAAAATTAGAGTGATAGCATGAACACAGTGAACCAAGAGTTTTCTAACATTTCCTTCTCTCCTCCCCCCGACCCCTCCAGTAGCACCAATTTGGACAATTACCAGTGATGAGAGGAATTTTGTAGATGTTTGGGCATCCAGTGAAGAAGTTCCAGCACACCCTTGGAGCAATTATGGTTCATCAGTCCTATTCATGTTCACAAAAAGACAAAACTTGTCTGAGAATATTTATAACAGCTTTATTCATAATATTTCCAAGTTGAAAAAAAGACAAATATCTACCAATGGAAGATGGTATGGTCATTGAAAGGTTCGGAGCGGTAAAGAAAAGGAGAGCCAGGCTAAATTTCTCAAAGGAAGGGAAAATTTATTGTGCCTTGGGCGGACCTCACAGACCCCAGACCTCACGGACCCAAGATGGGGGTCTGTGAGGCCGCGCCCATTGTGGAGAGAGACGTCCCCTTCATAGGATGAGGAGAGGTTAGGCAGGAAAACTGGGTTGGGTGGCAGGGATGGGGGGTGGGGGGAACAGGTTTAGGCGGAACAAAGTTGTTTTTCATGGAGCTGAGTTAGTTTTTTTCTCCTGTTTATGACTTCTGTTTCAGTTTGATGGTATCAGTGGTCCTGGTGTCAGGGTAATCTTGTATTTCTATGTGGGCTTCCTCATTCCTGGCCCCCGCATCAACCTTTCAGTCATACGATTGAAACAGTTAGGCCATAACAAGGAAACAACTATCTTAAATCCAACAACACGAATGAATTTCAAAACATCAGGTTGTAGGAAGAAAACTAAACACAAAAGTCACATATTAGATGATTCTATGAATAAGAATTTCTAGAAGGAACAAACTAACTTACGGTGATAGTAGTCAGAATAGCACTTGGCTCTGGAGGGAGGGTTTGATTGGAAGGGAGCATAGGGAAAGGGTTTAAAAAATGTTAAGGTGTTCCAAAAATGTCCTTTAACTTGAATTGGGTTATGGTTATATGGGTATAGACATTTGTCCAAATTAATTATACACCTAAGAGCTTTGCACTTGGCTATATGTGATATCTCAATAAAAAAGGAAAAATAAAGACTAGAGAAAAGAAAAATATGCATATTCTTATAATTTATAACTAAGTTCTAGAAAATATCAACATGGTAGTGGTGCATGGGGTAAGAAAAAGGGATATGAAAATATACTAAAGTACTTGCATTGTTCAGGGTAAATATAAAAGAGAGCCTCAAATCCTTCTTCAGGCACAGATATATGTCCCTGCTTCCTTGCAGGGTATTTCAACAAATCTGCCTTGTCAGTTCTCCAAAACAAACACACACACACACACACACACACACACACACGCGCGCGCGCTAAGAAAGTGTTTCAAAGTCTTCCTTGAACTTTCTGCACTAAGAGGAGGAAAGAGGTTCAAACTGGGAGTTGAGAGGGTCCCAAATGCCATGACTGGAGGAGGAAACTGGTGAAAGGCTGAAGAGGAAGAGGAACTTTGAGATCCAGAGTTTACATAGGAAAGTGTTATTTCTATTCCATTTCCAAAATCTATCCACATTTTCTGATTAGATAAGAAAGATCATTTACAAAAACTCCAAAAACACATTAGTGTTTCAGCCAGAGTCCAACAGGAGGACAGAAATCACACATGTTAACAGAGGGAATTTAACATAAAGAATGGCTAACTGGATTTAAAAAAAAAAAAAAGCTGTTTCTAGAACCTGAAAAGACAGAATAAGAACACAAAATGTCAAGTAGGTGTTGGGAGCCAGGAGCTTGCACTCCTGGGGCAGCGGCCCTGAGGCATGCCACCCCCGCCCAGTGACCTGAGGTGGCCTCGGTCACTCCCTCAGGAGGCATAGAGAGAGGATGTCTCCCCACTGTGACCTTCAAGCTGGAACATTGAACATAATCTGGCCACAGGCGTGGAGTTTCCTGACATTGTTACAATGGCTGGCAACTCCTAATACCAAGAAGCTGTTACCAACCCATCAGCCTTACCCTGCCCTCCCCTGAGCTAGAGAGTGTATAAATAAATGTCCTGCACCAGAACTGGGTGGGGTCATGTCCGCTCTGCCACAGCACTCCCCCACCCCCACCCCACAGCCCCCTCCCTCCTAGCTTTCACTAACATGTCTGATTCCTGTCTTTCCTTAATCTCCTACCGTCCTCCCTCAGATTCTGCTTGACTAGGCAGGTCCCTGGTATATGGCATGCAGGTAGCAAGTGCAGGAAGCAGCTACCAACCTGGCCTGAGGGAGCCAGTGGGAGCAAGTGAAGATGTTATCGTCCTGGGCAGCACTAATGTTCTACACGAGTGTGTCTTTCCACGATGTCAATCTAACTGCAGTTTCTGCAACTAACAAACAAATGGGAGGTGACACATGACCAATGAAAACTCACCAGCCTGACCATCAGAGTGAGCTGGGGATTTCACACAAGGAGCTCTATCCGTGAACAGTCACACTTAACGCCACTGCAAGGCTAACATTCTCAGACACTGTCAAAATTAACTGTTAATGAACAAAAGTCCAGGCAGATGAGAGTGCTGGTCCAGTCGGGACTGCGGTATTTTCAGGAGTTTGTTATGTTGCGACTGTGGGCTTCACCCCTGCAGCAGTCAACAAAGTAATGTCTTCCTCTGTCTCACCAGATAAGCTTTCCATTTTCTTTCTTTTTCCTTCTAGGTTTAGCAAACCCTGTCTTTTTTTTTTTTAAGATTTATTTATTTATGCATATAAGAACTGGGGTGTAGGTCAGAGGTGGGGGGGGGATGTAAGACAGGATTCACCAGAGACAGAGTGGAGCAGAACAGGCAGACTGACTGAAATACACTGCTGAGGGGAGCAGCGGGTGAGACAGGAGAGGCCTGTCGTTCCATGTAGGTCAGCTCCCTGAAGGGGTATCAAACTAGTACCAAAATGGCTGCCGGCAGCTTCTTAGTGCTGAGACTTAACTCCTTGCACCACCAGGGAGGCCCTGACTTTTCACATTCCAAGGGCAAAGAGCCTCACTATAAAGGCAACATCAGAATCTCTGACCACCAGATCCTGGCGAAGGCAAGCTGGCATCAATCAGAATACAAGACGGACATGCTGACCCTTGCCCACGTCCCCTCTGCTCCCTTGTTACTCTGGATAAACACCCCTGCCCTCTACCATAGAGCAGGACAGTGGCCTTTCTAACACGAGACTGCTTCCCGCCTCAATTTGTTAACAAGTTAAATTACTTTCCTCTTCCTCAAACTCTGTTTCCTTTTATTGGCCAAGGGATCCCAGACAGACCGGCATGCCGGTATCTAGGGAGCGGTCAGAGCAGCAGACTGCTTCCCGGCCTGCCCCTGGATTGAGGGACAGCGCCTCAAGGAATGGATTTGTGTAGAGATGTGTTGGGGTTTGAATGGTGTCCAGCTGCCAATTTGATACTTTTTTTAAAGAAGCTTTCTGGGTCAATGTTTCTGGTTGTTCTGATGAGGTTCTAATAGTCCATTTGGGTGCTGACTTACTGCCCCTAAGTGGGTTTATACTTTGACATTGGTGACTCCATTTTATAACTGACCTAAGTTACTTTGATCATAGCTTATTAAATAGTATTAACTATTTGAACAATAAAATGTTTTTATCAGATAGAATGATGAAAAGTTACAAACTTAGAGGAAGGATCCTGTGAAAATAAAATTCAGAAGTCTGGGGAGGGACTTAGGTGCTTTTGCAAGTACTGGTAAAACCTCAAACTGAATTCAGCTTCTGTTCTTGGAAAGAATGTAAGCGAAACATTGCCTGTGTTCAGTCTTGCTAAGACCCATCTATCTGGCTGCACCACTCCACCCTTAGTTCTCAGCAGTCCCCATTCAGGGAGTTGAGGTCGGGGGGAATCCAGAAAACTCCACCTTTTACCATTGAGTTAGCTATGGGCATCACCCATAGTTGGTTATGAACATTTCTAATTGATAGGCCTATTATCAATAGGCTAAGATTGACACAAAGCACTTAGAGTCACAAGAAAAGCACTCTATTTTCAAGAATATTTCACTCAGCTGCACAGGCATGGAGTTCAAGTCCAGTCTTTCTCTAGAAAGACATACACAGGGCCCTCTCCCCAGCACAATGCTTTGTCTCTGGACATCAGTAGAAAAGGCTTTCCGGTGAGTAGGAAGAGGAAGTTATTACTCTTTGGGGGTTAGGACCGTACTGTTCAATCCACTGGCTTGGAAGTTGCATCTCAATGTTCCTTTTACAGGAACAGATGCTACCAGTGTGCAGAAGGCTGCGGAATCTTGGAAGAACAGGACACAAACAGGAAATCCCGTAAGAAGCAGACAGGGACAGCAAGTCTATCTCTTTCAGCCAACTAAAGATTTCCTTGAGATTTATATCATCCCTGGACATCCCTGTTTCTCAGCTTAGAGTGCCCTAGAATGGTCTATGCTTGTCTAATCCACAATCCTCTTTGAGAACTCAGCTCAGGTATAGCCCTTCATGGAATTCATCCCCAACTCCCAAAGACTGCCTTTCTGGTATAGTCACAAAGCTCACCTCTATTATAGTACTTACCATATGAAACTGTAATTACCACTTACCAGGGGCAGCTTAATCACAGTTTTTACTTTCAAGAAACAGAAGCTAATTCTGGTTGATTAAAGGGAAAGAGGTATTAATAAAAGGATTCCAAACAATTGCTAAGAGATGGGAGAAGCAGGCCTGAATGATGTTTCCTGAAACTACACCCTTATACCATGCTCAAAAATGCCTGATGAGATGCCTCCCGCCCCACCACCACCTGGCTGAGCAGTAGGATAAGTTCCTGCTATTACTTACACCAAGATAACATTTCTGTGCCAACAGCTTGGCTTTACAAGCCCCACCACTACTGAAAGCGAGGTGTCTCTGACACCACCCTCACCAGCAAAATGGATTCTTTCTGGACCTCTTTTTTCAAGTTACTCATGTCTGAATTGAAGGGTGTGATATTATGGAGGTCAGAAGAATAGAGGGTTTCAGAAGGAGTGGTCCATGCTGTCAAATGATGATGGGAAAAAAAATCCAAAGATAAGGATTGAAAATTGTTCATTGGAGGGCCTCCCTGGTGGCACAGCGGGTTGAGCGCAGAGCTGTAAAGCTGTCCACAGCCTCTGACGCGTGGGCTTGATTCCTGGCCGGCCAGGGATATACCCACATGGCACGGCAGACCTCTCCTGTCTCGCCCACTGCTCCCCTCAGCAGTGCTTTTGGTCCATCTGCCTGTTCTGTTCCCTGCTCTGTCTCTGGTGAATCCTCTCACCCCCACACCTCTGACCTGTATCCCAGCTCTTGTATAAATAAGTAAATCTTTTAAAAAAAATCATTCATTGAATTTACCTTCAAGAGGGTCCTCAGTTACCTTCCTGAGAACAGTTTTGGTTGATTGAGGGGAAGTACGTTGAGAGGTGAAAAGGAGGAAAAGAAACTGAGGAGGCAGCTTTTAATAATAGTAATATTATAGCTTAAAGTGGTTCTCACTGGCCAAATCTGGGGTAGCTTGAGAATAAAAATAAATGATGATAATTGATTGCAGACAATAGAATGATGAGGCCATACTGATATAAGTAAATGAAACATCAAACTAAGAAACAAACAAATGGGGAGTGGGGAGGAGCTCTGCCAACTCATAAATACCTGTAGAAGGAATGGTGGATTGAGAAGAATCACTTTTGCAGTTGCCAAAGTCATAATGATTTGAGGTAAAACATACCAATGTATGCTAAATGAAGCTTAGCCTATAGATGAAAGATGAGGAACATGGTGTTTACATACCCTCAAATATCTCCCCTTACTAATTGCAAAGGAAAAACAGTAACCTCACCATGAAAAAGTCTAGTGGACACCCCTTTAGCTAAGTTATTAAATGAAAATCACCAACATTGGGACTAACTAGCATTGTGTGCTATCTGATAAGATGAACTGATAAAACACTATACTACTCCTTCAGTGTTGATGCCAAAAAATGCATAACCTGAAATTAATCATTAGGGATCGCAGACAAACCCAAATTACAGACATTCTACAAATGGCTTATACACATCAAAAATTTCAGAGTCAGGAGGAAAAAAGAAAGGCTGAGGATAAATGGAAACTAGAGACATGTGACAAGTAAAAGCAATGCATGACCTTCATTTGGATCCTTAACCAGAAAAAATAATATCTATACAGGATGTTATAAGGATAATTTCTTTATTTTTTTAAACGTTGGTTTTATTTATTTATTTATTTATTTATTTATTTATTTATTTATTTATTTATTTATTTATTTATTTATATAAGCACTGGGTACAGTCAGAAGTGTGGGAGAGTGAGAGAATTCACCAGAGCCAGAGCAGGGAGCAGAACGGGTAGACAGACAAAATACACTGCTAAAGGGAGCAGCGGGTGGCAGGAGAGGTCTGTGCGCCATGTGGGACCCTCGCCCGGTGGCCGGGGATCAAACCGGCGCTGCAGAGGCTGCGGGCAGCTTCGCAACCCAGGGCTCAACCGCTGCACCACCAGGGAGGCCCCTATATGGACAATTTCTTAAATTTTAATGTGGATGGTAGGCAAGGTTTACCAATATTAAATTTCCTGATTTTGAAAATTATACTCTGGCTACATAAGAGAATACTTTTGTCCTTAAGAAATTCATACCAGGGCCTCCCCGGTGGCGCAGCGGTTGAGCGCTGGGTTGCGAAACTGCGCGCGGCCTCTGCGGCGCCGGTTCGATCCCCGGCTGCTCCCCGGCCACCAGAGGAGGGTCCCACATGGCGTGCAGACCTCTCCTGCCGCCCGCTGCTCCCCTCAGCAGTGTACTTCGGTCCTTCTGCCTGCTCTGCTCCCCGCTCTGGCTCTGGTGAATTCTCTCACCCTCCCGCGCTTCTTACTGTACCCAGTGCATGTATAAACAAAACAAACAAACAAACCAGCAAACAAATAAATAAAGCATGCCTCTATAAAAAAAAAAAAAAAAAAAAAAAAAAAAAAAAGAAATTCATACCAAAGTGTTATGGGGAAAAGACACATGGCATATGCAGCTTCTTCTCAAATAATTCATAAGAAAAGAAAATGCTAAAAAAAAGTGAAAGTTCTGGGTGTAAGGGCAAACATTTTTAAAATAATTTATTTATATATATATTTTTTACATCAATTTTTTTAAAGAAGTGGGGTACAGGCCAGAGTCGTGGAGGGTGAGAAGATTCGCTAGAGACAAAGTGGGGAGCAGAACAGGCAGATCTATTGAAATACGCTGCTGAGGGGAGCAGCAGGCAAGTCAGGAGAGGTCTGCTGTGCCATGCGGGTTGCTCCCCAGGAGCCCTGGGATAGAACTTGACCCGCAAATGCCTGGGACAGCCTCACAGCGACATGCTCAAGCCCATGCGCCACCCGCGAGGCCCCTCATTGTTTATTTTTGCACAGTGTTTGCTTTCTCCTCTCAGTTCCCGTAAAATAGGTGGTAAGTCCTGGGATAATACTCTCCTGTGAATCACTGTTGTTCACAGTGCCATTTGTGCTGCGCTCCTCTACACAATTCCTGCCGCCTTCCATGCAGCAGCCTCAGGACCCGCAGGGGCGCTCAGCGGGGCAGAGGAAGGAGAGCAGGAAGTTCACCTCGTTGCTGACAATGAGTCTCCCTGGGTGGATGTCGTCGGGCAGGGCCAGACTGGAGGTCATTTCCCAGGCGTCCACAAAGGCCACTCGGAGGTCAGCAAAGGCAGCTCGGAGGAGGCGGTTCAGCTGCAGGGTGAACCAGTCACTGCCGTACACAGACTTGTAGCCGGTGTTGGCCAGCTTGATGACCACGAGCGTGAGGGGCTCCCGGGCCAGCAGGGCGGCCACGGCCGCCCGGATCCCGGCCAGTCGTCGCGCAAAGATGGACGGAGGGAAGGTGGTGAAGTGGGCGCCCAGGCCCAGCACCACCACGGTGTGGGGACCCCCGGCCAGGCCCCCCAGCTCCCGGACCACGGAGTGCAGGGAGGCCACGGGCGTGCGGAGGCAGCGCAGGGGCCAGCCGTGCGCGCGCCAGTGCAGCACTATGTTGCGCGTGGGCTCCACGGCCATCAGGGGCCCTGTCTGATAGGTGACGTGCAGGTCCACTGGCTTCAGGGCTGGGGGGGAGGACGAGAGAGGAGGCTTAAGAGAATTAATACAGGACATGCACCATCCTCTTGTGCAAATAAAAATCTTAGTTCCAACTTTGCAGGACATCAGCATTCTGTCCCTAAACCCTAAAGCTGCCTCCCTTCACCAAGCTTTCAAGGTTGTCAAGAATCTCACCAGTATCCATTCAGTTTGTTTTAGTTCTCTTTGGCATTTGACTTCTCTGTGCCTGTTGACCTTTTTCTAAAAACCTTCATTTCTTGCCTTTTGTTTCTCATTTTTCTACCTTTCTGGTTATTTTTTGCTCAGTTGTTTGTGTCCTGTTTTCCTTGCACTCTGTAAATGGAGGCATCCTTAACTTCTATCACTAACATCCACTTTTCTTTATCAGTTACCTGAGGAATTCATTCACTTGTATATCTTCAATTTTTGTTTAAGGTCTGATGGCTTCCTGAATTTTGATTCCACATTTTCAATGGCTTTATTAACATTTTCCCTCCAATGGTTCCCCATTGCCTGAACATTTTATACATTGCCTTGATAAATGAATCTAGCATTTCTGCACATATCTTTCTCTCTGCTTCCTGAACTTCCCTCTGTTTTCCCACATCAGTCAGCTATAGTTTTTTGGTGACATTACAGTGTTTTATGTTTTTTTTAACCTCTCCATGAGGAAACTTTCAGTCACATCTGATGCCTCTCTCTGTGAAATATGCTGGAGGGGAGGGGGCGTCCTGTGGGAATAGGACAGAGCTCTCAGACTTCAAAAGACATCAGTCACCTGGAGGACGTGTTAAAACACAGACTGCAAAGCTCCTTTCCAGAAGTTCTGATTCATAGGGTGGGGCCTGAGGCATTGCATTCTTTTTTTCTTTCTTCTTTTTTTAAAGATTTTCCATCTATGCATACCAGAACTGGAGTACAGGCCAGAGGTATGGGGGGTGAGAGGATTCACCAGAGACAGAGTGGGAAACAGAACAGGCAGACTGACTGAAATATACTGCTGAAGGGAGCAACAGGCAAGTCAGGAGAGGTCTGCTGCGCCATGTGGGTAGCTCCCTGGCTGGGAATCCAACTTGCGCCAACAGGAAGGCCCAGAAGTCGCATTCTTAACATGCTTCCAGGTAATATGGATGCTTCCAGTCTGGGCAGCACATTTTAAAGACCAATGTGATTACTGTAGAGCAGTAGGGTCCCCTTGAGGGTTGTCGTCATACATTTACATAATTTTTGACATGTCAGTGAACTGTGTTTATAGTTTCATAATTATGTAAACATTCTTCTTTTCATAGTTAAAACTAGCATCATGATTTTTTTTTTTTTTTGTACAGTAATTTCTCTCTTTCTCTTTCTCTTCCATTGGTGATATCATAAATCAGTGATAAAGATGTCTTTGGAGACTCAATCTCTATGGCAAGGGAAATACCAGCAAAAATAAACACTTGTGACTAACTCAAATCAAAACATTTACACAGTGAAAGGAAATATAAGTAGATTAAAAATACACCACTTAATGGAAGAAACGATCCACAACCAACAAGGACTAATATTCAGGATACACAAGACATGTTTTCAATTTAACAATATAAAAATCAATTTCAATTGGTAAATAGGCAGCAGATTTGAATAAGCAATTCTCCAAAGAGGATATGCACAAAGGAAGGAGATTTATGGGGAAATGTTCAATATCACTTTAAATAAGGGAGATGTATGTCATAATGATGTCATCTCACACTCATGAGAATGGCACATGTTAAGAAGACCTCCACCAACAAATGCTGGAGAGAATGTGGAGAAAGAGGAACCCTACTGTACTGTTGGTGGAAATATAAACTGGTGCAACCATTATGGAAAGCAGTCTGGATTTACCTTAAACATCTAAATGGAAATACCGTGCATCTAAATGGAAATACTGTAGCTAGAAATACCTAGCTATCCCATTCTTGGGCATCTATCCAAAGAATATGAAGCACAAAACCCCATGTGTTCCCCAATGTTCACAGAAACACTGTTTACAATAGCTAAGGCATACAAGCAGCAAAATGTTCCATTATTTGATGATTGGATCAAAAAGATGTGGGCTATCCACACCATAGAGTACTATAGGGTGAAATGCGTCATTTCAACAAAATGGAGGGGGTTTCAGAGAATTATGTGTAGTAAAGCAAGTCAGAATGACAAAAGCAAATTCTGGATTCATAGCAGACAATAGAAACAAAACATCCTGAGGGCTCTGAGGTTAAGAAGGAGGGGGAGGGGAGGGGAACTGGGGATACCAAGGATGGTGACAAGGGAAAGAAACAGAGCATTTGATTCTCCTCCCCCCAAAATAAATACATTAAAAATCAAACACACGTCAGTCATAATGACAGATTGAAAATAATAATAATAATAGCAATGAGAACAGTCAATGTTTTTCTCCAGGTGTGTTCAGTTGCACAGGTAGAGCTGCAAAGAGGCAGAGGGTAGAATGAGCCAGACTATCACCAATATTACCACATAGTCGATTCCTTCTAATCATTCTGGATTCAGCTCAAATGAAATTGCCTCAGATGCACCTTCCCTGACCACTTTATCTTCTGCCTCCTTATCATCTTTCACTTTCATATTCTTTTTTTCTCAGAGGACTTTACTCTATGTGGAATTTTTCATGTATTTATTTTTTGACTTGTTGCTAAGTCTTTTCACTAGAACTTATGCACAACAACATAGGAATCTTAACTATTGTTTTGTTTTGTTCGCTACATATTCCTAGAACCCAGAGTAGTGCCAGGACATCAGAGGTCCTCCATAAATGTTTATTGAAAGGGAGGGAGGGAACTGGAGGTGGGGGGGAGGAGGGAGGGACGGAAGGAAGGGAAGAGAGGGGTGGAGAGGAAAGGAGAGGTGGAAGGAAGAGAGGGAGGGAGAAGGAAGGGCTGAGGTGGGTGGGGGAACAAATTTGAACTTTATGTCCTTTGCATTTTAATTTTAAGAGAGTAAATGGGGATTTTATTTAGAAACTAAATGGAGACTCTTTTTGTGTTAACTGAAATTATATGAAAGTGTTTTCAAAACTGTCATTTGAGTTCATTATGTAGCTAGGTCTCCTCCATTTTGCAAGGGGGGAAAAGCTCTCGTAGACTAAAAATTAGGTATAAGTGGAATTAAACTCTAAGCACCTTTGTTTTCTCTTCCCCCTACTCTCCTCCATGTGATTAATCCTTAACTGACTCCAACTGCATTCCCGGAAACTTGGAAAATTGATTGTTTTTTAAAAAAATAAAATTCTCTGTGCCCCTTCAAGGTATGATAGTGGCATCAGAAACAAACACCTGTTGATTTTATTGAGATTACACACTGCTGGGAAAGTCAAACATCTTGGCTCATGTTGCTTAGACTACCCAGCACCTCCTTGGACCTGGAAATGCAAAGCCCCACACTTCCCTCACATTCCTCCCCACCTTTATAATCACAGCACTCCCAACAGCCAGGAAGCCAGCCTCATTAGGGTGCTAATACAGTTTCCCTTGGTGGCCATCTCATATAATAAATTCCTCTGTGTAAAGGCACCAGCAAAAGACCCTTTGGTTGTTTACAATTACATAACCTCTGGTAAACTAACCTGGGAAGGAAGTTCAAGGGTAATTACTTCACCTTCCCAATAATTGCTCCACTGCTTTTGGAGAAGTCCTAAAAGAGGTAGCTGACCTTCCTCTTCATCACAAACTTAGAGGTCTTATCCCTTAAAGTCCACCCCATTCTCTTTTTCCGTAAGGCTACAAATGTCCTACCCCTCCCCTCATGGCCACTCACAGGGCACAGTGTCATGCAGGTACTCCCACCACTGCCGAAGAGTGGAGTCCCCCATCATATGGACCACACGGCCAGCCAGACAACCCAGGATGCTGTCGCTTGTGGAGAAGGAGCGGCTGGAGCAGGTCAGTGAGTGCCACACATCTTGGTGGTAGAAGCCAGAGGGCTTTGGGTCCGGGAGCCCAGGGCAACAAGGGTGTGGTGGGGACAGAGCTATAGGAAAGGGAAAAACAGAACAGAACAATTATTTATAATTTACACTATGCCAGGTACTCTTCTGCATGCTTTTACCTGTATTTTTTTCATTTAGTCTTTTTTTTTTTCCCAGTTACTTCTTTTCTTTTCTTTCTTTTTTAAAAATTAATATTTTATTATATATAATTCTTACATCATTTTTCATTTTTGCACAATGTATGCATTTTCATTTTGGTTATATTCCCCATACAATTGCACCCCCCCCCTTATTTTGACCCTAATCCTTTCTTTCCCCACCCCTCTTCCCCGTCCCCACCCCAGTGTGTCTCTGGTTTATAGTTGCTTGTTGATGTTGATTTTTACTTTGTATTAATTGGTCTTTTTAGACCAATTGGTCCCTTAATTGGTCCCTTACTTAGGTTTTCTAAATTCCTGCTATGAGTGAGACCATCCAGTATTTTTCTTTTTCTTCATTTAGTCTTTTTATTTTTTTTAAGATTTATTTATTTATTTATTTATACAAGCACTGGGCACAGTCAGAAGCACGGGAGGGTGAGAGAATTCACCAGAGCCGCTGAGGGGAGCAGCGGGCGGCAGGAGAGGTCTGCGCGCCATGCGGGACCCTCCTCCGGTGGCCGGGGAGCAGCCGGGGATGGAACCGGCGCTGCAGAGGCTTCAGGCAGCTTCGCGACCCAGCGCTCAACTGCGCCACGGGGAGGCCCTCATTTAGTCTTTTATAAGTGAGGGCATGATCAATGATAGTGACTGACAGAGAAAACTGCTTTCTTATAATTCCTGGCAGGGGCTCAGGAATTAACCATTGACTTAAATTCATGATAAAACCCCTCTAAGTCTGTTGAATCATCTCCTTACCTGCACCCCCAACCCCAAGATATGCCAGCCCTACTCACCTAGGCTGTTGTTCCTTGTGGCTGCTATTCTGATCTGGATTGGGGAAATACCCTGAGGGAGCACCTTGTCTGTCACATTCCTGGAGAAACATCAAGAGTAAGCACTGAAGAAAGATGACCAGGTGAAAGCTTGAGTCCCATATAGGCAGTGAATATTGACTTGTAATTCTACCCTGCCTAAGTCCAAGGAGGGTTTAATGTCATTTCAATACAAATAACATATTTACACCTATAGGCAGTTATAATAAAGGAATCTGGTGTACTTTCTGCAATCAAACAGTCCAGGTAATAAAGCCACAACCAGACTGGATCATGCAGTTCTCCATGAGTATGCTAGATAGAAGAGACAAACTTTGTCTAGCACTACATTCTGGGAGGAACATGGAGCAGAGTTATTTTTTGCTATATAAAAACTCAGACAATAGGAACATAACCCCAGGTCCTTGAATGTGGGCTATGCATAGTGATGTCCAAAGAGCACCATGTGAAAGGACAGAGCACATAGCTTTACAGTAGGGAAACCTGACAAACAGCACCTCAGCCAGCAGATCCAGTTGACATCAACAGTCACAAATACTGTAGAGAGTATGCTGCCTTGATATAACCTGATGAAAATATAACTTTACCTCTGTATAAACTTTACCATCCCCCAAACTAAAACCCTAGTCTAATCATAAGAAAAACACGAAGTTCCAATAGACAGGGATACTATAATTAACCAAATACTCCTCAAAATGGTCAAGGTCATCAAAAACAAGGAAAAGGATGAGAAACTGTCACAGCCAAGAAGAACTTAAAAAAAACAGGACAACTACAAATAACATGGTATTTTCTGGAACAGAAAAAGATATTAGTTTAAAACTAAAGAAATATAAAGCCCAGAAGTAAACCCACACATATATGAACAGTTAATTAATGACAAAGGAGCTAACAAACTGCAACGGAGAAAGAAAAGTCTATTCAATAAGTGGTGCTGAGAAAACTAGGCAGTCATAAGCAAAACAATGAAACTACTACTGTCTCACAACATACACAAAAAATTAACTCTACATGGATTAAAGATTTGGATGTAAGACCTGAAAACATAAAATACATAAAAGAAGACATAGGCAAAATACCTGATGACATTGGCTTTAGGGATTTAAATTCACTGGAAAGAGAAACTGAAGCAAAAATAAACAAATGGGACTTTGTTTTCATAAGACTAAAAAGCTTCTGCACAGTTAAAGACACTATCAGTAAAGCAATATTGAATAGGAGAAAATACTTGCACATCATACATATAACAAGGGGTTAATATCCAAGCTCTATAGAGACTACATGCAACTCAACAAGAAGACAAATAATCCGATTTAAAAAATGGGCAGAAGATCTAAACAGATACTTCTTGAAAGAACACATACAGATGGCCAACCGGCACATGAAGAAATATTTATCATCATATATCATGAAGGAAATGCAAAACCACAATGAGATACCATCTTACACCCATAAGAATGGTCCAAATCAAAAGACCAGGAATAATAAGTATTGGTGAGGATGTGGAGAAAAAGGAACCCTCATATATTGTTGGTAGACCGGGTTAGCCACTAGGAAAACAGTATGGAGGTTTCTCAAAATATTAAAAATAAATTGCCATATGATTCAACAATTCTGCTCAAGGGTTTCTATCTGAAGAAAACAGTTCAAAGGGATCTATGCATGCCTATGTTCATTGCAGGGCTATTTATGATAGCCAAGTTATAGACACAACCCAGTGCCCATGACAGTAGACACAACCCAGTGCCCATGACAGTAGCTATAGAAGATGTGGCATATACACATGATGAGATACTACTCAGCTTTTAAGAAGATGAAATTTTGCCTTTTGTGATAAATGAACAGAACTGGAGGGGATTATGCTAAATAAAGAGAATATAAAAAAATAAAGAAAGAGAAAGAGAATATAAAAAAATAAAACAAAGGAACAACAAACCTAAACCAAACCTAAACCCATGCTAGGCAGAGTGCAGAGAAACCGGATCCCTCTCACATTGCTCCTAGGAATGTAGGTGGTACAACCACTCTGGGAAACAATCTGGAAGTTTCTTATAAAATGAAACATCCAGGGCCTCCCTGGTGGTTGAGCGCCGCACTGAGAAGCTGTCCACAGCCTCTGCAGCACAGATTTGATCCCGGCTGGCCGGCGAGAATCCCACATTGCGAAGCAGACCTCTCCTGTCTCTCTTGCTGCTCCCCTCAGCGGTATATTTCAGTCAGTCCGCCTGTTCTGTTCCCCGCTCTGTCTCTGGTGAATCCTCTCACCTTCCCGAGCATCTAGCCTGTACCCTGGTTCTTGTATAAATAAATAAATAAATAAATCTTTAAAAAAAAATTGAATAGTACCTGAAGTCTAGTGAACAGAATTGTACCATTGACAATTTTCCTGTTTTGATATTGTGTTACAGATATATGAGATGTTGTCATTGGGAGAAGTCAGCTGAAGGATTTATAAGACTCTATGGACTGTTTTCACAACTAGCTAACTGTAAATCTATAATTACTTCAAAATTATAAAGCTAAAAAAATTTTAAATAGTAAATAGATCCTTACAGTTACCACAAACCCCTATACTTTTCTCTCTTCCCATTCTGCTCCCTGCAAGAATGTGGTCACCATCATAAAAGTGTTTATGATCCTTATCCACATTTATAATTCAATATATATTTGTATATTTAAAATATTAAATAACATTGTTTGTAGGTTTTAAAACTTTGGATAAATATTGTAACAGATGGTCCCTAGGGAATGGGGAGGTTCCAGGTTCCCTGCTCCACCCAAGGAAGGGTGGAGCTAAGCAAGGAGGAGAAGCTGGAGAGGAGAGCAGGGGGGCTGGGAGGAAGAGGAATGGAGAGAAAGGGACCTGGAGGAGCACATGGAGCAGAGAGACATGTGAAGAAGCTGCACTGGCTTCTTGGCCTTGGACTTGTACCAGGAACTTGGGGGACATGAAAGAAGACAGCTCAAACACACATGGGTGAGACTGGTGGGGAGGGTAACAATGGCAGCATTTTTCTTGATTTTGGTTTTGCTCTTTTCCTTCCAGACTTACTTGGCCCCTTTCCATGTGTCTCCACCAGAAGGTACCTTAGACTTGTGGCAAGCTTTTGAGCTTCAGCGGCCCTGCTTTGGGTCAACCCTGTTGGGCTGGGCATTTACCCATGAGGGGCTGGGTAACTCTGGGTGCTTGATTGGAAACTATATTTTTTCTTCTCTTTATTACACACAAATTGTATTAAAGGTCTTACGCTCTTGAGTATGTTTTGTCTTAATGGGCAGATGGCAGTACCCATTTATTTTTTTATTTTTTTTTTTAAGATTTTATTTTATTTATTTATACAAGCACTGGGTACAGTCAGAAGCGCGGGAGGGTGAGAGAATTCACCAGAGCCAGAGCGGGGAGCAGAGCAGGCAGAAGGACCGAAGTACACTGCTGAGGGGAGCAGCGGGCGGCAGGAGAGGTCTGCGCGCCATGTGGGACCCTCCTCCGGTGGCCGGGGAGCAGCCGGGAATTGAACCGGCGCTGCAGAGGCTGCGGGCAGCTTCGCAACCCAGCGCTCAACCGCTGTGCCACTGGGGAGGCCCGGCAGTACCCATTTAGAGCAGGCAGGTTTGGGGGTTCTGGAGTGCCCCCCACCCTGCCTGGTAATAATATCACTTGTTTGTGTCATTATTTGCTCATGTTTTCAAAATTTACAATAAAAATGCTATAAAATAGAGCTATTCCGCATTCAGTTTAACTTCTCCATGATTCCATTGTTTCAATATATTGTCATTCATTTACCCATCGCCAATCTGTTGTCATTTAGAGTTTCTATTATTTTGCTATTACAATGTTTGCAATAAACATTCTTGTACATATTCCCTGGTCTCATGTGAGAATGTTTCTGTATAATTTGTATCTAGAAGGCAAAGTACAGTAGAATTTACAAAACATGTAAAACTGAATGAAAATGTACACAGAAATTTGGAGAATACAGCCAAAACTATATGTACAGGGAAACTGATAGCTTTAAGTATTTTTATTTCATGTGGGGAAGACTGAAATAGATTGGCTAATTGTTTTAAATCATGAAAGTAGAAAAAGGAAAGAAATCATAAAAGAAATAAAAGGAACAAATATCAAAGATACTAGGGGTCTCGTTTGTGGTGCAGAAGGTTGAGTGCAGCACTGTGAGGCTCTCTGCAGCCTCTGCAGTGCCGGTTCGATCCCTGCTGGCCGCAGAGCAACCCCCGTGGTGCAGCAGACCTCTCCTATCTCGCCCGCTGCTCCCCTCAGCAGTGTATTTCGTTTGTTCTGCCTGTTCTGTTCCCCACTCTGTCTCTGGCGGATCCTCTCACCCTCCCGGGCATCTGTTGTACCCTGGTTCTTGTATAAATAAAATAAATCTTTTTTTTTTTTTTAAAGATATCAGCAGAAACAACTGAAATAGAGCAGAGACTTCCTGGTCCTGGTAATATGACAGATCCAGGATTCACTAAGAACAACTTAAAATTCTGGATAAAATACATATCTATGTAAATGATTGGAGAGATAACAAAAGAATGAGTTCTCAGAAGACAATCTAAGAGATTTTAGTTAACAAAGCATATAAGCCATTTTTACCCCAAGTCTTTGCTCTGCCCGAAATGTCTCATCTCTTATTTTCATTGGAGAATGCCTACTTTTTTTTTTTTTAAGATTTATTTATTTATACAAGCACTGGGTACAGTCAGAAGTGCGGGAGGGTGAGAGAATTCACCAGAGCCAGAGGGGAGAGCAGAGCAGAGCAGGCAGACTGACAAAGTACACTGCTGAGGGGAGCAGCAGGCGCGGCAGGAGAGGTCTGTGCGCCATGTGGGACCCTCGCCCGGTGGCTGGGGCGTGCAGCTTCACAACCCAGCGCTCAACTGCTATGCCACCGGGGAGGCCCAGAATGCCTACTTTTTCTTTAAACCTCAGATCAATTATGACTTTCCCTAAATGGATAGCCTAACCAGTTTACTGTGCTCTATGCCTGTTAAGACATGTCTATCATATAACAGGTGCTCAGCAAAACTGTGTTCAATGAGAGCATAAATAAATGAGCATCTACAGTGGGGGAGATAATTGGGTCATTGAGACAATGTTTAGGAGGAGGTGTGTGTTAGGATGGGGGCAGGCATCCCAGACACTGAGTTTCTTACCATGCCAACAGGGCATCGTCGTGTTGCGTAGTCACCTTCAGGTAACGCCCACTTGAGTGACCAACTAGAGACTCGCATGGCAAGGTAGGGGGTTGAGCACAGAACCAGAGCTCACCAGAATCCGCATCTCTGTACTGGCACGTACGCCCTTTTGCTTCAGTTGACTGGGGATCAACATTGCAAATCACAGTCTCTTCAGCTCCTGTGGGTCCCCGGAAATATCCTTTGAAATCAACTGTGGCCTTTTTCTCTCTCCAGATTCTTCGCAGAACCGCAACTGCCTCGCTGGAGTGGATCAGCCGCACTTGCACCTGGGCCTTCCCAGCCCAGAGCAGGGGGAAGGACAGCAGGTAGGTGCCATTCTCCAGATCCTGAATGTCCCCAGCAACCCCTGCCTTCAAGTCCGGACCCAGAAGTTGTGCCCGAAACAGATCTCCGCCATGGATCTTGGGTCTGCCCTTGTGGTCTCTGGCCACCAGGATGGCCTCCAGGGACTCTCCCAGGGTATAGCTGGCCTGGGCAGGACCCCTCAGGTGATAGGTGGATGTCAGGGGGCTAGTGGAAGCCAAAAAGTCCACCTGATCTCCAGGAGTTGGAGGCCAGTACAAAAGATGAGTCAGGTTGGTGAGTTCCGGGGGGAGAGAGTATAGGAGGGGGGCAAATTCCACAGAGGTGGAGGGAGGTTTAGAGGCAGGGTAGGGTGCTGGGTACCGAAAGCTGCTGCTATCAGGCCAGGATATGATGAAATACACCATCTGTGGGCAGAGAAAAACAAAGTTCTTAGTAGCTTATGTTTCCCCCACTTTCTTCAGGGAAGGAGATTTTCATTCACCAAAGCTAGTACTCTCTGCCAGGTAGGACCCAGAAGTCCTGTCCAGCCTATACCAGGTTGTCTATTACTCCTCTGGCTGGTGTCTGAGTCGTCCTATTTATTTGAAAGAAGCATCTTGTGTGAAGGTGAAGTTATGTCTCTGGTTTAGCTGCTGTTTCCTTATCACAGCCTTATTCTTCTACTTCCACCCTCCTCCCCTCCCACAGACATACACGCAGGCCTGTATCCTGTTCTCACATTGCTAGCTTTCCTCACCTCAGAAGTCTGCTTCCCTCCCAGAAGCTGTCCTCTTTTATCTTCCTCTTCCCTCTCTCCACAACTTCACCTCCATCATTTCTACCCAAGAGTTCCAACAGAGTCAAGTGTGGGTGAGCCATTTACTCAAAGCTGTTTAAAGTTACAGAAGAAGGAATGGAGACCACCCCATAGGGAACTCCCTCTCTTAATTGGGCTCAGCGGATAACAGAAGGGATTCGACCACAGAAACCATTGGAAACGTGAGATCCCATAGAAAGGCACAGACACAAGTGTGAATTACAAAAGGACTGAGATATGGCAGATTCTCTTCTAGGAAGAGATGCTGTTTGATATGATAAGGACTCTCCTCCAGGGGCCCAGAGCTCTCTGGGAGAAACAGGGTCACAAATACAGATCAAAGAAGTGTGAGGATCCAAACAGGAAAAACAGTAGAAAGAGACCATGTTTTGTATGATGGAGGTGGGTGGGGGTGGAAGGGAATCTAGGCACCTGGTCTATCAGATTTTCATCTACTCCCATCTGTAATCCTTTTTATTTATTTATTATCAGATTTTCATCTACTCCCATCTGTAATCCTTTTTATTTATTTATTTATGTATTTGTGCGAGTCACTTTTTTTTTTTTTAAAGATTTATTTATTTATTTATACAAGTCAGAAGCACGGGAGGGTAAGAGAATTCACCAGAGCCAGAGCAGGGAACAGAACAGGCAGACTGACAAAACACACTGCTGAGGGGAGCAGCAGGTGGCAGGAGAGGTCTGCGCCATGTGGGACCCTCGCCTGCGGCCAGGGATAGAACCAGCACTGCAGAGGCTGCGGGCAGCTTTGCAGCCCCGTGCTCAACCACTGTGCCACTGGGGAGGCCCTGTAATCCTTTTTATTCAGGCAAGTGTGATTCAGAAAAAAGAAACACACTGGCACATCTCAAATTCCAGTCTGTAAGAGGATCACCAATGATTAAAATGCACAATAAAATAGATATGCAGAACACCCTAAAGCCTCAAAATAGCTATCAGAACTAATAAACAAATTTGGTAAAGTTGCAGGATACAAAATCAGCACACAAAAACCCAGTGGGCATTTCTAGATACAAACACTGAAACTTAGAAAAGGAAATTAAGAAAAAAAAATCTGATTGATAAAATAGCAACAACAAAATGCCGCAGACCAGCACAGCAGTAGACGATGAGGCCACCTCAGGGTTGAGAGAAGCGTGCAGGGTGGTCAGGGCGGTCAGGGCTCGGCGAAAGAAATGACAAACAGACACACTTCAAGAGTGAAAATCTGAGTGTAATTTTCTTTAAGTTTGTGACTAGTATATATATGTTTTCTAAAAGCACAGGAATGAATATCAAAGAAATTAGCTTGCTCACTGGCTCAGTCTATCACTATCAGGGAGGTGATCTACATAACAAGCAATGACCATTATAGAAGAAAGGAGGAAGTTTAGAAAGACAGATAAGGGATTAAAGTTTGTAGTTCTAGGAAGACGATAGGATTTTTAGCATTCTTGTAGTGGTTCTTGGTGGTCGTTATCTATTGATAAGCTTCTGCCTTTTCAGGGAACTTCCGCTGCACTTCCTCTGCTTCAGGCTGTTCTCTCCCCGCGCGCTGGTTGCCCAGCCGGATCTAGGGACCGTGGCGAAAGCCATTCCTAAAGATCACTGCGGGGAGAGGTGCAGCAGGTAGGGTTTTGCTGTTCTCCCCCTGCGCGCTGGTTGCCCAGCCGGACCTAGGGACGGTTAGCCCTAAAGGTCACTGCAGGGGGAGGTGCAGCAACAAAATACTTAGGAATAAACTTAACCAAAGCATAAAAGACTTGAACACTGAAAGTTATAAAATATTGGTTTGCCATAAAAACACACATATGGACCAATGGAACAGAACAGACAGCCCCCAAATAAATCCACACATTTATATGTATACTTGCAGCAAAAGTGCCAAGAACACCTAACAGGGAAAGCACAATCTCCTCAAGAAATGGTTAGAAAATCTGCATCTTCACATGCAGAAGAATAAATTTGGACAATATACAAAATCAAATCAAAATGGATTAAAGACTTAAATGTAAGATCTAAAATCATAAGACTGTTAGCAGAAAATGTAGGGATAGAGCTTCTTGACATTGTTCTGGGTAATGACATATATATATGAGACACTAAAAGCACAGGCAACAATAGACAAGTGGGATTGTATCAAACTAAATAGCTTCAGTATAGCAAAGGAAACAGTCAACTGAGTCAAAAGGCAACCGATAGAATGTGAGAAAATATTTGCAAACCGTATATCTGATAAGGGTCTCAATCTCCAAAACTCCTGCAACTCAACAACAAACAAATGAACGACACACAAAAAAAAAAAAATTTGAATAGACACTTCTCCAAAGAGGACATACAAACGGCCAACAGGAATATGAAAATATGCTCAATGTCATCAAGAAAACGGAAATCAAAACCACAGTATTACCTCACACTCGTCATGATGACTATTATAAAACATATACGAAAGTAAACCCAAAAGACAACAAGGATTGGCAAGCATGTAGGGAAACTAGAACCCCTGCACACAGTCAGTGGGAATGAAAAATGGTACAGTCACTATGGAAAACAGTATGGATGGTGCTAAAAGGTTAAAAATAGGCCTACTTTGTGATTTAGCAATCCCCCTTCAGGATATTTATCCAAAAGAATTGAAATCAAGATCTCAAAGGGATATTGCTATTCCCAGGATTCCTGCAACACTGTTCACAAAAACCAAGATGTGGAAATATCCATCAATAAATGAATAGATAAGGAAAATGTGGCATGTACATATAATTAAATATCATTCAGTCCCATAAAAAGAAGAAATTCTATAATATGTGATGACATTGATGAACCTTGAGTTCATTAGTAAGCTAAGTGAATGAAGTCAGTCATAGAAAGACAAACTAATCAAACTAATAGAATTAAATTGTGGGATGGTGTTTGCCAAGTCCTCAAGAGAGGAGAAACTGGAAGTTACTAATCAATCGGTGTAAAGTTTCAGTTAAGCAAGATGAATAAATTTGAGAGATCTGTTGTACAACATTGTACCTATAATACTGTGCAGTATACTTTAAAAAAAATGTTAAGCAGGTAGATCTCATGTTAAGTGTTCTTA
This sequence comes from Talpa europaea, assembly GCF_964194135.1. Taxonomy (NCBI): domain Eukaryota; kingdom Metazoa; phylum Chordata; class Mammalia; order Eulipotyphla; family Talpidae; genus Talpa; species Talpa europaea. The sequence goes on along the minus strand of NC_140079.1, from coordinate 81,110,933 downwards.
TCACAATAAAACAAAATTTAAAAATAAAAAATAGTTTATTTTCATTAAAGTGCATATTAGAGTTAAAAGCAGACATGACACAGAATTGGGAAAGCTATTTGCAAGAAACACAACAAGTGAAGGTGACTGCATCCAGAATCTATAAAAAAATTCCTACCAAAAAATGAGAAAAAAGCAGATACACTAATTAAAAATGGACAGAAGATGCTTTAACAGACATTTCACAATGAATAACTAATACCAATCAGTGAGGATGGAAAGCATCTGAATCTTTCATACTGTGCTGGCGAAAGCATACTTTGGGAAAACCACTTGAAAATTAGTGGATTGTCCAAACATTTAACATATGCATATCTTAGGATAAAGCAATTTAGCTCATTGGTGTAAACCCAACAGAAGGGTGGTTGCTCACCAAGAGACATGGACAAAGCGGCTTATACTAGCAATCTTTAAAATAGCCCCAAATTGGAAACAACCCGAATATCCACCAGTAGTGGGAGGGATAAATTGTCATGTCTCCCGACACTGAGTACTATCATGAAATAAAAGATAATCAAATAACAGCTTTACACTATCAACATGGATAAATCTCTTACAAATGCTGAATAAAAGAAGATACACATAAAATCATAATGTATAATTACATTTCCCAAATGCATAATCAGACCAAAAAACCTATATAGTGATAGTTGGAAAGAAGACAGGGTGGTGGTGACAGGGCAGGAGGCCTCTGGTGTACTGGTAATTTTTATTTATTGAGTCGAGGGATGACTCACTCTTCTGTTATCTTTTATTTCACTGAACACCTATGAGTTACAAATTTTTATGTATGAGTTCAACTGTTTCAAGAGGTCGGAAGTTTTAACTGCTACACAAAGAAGTCTCAGTCTTTTCGCTGAGAAAGTTTACTTTGGAAATGAAAACACTTTTGGACCTTCTTATGAAGGAATTAGCCAAATTCCTCATGCTATTAAATGCCTTCATGCTCCTAAAATAAAGACCAATTTGTGAATCCATCTTGCCAGATGAACCTCTTGAGAAATTAGAAATCAAAATTTTCATGTGAAATCTCCAATTGTTTAAATGCCAATAATCCATTCAAGAGTTTGAAACATGAGTTTCAATAAGCCAATCAAAATGCATCTATGGGGGCATCCCCTGGTGGCGCAGCAGTTGAGCGCTGGGCTGCGAAGCTGCCCACAGCTTCTGCAGCGCCGGTTCAATTCCCGGCCACCGGCGAGGGTCCCACATGGCGCGTAGACCTCTCCTGCCGCCCGCTGCTCCCCTCAGCAGTGTACTTTGGTTCTTCTCCCTGCTCTGGCTCTGGTGAATTCTTTCGCCCTCCCGCGCTTCTGACTGTACCCAGTGCTTGTATGAATAAATAAATCTTTAAAAAAAGAAATGCATCTATAGGGGCCTCCCTGGTGGCACAAGGGGCTAAATCTCAGCACTATGAAGCTATCCATATCAACTGCAACATGAGTTTGATCCCCTGCCAGGGAACTAATCCACATGGCACAGCTGACCTCTCCTGTCTTGCCCACTGGTCCCCTCAGCAGTATATTTCAGTCTCAATTGGCTTGTTTTGCTCCTCTCACCATCCCGCACCTCTGGCCTACACCCCAGCTCTTATATGTATAAATAAATAAAAATAAAATCTAAAAAATAAACACACATCAAAATGCATCTAACCAATAAGGCTCACAGCACCAGTTATATAACCGATTGACAAGGGGGAAATGCTTCTTCCTGGAGATATTCTTGACCTTTTGCTATATCCAAGTTTCCCAAAGAAATGATAAAGGTTACTTCAGACAATTGCCTGCTGTCCTTCCAGACAGGACCTTTTTTTTTTTTTTTTTTTTTTAACCTGAATACCTGCCTCTTTTTCTCTCCACTAAAAAGCATAACTGGACACCACAGGTTTCTGTTTCTCTTACATCGTAGCTGAACAAAACACCTTTGAAGTGTGAGAGTTTCAGCAATTGCTTCTTTCTCCATTGGGATTTCTCTAGAATAATCTCTTCTGGATTTTGTTTTGGATTTCCCCATGTGGGCCCTAGCACCCCAACACTCATGCTCAGGTAAGGAGACTGAGAACCTCCCAGATTAAGACTGAAAGTTCCCTCTCCCAGCTGAAGGCAGTCATCAGTCCAAACCTAAGTTTGCACAAAGAGAAAATTAAAGAGGGCCTCCCCTGGTGGTGCAGCCTCTGCAGCGCTGGTTCAATACCGCATGGCACGCAGACCTCTCCTGCCCGCGGGCTGCTCCCCTCAGTAGTGTATTTTGTCAGTCTGCCCGCTCTGTTCCCCACTCTGTCTCTGGTGAATTCTTTCAACCTCCCCCACTTCTGTCTGTGCCCAGTGCTTGTATAAATAAATAAATAAATCTTTAAAAAAGAAAAGAAAAAAAAAAAGAAAAGAAAACTAAAGAGCCAGCAGCGAGGGGGGCAAAGGCACTGGCAATACTCACCCAAAGCAGGACGAACAACCCCACAGGCACAACCTTGTACTTCTTGAATTGCTCCACCAAAGAACCCATGGCGGCCTGGGCTTTTCTCTGAAATATCCACTATGAAGCATGGACCTCAGCGAGGTATAAAACAAAAACAATAACTTTTAGATAGGCCCTCCCACATTAAAGTTTAACTCTGGTGACTTTCCCAGAGATGTGGAAATTGTTACGTGGCTTATGTACACATTCTGCTTGGTAGGCAAACTCTTCCAGGCCCTGTGTCTTTCAGATTCTACCTATCTAAGTCCTATTCCCTGCCCTCCCCACCTCCCAACCCCAGTGCTATTTTTTGGCCTTTGAAACCATTATAGCTTCCTGTAAGCAGGCCGATTCCATTCTGGGATGCCAAGGAACACCCTCTTCTGCACTAAGCCTGGCTTACACATCCAAGCAATTCTCTCTTTTACAACTGTAAAACTTTTATTATTAGATAATAATATCCAGACACTATTAGTGGGAGAATTAGATTTGATCATTCATTGTAGATTTTCATAAAATATGTCTGATATTCATTGTAGTTGCTTTGTTATACACTGTGACTGGGAGGTCTTTGGAGTGACAAACTCCTAATGTAAGGAGAGGGTAATTACCTGCCAGCGCTGTCAGTGAGGATTATTCCAGAAGACGGTGGAGAGGTGAGTGAGGTTTGAGGGAGGATGGGGTTCAGCACGTGATGGTGCCCACTGCCCTGAAGTACATATGATGAAATAATAAGGTAGAACAGAGAACTGGAATATCAAATCTAGAGAAAAAGATTACAAATATGGCAAGAAACGATCAACATTGCTATTTTTGATTGGACTTCAAATTTGGTGTTGAGACTGAATCAGCTGGAGTAAAAAGGTCAGTGCAAACTACATCAGTATTTCCCATCTTTCTGTCGTGAGCTAGGAATTTCACAGGATTTTGTCATATCCATCTCCTGTCTACACTACTTTTTACATAATACTTTTCCCTTAAACTTACTGACAAAATGCAAAGACATTCATTTTGAAAGGAAAAGAAATAATATCTACAAGAGTAAGGGTACAGGTATCCATCATATTTATGGAAATTTCAAACTTACAGAGAAGAATAAGAAAACAACTAAATCTCAGTGTGTCCACCACATGCTCTTTTGAATTGCAATCATTTGCTATACACAGAATTGTACAAAGCGAGTCTATATATTTCCTCAATTACTTCCCCTTCAGTTTCTCCCAAGGAATCACTGCTTGATGATATCTATGATTTCCATATTTTATATCATCCATAAAATATACACATAAACATACATTATATTGATATACATTATAAATACCTATAAAAATCCATCTATAAATAGCTATTATATTTGCCTGATTTTAACATGTAAAAAAAGTAGTTGTATCTCCTGCAACTTGCTTGTTTTCCAATGTGTCATTAAGATTTACTGCTGTTGGTATATGTAGCTCTGGTTTATTCATTTAACAAACCAAATCAAATTGCATTGTATGAATATGTCAAAATTTATTTATATGTTCTCTTGTCCATAGACATTTAGAGTGTCTCCAATTTTTCATTCTTAGATACAAAACTGCAGCTTCTCTCCTCACACTAGCCTGCATGAGGGCAGTTGTGGTGACTTCTCTAGAGAAAGCACTGCACAAACGCTCTGTGCTGATTTGTTCCCAATCTGCCATGAACTGGTGCTTTTGTAAATTATAATAAAAAACTAATTGCCAGAAAAAAAAAACTTAGACAGAAAGTGGAAGCCCTGATTTTGTTTATTAGTAGATTCAACAGACTTAAATTATATTTCAATAAATGTAATTAGAACAAACATACGAAAAGAGAAAAGACAAATTTTACACATTGTTTACTGAATATTCTTGCATAGATAATAGGGTGAAAGGCTGTCACATTCAAGAACTTATGTTTTCAGCTTTTGGCTGGAACCACCATCTTCCAATAAAAGGCCATCACCAAGACACAGGGAAAGAGAGGCACCCATTGTGTGTTCTCTCAGAACACATGGGGCTGTTCACTTGACCACATACATTCAGACTACAAGAAAGATGACACTGTAAACATCGAGGGGATGAGTTCTGCCCCTCACATGTTACCATGACAAATCTGGAAGCATCTATGGTGTTATTACTGAGCACGCAGTTGGCATCGTAAACAGGCTAAGGGGAAGATTCTTGCCAAGAGAATCCATGTTCTCATTGAGCATATTAAGCACTCTAAGACCAAAGAGTATCCTGAAATGTGGGAAAGAAAATGATGAATGGAAAAAAAAGAAACCAAAGAGAACATTACTTGGGTTTGAAGGAAGTGCCTGCCTGCTACCCCCACAGCAGCACTTTGTGAGAACCCCACATTCATGGCATGGGAAGTGTGGGAAAAAATAAAGATCACTAGACTATAAAAAATATTTCTCTTAATTGAATAGAAGTGTAGTGTCCCTTCCTACAAAATATATTTTTTAAAAAAGAACTTTTCTTTTCCAAAAAAAAAAAAAAGTTTAGTGAAATAGGACCTCTCCAGTGGCGCAGCGGTTGAGTGCTGAGCTGCGAAGCTGCCCGCAGCCCCTGCAGCATCGGTTTGATCCCCGATCCCCAGCCCTGAGGTGAGGGTCCCATATGGTGCGCAGACCTCTCCTGCCGCCCGCTGCTCCCCTCAGCAGTGTACTTCGGTCCTTCTGCCTGCTCTGCCTCCCCCACTCTGGCTCTGGTGAATTCTCTCACCCTCCTGCACTTCAGACTGTACCCAGTGCGTGTATAAATAAATAAATCTTTAAAAAAAAAAAAGTTTAATGAAATAACAACTGCTCGTATTAAATGTCTAAGTTACACTTTGAATAAATGCCAGGTACATAAATATTTAAATGTTTACTGTGACAAATAAGCTTGTTTCTTACTGAAATTATCTAATTAGGTTGGACTGAAGGCAATACCACTCATGGGGATAAGGAATTCAAATTGTTTTTATGCCTTACTTAGACAAACCAGGTCCACAAAGCTATGTTGATGGCAATGAAGGAAGATAAAGCTTTTCAGCAAACTCAAGATACTCATTTTTTTTTTTTTTTTGGGCTTCCCCAGTGGCGCAGCGGTAGAGCGCTGGGTTGCGAAGCTGCCCACGGCCTCTGAGGCACGTGCTCACCGGCCACCAGAGGAGGGCCCCACATGGCGCGCAGACCTCTCCTGCCGCCCGCTGCTCCCCTCAGCAGTGTACTTCGGTCCTTCTGCCTGCTCTGCTCCCCGCTCTGGCTCTGGTGAATTCTCTCACCCTCCCGCGCTTCTGACTGTACCCAGTGCTTGTATAAAACAAAAAACAAACAAACAAATAAATAAATAAAAACATGCCTCTAAAAAAAAAAAAGATACTCATTTTTTAAAACATTCATATAAAATGAAGTATGTTTTCAATTCCAACCAACTATATAACCTGCAAGTTGTAGTTAAATTTAAATTAAGTATTGATGAAAGGAGTGGAATTGGAGTTTCCTGTGATTTTTTGATGCAAAATAAAATTCAAAATGTTTTGTCAAATAATAAAATGTTTGATGACAACTTTTTTGCGTATCTTCAATGTAAAGATCACCCTCTATTTCACTGGTAACTCTTGTTAAGCTAGGATATATGACTTCTTCTGTAGAAACTTAATACCTCATTGGAGAAAGCAATCAGAAGAACGTGCCTACTTGTGCTATAGGATCTGGACAGAATTTTTTGCTCAATACTGTCAATAATGTTTTGCTTTATTTGTGGAGTTGTTTGTAATGAGAAAATATTTAAATAATACAAATGCCAATAATTTCAGAATTTTATGAAATAATAGTGCAATCTTTTTTTTAAAGATGTATTTATTTTTATACAAAAGCTGGGGTACAGGCCAGAGACGCAGGAGGGTGAGAGTATTCACCAGAGACAGAGAAGAGAGCAGAACAGGCAGACGGACTGAAATATGCTAGAGGGGCTGCGCCACCGGGGAGGCCCAATAGTGCAATCATTTTATGGAACATATATTTCAGTAGAAGCATAGGAAAGGTTTTTTTTTTTTTAACTGATATGGAAAGATAGTCGAGATAAAATGGTCAATTTAAAAAAGAGGCTTGTTCAGACCAATCCTCTGGAATGATTCTGTAAGGACCCAGGCACCAGGGAAAATCGAAAACTAAGGCAGAGGCATTTCTCAGAAAAACCCCCAGCAACAGCGAGGGACCCGAATAACTAACCAAATAAGTACGTGGGGCAGGAAGCTTCCGATAATCAGCAAGGGCCGCGCAAAGAACTCTTGGAACTGGACTCCCCGCCTAAAAAAGAAAATTTTCCACTTCCGCGGACAAGCATAAAAACCACATGGTTCTACTTTGGGGCGCGACTTGTTGGACTTCCCTCTCTGAGTCCCTGAGCCTCATCAGAAAGCGCAGATAAACTTCCTTCCCTTTACTCTATTATCCCTTCCTTGTTCCTCACTCTATTATCCCTTCCTTGTTCCTCATTCCGTGTGCCGTAAACCTTTCAGATTCCATTTGTGTAAAAAATCGTTAAGGTACATGTAGTGCCGTTGTTTTGTTGCCCTAATTGCATTCCCCATTATTCTGGTGAGTCTTAAAATTTTGGGAGTGGGGGGAAGGGGTGTGGAGGGAGGGGGTGTGGGGGGAGGGGGTACTGTCCTCCACTACTGTAGAGTTCTGGTGAACAGTCAGTCAAGGTGCTCTGTCTTTTCCTGATTAAGTCCCAAACCACTCCGTTTAAACTCTTGTCTCTCAGATTTTAATGTGATGCAGAGTGAGCAAGAATTGAACATAGTCCGAGGCAATTCCTGCCAGCACTGGCGCCCTTGAAATGATGCCTTTATTCTGGCCACCGGGGTCATCTAGGCTTTTTCTTTTTAATTCTATTTAAAAATCATCCCATTGATGATTTTTGTATGTATTCTTTTAATTATGAAATTAAAAGATATTCCACATTTTTCAAAAATTTTCCTTTTTTAAAGAAAAGTAGGTAACTCCAAGTTCATGTCTACAAGTTACTATCAAAAAAACTATCTGATACATAAATTGGTATCAGGAGCTGGGTTCAGGTATCATACTCTAAGAATGAAAGTGTTATACTGAACCAAGATAGGGAGAAACAGAACAAATGTAGTGAGAACTTTTGTATTCCAAGCCTAAGACTAATAACACATGGCATATGGTGGACACGTTGGCTGCCCCATTTGCATAAAATCATATCTCCACTTACCTTAACATTTCGAGGCAATGAAAAGCTACCCACATAGATCAATAGACTTCTCTGGGCCGTTTTGCCATTCATGACATCAGACAGACAGTTGTGGGTGTCATCAAAGAGTGGACAAGAAGTTCCACGGAATGCCGGTCACCACCAGGGCCTGAGTTTCATCCCTGGCCAGGGAGCTGATCCACATGCTCTTCTGTCTTGTGAGCTGCTCCCCTCAGCAGTGTATTTCATACGCTCCCCACTCTGCCTCTGGTGAATCCGCTCAACTCCTGCACCTCTGGCCTACACCCCAGTTCTTCTATGAATAAATAGTAAATCTTAAAAAAAAAAAAAAAAAAAGAAAGGACTGTAGGAAAACAGTTTGTTAAGCGTAGAGGGTAAATAAAGGAGAGCTTATCTGGTGGAACAGAAAGAGAAACAATTTATGTTTCAGCTGTTCATCAACCAAGTCTGCCGAGGAAAGCACAGAAGGAAAAGTCACTGGATACTCACTAACTGCCACTGCCAACCTAAACAGTGATGGTAAAAAGAGTCTCAGAACTGTTTATTTCAACTGGCCATTTAACTTTAAAAAAGACTGGTTGATGATAACAGTGTATCATAAAACCTTCAGAAGGAAAAGAGACTGTTTTGTGGACCCCCCTTGGTTTTCGGGTGTGTGCGGCAGTTTTAATATATCAGTTTTTTAAATGAGTGCTTTTTATTTTCATTTTTATTTTTTTAAAGATTTATTTATTTATTTATACAAGCACTGGGTACAGTCAGAAGCGCAGGAGGGTGAGAGAATTCACCAGAGCCAGAGAAGGGAACAGAACAGGCCGACTGACAAAGAAATATACTGCTGAGGTGAGCAGCAGGCGCGGCGGAGAGGTCTGTACGCCATGTGGGACCCTCACCCAGCGGCTGGGGATCGAACAAGCGCTGCAGAGGCTGTGGACAGCTTCACAACCCAGCGCTCAACTGCTGTGCCACCAGGGGAGGCCCTGTACCCCAGTTCTTGTATGCATAAATTAAAAAAAAAAATGAACAGTGTTCCAAAAAAACTTAAAAAAGAAAAAGAATGTTAAGCATGGCTTCTTACTTGGCAGGTTTCCCATGTAACATAACATGTCAAATAAGTCTAATGTATTCTCTGACTCTTCTTCCCCAAGGAGAGAAGACCATCTTATGAGCTACTGTTCAGGGATCTTCTGGAAAATCATCTCATAGTAACTAAGTCAAAATGACTTTATTTTTTTTTTCAATTTTAATGCTATAATTTATTCATCTGGTAAATCCAAATCATCTCATTTTATTTTTTTAGGATGTTTTCTATTAATTCTTTAAAAAAATTTTTAATATTAATTTTTTCATGTTTTACATCATTGTTCATTTTTAAACAAATTTGCTGCCCCCCACCCCCTCAGGTGTAGTCCCCACAGAGTTTCCTTCACCAATGCATCCGTGTACCATCACCTCAATCCCCTGTGCTCCTCCCTCCCTCCCTCTGATCCCTCTCCTGCCTCCTTCCCTGCAGTATGTCTCTGACTTATAATTGTCCGTTTTTGCTTTGTTGTGTTTTATACTGTTATTATTTTTTTACATTGATGTCTTATTTGGTTCCCCTATATTCCTGCTATAAGTGAAACCATCCAATATTTTTTTTTCCTTCTGGCTTATTTCACTAAGCATAATTCCTTCTAGTTCCATCCACGTTGCTGCGAATGGCATGAGTTTATCTTTTTTGATTGCTGAATAATATTCCATTGTGTATATAAGCCACATCTTCTTGATCCAATCATCTATTTTTGGGCATTTGGGTTGTTTCCAGGTTTTACCTATTGTAAATAGTGCTGCAATAAACATAGGTATACAGGTGTTCTTTTAAATCAAAGAGGAAATACAAATGGCCAATAGGCATATGAAAAAATGTTCAACAACCCTTACAGTCAGGGAAATGCAAATTAAAACCACACTGAGATACCACCCTACACCAGTAAGAATGGCACATATCAAAAAAACAAGCAACAACAAATGTTGGAGAGGGTGTGGTGAAAAAGGAACTCTCCTACATTGCTGGTGGGAGTGCACACTGGTCCAACAGTTGTGGGTGTCATCAAAGAGTGGACAAGAAGAAAACCACTATGGAAAGCTGTCTGGAGATTCCTCAGTCTACTAAAAATGGAGCTACCATACGACCCAGCAATTCTCTACTAGGGATCTACCCAAAGGACACAAAATGACTTTATTTAGAACTTGTTTCTAAAAAGTCTGCCTCCCTGGTGGCTCAAGGGGTTAAGATGTAACCTATGAAGCTATCTACAGCTTCTACAGCACAATTTTGATCCCCAGCCAGGGAGCTACCCACATGGCACAGCAGACCTCTCCTGACTTGCCTGCTGTACCCTCAGCAGTGTATTTCAGTCAGTCTGCCTTTCTGTTCCCCACTGTCTCTGGTGAATCCTCTCACCCCCCCACACCTCTGGCCTGTACCCCAGTTCTTGTATGCATAAATAAATAAATCTTTAAATTCTTAAAAAATAAAATCTGTCAAAAGCATGAACGGGTTTAAACACTTAAATAAGATCATAGCTTATGAAACAGTAATTAGTCATTTAACCAAAATGACAGTTACTAAAGATTACAATGGCATATATGGAAGTTTTACATAGTTCTTAGTAAAACTTTGCTTTTAAAACTGGCAAGACTAGATTGTTTAGTAAATTAAAAACTCAGTGGTAAAGATGACATAAAGTACAAAATTTTGTTTTCTAAGTAGAATTTGAAAGATAAAGAAAAATCTCTCATAACCCTTTATTAGGATTAGAAGTAGATTAATAGCATAAAAATGTTCTTTTAATAGCAAACCAAGTTAAAGAAATCTAATTTTACTCAGTTTGACCACACAAAATTCTTTTCACAAGATTCCTTTTCCATCCTTTTGCCATTTTCTATATTCATTAAGCTTTTGTCTTATTTTTTATTGATATGAAACAATTACTTTGCTTGAAGATAAAATTACCTTTCCTTCCTTTCCTCTATCAAAAGAAAACCCATGTCCTTTATCAGAAAACACGTTTTTTTTTCCTTCTATTCTTACCTGCTTTCCATATACATTTACTTCCTTATAACCATAATAAAAATACATCTCTAGTTTTTCAATGTTCTCTTCTAGAAAAACATGCATTTATTTTCTTTGCATATGGAAATAGTTTCTTTATTATTTTCATTAGCTTTAATTATATACGTTAATTAGAATTTTTAATTCTTAGAATTTTAATTTCTAGTGAAAATAAAATAATTGTATATTATCTGTTATATTCATATCCTTTGAATTGGCAGAATTATAAGTATATTTTATTATTTTTTAAGAAGTATAGTCTTCCTAAATTTTGCAATTTGTCTATATGTTGTTTTTGGTAATAAATCAAAAGTAGGTAAACAGTAATTAATGTTTCAACATTTTATCTTGTTTGGAAATAATTTAGACTTCTAATGACTTTCTATTATTTAACTTAGTAAAGCTCTAAAGTTTCAAGTTACAAAAAATATTTGAGAGACTAATAAGGCTAGAATGTTCATTTACAAATTCTTGTCCTATTTATTTACTTAAACCATTTATTTCCATTGATTAGTTTTAATTACCCATAAAAACTTATGAAATACTAGGGAAAGTCAGTCATTATTTTAAGCTATTTTTCTTGTTAGATATCATGAACTTATTTTGAGTAATAAGCCAAGGTAGACTAAAAATATCATGCTTTAGCATCCTAGGAACAATTTTTTGTTTCATTACTACGGAAGCAGTGTGCAATAGATTTTATGTCATATTAAAATTAAGAACTAAATAGTTCCATAGGATTACATTTTTTTTTAATAAAGATTTATTTATTTATGCACACAAGAACTGGGGTACAGGCCAGAAGTGTGGATGGTGAGAGGATTCACGAGAGACAGAGTGGGGAGCAGAATAGGCAGACCGACTGAAATACACTGCTGAAGGGAGCAGCAGGCGAGTCAGGAGAGGTCCTCTGCGCCATGTGGGCTGCTCCCCTGCCCGGTCAGCGTTTGTAATGTAAAAATTAAATTCCCATCAGTTTATAAAGGGGCAGTTAAAACTGGGAGAAAGGGATGCAAAAGGCGGTAGGGATGAAGCAGAAGGAGGCCTTGGAAAATGGTCTCAAGCTAAGACAGGCGGGAATATAGTTTAGCTTTTTTTACCTGGAGGGAGGCGATTTTCTCAGCGCTGCACTTGGAAACTTCCAGACACACATTACAATGGGCTTCCTGTTCAATTTATTTCATTTTGTATCCTTTTTACTTTAATTTCCCGTGTCGGTCAACTAATTTAGGAATTTCAAATTCATCCCAATTTTGATCAGCAGAGCTTTAAATCATCCTGAGTAAGATGGAACCCTCTAAGTAAAAATTTGCAGGAGTCCCACGAGGAATTGTCTGGCAGCAGTTCCTTCAGAGAGGATGTCCCATTTTGACAGTCTCATGGAATGTCAGGGACCTGAAAGCATTATAGAACCTCATCAGAAAACAGAATAGGTGGGCCTCCCAGGTGGCACAGAGGTTGAGCGCTGGGTTGCGAAGCTGCCCGCAGCCTCTGCAGCGCCGGCAATTCGGTCCTTCTGCCTGTTCTTCTCCTCGCTCTGGCTCTGGTGAATTCTTTCACCCTCCCACGCTTCTGACTGTACCCAGTGCTTGTATAAATAAAATAAATAAATAAATAAATCTTAAAAAAAAAAAAAATATATATATATGCAAAACAGCCCGTGGAAAATACCAAACTGGCAAGAGCCCACCTGGCACAGAAAGACAAAAAGTAAGCTTTTTGTTTTATTTCCTTCCTTTTAGGGTGGGGACCTGTGAGAACTGCATCTCCTTAGTGGCTCCCCGGCTGTTAAAACCCATTGTCCACGTGGGTAACTTTTCCTTTTCCTTTCAGTTAGAGATAGTTCCTCATTCTTCTTCAATGCTTTGTAGTTTGTTTAGTTTTAAAATGTTAATTTCCTTCAACAAACCCACTCCCAACTCTTTGCCCTCAGAATGTATTTACTCTAGACACTTGTACTTAAAACTCAAACCCTCTCATTTTCTTTGCCTCCCTATTTTTGTACTTTTTGGATTTCAGTCGGCACAATCCCAAACTGTGTCTAATGCAGATGACAAAATAATTACACATCACTATTTTCTTGAACCCCCAAAGCTTAGTTTGTTTCTCACCCCCCTGTCCAGCCCCCAGGCCCAGCACCTCCTTAGCTATTATTTCCTAAAGCAGATAACATCAAATCTAGGGTTGATGGTTGAGGAGTCCAAATGGTAACTAGTAACTTAAGAGAAAAGAATAGAAATAGACCTATTGACCCTCTCCCAAGTATTTTTCTCTGTTTCCTTGGGGGAGGGAAGGAGGAGGGGTATGATCAGGGTCTTGTCCTTTCACTTAATCTCTCTCTCTCTCTCTTTTTTTTTTTTTTTTTTGATATTTAAAGAGCAGGTTTATTAGAAAAGGGATAGGATAGTAAAAGACACTTGCATAGACACAAGTGGGCAGGAAGTGCTGCCCTAAGAGAGACAGGTTTGCTAAGAGAGGCCTGCATGGTTGCTGGGCGGGCAGCCTTGAGGAGAGCTGCCTCTGCTGAGGGAGGTCAGTGAAGAGAAGCCCCTGCATAGTACAGGTCACAGGCAGGCAGGAGGCTGCTGCCCTGTGGAGGGAGAGAGTTGGTGAAAAGTAGCACCTGCAAGAAGTGCTGCCCACTTAATCTCTTTTTTCTCCTGAAAAGAAATACATAATGTACTACCTCCACTCCCCTCACCCTCAAATCCTGGATTTGGGTGATGTTAAGCTCTAGCTGCTTACTGTATATCTCGCCTAATCTGTTTCTTCTGCTACTAGGTTAGTCATTGCTATCTTGCTCCATTATTGCAAATGCTCTGAAGATAGAAAATGCACTTTACAAATGGTGTTATTTTTTCCTAACTTATTCTTTTGCTCTCTCTCTTTTTATTTCTTCCCTTCTTTGACTGCTTTTTAATGTTTTCTTCCTTTTCTGTTCTTTCTCTTTTCCATTTTATCCCTCCTCATCTATCTTTTCATTTTTCACTCTGCAAATGCAGTTCAACAAATGGGTGAGGCACAATGACCTCCTAGCCATGCTTTGAAGTAGTCCAGTTAAAGTGGGGAACCCAGGCCTCTCTGGTAGCCTGGGGTGAAGTCTCAGTGCTATCACCACCATGGCCTGAGTTAGATCCCCCATCCCTATCCAAGGAGCTGACCCACAAATGATGCAACAGACTTCTCCTGTCTCATCCACCACTCCCCTTATTTCAGTAAATTCGCCTTCTCTGCTCCCCACTCTGTGTCTGGTGAATCCTCTCACCCTTCCCACCTCCAGCCTATACCACAATTCTGCTATGCACAAATAAATAAATAAACAAACAAATAAATAAATAATCTTTTTAAAATAATGAAGTGGGGACCCCCAGTTCACGGACTAGTAGTAGTGGTTTGAGATGAGATAGGACAGCACAGAAAATCCTGCAATTAAAGCAGAAACCAGAATGTCTTCATAGAGGAAGGGTTGGTTTGAAGAAGTTCAGACTGTCAGTAACTGACACACCTGCTCAACAATGGTCACAAAGGGAGGGAGGCAGCTTAGTTCTCACCATGGGGTCTGTGTATTTAAACTACCTGGTAGAAATGAATGTTAGGTATAGTCAATATGCATTGGACATGGCAAGTAAATGAAAGTTTTTTTTTGTAGGTAAATATATATTTTTAAATTTTTAAATTTTTTTTTATTTTATATATTTTTTACATCATTTTTCATTTTTTGCACCATATGTGCATTTTCATCTTGGTTATAGTTCTCATACAATTCCCACCCCCCTTATTTTGCTCCTACTCCCTTCCCCCCCCGCCAACCCCGTTTAATTAAAGCGGAAACCAGAATGTCTTCATAGAGGAAGGGTTGGTTTGAAGAAGTTCAGACTGTCAGTAACTGACACACCTGCTCAACAATGGTCACAAAGGGAGGGAGGCAGCTTAGTTCTCACCATGGGGTCTGTGTATTTAAACTACCTGGTAGAAATGAATGTTAGGTATAGTCAATATGCATTGGACATGGCAAGTAAATGAAAGTTTTTTTTTGTAGGTAAATATATATTTTTAAATTTTTTTTTATTTTATATATTTTTTACATCATTTTTCATTTTTTGCACCATATGTGCATTTTCATCTTGGTTATAGTTCTCATACAATTCCCACCCCCCTTATTTTGCTCCTACTCCCTTCCCCCCCGCCAACCCCGTGTGTCTCTGGTTTATAGTTGCTTGTTGATTTTTATTTTTACTTTTATTATAATCAGTCTTTTCCCTGGTCCCTTATTTAGGTTTTCTAAATTCTTGCTATGAGTGAGACCATCTGGTATTTTTCTCTTTCTTTCTGGCTTATTTTGCTGAGCATGATTCCTTCCAGGTCCATCCATGTTGCTGCAAATTGCATGAGTTTATCTTTTTGATAGCTGAGTAATATTCCATTGTATATGTAAATGAAAGATTTAACCCTCAAAAAAAAAGTAGGAAAACTGCCAGCAAGGCCCAGTTCTGGTGAGGGAACTCTTTGACATTTGTGAACTTTCAACATCTCCTGTTCTCACAGGCAGAGAGCAGGGTCAGCAAGATGTTGAAAGTCCACAAATGTCAAAGAGTTTCCTCACCAGAACTGGGCCCTGCTGGCAGTTTTCCTACTTTTTCTTTTTAAGGGTTAAATCTTTCTGTGTATTCTTCTAAGGGCACCAATCCCACAGCTCACTTTCCTGATACTTCAGGGATTGTTCCTTCTCAGAATCCTTTGCTGGTTCTTCCTTTTCTTCCAACTTCTTAAGCTGGCATGCCCCAGAGATCAGTCCCTGTTTTCATCTCTATTTATACTCACCCCCTCGGTGTACTCGTTCTGTTTCATGGCTTTAAAGACTATCTGTCTACCAGCATTTCCCAATTTTATGTCTGTAGTTCAGAACTCTACATAGAGAGTGAGAGAGCCAGAGTGTGTGCAAGTGTGAGAGAGAAAGAGAGAGAGAGAGAGAGAGTGCGAGAGCGCACACAGATTTCTCAATGCCTGGGAAACTAAATCTCTGACTCTATGACCACCTGCCCTCCAAATAAACCACTCCACCCTGGGCCTTTCCCATCTAAGTTGATAAGAATGGCATCCTTCCAGTAGCTCAGGTCAAAAACCTTAAAATCATTCTTATCTCTTTTTTCTCACATCCCACATTCAACCTATCAGGCAATCCTACTGGTTTTACTTTCAACATATATTCATAAGATAACTATTTCTCAACACCTCCATGGTGCCCACGGTGTCCTACCATGATCTCTGACTAACTGATCTCCTTGCTTCCACACTTGCATTTCTACAATCTTTTCTCAATAAAACAGCCATAGTGAGCCTTTTAAAGTGAGGTCAGGGGCCTCCCCTGGTGGCGCAGGCGGCTGAGCGCTGCGCTGTGAAGCTGTCGCAGCCTCTGCAGCGCCGGTTCAATCCCGGCCAACCAGTGAGGGTCCCACATGGCACAGCAGACCTCTCCTGTCGCGCCCGCTACTCCCCTCAGCAGAGTATTTCGTCAGTCTGCCTGTTCTCTTCCTCGCTCTGTCTCTGGTGAATTCTTTTACCTTCCTGTGCATTTATTTATTAAAATAAATAAACAAACAAACAAATAAATAAAGTGAGGTCAGGCCATCCTCTGTTTAAACACCCCAGTGACTCTCTACTTCAGTCAGAGCATGCTCAATAGGAGCAATATAATCTCCAAGGGAATGAAACTTGTTTCATAGGGGGCAGGAATTAAAAACATCTTGGATATTACAGTGGTTTGTGGTCTTCCAAAGGTCCAAGGTGTGTGTGTGTGTATGTAAACAACAGAAATCTTGTTCTGCAGGTTGCAAATCTGAGATCAGATTTGCATATATATATATATGATTTATCTATGATATTGAAATATTTTGGGAGAGTGGAAATAAAATTATCTAAAGGGCACCATAATGGCAAGGGGTTGGTGGGGAGGGAAGTTGACAACCACTAACTGGCCAAATACCAAACCCCATAATGTCGGGCCCCTGTTACCTCCTGAGCTTGTCTCCTACTCTTCCCCTGGTCATTCAGCTCCAACCAGAGGTAAAAGAGAGAGAGGCAGTGGAATGAGTTACTTAGGAGAGCAGGCCCAGGCATGAATGCTGTCACAGAGACCATCACAGCAAAGGGCACTCTTACCTTCTTGGTGATTTGTGATTGAGATGTTTCATTTTTACATCAACGTGGCTGGGCTGTGATCCAGTTGTTGTCCACACACCAGTCTAGATGTTGCTTTTGGAAAGAAAGAAAAATATGTCACCAAAATATGCCACTTTGATCCCCCCCAAATTATTTTGAGTTGAAGTTATTTTATTTGCATTTTAAAAGGACAGGTTTATTAGAAAAAGAGAGAGAAGACACACAGACACAAACAGGGAGAAAGAGCTGCTGCTGCTTTGTGAAGGGAAAAGGTTATAGTCACAGGCAAGCAGGAGAGCTTGAGCTAAAGTTATTTTTGAAAACAATAGTGTAAGAAGGGCACTCTAATCTTCCCTTTTCCTTCCCAACAACAGGAAATAAACCCTCATATGGAAGATGTCCTCTTTATACTTCATACCAGATAGCAAGAAGCATTCTTCAAGGATGGGAAGTTGAGACCTAGAGAATCCATAAATTAGACCTTATTGTTATAGGGCAGCCCCGATATAGAACAGGTTGCCTGGCTGTGGGTCCTCACCCGCACGCTTAAAAGGGACTTATTAATACTCCACTACAGGCACACAAAAAAGGTTAACAAAAGGTTTACTTACAAGGGAAGAGGAAATGTACAACTCAGGGAGAAAACAGGGAAATAAAACCTTAAATGCGTCCTACCCGATCTGCCAACCTGGAAACCCAATGGCACTCTGAGAGCTGGCTGAGAGCCGCAAGCTGGTGGAGAGACAAAGGGCGTCCCTTAAGGTCCACGTGTCTGGTTTTATACCAAACCTGGCTGCTTAACTCCACTGTCAGGTCCCAGCCACGTTCCCTTTGGTGGTGACTGGATTTGTCTTTCCCAATGTCCTGATGGCTTTGGTCTGGAGTGGGGGTGGGGTCCACAAAGCCTGTATGGAATTAGCTCAAGACATCCTTTTTCCCTAATATTATGAAAAATAATTCTTGTCTGCAGTTAGCCTCCCCATGCACTTTTCCACATATTTCTTTCTTTGTTTAATCTACTATAAAGTAAATGAGGTTTTACCACTTCTTTGGGTCTTTGTTTACTTCTGAGTGCTCCCATATCACCCAATACTTGTATTACATAAATTTGTATGCTTTTCTCCTGTTAATCTGATTTCCGTCAAGTTAGTCCACAAATCCAGCCAAAAATCTTAAGAAGGCAGAGGTAAACTTTTGTCTTCCTTATACTGTGAAGATATTTTTTAGGTATGATGAAAAATTTAAACCAACAGACTTTGAAAACAACAAATTAGCTTCCAAAATGTGGGTGAGCCTCATCCAGGCAGTTCAAGAAAAGAATGAGATTTCCTGGAGAAGGAGGAACTTTCTTTAAGACCATAATAACATAGAAAAGCAGTCCGCACTCCTGGCCCTGCCTTCATGTGGGCTAGGGGTGGGGCAGGATGGGCCTCTGCCTGCTATCTTAGGCCGGGTTGGGAGCCACAAGGCTCCACCTCCACATGGTTGGGCCTGGTTTCAGTCCAGTCAAAGATAGGAGGCCCTACATGGCCTGGGTCCTGGGTGGGGTGCCCCTAAGCCTCAGGTCCCTAGGGGCCAGGGGCTGGGGCTTCGGCCAAGGTCGGGTTTCCCCTCTGGACTGACCCCCCCACTTCATTCAGATCAGTGCAAGTCATCAATAACTCAGGCACCCCCCCCCACACACACACACTGTCTTGTTACAATGTGTGGCAGTGGGATGAAAATGGATTAATCAGAGTCCTAGTCCAGAACAATGAGAAACCTAGAGGGACTGCACCAAGAAAGTGCAGCCCAGCTCCAAGGGCAGTCTCATTTTTATTTAGAATCAGACAGAAAATAAAAAGATCAAAGAAGCAAGCAGGCAAACGGGGACTGCACAAGTGTATGGGGGATGCGTAACCAGCTGGCCCCAACCAAGGTTGAGAAGTAAGGAGAAAGTCAAGAAAAGCCTCGGTGTTTATGCTACTCTAGCCATAATACCTATTGCTGTATCTGTACATGCTGATTTCAGCATGTATAGATCCTCATACCAGGACTTTTGCCCTTAGAGGTTCCTTATCAACTTTCCCTGTTTCTGCACACTGAGAGGCACAGAATAGTCAAAGCAAAGAATAATCAAGGCAAAGACACAGAATAGTTGAGGCACACAATAATACAAGCTCCCACAGCAGACCTCCAGATGCTGAGAAGGACAAACTTAAGCCTCGGATACAGTTGTCATCTGTACAGACCCAAACAGAGCATGGTCGGAACCACATGAGATAGGACCGTGGGACGAGCTGGTATAGTGACCTCTCTCAAGAGCTCCATCTACAATATCTTCTGGGGCTGGGGAACCAAAACCCTGGTCCAGAGATGTGCAACATGAATGAGGCTTCTTTCTCTTCTAACTGGGGGAGGAAAACATCAGAGTGTGACTGGGGACCCAGGGCAGGACTGGAAACCATGAAAGGAAAAGAGAGGAGCTGGACCGACCATGTGCTAGAGTCTTTCCCCACCGGGGAGCTTCCCCACCAACACTGGCTGGGAGTTGGGTTCCCAACACCAAAATTATGACTCTGAAGCAGCATCATGTGCTAGTCATTGGAAAGGATGGGACAATCAGTGTGAATGAGGGGGCTTGGAACCCAGAGATCATATCAGTGTGGAGAAAATGGGGCAGTGTCCTGTACCATAGGAAGTTCCAAAAACAAGAAGTCTAGAAAATCATTCCATACACATGCCCTGCCCTACAAGAGGTTTCTGAAGTGCTCTGCCTTGCTACCTGCCTCCCAGTTGCTCCAGGTACACTGCAGTCCAGGAGCACAGGTCCTTGCCCAGGAAAAGGACAAGCTTCCAGGAAAAGGACAAAGCTTGTGGGCCAACCATCATTCTAGGGCACCCAGCAGGGAGGAGTAGGACTGATCCGAGTGGGAGTGGGGGAGGGAGATGCAGGGGAGTGGGATGGTGGTTGGGTAGAATATTGGCCGGAGGGCAACATCTCAGGGGCACAATAACTATACAATGGTGATAGACTATGTAGGAAAAAAAAGAAAAAGAAACCTCGCCAGCATTCCAGATGCTGCCCTGTGGAATTTGGACTCAAGTGAGCAGCCATCAGTTCTTCCCTCAATTTCCAGCTTGTCTGCCAGCCCCACAGCTTCCAGATTTGCCAGCAACCACAATCACGTGAGCTAATTCCTTAAAATAAACCTCTCCTCTCTCTGCGAACAAGTTCTAGAAGGAGAGAACAAAGGGAAGAGAGAAATTGATTTATTTTAAAGAATAAAATAAGGACCTCCCTGTTGGCGTAGTGCTTGAAAGCAGCGCTGTGAAGCTGTCCGCAGCCTCTGCAGTGCGGGTTCGATTCCCGGCTGGCCGAGGAGATACCCACATGGCGCAGCAGACCTCTCCTGTCTCACCCGCTGCTCCCCTCAGCAGTGCTTTTGGTCTGTCTGCCTGTTCTGCGCCCCACTCTGTCTCTGGTGAATCCTCTCACCCTCCCGTGCCTTTGGCCTGTACTCTAGATCTTGTATAAATAAATCAATCTTAAAAAAAAAGAATAAAATAACATGTATGTGCATGTGTGCATATATATATATATATATATATATATATATATACATGTACAGATGTATAGATGTTGTGGTGTTGCTTTCATACATCAATGCCCACACACCAGCATTCAGATCAAGAAACAACATCACTAGTCACAGAAGCACACTTCTTGCCGTCTCCCCTCCCCCCATGGATAACCATAGATACATTTATCTCCCTTTTACCTTCCAGAACTCTGACTAAAACAGTGGTTAGCTTACAATTTGTTTCCATTGGCTTTGTGTCTTTGTCACTTTTCCTAGCAGTCTTCTTTTCAGTTCAGATTTTTAAAGATTTTACTGTTTGCTGTGAAGCTAGACCTCCATCCTCTTGCATGCAACCTCCTTTTCTCTTATCTTTTCTAGTACCAATTATTACCTGATCAAACAGCCATCAAAAGACTTCCCAATCCCAACTCTGCCTTTCCTGCTTCTCTTGACTCTAACATCCATTCAACCAGCATTTAATGAAGACTAGAGAGTAATAGTTATGTGTTTGGGGAGTAATTTGTGGAAAACATCACAAGTCTGACCTCATCCTCACCTCCACCCCCATGCTGCTCAGCTAGTAAGTGAGGTAGGCAGGTAAACAAAGAGTTTGCAGGAAGTGAGGTAAGTGCTACAGTAGGGCATGGGCCTCTTAGATCTTGGGGAGACAGGGTGTGTGTGTTGGGAGAGGTAAAGTAGGAGGCTAGTCCTGTCACTGGGATGGATAAAACCACATTATTTCAATCTCAGGGTTTGTGTCTTCCTTTTCCAAAGAAGAATGTGCCATGCAAGAGCAGTTAGGGACCATGAGACCAAAGCAAAAGTCTGGAACCAGAAGGAAGTTCTGGGAGCAACAGGGACAAAATAGAAAAGAAAAAAAAAGAAGATTCAACTTGTAGGTTAGCACTGTGTTAGGTACTGAGTTAGACACTGGAATCTCAAAATGGATCAAGTCCTTAACTTCAGGGAACTCATAGTTTAACACAAGATGAACAGCTCTCACCAGAATATTCTTTCCCAGGTAGATACCCTTACAGCTCACTCCCTCAAGTCTTTGTTCAGCTGTCACCTCATCTATAGGCTGACCTCACCCACTGATATATCACACCTACCAACACCCCTCTTTGTCCTCTCACTCCATTTTTTAAAAACTCTTTATTCAAGTATAATATACATGCAGGGAAATTTCATGTATTATAAGTGTGCAGCCCTCTACATTTTTACAAACTGACACATAGACAACACCAGCATCCAGGCGAACAAACAACATTACCAGGCCCAGAAACACCTCTATTTAGCCCAGTCTCCTCCCATACCCCTAATTTCTAACAGCATAGTTTTGCCTGCTTTTATACTTTACAGAAATGTATTCATATGTAATACACTTATGATTTACATCTTTCACTCAATATCAAGTTTGTGTGAGTCATTCCTGTCGCTGTGTGTAGTTTTAGTCCATTCTCATTGTCATATAGTGTTCCATTTTGTGAAAGTGACACAATTTATTTATCCATTTAGCCATAATGGGCAGTGGGTAGTTTCCAGTTTTGAGTTATTAGACAGGAGGCTGGCCATCCACTTCTTTGTGGAGAGAACCGGCCTGTTCGAGCCTCCCAAGTAACTCCCCATGCTTTGGGAAAGAGGCAGGAAAGGATGACCAAACTAACCATCAACCTCTATGTGGAGGGGTGGTCCGTATACTGTCCAATGCCGGTGAAGTGCCACATGAGTTCAGGGCTGCTTTAATGTGCTAGCTTGAGAAATTGTGCGAAGCACTCTGCAGCAAACAAGAGAAAGGAATGCTTGCTGCAGTCTGCTGGCCTCTGCTAGGGCCTGTTTGGCTGACTCCTGACCTGGGGGTAGGGAGTGGGTGGGAGTTTCAGGTTACACCTGGGTTGTAACTCAACATAAGTTCTTTCCACATTGGGGCTCTTATGAATAATACTGCTATAATCATTTGTGTTGAGTTTTTGTGTGAACCTAAATCAGAGTAACTGTTTAATTTTTCCAGGAACCACCAAACTGTGTTCCACAGCAGCTGCCCATTTTACATTCCTACCAGCAATATGTGAGGAAGCCAACTTCTCCATATCCTTGCCAAGTACTTATTGCTTTAGTTCCAGAATCATCCTTTTCACCTCATCAACACTACTCAAGTCACATTAGTATTGCAGCAGGTCTAGAAACGAACTTATTTTTTCTATGTGACATTCATTTGTAGTTAAGAATTTCTGAATTTCCAATTTTTCCTGACAGAATATTTAGTATCGCAGCTACGCGGTTGGGGGGCAACGGAGGCTCACTTTATCATCACTCCTTTCCTCCTTGATTCCGGACTAACCACTTCGGGAATAAATCCCCCATCTTAAACAGAAAGCAACCTGAAAGTAGGTATAAAGGTAGTATTTGGATAGTTCTTCATATGCATTTCGCGTTGTTTCATTTTATTCTTTCGTTTCGGGTAGTCATCTGAAGTACAGCAAGTAACCAGACTGTGCAGCCCCTAGTGAGCAGTTTAACCCCAGCACCCTCTGCACCCCGCACCCTAACGCGCGGAGGGACACAGACTCAGCCCACGCCCCTCCCCCAGCCCCGCCCACACTTCGCCCCAGCCCCGCCCACACCCCTTCCCCAGCCCCGCCCACACTCCTTCCCCAGCCCCGCCCACACTCCTCCCATAGCCCTTCCCCTCTTCCGACGTCCCTACGCTGAGGGGCGGGGAAGATTGGTCTTTGAGTGACCACTCGGCGCGCGTTTCCCGGAAGCGACGCTCCGCACTGGCAGATGAAGTCTAATGACGTAGACGTGCTCCAATCCGAATCCTGAGGGCGGGGCTAAATCCTACGGCGTAAGACCGGAGAGCGCCCGCTGGAAGCACGTGACCTGGATTTGGAGCCGGAAGCCACCTCTCTCGTAAGGAGCACCCCCCAGCACCTACGGCTGCGATGGTAAGTGAGGACGCATGCGCGGGGCTATGGTCGGGGGTTCAGCATCCCTGTTCCCCAATTTCTTTGGCCGCCCTGTCTTAGACCTGCTTCCCACCCTCATGCCCAATCCGTCCTGGGGTAGAAGGGGAATGGAGCTGAAAGGGTTGCAGCGTAGAAGGCTGAGGAGTGATCTGTGGGCGGGTGTACCGGTTTTTTTGGGGGGCGGAGTCTGCGGGGGCGGGGCTGGCCACTAGGTGAATTGGAGACGGAGCTGGCGGGGAGGGGCCGGTGGTGTAGCGAAGGTGGGAGGTAGGCTTGGGAACCCAGAGAAAGATAAATGTTGAAGGCCACGTAGAGGGATTAGAGTCTGGAAGGACCCTGGTTGGGGAAAAAGTCTTGGGAATCCAAACATTTGAAGTTGCAAGTGTAGGGTACTGAGAACCATCTTCCCAGCTTGCTTCTCACTCTGCATCTTTATCCACTAGACTTCTGCACTGACGCAGGGGCTGGAGCGAATCCCAGACCAGCTGGGCTACCTGGTGCTGAGTGAAGGCGCAGTGCTAGCGGTGCGTTCTGGGAAAGGGAGGGGGGCCCACGTACTCAAGGCCCGGTGACCCCTTCTAATAGGGCCCAGTTTACCTAATTTGTCTCTATTCTTAGTCTTTACCTGATATCATGCATAGCATACAGTAAACTTTTGGGAATTAAACCTAACTTATGAGGTAAGAGGTTTGCTAACTTTACCAAAGTTACACAATTAACTATAGGTCTTTTGGTAGCTGAGGTTACCCAAGTTATGCTTGGTATTTATGGAAGAGGTTTTGTATTTTGTTCCGTAGAACAGTATAGTGTTAGGTCTCTATATAAGTTTTCCATCTACAGAGACAAGGCATAAGGTTAAAGGTGGGAAGCAATGAACATAGTAAAGAAAACTGAGAGACCAGAAAATGAAGGACTCAGCCTTTCCTTTCTTTTCATGTTTTAACTTTTGTTCTGATAAGGAAACTTTTTTGGAGGTGAAAATTCAGCTTGGCTTAAGGGATAGACGGTTGTAAACAGGCCGAAAAGGAGAGTATTCAGGGCTGAGAGGTGATATTTGCAGGAGTGCCACACCAGCCTGTCTGAATTGGTGGTGGGATTATGTTGACATGATTTAGAAAGGTTTGGGAGGAGACTGGAGACAAATATATGGCAACGAAAGCTCTGACTGTGGAGGACTTTAAAAGCCCAGTTACATATTTGGATTAATGCTGAGGAAATAGGAGCTTTGGAGATTTTTTGAACAGAAGCATGAGCTGATGAAGCAGTTGAGAGGTTGATCTAATAGGTGTGAGAATGGGCCAGAGGAGCAGGATTCAGGAGGCTGCTGCCAAAATCTAGACAGGGCTGGAGGCAGTGAAAAGGAGCAAGGAGAGAAATGATTTTAAAGGAAGAATCAATATGTCTTGGTAATGACTGGAGATTGAAAATAGAGATATTCTTCATCAAGACTTTGAACTCAAGCCTAGATTGATGGTGCCTCAGCAGGAAATTAAGAACTTGAATAGGGAGAGAGATAAGGGGAAATGTGATGTGACTTTAGACAATGAGTTCGATATAGAATAGCAGTTGCTAGGAGCTGTTCTAAGGATCCCACCAGTGTTATCTAAACTGTCCATAAGATACTGTTGTCACTAATTTACGAATGAGAAAACTGAGTTACAGAATATCTTAGGAAAAAGGGCGCTGAACTCAGTGGGAGGCCCATACTGAGGAGGCAGGAAGAGGAAATTGAGATAGTCACAGAAAAGAGGAAGGCCCAGGCAAAGTGACATTATTACCCAAGGACCATGTAATAGAGGGGCTAAAAGGAAAGTGATGTTTGTTTCAGATTCTGCAAGACAAGTGGGAAAACTGAGAAAAAGATGCAACCCTGAACAAGTCAGTGGTGGGTGGGCATTGATGTGTGAGAATGTGTTTTCATCAGATAGGTGGAAGATGGGGAGAAAGCAACCTGCAAAGGATTAGGGGGAAAAGGTTGGTAAAGAAATGGATGAACCATTGCATATGGGGGAAGGCTAGTGTTACAAAGACAAGAAACCTGATGGTGAGTTTCAGGTTTTCCCAAAACAGGGGTGACCTGGACATACTGGAAAGTAGAGAGGGGGAGATTACAAATGCTAGATCCAATGACTGTTCCTGGAATTTTTCCCCAATTCTGTGCCCTTATTTCGACCATTTTCCCTTCCCCGTCTGCATGCAGTCATCTGGTGATCTAGAGAATGACGAGCAGGCGGCCAGCGCCATCTCTGAGCTGGTCAGCACGGCCTGTGGTTTCCGTCTGCACCACGGCATGAACATACCCTTCAAGCGTCTATCTGGTGAGCCCCAGCCCTTGCCTCTATGGCGGTGACAGGAGGGGTGCTTCCAGAGGCATCCCTTAGGGAAGAAACACTTGTGTCCTACCAGCCTCCCATCTCCTGGGGTCCCCGGTTCTGGCCACTATCTTCCCTTTGGGATTCACTCCTGCATCAGAATTAATGAGAAAGCAAGAGAAGGGGATTTTACAGAGGACCCCGCACTCCAATCTTCAAATCTCTGAGCCTTGAACTATAAAATTTCTTTGGTTATTGATCCCAGCCAGCTTGTGTGACACCCGCTAACTTTTTGCTCCCTTCCCTCTCCTGGGGTGGGGGAAGGTGTGTCTCCCCCACAGTGGTCTTTGGAGAACACACATTGCTGGTGACCGTGTCAGGACAGAGGGTGTTTGTGGTGAAGAGGCAGAACCGAGGTCGGGAGCCAATTGACGTCTGAGCCTGCCAGAGGGTCAGGGCAGAAGTGGAGCCAGGTCCGCAAGCTTTTGAGGAGGAAGACACATGCCTCCTCCACCTTTCTTGGCTTGCTGCTCCAACTAAGGCTTTTGCTCACCCACTTCTCCACCCCATTTCCCTGCCAGGAAGAGGCCTGGGACTCTCTGCTATGTTAAGGAGAATGAGTTCAAGAAAACCTTTCTCTTCTCTCCCTCCCTCCTAATAAACATGAATCTTATGTTCCCAAGCCCAGGGATGTGTCTAATTTGGAAGGTGGGAGAGTGACACCCCATGTCTGTGTTCACCCTCTAGAAAGTTGTGTACTTGGGCCCAGAGGGGCAGGGCAAGGCCACTCTGGGCATATAAAACTGAGACTCAAAAAAAAAGTGTGTCAAGGGAGCTAGTTGTGGGATTCTGAAACTTCTGGGTCTCCGCTCCTGCCAACAGCACACAGACAACTGTCATTCTTCTCCCTCCTGAACAGGCATTTAATCGTCTTATTTCAGTTGGAAGCAGTAGATGGAGAATAAGTTACAAGAACAAACAGACACACACACACACAAAAAAAAAAATCCACACAACTTAAAGTGCTTCAGGCTGCAAACGTAAACATGAGGGGCAGGAGGAGGCCACCTAGCTATCTCCCCTGACCCCTGAGACAGGAGGATCATTGTCGGGGTCCCTTTACCAGCACCACCCTCTAATCTCAGCCCTGCGGGTGGGTGGGAGGGAGGGAATGTCAGAGGCTGGAAAGGCAACTTAATAGGAATGAGGAAAACACTTTGTAAACAGAACCAGGGTAAAAGGCGGGGGGCAAGATAGCTCTTAGAGCCCTTGCCCTGGCCGAGGGGTGGGACCAGCCCCCCCAGGACATTGGGGAAATACTGTTGGCTTAGTGCTGTAGCCATACCCGCCCATTTCACAGCTTCTTCCCTTGTCCCTCATCAGCAGACACGGACAGGCGGCCCTATTGGACCTCCTCACCCATGGTGGGAGGCATCTAGGGGAGGCACAGCCTGGAGGGAGGACCCCCCTGGGGGGTTTTCAATTTCTGGAAGTGCAAGAGGGAGGCGCTCCAGCACGGGGCTACTTGACGGGCTCCACCACCAGGACCTTGCACTCGCGCTTGGCAATCTTGTCCAGAGACAGCACAGCCTTGTCTGGAGGCAGGTAGAGGGGGCGCCCAACAGGAGAGGCCACAGGGGGCGTGATGGCCCTGCGCTCCATCACACTGCCTGACCTGGAAAGGCAGAGGCTGTGGGCTCCAGTCCTACCCCAGAGTCCCCTCCAGCTCCCTCTCCAGTTCTGGCATCTATGAGGTCCACGGGCATCCCTCCCGAGGCTCCCTACCTCATGAGGTGGCTGCGGGAGGGCTGTTGGTGGGAGAAGGACTGAGAGCGGCCCAGGCTAGCCTGGTGCCTCTCCACCAAGTCCCGGACAGCAGGGCTGCTAGGGCTGCTCTTTCGAGAGAGGGGCCGGGCCTCAGGTGGAGGGTGGGACACGCTGGCGGTGAACTGCAGTTTCAGTTTCATGTGCTGGCTCAGCTGAGGTGGGAGACACAGATTAGCACTCCAGCTCGGTTTCCAGGCTTCAGGCCTCCTTTCACAAAATCCTTCCCACTTGACGGGCCATGTCAGATCTAAAGCCTACCTTCCCTCAGCTCAGCATTTTAATAGAAGTTGCAGCCCTGTGCCGCCCACCACACAGCCCAGCCCTCCTACCACCTCTCTCCCCAGCCCACCTCGAAAAGCCCTGTCCTTAGAGCCTGGAAGGCCACACTGAAGGTGAGTGCGCTGCCCTTCCGGGAGAAGCCAAGGTTGTTGAGGGGCGTGTGGCAGACAACAGAGTCCAGGGCTGCCTGCATGGCCCGACGTTCCTCCTCACACAGCTGCTTTCCTGGGGGTGGGGGTGGGCAGAAACAGCGACCAGTAAACATCACTGCTGTGTTCCTCAGTTCACAGAGGGCTTTCAGGAACAATCTCATCTGATCCTCAGAGCCACTCTGGAGTAAACTGAGTATGTTATCTTTTGCTGAATTTCATAAATAACAGCTAATATGTACTGTGGCTGAAGCTTATTCTAACCACTTCACATCTATTAACTCATTAAGTGGCCAGAACAATCCCATGAGGATTTCAGCGCTAAGAAACCTGAGGCTCAGAGAGCTTAAGTCATTTCCAAGGTCACACAGCTACTAAATAGGAAAAGTAATAAAGTCAAACATGCCAGGGAGCCTATTCTCTAGGGCTGGTGTTCTCAAAATTGCCCACTGCCTCTCTAAGTCTTCCCCTGTGATGCTGCAGAACTACCCAGGGACAGCGCCTGCAGTCACCCATTTCTCTAATGTCATCCATTCCTGTCCCCTTCAGGACAAGGGCCCAAGGGTAGCTGCCAACCTACCAGCCTGTGCGTGTTCCGGGGTCCACACAAGCCTCACAGCGAGGAAGTCTTGGAGATTGTTGAGCAGCGTGTAGGTGACAGTGAAACGCTCATAGGTCCGAACAGGGGATTCGCAAGAAGCAGTCATCACAAAGCAGGGGCGATCCAGGCGGATGCTGGGCAGGCTAGTAGTGAGAGGGAGGGAAGCGGGATATGTGTCTCTCGCAACAAAGATGAGTATCGTGGTGTCCAGTGGGGATCCACACACTTACCGGTAATGGGTGTAGATGCTCTGGGTGAAGGGCAATTTCGGGGTGGACCACTGAACCACAGCAATCAGGGGTACTTCTAGGCCCTGCGGGAGGGACAAAGGGAAGCATGTATGAGAGGAATCCTCTAGCTCATCTCTAGTCAACCCCCTGACCTTTCTCTCCCACTTTTCTTATCCTTTTTCTTAGAATATAACTACCCCTTATACTCACCTCCTTAGCCCCTGGAGGGGGCTGCTCACCCCCTCTCAGCTGAAACAGGAAGTTGTGTTCCTCCAGGGCACTAAGCGGGCAGGGGAAGCAGCCAGAGGTACTGGGGAGCCGGCAGAAGGACCCCATGGAGACTTCCCCAGATTGGTGACTAGTTCAGAAGAAGGGGGACAGAGCTTAATCTTGCCCTGCCCGGCCCCCATCCCCACCACTTGCACCCCTGTCCCTCCCCAGGACCTCACCAAACATTGTCCACCAGCAGCACAGAGCCATCGGGCATGACAGGTAGATAACTGGCATTGAAGTTTGGGAGAATGCGGATATCCCAGATGGAAATTTCCTCCTGGGAGGAGCTGTTCAGCACTGTTGGAGGTAATCAGCTCAGATTATCTGGATGCTTCAGTCCCCAACTTTAACCCACAAAACACCTCTCCTCCCCAGCCTGCCTAATAAACTGCCACTCAGTCAGTGCCCTTGCTGCTACCCCAGGCCTGAGCTGATGCACTGGCTCACCCTTGAGAACGGTCAAGTGTTTTCCAGCCACAGTGAACTGGCGGCATTTCAGAACCGGAGGGGGCAGCAGAGTCAGCAGGGTGCTCACTGCAGGAGAGGATGGCAGAGGCAAGAAATGAAGGGCTGGGTGCAGGCCTCACCTCCAACCCAGTTCTAATCTTCCTCTTCTCCCCCAAATCGACACTTGCCAGTACCATCCCTCATTCTGTCCCCCACATTCCACAACCCAACATCTCCGTGCATTCTCCTCCCCACCTTGAGCCTTGAAAGCACTCTGCTCCCCACGGAAGGTCTCCCCAGGTGATCGGGTCTGCAGCAAACGAAGGTAGCCTTGATCTCTGACTTCTGGTGCCTCAACCTCCCGCTTCCAGACCGTCACTACAATCTGAGCACAGGGGACACAGGAGTACATTCAAGAGTTGGCCAGAGCTAGCCAAGTCTTAGAAAGGGAGTATGAATTAGGGTGACAGCTCCCTGGCCAATCTTACCTTGGCTTTAGGTGTCCCTGGGGGAAGTCTATCCAGTGAAACGGTGAGTGGGAAGATGACCTCATCTGTGGACACAATTGGTTCCTCCACAGGCAGCTAGGGTTGTGAAAGGGGTGAAGAGGTCAGGAGAAAGGCAAAAAGACGCCCGTGGCATTCTCTTTAAGACCTGCAGGGCATGATTCTCTTGTTCTGTCCTGAGCCCTCACCTGCCTCCTGCTTCAGGCCCCCATGACCAATCCCCTCACGTCTTTGGAGCCCGGCAACCCCCCGTCCCCTCCCCCCTGTGTCATGTCACCCCAGGTTCCTCACCGTGGTCGCTCCCCCTGAGGTAGCAGGGCCGGGGCCGTGAGTAAGGAGAGGGCTGCAGCCTCGGAACAAACTCCCACCACCAGGATCCCCGCCCCCTGGGGGTTCGGGATCCTGGTCGCTGGAGCCACCGCCCCCAGGAGCCCCGCCTCCGGCGCTGACCGAGGCCAGAGCAGCCAGGGCGGTTGCCAGTTCTGTCCAGGCCCCTCGGGAACCCAAGCCAGAGCCGCCCCCGCCCCCGGACCCCGCGCCGCCCCTGCAGCGCAGCACCAACAGGAAGCGGACAGTCTCCCCCAGATAGAGATGGTTGCGCCGGGGCAGCGCCCGGTACCGGCCCGGGTCCCCTGCGAGTTCCGCGCGCGGCGGCAGCGGCACGGCCGGGAAGTACATCGAGTAGTCGCACTGGGACTCCATGGGGCGGCAAGGGCGGTGCGGGCCGGGGGCAGGGCGGGCCGGCGAGGGCGAGGGCGCCCGCTGGCCGGGATCCGGGGAGCCCCAACCCCCGACGGTGCTACGCGCGTCCGGGCCGGCCCCAGAGACCAACCGGGTCGGGGAACCGGGGCAACGAACCCGGAACCGAGACCCCGCGGGCCGGAACCCGGGTGCGGGCCG
Source organism: Talpa europaea (assembly GCF_964194135.1). Classification (NCBI taxonomy): domain Eukaryota; kingdom Metazoa; phylum Chordata; class Mammalia; order Eulipotyphla; family Talpidae; genus Talpa; species Talpa europaea. The sequence continues at coordinate 81,079,894 of NC_140079.1, read as the reverse complement.
AATGACTGGCGAGAAGCCGGAAGCGGAAGGGAAGGGGCGTGGCCTCTGAGGCCCCGGAATTTGTGGGTGACCGGACCGCGGAGGAGAGGGGCGGGGTCCGCTCTGCAGCAAGAAGGATTGAGGAGCGACTGCGAAAGGCTTGGAGGAGAACTGTTAAAAGAACTTCGTTCCACTCTGCTTCTTCCAGGAAGATGCCCCACCCCCAACCTGTCCCCCCCACAAAAAGCAAGTGGACGTTTCGAAGTATTTATTTATTCATTCATTCAACAAACATTTCATAGTGAAATGAGCATAGCCCAGTAATAAATATTTCATAGAGGAATGGTCGCTTCGTTCCAGTCCTCCGCACCCAGATTTTCACTGGCTTACCCCAGGGTTTGCTCCTCTAGGGGGGTTTGAGTGCGCTGCCCTGAGCCTGGACTAGGGAATGGGCAAAATGGGTGGGGGACGGAAGAATTGGGACTTCTAGGAGCTGAAGGATTTGGACTCCTTAGCTCAGGTTGGAGAATTTGCGCCCACGGCCATGCAAAGTCCATTTGTCATCTAAGGTGCAGGCGTTCTCTCTGAGGGAAGCAGAAAGGCATCTGACTTCCCCCTGCTTATCACATGTACCCTTCTAGTCTAACTGCTCTTCAGCCTAAGACTTAGTCTGATGTCTATGGAGAGAGTAGTCTTACAGTCTTGAGTGGCACAGACACTGTTGGGGGGAACTGCTTGGCATCTAGCTTGTCCTTGTACTGTAATTCAGGGGTAGCCAGGCGTTCACACTCCTCCTGGTCTTGGAGGCTCAGTCCACTTCGAAGTACATAGCCCAAAACCTTCCCTGACCCAAACTGGAAAGGGCGGAACCGTCGGTCAGTGATGTATTCAGGGTCTAACGCCTCACCTCCCACCAGACAATGTTTAGCCAGGGCCTCCCTTCGAGCTCGGAGTTCCGCCACAGCGCTCTCTAGTCGGCTCTGGCCATATCGCTTTATCCGTGCCCACAGACTATGGTTGAAATGAACATAGAGAGCCCAGTCCAGGTTGTTCCAGGCCCGGGCTCGAGCCGTCAACTGCCTGTCCTCAGTAGCCAGTCCACCATCCCTGACAGTGCTGAGGCCCTGCTCGCTTCCAGCCTGGGCATTGTGCATGAAGCCCACCACATCATCTAGACCCCAGCACAGGGCATCTGCCAGCAGAACCAATGATTCATCAAAATACTCAGCCACCAAGACCAGGTCAAAGACAGAGTCCAGCCAGGCTAGACTCCACTGGATGAAGGAGGAGGACCCCAAACCCAAAGAGGCAGGGCTGGACATCGGGCTGTGACCATCAGCAACAGTGGGAGCAGGGTGGAAGAGAGCATTGGGATGTGGGGTATGAACTTGGGAGCCAGGGCCAGGAGACAAGACATGCAGCTGTGGGGAGTTGGGGTCTCTTGGGGGATGAGGATTCCCTCTCGTTGTCCTCATCTCTGGGGGGAAGGGAAGGCCAAAGTCAAACCATAGCAAGTTGCGCGCGTAGTGGTCTCCACGGGCCCCAGGCCGATAGAAGGCTCGAGGATTGGCCAGGAAGGCAGCCAAGGAAGGTGCCTTGCGAAAGGCTGACGAGGTGGATTTATAATAGGAGAAGGCAGAGTGAGCCAGAGCTGCTGGGTCTCGGACGATGGAAAAGAAGAAGCTGTCAGAAGGCATGACCCGAAGTACCTGCAGAGGTGAGAAAACAGACATAGGGAGAAAGAACTGGGCCGGGGAGAAACTAAGAGCAAGGCAAATGCTTGCTGATACCCCAGATTCCTCAATCCCATCAGCTCTGCTGGGAACCCTCCACGTCCTTTTCTAGATGTATAGTTATTGGCCAAGTAACTTGCACCTTTCAATTTGCTTCTCTGCAAAATGGGGAGAATCACTCTTTCCCAGGTGATTATGGAGGTTACACAAGATGAAGAATATGAAGGAAACGTGCATGTTTCAGTAAAGGCAGAGAACAGCGCAGAGAAAAGTCTGTGGCATCAGGCGAGCTTGGAATCAATTTCCTCAGGCCTTTCTGACTGCCTTGGTCAGTAAAACCTCTAGCAACTAAACTTTGGGTTCACGTCAACTAAAGCTTACTAAGTGCCTATCCTGGGACTTTTAGTCACAGCTTCAAGAAAGGAACTGGCCTCAGGACTCCTCAGGGGAGTCACTGGCAGCCAAGAGGGAGGAGAGGGGACATTATAGGTGTCAGGTGGGCAGGCTAAGCCCGGGATGGCTGAAGGCACTTTGGGGACTCCCACGCATCTTGGAAAGCAAAAGGCACCTCTGAACTGGACCCTGGGAGCCCTGGCTACTTGGTAGGGTGCTATCCTACAACCTGGGGCCTGTAATCCCTCTTCTCAGCAAGAGGGAAGGTGGGATTTGGGCTCCGCCACATCTTAATGCGGTCCTGTAGGCAGATCCAGTCCAAACCCAGCTTCTGGGCACCCTGAGTAGTTTCTGCCTCTGAATCATGACTTCTGTGATTAAATCTAACTCCCCAACATGATGACTTCAGATCTGTTCTGCTAAGATGTGCATGCCTGCACGGTAGAACCTGTGACTTGCATGTTTCAGTGAAGGCAGAGACCAGTGCAGAGAAAAGTCTGTGGCATCAGGTGGGCTTGGAATCAAAGTCAAATCCATTTTTCCAGTTGTGTAACTTTGAGCAGGTTATGGACTTCTCAGTGTTCCTCCATCTACAGCTCCAGGGTCACACTTACCTTGAAGAAGGTAGATGTGTAAGGAACATGGTGGGTAGTCAGTCAGTGAATGATGGTGACGAGGGTCATTATCTGAACCTCTGGAGAAACATGCCTCAAAGAGTGTTGTCACTGCCTCACTCCCAGCTGTGCCCCTCACTGCCATTAGACCACACCGAGTTCCTAGGCTGCCTTCTTTGGCTCCAGCATCAAAAGGGGTGCCTTGGCCATCCCCACTGAAGTACTACCACCCACACACACACACTACCCCACCACCACCCTATCTTTGCTGTTTTACTCCCCCTAAGAGAGCTTGTTCTTAACTATAAAGCCATGTTCCCCCTTTCCTTTAAAAGCCAGTTCTCCAGAAAGCCCCATCCCCACATGTTCCAAATACACACACACACGTAGGCGCACCTGCCACGAAAGATGCTTTAACTTTGGAGCAGATGGAGTTCAAAGCCTAGCTCTCTTGCTTTCAGTTAGTAGAGGCCACTTAGCCTCTCTGAGACTTGGTCTCCTCATCTGTGTAATGGAGACACTGTTGGTGTAATGTCTCCCTGGCAAGGTGATGCTAAGATCGGTACCCAACAGTCAGTAAGTATTCAATAAAAGTCCCTTCCTCCCCATATACTTTTATTTGTACATTGATTTTCTCCCGCCAAGAGCTCTCGGGCGCCTGTGTGTGTGTGCAGATGAGTGTGTGTGTGCACTCCTCTCCCCTCTAGAACTGAGGCTGGGGTAGTCGTCAGGACTGAGCTAGACTTTGTCATGGAGCCGATCCTCAAAATCTAGCAGACATGGTAAGAGGAGTGAGAGGTCAGAAGGCAGGGGCCCCGGGAGCATCAGTGGAAAAGGTCAAGCAAGGCAAGGGACAACTGGAAACTTTGTGGGGGAGGGACAGGGGACTGACCCAGGTGGGGGAAATTGGTCAAGGAAAGAGCCCAAGTAAGCTCAGATAGGGGAGGGTAGGAATGTGGCTCTCAAAAACTGAGAAAGGGATAGCTGAGGAGAGGAGAACAGGAAATCTCACCTTGGTCCCCATATTTGGGGTGAAGTGACGCTGGGAGTCCCCAGGCCTGATGCCCCCTCCCCTGGTGGTATTGACCACAGGCCTGAGCCCATCTCTCTCCAGTCCCTTCTGTCCCCTCTACCCTCCTCACCTCTTTCAGGTTGAACCTCATGTGATGACAAAGGATGTGGAAGGGGGGCTGTGTGCCTCTTCCCTGGGGATGATAGCCTTTGACTCGAGAGGCTTGGAAAAACCTTGGGTAGCCAAACTGGTAGCGGGTGGGAAGGGCGAAGCGCAGCCCATGCTGGTCCCCATAGCGATGAAGCAAGTTCAGCACAGAGCTGCTTCCAGATTTATGCGTCTTCAGGAACACGAGGTGCTGTCGGGGTGAGCAGGACAGAGCAGCTGGTCCTGGGGGTGGGGCCCAAGGTTGAAGGAGCTGCAGCCCAGGCAGCCTGGAGAGAGACGGGAGAGGACATGTCTGGTCCTCACCAGCAGGTGGCTGTATATCTTGTGGTGCAAGGAGAGAGCTTGCGCCTCCTCTGAGTCCCCAAGAGTCACAGCCCGGGATGGAATGGGGACAAGCAAGTAGGGGGACATCAATTGGGTGTTGGAAGAAGATGGTCCTGGGATTGGGGCCCAAGGTTGAAGGAGCTGCAGCCCAGGCAGCCTGGAAAGAGACGGGAGAGGACATGTCTGGTCCTCACCAGCAGGTGGCTGTATATCTTGTGGCGCAAGGAGAGAGCTTGTGCCTCCTCTGAGTTCCCAAGAGTCACAGCCCAGGATGGAATGGGGACAAGCAAGTAGGGGGACATCAATTGGGTGTTGGAAGATGGGAACTCACCTCTTTTGGAACGGACCCCCCCAGAGCTGGAGAGCAAATCCAATGGTCATGAAGACTCCCAGAGCCACCCCCAGGCTCCGAGGTCCCCAGAGGCGAAAGGTCCTGGTAGGAGACCAAGAGCCCATGTGGCACCAGGAAGGGTGGCTCTGAAAGGGGACAGGGCCAGGAACAGAGGCAGAGACAGCTTGAGATAGCCGTGCAGCTGCTGAAGGCGGCGATTGCAGATCGGGGGGTCATTCCCCAAGCCTGCTCACAGCCCTGGTAGAGTCTGCCCCCTGAGTTAGCAGATTTTTGCCTCTGTCAGCGTCTAGAAGGGAAATGAGAGGGGGAGGAAAGCGGCTAAGGAGAGGGGTAGAGCCTTCTCTCCCGCTGTTGCCGCTGAGACCTAATTCAGGGAGGGAGAGCAGGCTGCAACAGGGTATGCTCCTGGCATGCACTCAGTGGTGGCCCCACAACTAGTATTCCATTATCAGCCTCCAGTTCCGCCAACCTCCCACCTACAGTTTCTCCTTGAGCCTTGGGGACTTTGAGGGAAGGGGAAAAAGACAAAGACCCAGTGAGAAAGATCGGCCTGATCCACTCCTTTAACAGTGAGGTGAAAATCACCAAGCCCAGGGCTAACTCCTGTGGCAAATTGGGGTGAAGAGCCCCGTTCTGAGGCTGAGAGGAAAAGCCAAAAGGAAGGAATGAGACAAGGCACAAACTGATAAGCCCGGAGAAGTTAGTTAGACCACTTGGTAATGAGAGAGTCAGCGTGTAGGGGGTGTGTAAGGGGGTGCTGAGGAAGATGTGGCATTTCTTATAGAGCCCAGATCTCCAGACACACACACACCCCCACACACAACCTCTTTCCTGCTTTTCATACCTATCAATGCACCTGGAAGAGATGGAGAGGCTGGGGGTGGGTGGAGGGGTGGTCGTTGGGGGGAAGGGGAGAGAGAGAGAGAGAGAGAGAGAGAGAGAACACGCTTGAAGGAGCAAGCGAGCTATCGAGGGAGGGAGAGAGAGAGACCTAGCTTCAGAGTTCCTTTTCAGGCCCCAGCTTCCTAATCAACTGAGAGTCCGAGACCCACCCCTTTCAGATTACAACCCACGACTCTGGGCTGCAGTTGCTTGACAAGTCCTGACAGCCCCCTTCCAGAACAAGCCTGGAGTGACCCTCCGGCAGAAAAGAACCCACACTTGTTACCCAGACACCCGCCCACTCTGGCATCACCCCCTACCTCCAGCTCCCTCCCCCAACACAGGCCCGAAGATCCAGCCCCTCACCAAAGTCCAGGGGCCAGATTTCTCATCCATCTCTATCTCCTGTCCATCACCTCCATTCCAGCCTTCCGTCCCCTCCAGTTTAGTGACTGTTCAGTCTATCGCCAGCCCTTTGTTGGCTCTCTCCGGGGTTCTCTCTAGGGACCCCCTAAGTCTCCGCCCATAAATTCTAGGGTCCCTGGCCTCAGCTTTACTTGCCTACTCACTCAGTCACCTGGGGAGCAGCAGGTAAATCCGGGTCTGGCCCTCCCGCCAGCTGCAGCCACCGCCCAGCTCCTAGCTCGGCCCAACTTTCCCCGTAAACTTTCCCAACGCCCAGGCTCCTCCCCTCTCCCTCCCTTTGTCCCGCCAGTCCCTGCAGCTGCTCGGCTTTGATCACATCTCTGGGTCGCTCCCTCCCTGAATCTCTCCCTCCATCAGAGCAGCCTGCCTGCCCTTGGAAGACACTACTTGAACCCACCTTTTACACTTAGGAATCAATTATACCTTTTTCTCTAAGCTTTCTCCAGAACAAAGGATTCATTCAGGGACACAAAGAAAGAAAAAGGGAAGAAGAAAATAACAGAAATAAGTTGAAAGCAGACATTGTCAAGGACCTGACAAGGCAGCCAGAGGCTGACACACAGAGAACAAGGGCCCCCACCTGCAGGCAGGGGTAGTCTTACTAATAATGCCTTATGATCAAAAAGAATTTTGCCAGGGACAAGGAGCTTCCTTACATCATTACTATTCATTCCCCACAATTCTCCCCTCTTTTATAGAGGAAGGTGCTCAGACCCAGAGAATGGACAGTTTGCCCAAACTCAATCCCCAGGGACAGCTTCCAAGAGAGGGGAGAGTCAGACAGAAAATCAGCCAGTCACCGAGGCTCTGGAGCCTCTGCTAGGAGGGGGGAATGTTGAAGGTATAGGAAGTCACACAGATCTGATACATTGGCCATTTATTTGTAGGAAAAAACACTAAAACATGAAGCGAAGAAGCTTGTGAAGGATGTGGATGGCAGAGGTCATGAGTCAGCCTTTTCTTCTTTCTTTTTGATATTTTAGTTTAAGAAATTGATACTGAAAAACTCAATGAAACCCAGGCCCATAGATCCTGACATCCTATTCCCCTCAGTTCACCTAGTTCCCTGCTCAGCTCCCTGTCAACACCCACCCAGCTTTATTCACTTCTGAGACTGGTGCTCCCACCCTTCCCCACTTCCAACTTCCTTCAGACCCCACCCCCCAACTGCAGCTATATTCCTCCCTTGCTGGGACTGACCACCAGCCCAACCTAAGAAACTTAGCTGGAGACCACACCTCCTCCCTAAATAAATACCCCCCAGCCCCCACACCCACCCTCCCCAGTTACAAATGAAAAAATAAATATTGTAAACACCCACCCCTCCCCGATCTGCCAATGGGAATCTCCTGGATCTGGGGCCCCAGCCATTCATCCAAAAAGTCCTTTCTCTACCCTCTCTGCAGCCCCCTTCAACTCCTCCCCAGACCCAGCTGGGGGGGAGGGGAAGGCTAGGAACCCTTGTAATGCTAGGGCACCCCTCCCCTGTTATCGAGGTCCAAGCAGGGCCAGGGCTGAGAGGAAGAGAATGAGAATGGGCTGGGTATGAAAACCAACAGATGCCCCCCCAGTTCTGCTCCTGCCCTGGTTGTGGCGGATAATGACACCTCCTCCTTTGCCCCCAGAACTATCTTTTCTAGAAGGTCGAGGAGGCCGGCCTGGGGGTGCAACAGCTGCTGTCCCAGCCTTCCAGTCATCCGCATAGTGCTGTCCCTCTCCAGAGCCGCTGGTGTCCTCATCTGCAGGAAGGGAGACCATCAGAGACAGGAACGGCAGCGGTGGGGTGGGGGGGATGGACAACAAGAAGGAGGGGAGATTGACATAAAAAGAGAGGCAAGAGAGATAGATGGAGGCTGGGAGGAAGAGTGAGTGATGGGAAAGCAGGGAGAGAGGTCATAGAGTGGGGGAAGGTGATGAGAGAAGGGAAAAGAGAAAATGAGACAAAACAGAATATATATAGATCTATAGAGAGAGAGACAGAGACAGAGACAGAGAGAGACACAGAGAGCGAGAGATGGGGAGAGAAGATAAACAGGACAAGAGAGCAAAAACAGAAGCAACAAGGTGGGTGGGAGAGAAGAAACAAAGAAAGAGACAGACAATGGGGGAGAGGGCAAAAATGAATGCCCAAGTGCCCTTTGCTTCTCTGGCAAACTCTGTCTGGGGGAGCCAGTCCAACATAGCCTCTCCAAGCTGCCCCCTCCCGTCTCCCACAGCCTCTGCCAACACTGAAAAGCTTCTCACTGTTCTGCAAGAATGTTTTGGTGTCTCCCCCACTACACTGTGAACTCACTGCTCATCTGCCCTTCACCTTTGAGCCAAGCGCCCAGCAGATGTGTGCTAAGCAAGCGAGTGAATGAATGAATGGCAGCTGAGTAGAGATGCAAGGAGAAAGGGTTTAGAAGGCAGTGGGCGAGGTTTGGGGCCTAGGAAGGCACAACCGCAGAAACTCGGGAGGAGCGAGGCCTTGAGGAGCTTCCGGTCTCACCCCAGTCTTCCTGTTCCAGGTCTCGTCCCAAGGCCGCAGCCTTCATCCTGGTCGTAGCCGCCCGGAGCTGCAGCCTCCGCCTCCTCGTCTGGAGGTCGGGACCCAGGTCTTCCCCATTCAGCTCGGGGTTGTCTTGCTGCTCGGTTGGGGAGGCCCCGACCACGGGCGACAAGTACCTGCGAACAGAGCAGCCCCGAAGGCTCCCGCCCCGCCCGCCCCCCCCCCCCCCCGAGCCACACCTTGCCCAGCCGCCCACTGAGGCCGGCCCGGTGCTCACCGGCCCCGCCCGCTTCCGGTCCAGCAGGGCGCCGACTCCTGCGAGACGTCCGCCGCCATGCGCGCGTCCCCGCACACCGTCAAGGGCAGCCTGGCCCAGAAGCCCCGGATCCGGCCCACCCGCTGGCGGAGCTCCCACACCTGGGGTGCAGAGAGAGCAGGGCACAGCTGGAGCACTCACCCCACCTGGCGCGGGGCGCCTCACTCCTGCTGCCCGCACTCACCAGCCCGTGTAGACCTGAGCCCATAGCTGAGGATGTGGGCTGCTCCTCCTCTGGCCCTGAGTTCCAGATCCGGCCTGCCTCTTCCCGTGGGGCTGGGGCTCTGCGAGTGCGGGTCAGCGTGGGTAAGGGGGCACCGCATTCCTGAAACACCTGTGGCACAGGGAAGACACCCATACACATGCAGTCATCCGGTGGTGAAAGCCACAGGGTCCTCATTCCAATCCCCAACCTCCCTTACACTCCTTGCTAATAATACCCTATACTGTTCTTCCTTCTCTCTTCTGAACTTGAGCTAACACCCCACAATGTCCCCCTTCCACCCGCCAGGCTGACACTCCCACCTTCTCAGGGTGCCAGTACCTGGGCTGACACCCTTGCACTGTTTTCCTGCAGATACATCAAACCCTCTGAGATCTTCACCCCAATAGACTGGGCTGCCAGCTCAAAGGAAAAGGGGCCTTGGAGCTTCTCAGCTAGGAGCAGGAGACCATCTGGAAGGGGGAAAAGTAAAGGGGGACAGTTAGGGAGATATTCCCTGAACTAGGAAGTTCCCACTAATCCTGGCCTCACTTTGGAGGGAAGCAGCAAGGTAAAGCATGGGGGAAGCCCATGAGCAGACCACCCAGGCTCCCCCATTTAATTAGCTTAAAATTCCCTCCTGGTCCACCACCATCAGCCCCCACACAGACAGCCCTCCCAGGCTTTTTCTGAATCCTGCTCACCCAGATAGCTCCCCCAGTCAGGATCCAATCCCTGGGCGCTGAGACAGCCATGGGCCACGTTGAGGCAGAAGTCTCGGCAGGGTGGCAATGAGGGAAACCCTTGACAGAAAGGGCAGCCCGTCAGACGCATCACTGCCCGCCTGCAGCCTTCAGACATGGGCATCTGGGGGCAGAGAGCAGGTCTGTGTTATCCACAAACACTGTGGCTGCCCTCAGTCAAGCTTGGTGCTGGTGCTGGGCACAGAGAGAAATCAAATACCCCATCCCACCTGGCCCAGGCTCTATGTAGAAAGCTGGACAAGAACATCTAGGCTTGGTGACCCCAAGTGGCAGCAGGTGAGACCCCAAGACTGCCACAGACTGATAAGGGAGGTTATTAGGAGTCAGTTTGCATATACTGCTTCTTGGGGGATATGAAACTAGAGAGGTGGTGTGGGGTCTGAGAAAACATTCCAGGACAAGAGTGAGCACATCGTGGTTGGGGAGGAGGAGAGAGGATGCAGGAGGTAAGACCAGGAGATGAGGGAGAGAGGGTCTTGCCCACTTGAAGGTCAAGCTAGGAATCTGGCATTCAGTTGCAGGGAAGAGGGAGCCATGGAGGGACCCTGGAGGAAACAAGAGGGGCAGGACTCCAATCTCCAGCTGCTATGGTGATGAGCAGGCCCCCAGAGGCTAACAGAGGATATGAGTCATCAGAGGGCAGGAGGAGGTCAGAGGTGGGAGGAGGTCGTGGATCATGACACATGGAAGACTTCTGGCCCCCCTCCTTCCTGATTAACCCGGGGATGCCAGGGTCTTAAGGCTGATATTGGAAGATCTCAAACCTCTCCTGACAGCTTAGTGCCCGATTCTTCTTCATAGGCTTCTCCTACTCTGACTCTCCCTCCCTGTGCCCTGCCCACATGCACCCCCCTAACCTTAAGCACTTCGCTGACCACATCTCTTCCAGTCTGTAGACCCTGGATAAAGGCCCGGGCAGCCACCAGGGCCCGGGATACCTGGGGAAGAGAAAAGAAGGTGAGGGTTGCTGTGGATTGGTCAAGACTGCACAAGGGAATGAGCAGTGGGTTTATCTTGGGTTAGTCAGTAGTGTCAGGTGATACAGGGAGGCAGCCCAAGAGGTCCAAAGGAATTCTATAGTCTAGAAGGAGCATGGGGAACTGCAATTGAGAAGAGATGGAAGAATTGAGTTTTACAGGCTTGGAAATAGAAAGACTATATCAGAACACTGAACTTGAAGCCAGATGACTTGGGTGTGGGACATAGCTGTAAGGTTGTGACCTTGACCTCTGGGAGGCTCAGTTTTCTCATCTATAAAACAGAAATACTACTACCTACCTCTCAGAGCTATAACAATTAAATGACATTCTATAAATGAAAATTTCCCTGAAATATCAGGTGTCTAATTCATGTTTAGTTGAACCAGAGGAAGTCAAGATATTATGATTAGAGAGGAGTCAGCAGAACAGGTGAGTAGGTCAGGGATTTGTGTGAAACTAAGCACAGAATGGGGGGTGGGAGGGGGAGAAATGACCCAAACTTGGGGGGAGCAATTAAAGGAGACCAAGGAGCATTGAGTCTAGCAGAGATGACTGGGCTTAAGATAGAGGTCAACTGGTCAGAGATGGCTGCCATGCAGGATTCACGGATCATCTGGTCAGGGGTGACAGAGGCACAAAAGGAGGGTTATCAGGTTGGAAGTGAGTGGTGCACAGTTCAGAGGAAACTGAAGCTCAGGCCTTGGGACCCTCACCTGCAGGCGGAGGCGGCGGGGTGAGTCCCCAAAGGGCTTCAGAAGGTCTTCGGCAGAGGACGCTAGGCGCGTGAGGCAGAACAGATATTCAGGGGAGAAGGTGTATTGTGGATGCAGCAGGGGGAACACTCTCTCCAGGAGCTGCCCCCAGAAGTCCACCAAGGCATCATCTAGCCCTTCACCGGACCTCTCATAGTAGTCCCGCAGTCGAGAAAACAGGCCACTGAATGATGGGGTGTACTGAGCATACATGTGGCGGCCATAAGAGCGTTGGAAGAGCAGGGCCAAGGAGTGTTCAGATGATGAGAGCATCTCCCGAAAAACCTCTGTGGCAAATGCAGAGAAAGAGGTGTGTGGCAGCATGAGGCCAGAGAAGGACAGAAAACTGAAAGGGCAGAGGCGGGAAGAGATGGGCATGGGGGAGACTAGAGAAAAGACAGTGAGTTGGAAACAGAGCAAGTCTCAGAGACCAGACCAGACTCTGAATTGAGGGGTGGGGGGCTGGGCCATAGAGGCAGGGCAGGACCTTGGTGAGAGCCTGGGGTGAGGCTAGGTGGGGGGCAATAAGTCAAGACTGGGCTGGGGTGTCTTAAGAGTGGAGTAGGGAGTGAGGACAGCATACCTACTGGAGAATGAACAGAAAGAGGAAGAATGAGGCCAGATTTGGGGACCCCCAAGTCCTCACCATCAAATTTTCTGTGTCGGGCAGCCAGTGTGTGAACCAAGAAGGAGCCACTCTCCTCCACCAAGCCTCGTAAGGTGGCCTCAGAGTCCCAGGTCAGCCTCTGCTCTATCTCACTGGTACAGCAGGTGTACTGCTGGGGACAGATCCGGAGGTGCTCACCTGAATGGAAGAGATATGGAAGAATGGTGATAAGTTATATCATGTAATTTTTTCCTTCTCCCTCCTATCTCTGGGAGTCATCCCTACTCTTTACCTGTCTGGTCTCTTTTCTATTGTCTGACCCCCTCATCCCCACCTGACCCTTTCACCTCTTTATTGTCCCCTCCTCTAACCAAGTCCACTGCTATTAGTCATGTGATCAGTAGTGATGGGCCAAATTAGTGTGGGGGGGGGGGGTCTTCAGGTGACCTTCCCTAACATCAGATACCCCAGGTCTCTAAGGATTTACACGATGGCATCTACGGGAAGGATGGGGTCTGGAAGGGGTGGGGTTACTTGGTTAGAAAGAAAGTATTATAGATGGGCTCAGAAATCTCGAAGGGAACAAATTGGGATGCGAAGAAAGAAACAGCTCCTTCTAATCACCAGAAAGGGATTCCTGGGGTGGGGGTGGAGTAAGAGAGCTATTATGTGAACAGGAGGGGTTGCTGTGATCCTAGTAAAGAAGTTCAGGAGAAGGAGAGAGATTATCCTATGAGATGAAAAAATTATTATATATAACGGTCTCTCTGAAAAGGAAGAGAGTTATTGTGAGAGGGTGGACCCGCCCCCGTCCCCCTCCCACGCCCTCAATTCTCTTGTCTTCTTTCTCCTCACCTGAGATCAGGGTGGGAGGGAGTAGGTTTAAGCTATAGCCCCGGCCCCCCAGCACCTGCCGGGTCTCAGCGCAACTCCCGGTGACCTTTGCCTCGCTCCCGGGTCCAGGACCAGGACCGGGACACAGTGGAAGCAGCAGAAGCAGAAGAGATCGCAGCGCGGACATAGCTGCTGCCGCCCTGTGACTGTAAAGTGGGTCCTAAGGAAGAAAGAAGAGTCGCCCGAACTCGGGAAGTCAGTTTCCGGCCGTGGGGCTGCCCCACCAGCCAGAGAAAGAGCGCGACCTCCGAAAACCGAACACCCAGCCCGATAGCTGGACCAGGCGGCATCTGCCGAGACAATGGGAGCGGGGAGTCGAAGGGGGCGGGGCAGGAGGCGGGGCTCAGCCAATGGTGGTAAGGAACTGGTCTAAGGGGCGGGGTCAAAGCAGAAATTAAGCCAATGTTACGGAGAAACTCAGCAGGGGGCGGGACTCGGCCGAACTAAAGAGGTTGGGGGGGCGTGTTCTTTCTCGGGGGCGTGGCTATCCACTTCGAAAGGCGGGGCCTCAGTGGAACTCAGCCTATGGCAGTTGATAATCCAGATTGAAGGGGTTACTACTACTCTAGTGCGTAGATCCTCCAATGGAGAGGGCAATTGGGAGCAAAGGGGGCGGGGCCGGGGTGGAGCCGGGTTAAAACCGGCAGCATCTTGCCCGAGTCCACGTGATTGGGCTGCGCACCGACGACCTCGTGGCAGCACGAGGCTGCCGGCGCGGCGTGACTAACGTGGCGAGCGCCAGCAACCACACGCCCAGGACCCGCGGCAATTCCCTGCCCTGGACCGAGCCGTTGGGTTTGCGCCTGCGCACAACGTGCCTCGTGCCTTCCCGCTTTTTTCTGGATTCTTCCGCGGCGGGAAAGGAAAGCGGAGGGCGTCTGTGACGGAGGTGGGCTGATCCTAGAAGCCTGTGGGACGAGCGGCCGCCACTTTTCTTCAACCCTGCTCACCCAGAAGTCGCTCAGACAGTGAGGCACCTCTTTGACCTATAAAAACTCCGTCTCCTCACCCCTATTCCCGACCCTGAGGAAGGAGCCGCCCTCCTCTCCTCAGAGGCCGCTAACCCCACTCCCAGTGCCCAAGAGACGGCTCGCCTCCCCTCCCCCCACAGCGGTTAGACGTCTCCTCAGCGCAAAGAAACCTCCCCTAAGGTCCATCAGGGATAGCGCCTTATGGGAAGAAGAGAGAAAGCAAGTTTTTTCCCTTCAATTTTTTAAACTCCTTCAGCATTTAAACGGTCCCGTTTTCAAGGGCCCTCCATCCCCAACTCATGAAGAGCTTCCCATTGCATTCCGTGTGGAATCCGTTCTCAGCCTTGTCGAAACGGAAGCCTGGGCGCTTTTACGTTTTATGTCTGTAATGTGTGCGCTGTTTCCCCGCACCAGCCAGTGCACACCAGAAACCTCCGGAGAGGCCCTGCTCCGTGCCTGGAGAGCGATTCCTACCCCTGGTCGGTGCGGCGAATGGGGTCTTTACTACCCCACGCCTTAGGTCAAGACTGGCTCATTTTTCGTGGGGTGTCCCCCTTCCAAAGCAGCTCCCTTGGAGAGAAAGAGGGTGGGGCAGATGGAGAAGTGGGGTGGCGCATGGAAGCCCTTTTCTCTCTTTCTCCCCAAGCTGGACGACCATGCCCACCCTGCGGTCCTCCTCCCGGCTGCATAGCTCCTCCTCGCCGAGCAGTGTGTCCTCGCCGCTGCGGCGGGGGGCGGCGGGCGGGCCGCGGCTCTTGTCTGCGTCTTCTGGTTCCTCTCTCGGTGTGCTCTGTGATGACAGGGACTCGGACCAGACTTTGGACGGGTGAGTGGGGTTGGCGAGAAATTAGGCAACTTTCTCCAGTCTGGGGGTGAAGATGAGAGAACGTAAGAGATGCTCTAGTGGTTTAGGACACTGACCCCCCCTCCAGCTTTGCCATGCGTGGTGGAGGCATCCAGAATAACACATCCTGTTCTAAATCATCCAAGTTGTCTAAATCTTTCTGGAACATCTTCATGTGCTCAGTGTGTATACCCTCTGGTGGGAGCTGGGAAGCAAGGGAAGAAGAGTTCTTCTTGATAGTTACCTGACAAATAGTACATGCACTTTTAGTTGGATTCCTGGCCTTCGCTTATTTGGGACTCAGATTCCTCTGTTCTTCTCTGTTGGGTTTATGAGTTCATTCTGTGAGGAAAAAAATAGTGTATCTTTTTTAATCTTTACAGATCACAGTGTCATACAAGATCTCATTTCACCCCCTAGTGATTTTGACTGCCCTTCTGAACTATTCCTGCTTTTGTCAGTGCTGCTGTTGGGAACCGTAGTTTATCTGTGTTAGACACTTAGCTCTCATAAGTGACGGGTGATTGTTTCATGGGGTGAAATTTAACTGCAGGTGCATGTTAATCTGTCTTTTTTTTTTTTTGAGCCACATGATTTTTTCTCCACAGCAGAGAGCCCTCTGCCAGCTTAAGTGAATATTACTTGATTCTTTTAGTCATAGAAAATATTAAGAAAGAGTTGACCTTCACCCACCTCAGTGCCTCATTTTTCTTCTCCATTGCTTCAATCAAGTGAAAGTTTTCCTTTGTTTCTATTTCCCTGGTAACAGTAAGCTCATCTCTTAAAGAAAATGTAAATATATTTTTCTCACAGAGAGGGGCCATGGTTAGAGACAAAGAGAAATTATAATGCAACTGCCCTTTTCCATAAAGGGACTAGGTATTGTATCTAAGAAGAACCATCTCCCTCACAGGGATAGTGAGTCTTTGTCAGCTGATGAAGGTAGTGACTTTGAAGATAGCTGGAGACGCAATGTGAAGAAGAGAGCAGCAAAACGACCGCTCAAGACAACCCCAGTGAGTCAGTTTTGTTTTGTTTTGTTTTTGAACCTGGTCTGGGAAATGGCAAAAAACAAAACAAAAACAACTCAACTCAAAGAAGCATAGGCAATGTTAAATGAAGGATAAAACTTAAAAAATGCGAAGGGATGAAAGAAGAAAGAGGGCAAATTTTGAAGAAAAAAGAATAGGAGGAGAGGATAGCTGGACATAGAGGAACAAGAATGGAGTTAAGGAATTTTTAATTGTAAAATAAATTGTAAAATAAAAAAATACAATTATTTCAGATTGGAGTCAGAAACACTGCTATGGTATTGGCAGTTTAAGTAAGCCTACTTGTGTGATAAAACCAAGTATTTACTTTGCTTTCACCTGTAAGAAACGTTTCAGATCTGTGCATCCTTACTAGGTGGCAAAACAACCAAAGAAGGGGTCCCGAGTGGCACGTGGTCATGGTCAGAAAGAGGCAGAGCCACCAGCCAGTGATCTCTTTGATGCTGTGAAAGCTGCCAAAAGCGACATGCAGGTAAATGAGAGTCTCACTTGTTTCTGGATACCACCTCACCCTTTGTAGGGGGGAAATATTAGGACAACTGTCTACAAATTTGATGTAATGTGGATATTTTATAATATACTGTAGTGAACATAAGTGAACATGATGTGTATCAGGAAAGATAGTAAGACCTTTGGGTGATACAAGGTGAGCTTGGATGAGAGAAAATGTTCCTAAAATTATCACAGAACAAGATCCATTTTGCCTTTGTTGATTAGTGGCGGAGGCAAGGAGACACACTGGATGATCTAGGGAGGAAACTTTGATATGGGTGGCAGCTTGTTCAGCCCTGTCACTTTTTTACTCCACTTTGACAATTATACCTACTTCTTCCCTCTCCCTACATTTCTTTTACTATAATTTTACAATTCTCATGCCATCTCTAAGTGTATAAGGTTTATATGGTAGTTTAAATTTTAGTGATCATTTAGATTTCTCTGGCTCAAGAAATGAAATGTTAATAATGCTGTAGTGGCCCTTAATATATAATCTTCCTTTCACTCTACCCTTACAACCCCCTCACCACTCAGAGGTAACCACTAGACTGAACTATCTATTAATCATCCCATGTCTTTCATTGTAATTTTATCACCAATGAATGTGTCCTTAATTTCTATAAGTAAATGGTTCTTTATATAGTATTTTATAGTTTTTACAAGTGTTTTAAAAGTTTCAGCCATGTGGTATTTTTCTATTTGTATTTTTATTTATTTCTAATTTTATTGCATTGTAGTCAGACGATGTAGACTTTTGAAAACTATGGAGACCAGGGCCTCCCCGGTGGCGCAGCGGTTGAGCGCTGGGTTGCGAAGCTGCCCACGGCCTCTGCGGCGCCGGTTCGATCCCCAGCTGCTCCCCGGCCACCGGAGGAGGGTCCCACATGGCGCGCAGACCTCTCCTGCCGCCTGCTGCTCCCCTCAGCAGTGTACTTCGGTCCTTCTGCCTGCTCTGCTCCCCGCTCTGGCTCTGGTGAATTCTCTCACCCTCCCGCGCTTCTGACTGTACCCAGTGCATGTATAAACAAAAAACAAACAAATAAATAAATAAATAAACATGCCTCTATTAAAAAAAAAAGAAAGAAAACTATGGAGACCAGATTTATGACTTAGAATTTAGCATCAGTTACCAAAATATTTTACACATGCTAAAGAGGATATATGTTCTCCAGTTGCTAGGTACAGTGTTGCCTTGGGTGAGATCAAAAGTGTTAATAATATGTTAGTATTTCTACTAGTTTTATTGGTCTTTGTATTTTTGTCTGCAATCAATTACAGAGCGAAATGACTTTTTTCGATTACTGTTTTTGTATTAAAGCCCATCTTTACCTTAAATATTGTTTTGTTTCCTGGTAGCCTGTACTGTAGATGTACTAAATTTTACTGTTAAATACTCATGATGCTTTATGGTTTAAGACAAATTGTTTTATATTTAACATACCTACAATAGCTTCATTTTTGGTTAGAAATTGCCTAGTGTCTTTTTCTGTCCTTTTACTTTCAACCTTTCTGTGTATGTTGGGAGTCTGTCTTTTATATACAGTATTTCTGGATTATGTTCTTGAATTAGGTTGCCAATCTGTCATTTAACCACAGAGTTTGATTCTTCTTTATTGATTGTCACTGCTGATATATTTGAATGTTTCTACCATTTTATGTGCTTCACTTTACCTTACCTTTTCTGTTTCTTTTTCTCCTTTGTTTTCTTACTTTTGCATCTCTAGTGTCTACAGAGGCCTACCCACATTTTAATTCCAGTTTACATGTACTTTGCATATTCAGTATTTTAGTCCTGTCCACTCCCCCTTCCCAACAACTTAGACATTACTGTTTTATAGTGTTTGTTTATACTTACCTACATATTTATCATTTTCTTTGTTCATCATTCCTTTGTCCTCAAATCACAAAACTTCCATACAGAATTTTTTCTTGCTGTCAAAAGTTTCTCCTTTAAATTTTTCTTTAGTGTTCATTAACATGCTCATCTTTTCTTTGTATAAAATTTTTTATCCTTGTTCTTAAAGATTGCTAGGTATAAAATTCTAAGATGACCTTTTTTAATGTGCTGAAAGAAAAGAGATTATTCCATGCCTTCTATTGCTATTCTTTATTGCTGCTGAAAGTCACTTAGCTCATATTAGCTAGTACAACAATTTGTAGTGATGGAAATAGTCTGTATCACTACTGCCTAGAACATTATCTTCTAGCCATATGTGGCTATTGAAATACTGAAATTTGACTGGTATAAGTGAAGAGCAGAATTTTTATTTGATTTCTTTTTAATAGCTGCATGTGATAGTGGGCTAATGTATTAATGCAGAGATAAGTTGTAAATGTTTTCCTTTGTAACTTAAATGCAAATCCCTGTGAGTAATCTCCTTGTGCTATGACTGTTTTATCTGGTTTGCCTTTTTTGCTTTTATGTTCTGATATTGTATGGGGTGTTTTTAACCTGTAAAACTTCTTTTTATTTGTCATGCTTGTGATCTGTTAGCTTCCAGGCTTCAAAGACTGGTATCTTTCAACAACTACAGAAAATCCTTCTCAAATAATTGCCTCTTCCTCGTTCTTTACCTTCTTCTGGAATTCCATTAGGCATCATTAGAACTTTTCTATTCTTTGCATCTTTTATTTTTTTTTAAAGATTTATTTATTTATTTATTTATACAAGCACTGGATATAGTTAGAAGCGCGGGGAGCATGAGAGAATTCACCAGAGCCAGAGCAGGGAGCAGAGCAGGCAGAAGGACGGAAGTACACTGCTGAGGGGAGCAGCAAGCTGGCGGCAGGAGAGGTCTGCGCGCCATGTGGGACCCTCCTCCGGTGGCCAGGGATCAGCTGGGGATTGAAATGGCGCTGCAGAGGCTGCGAGCAGCTTCACAACCCAGTGCTCAACCGCTGTGCCACCGGGGAGGCCCTCTTTGCATCTTTTGTGTTGATGAGACCTCCTCTATGATCGTTTCTCTATGGAAATTATTTCTCTTTGTCTTTCTTACCAACATTTGGATATTTCTTTGGTTTCTTTTGCTCTATTGTTTTCTTATGCATTCATTGAAGTTATAAATATTATTATATGTTCTGTATCTGTAAATTTTGTTTGGTTCTTTTTCAAAGTCATTCTATGTTCTAGCTTCTCTTTAATCAAAACTTTATAATCTGTGATAACCTTAATGTCTAAAATCTGTTACTATAATTCTCCTGATAATTACTATGAGCGGCTCATTTCCCATGGAGCTCAATGTGTTGGAATTCTTTGGGGCGTGAATGAAGGTGGGTTTTTCAGAGAAGAACTTGTATTTGATTCTGTGAGTTGCATGGGAACACTCTGCAATTATTTTTAATTGAATTTTCTACTTGAGATTATTCTGATGATGTAGGTAGTATAGATGTTGACTCAGGTCCAGATCTGAGAGATGCCTTATGGTTCTAAATTCTCAAGGGAGAATTCTTTTTTTTCCTCCAACCCACACTAAGAGCATAACTAGCTAGTTATCTTACTGTCCTCTTCTGACCTACAAGTTTATTTCTCATTCTTGGCTTCCTGAGGGTGACTCTTTACAGGATCCAGCTTTATTCAGGAGCCTCCTTTGGACTATTTGTCTTGAAAAGACCGCGAAAAGACCGCTGGTTCTGTCCCCTTTGCTTTTCATCCCTTGCAGCAATCTGGACAGAAAGGCAGGGTTTGAAGGGTTAATGTAAACCCTAGGTTCAAAAAGTCAGCTCACTTACATTCCAAGATTGCTACCTTCACTTAATTTCTTGCCTATATGAAATTTCTGTCTTTTTTTTTCCCCATGTTCAGTAGTGTATTTTAAAAGTTGTTTTTAATATTTTAATCAGACGTTTACATGCTTCTGTTAGATTTTCATATGTAATTTCTAGTCTGTCATATTGTCAAAAACAGCAATCATCTGCATTGTTTTCCTAGTCTCTGGTAGATGAGTGGCTCGATAGCTACAAGCAAGACCAGGATGCAGGATTCTTGGACCTCATTAACTTTTTCATTCGCTCTTGTGGATGTAAAGGTGAGGAAAACTGCAACCTCTTTTGGATCCCCATACTTTTGCTCCTATGTTATGAAACTTTTTTTCACTTAAATGAGTAGGTAGGGCCTCCCTGGTGGCACAGGCAGTTGAGCGCTGCACTGTGAAGCTGTTCACAGCCTCTGCAGTGCGGATTCGATCCCAGGACCGCCTGGTGAGAATCCCACATGGCGAAGCAGACCTCTCCTGTCGTGCCTGCTGCTCCCCTCAGCAGTGTATTTCATCAGTTTGCCTGTTCTGTTCCCTGCTCTGTCTCTGGTGAATCCTCTCACCCTCCGCTATATCTGGCCTGTACCCCAACTCTTGTATAAATAAAACAAATCTTTAAACATAAATGAGGGGGCTTCCCCTGGTGGCTCAGCAGTTGAGCGCTGGGCTGCATAGCTGCCCCCAGCCTCTGCAGCGCCAGTTAGATCCCTGGCCGCCAGGGAGGGTCCCACATGGCACGGCAGACCTCTCCTGCCACGCCAGCTGCTCCCCTTAGCAGTGTACTTCGTTAGTCTGCCTGTTCTGCTCTCCGCTCTGGCTCTGGTGAATTCTCTCGCCCTCCCGCGCTCTGACTGTACCCAGTGCTTGTATAAATAAATAAATAATTTTTTAAAAAATTAAAAAAATTAAAAAAAATAAGTAGGCAAATGCATTTTCAAAATAAAAGGTGAAGGGAAGGGATAAGAAAAGTTGCACTTATTTAACTAAATTTTTGATTGGTAAATAGGGAATTGATCCAGGAGGGAATTATGTTGGGGCAGTCATGCTAATGTGAAAATGGGCCCTCACACACACTTTAGTCTTCATTTCTCTAGGTGAAATTATCCTTTATTTTCTTATTTTTTCTCAGCCACTTTGTCACATTTTTCACTGAAGTTTCAGGTTCCCAAAGAGCATGACCTAATTTATTGGGGCAGCTAGTCTCAGGCAGGTTTTATTATAAGAATCCAGAATCTGTGTGATTTTACTGCCTTTTCTATTTGTTTTTAACCATAGTTTTTCACTATTTGATTCCTTCAGGTGTTCTAGGGAGGTTTCTTCTAGCAGATACACAGTTAGCTGGTGGCAGATTAAGGCTAGGGTTTAGGTTTTCTAATTCCTCACATAGGCTCTTTTTAGAAGGTTCCCTGTTCATCTTAAGTTGTATATGTAAATGGTCATGGTGTGCTGTTATTTTTCTTATACATGTTTCATCTTTTCCATTCCTCAGGCACTGTGACCTCTGAAATGTTCAAGAAGATGTCCAACTCAGAAATCATCCAGCACCTAACAGAACAGTTTAATGAGGTGGAAGAAGAAAATCAGGAGCCTCTTGCCCCTCATATTTCAAAATACAAAGTCCACTATTCCCTCTATGATTCTGGGAAGTAGAATAGCTTTTAGAAGGAGGAGCTGAATATCTTGGAGGACAAAGAGGACTGATATATCTAAACATGCTTCTAGAGTTGAAAATACCTGGAAATGAGGAATAACAAAAATATATTTTTACTGTATTAGTGGGTTTTGACATCCAAAGTACCTATGGTTTTGCAGACCTGGTAATATCTAACTTTTTTTTCTTTAAACCTGGTAATAACTTTCTCATCCTTTTCATAAATCCTTTCTAGGACTCAGGAGACTATCCTCTGACAGCTTCAGGTCCATCCTGGAAGAAGTTCCAAGGCAGCTTCTGTGAATTTGTTAAGACATTGGTCTATCAGTGTCAGTATAGCTTCCTTTATGATGGCTTCCCTATGGACAACCTCATCTCCCTGCTCACTGGCCTCTCAGACTCCCAAGTCCGTGCCTTCCGTCACACTAGCACCCTGGCTGGTGAGCACTTATTTTCATTTGTAAATGCTCTATTGGGAATTGATTAAATTTTCTTTTTTTCTCCAGTCCTGGGTCTTCTCTCCTACCTGGGATCATAGCTGTGTTTCAGGGTCATGCTGCTTTTATACCTAATCTCAAAACAGTTTCTCACTAGTGGAACTGTTAAAAGGAGTGGGTCATGATAGAAATTTCCAGAATTAATATCTTTCTCATAGCTCATCACTGGGAATATGCTAAGAGTTAAAAGGAGCCCAAAAAGTTTGGGAGATTTTAGGATTTTAGGGTCGCCTGGCTCTACTCATTTTTATTGGACTTTGTTTCCTTCTTTTCTGAACTTGTCCTCCCTTCTCTGACTTAAGCAATGATTCCTTTATCTTGTTTTTCCTGACTCAAAGCCATGAAGCTAATGACCTCCCTAGTAAGGGTTGCCCTCCAACTGAGTCTACACAAAGATAACAATCAGCGTCAGTATGAGGCTGAGAGAAACAAGGCACCAGAGCAGAGAGCACCAGAGCGGCTGGAGAGCTTGCTAGAGAAACGCAAAGAGGTGAGTTGTTCCCTGCCTCTTCCCTCCTCCCTCCCCCAGCTTCCAGCCACTGTTGCTGCAGCCCTGTCAGTTGCCAAATGCTTCTCTGTAGTAAGGCACCAGCCCCCCAGCAATCTTTCAGATCATAAATAATAGAGCCCAGGAATGGTTTAATAGATCCATCCTGTCAGAGGTCATGCTCACTTGTTTCTGGCATGTGGGCCAAATAAAGCATTTCTAATTTAGAGTAAATTTTAGTGTTCTCTGTAATTCTTTGCTCAGTTTCCATTGTCTGCATTCATTATCAGAAGTGTTTGAGTGCTATAACTGCATCTCCTGCGAGGAGTTAAGTTTTGACTTTCTTGTATAGTATTCAGGTCACTGCTGCATGCTGTATAACTGAAGACTAACCAGTAACAAAGGAGGCCAAGTTTTCAATGAATGGAAGGGGCACAGACCATTCAGCCACTTAAATCCTGTTTCAGTTAGTTACTACCTTTATGATCTTATATAATTTTTCTAAGCTTCAGTTTTCTTTCCTTTGAAAAGGGGATAATTCTACCTTTTTGTTAAGATTAAATGAGATGATAAATGAATTGACTAGCCTGTTATATAGTAGGTGTTTGCTTTGTTTTCTTTTGAACTTACAGAACCCCAGAGGACATAAACTCTAACAAAATCTTTTATTACACTGATTAAACCTTCAAACAGCCATGCCCATTATGAGACTTAATGTTAATTTCCCTACTCTCCCTTAGTATCTGAGGGGTCCTTCATCGTGCATAACTATATAAAGGGCTTTAACCAGCCCTCACCAAAGATTTCTTTCATGCTAAATCATTGTTTCTCTCACTCTCTTTCGTTGTTTTCACTGTCAGTGTGATCCTAAAGCTTCATGTCTGAGATCTTAAATTACATACACAAGAGTGAGTCTGTTTTTGGTTTCTCTAGACTCTTGCCTCATCAATTATCATTTCTCCTTTTGTCTTTTATCTCTCCTTCCCCGCTGTTTTCTTCTCTCCACTTAGACATGTATATAGACCTTTGAATTGTTCTTTTACTCCTGTCCTCTACATGCTAAACAATTTCTATCCATGCTTTTAGGGTAGTGTTTTATTACTACCATAATATCCAGCTGAATCTTTTTTATTACCTAACATCTAATCCCATTTTTATTTGAAATTAATCTCTCCAAACCAGTGTGACTTTCTAATCCCTGTTAGAGATTTCTCAATCTTCCTTTTCCAAATTTATATAGAATTTCATACTGATAAAACTTTTATCCCCTATACTTTCTCCTTTGTTTTCTTTTAAAATGAAATTTTTAAGCATTCAAAACATAGAAACAGAGCCTGGTAGAATGAACACCACATACAAATTATGTAGATTTGGCAACTAATATTTCACTATTTTGCTTCATCTTTTTTCTCTCTTTTGCTATTTTATAGTGTTTAGACATAATGTTATTTCAAACTAAAAATTTAAATGTGACTTCTAAAAAATGGCGTGTTCCTACATAATCCCAACATCATTTTCAAATGCCAAAACATTCATGATTCCCTGATATTTTTGTAATCCCAGTTCATATTTCAGGGTTTACACAATGCCCTTTATAGCTGGTTAATTCCAGCCAGGATTTAATTGGGTATTATGCATTGCATTTGGTTGCTATGTTTAAATCTCTTAATATTACACGAAACTTCTGTCTCCATTTTCCCCCAATATATTTATCTATTGAAGAAGGTCAGTTGTCTTACAAATATTTCTTTATAATTCTGCTTTCTTGGTATCTGTTACTTATCAAATCCAGAGTTTCTCAGTAGTATTGACAATGAGGGACTATCCTGGTATTACAGGATATTAGCATTCCTGGCCTTTACCCACTAGGTGACAGTAGAGCCCACCCAGATATGACAAAAATATCTACAGATATTGTTGTTTTGTAGCCAATTATGCTCCCAGGTGAGAGCCACTTCATTCTTTTTTTCACTAGTTCCATTTTTATCAAACAAACTGCATTGGTTAAAAATTCATTTTCCCAATTATAGCAAAAACATATGTAACTGCCAACTAGAGCCTCTGAGTAGCCAGAGGGCCAAATAACGAGACAAAAGGAGGTTATTTTTTCCAAAGAGAAATCCCTGAGGCATTAGTTGACTGTACACCTTCTTCCAAAATTTGGTTTAAAAGGGAACATATAGGACACTAGAGGTTCAGACTGTGTTCTTTTATGAATAGAAATTGTGCAAAGTCCTATTATTGGGGTCTGTGAGAGAGTGACCTGTTTCTTCCTGTCCTCCAGCTCCAAGAGCATCAAGAGGAGATTGAAGGGATGATGAATGCCCTCTTCAGGGGTGTCTTTGTGCATCGGTACAGGTGAGTTAACAGATTTCCCTTGTTGGAACAGCTGGTCCTTGTTTATGGTGTCTGTGGAAGTAACAGGGTTCCTTCCTCACCCTTATTTATTTGGTTAGTCCCAGAGCTGGAGCACAAACTCTAACAGCAAATGTTTGAAGTTAGTAAGGCTTAGTTTATCCCCACCTACAAAAGGATCTTGTAAACACCTCTGGGAGAGAACATAAGAGGATAAGGCATTGCTGAATAGTAGTCTGTTCCACCTTTGCCCAGGACTTCCCCTCCCCAACCCTTTGGGTGGAGACTTGAGAGGACTAGCGCAGAGAGCCAAAGGCAGGGCTTTCTGAGGGATGTGTGCAGCATGGAAAGCCTTTTCCTAGCCTAACCTGTTATTTCACTGTGCTGAAGGCAAGGCACTTTTATACTGTTTACTGAACTGATAGAATTAAGTTAAAAAGAATATCTGTATTTGTTTCTCACTCTTACTTAGAGTTCAACCTCTGCCTTTCCAGAACCTTCCAGCTGGTTTAATATTCATTTGGAGTAAAATTAAAACACACACACATCCACACACAGTTTGGTAAACAGTTAAGTTACCTTTCAAAATCAGTTTTTAAAGGGATGCAGAGGGTAAATTTGTCCAGTACATGGCTGGTTCGACTAGTTTATGGGCCGGTTACAGAATGAAATCAGTTGCTTTATATACATACATACACAGGTATATAATATATTTTCTTCAAAAATGGAAAAGACATGGAGATATCTGGAGGATGGAAAATGAGTTTGGAGAGAAGATGAAAAGAGTCCATTTATCTCTCTGCCTAGGGATGTCCTTCCTGAGATCCGTGCTATCTGCATTGTGGAAATTGGGTCTTGGATGCAGAGCTACAGTACCTCTTTCCTCACTGACAGCTATTTAAAATATATTGGCTGGACCCTGCATGATAAGGTGAGGGGGAGTAAGTCTTCTTTCACTTTATGCTCTCATCCTCTTCCCTATCCTAGGATTCTTCAGCTTTTCCTGCTACTTTATATGTTCAATTAGTTTAATCAGTGATCAGGGTATTGAATCTCAGAACTTCCCCCAAACATTGGGGGAGGTAGCATAAAGTAGAAGAGAGAAAGACATATTCAGGAAATAGAATGCCCCAAAACCAGAGGAGAGAGAAGAAAGACTTTCCCATCAAAAAGACAAAATTTTTGATGGATTGGTAAAAGAAGTGTGGGGTTGGTAGCCAAAAAATCCATTTCATCATGATTGCTGAATTCTACTGTAGTTCAAAAATGGTTTCTTAAAAAACAAAAGATTGTCAGAGTTCCTGGACTAGAGGACATAGGCTTAGAATGAGTGACTTGAAAGGGGAGGGTAGAAGCCCAGAGATGAGTAGAGGAGCAGTCAGTCATATCTTCATTCTCTTCAACAGCATCGAGAAGTCCGTTTGAAGTGCCTGAAGGCTCTGAAAGGATTGTACAGCAACAGGGATCTGACCGCACGCCTGGAGCTCTTTACCAACCGCTTCAAGGTAAAATTGAGACAGTGTTGCTGGGTTGGGCACTTTGTTTGGATCCTTTGTCCCCCCTTATGTCTTCATTTTTATTGCTCTCATCTGCCTATAACTATCCTTCTACATCATCTTTAACATCCCCTTTTTAGGAATCTCTAAAATTCTTTTTTTTTTTTTTTTTTAAGATTTATTTATTTATTTATACAAACACTGGGTACAGTCAGAAGCGCGGGAGGGTGAGAGAATTCACCAGAGCCAGAGTGGGGAGCAGAGCAGACAGAAGGACCGAAGTACACTGCTGAGGGGAGCAGTGGACGGCAGGAGAGGTCTGCGCGCCATGTGGGACCCTCCTCCGGTGGCCGGGGAGCAGCTGGGGATCGAACCGGCGCTGCGGAGGCTGCGGGCAGCTTCGCAACCCAGCGCTCAACCGCTGCGCCACTGGGGAGGCCCTCATTTTTTTTTTTTTAAGATTTATTTGTGCATGCATACAAGAGCTGGGGTACAGGCCAGCGATGCAGGGGTTGGGGGTGGTGAGAGAATTCACCAGAGACAGAGTGGGGAACAGAACAGGCAGACTGACTGAAATACACCGCTGAGGGGAGCAGCGGGTGAGACAGGAGAGGTCTGCCACGCCATGTGGGTATCTCCCTGGCCCGCCGGGAATCAAACTCAGGATCAAATTCATGCTGCAGAAGCTGCACATTGCTTCATATTGCGGTGCTTAACCCCTTGTGCCACCAGGGATGCCCCGGAACCTCTAAAATTATAAAGGAACATGATGTTTGGGGATGGTTACTATGAGGTTTCTCTTTGCAGGACCGAATGGTTTCCATGGTCATGGACAAAGAGTATGATGTGGCAGTGGAGGCTGTCAGATTACTAATACTTATCCTTAGGTGAGTTCTGGGAAGTGGGGAGGCAACCATCTCAGATTTTTCCTTCCAGTTTTACACAGGTCCTTCCAGAGTCCTGTCTTTTCACCTATCCAGGTGATGTACAGTTTGAAAGATAGAGGCCATCTCTGACTTGCAAGATCTCTGAGAGGAAAATTTTCTCTCTTCTCTAACTTTCCATCTTTCCCTGTCTTCCATTCTTTATTTAAAAGCTACTTGTGAGTTAATCCTTGTTTTTACTTTGTTTTAGGCCTCAGCTGTTCTAGAAGAAGATATCCATCCCCACCTACTCTTTCTCCTTTTCTCTTGGCAGGAACATGGAAGGAGTGCTGACAGACGCAGATTGTGAGAGCATCTACCCTGTGGTCTATGCCTCCAACCGAGCCCTGGCCTCTGCTGCAGGGGAGTTTCTGTACTGGAAGTAAGTGGGGCTCATTCCTTCTTTTAATACAGCCTAGGTGGTTTCCTCTCCCTCATGTGCTGCTGCTCTTCCTAATGACTCCCCTTACCTATTAAGTGTCTTTTGGTGTCTCCTTTCCCCTTCCACTTTTTCATACTTTCTTTAGCTCTACTTCTCTTTTCCATTTATACCTTTCCTTGAGCTGTTCCTTCCCTCCATGGTGACTGTTATTCTTATTTCCGCCCCTGCTTTATTTTACCAGGCTCTTCTACCCTGAGTGTGAGACAAAAACCATAGATGAAAGAGAGCGACGCCGCAGCCCACGTGCCCAGAGGACTTTCTTTCACCTTCTGCTGTCCTTCTTTGTGGAGAGTGAGGTAATGTATGGAAAGGAGCTGTCTGGCTTTTGTGCATAAACCCTGTGGGTAGTGAAGTCTGGGATCTGGCACTCCAGGAAGAAGAAAAGCCATTCATCAGTAACCACTTACCAGAGTTTTTCATATGGTTTCAGTATCTTACTGTGCCCCTTCCTCCATAGCTCCATGACCATGCTGCTTACTTAGTAGACAGCCTGTGGGACTGTGCAGGGTCTCAGCTGAAGGACTGGGAGTGTCTGACAAGCCTGTTGCTAGAGAAGGACCAGAGTGAGTGTGACATGGTCGGAGTAGGGGGGATAAGGGAAGGAAAAGAAACCAGCAGATTTCTTTCCTGACTTGTAAAAATTGTAGGTGTTGTGGGCAGTCGGGAAGACTTGGAGGTAGAGGGTGGCTAATTTTTCATTCTGTTTTTCATCCTGCCACCCAGACTTAGGCGATGTGCAAGAGAGCACACTGGTAGAAATTCTTGTGTCCAGTGTCCGGCAAGCTTCAGAGGCTCACCCTCCTGTGGGTCGAGTCACCGGGAGGAAGGTATGATTTGAGTGGGTTAGGTTGGTTAGCAATGTTAAAACCAGACAGTTCATCCTTAAATTCAGTTATCCTTAAGTTGGGTTAAGGTGCTCCTCCTTCTGTCCCTCAATCTATTTCCAGAATAAAGGAAATCTGTAGGGACCTGCTGAATTTTCTCTTCCTTCCTAGGCAATAAGATTGTAAAAAGATAGGACACACACACACACTCCCTCTAAACTCAGTGTTTTTCCACTCCTTTCCCCCAACTCCCAAATGACTCTAATTCTAGGGCTTAACCCCTAAAGAGCGTAAGATCCAAACAGATGACAAGGTGAAGCTGACGGAGCACCTCATCCCTCTGCTCCCCCAGCTTTTAGCCAAGGTACGACTACCCTACCATTTAGCATCTGGAAAGGAAATGGTCTCGATGAGGAATAGGAATAAGAATTTGCAGTATATTAGTTGATAAACAGGTCTCCCTCTCAATCGCCACAGTTCTCAGCCGATGCAGAGAAGGTTGCTCCCTTGCTGCAGCTTCTCAACTACTTTGACTTGAACATCTACTGTACCAGGCGCTTGGAGAAGGTGAGGAAGAAGTAAGGTATGTTTCCTATATGTCGCTGCTCCCCGGATAGGGCCCAAGGTTATACTGCCAGTTTCTGGTTCTTCTCAAGCCCCGGGGTTCCAGAAAAATTTGTAAGCCTTCCCTTTCTCAGACTAGCTTATCCTAGAAGTCTCATACTTTCAACCCTGCTTATTATCTCCCCATTCTGCTCCACTCCAGAAGTGTCCTCCCCACTGCTTCCCCAAAGCACTTCTCCCACTTTGTTTCCACTCAGCATCTGGAGCTGCTCTTGCAGCAACTCCAGGAGGTGGTGGTGAAGCATGCTGATCCAGCAGTGCTGGAGGCTGGAGCTCATGCCCTCTATCTGCTCTGTAATCCTGAGTTCACCTTCTTCAGCCGGGTAGACTTTGCCCGCAGCCAACTGGTAGATCTGCTGACTGACCGCTTCCAGCAAGAACTTGAAGAGCTGCTGCAGGTAGAAGTAGGGATGAATGATGAGACGCTCCAAACTGGAGTCACAAAATGGGGAGCATGGAAAATCCCATTGTGGCCTTTCTTTCTTCCTCAGTCATCCTTCCTAGATGAGGATGAGGTATATAGTCTGGCAGCCACTCTGAAGCGCCTCTCTGCCTTCTACAAGTGAGCAGCTACCTCCTCCCCACTTTCCTGTTTCTCTTATTACCTGTAAGATTGATTCTTTTTGTTCTGTTCCAATGTAATGTTTCTTTCTCTTCTTCCCAAGTGCTCATGACCTAACTCGCTGGGAACTCTATGAGCCTTGCTGTCAACTTCTCCAGAAGGCTGTGGACACAGGAGAGGTTCCTCACCAGGTAAGTCAACAAGTTAGAGACATGGAGGCAGGAAAGGAGTCTGTATGGGTCCTGGGTCCTGTCCTAGGTGAGCAGTTCTTCCTGGCAAATCCAGTCCCTGAGGTGCAAACACAAGAGAGGAAGATCACATGTTGTTCCTTCCTTTCTGCTCTTAGAAGGTGCACTATACTTTCCAGTGCCTGAAAACAGCATCTTCTTTAGTTTCCTGAGAGTCAAGGATAATATTGAAGGATTCTAGATTTCAAATAAGTGTGAAGTATAGTCTTCTCTGAAGATTGTCTGAAATCAGTTCTAGCAGAAAAGGAATTGGATTTCCACAATCTCACTTTTTCTTTACTGTTTTTGTGTGCGGCCTGCACGTGCACACCTGTTTCTCCCTCTCCCTCCCTATTTCCCCCCCATTCTCCTGACCCACCCCTCATTTTTCTAACATTTGGTTGTTACAGGTGATACTGCCAGCCTTGACGCTTGTCTATTTTTCCATTCTCTGGTCACTAACCCACATTTCTGGATCGGATGCTTCCCAGGTAAGTGTGGATATGAGTGGGGGGATAAGAAAGGGGAAACCATTGGTTTCTTTCCTTCCCCTCAAGCCATTGTCTTCACAGAAGCAGCTGTTGAGTTTGAAGGGCAGAATGGTAGCCTTCTGTGAGTTGTGCCAGAGCTGCCTCTCAGATGTGAATCCTGAGATCCAGGAGCAGGTGTGTGTTACTCAAGGGAGACCTTGTAGTCAAGTCTTCCCCCATGGTCTGAGGAAACCCATTCTGTAGCTATGTGATTTCTATCTTGGTCAATATCTGTCCTTTTTAAGCGTCCTTTTTCTCCCCAACAGGCTTTTGTCTTATTAAGTGATCTACTTCTCATCTTCAGCCCTCAGATGATTGTAGGGGGACGTGATTTCCTTAGACCCCTTGTCTTTTTTCCTGAAGCCACTCTCCAGTCTGAGCTAGCCAGCTTCCTCATGGACCACGTCTTCATCCAGCCCGGCGAACTGGGCAGTGGTACAGGGACCATATCTGGGGCTCAGAATAGTTTGGGACTTGGGCAGGATATAGGTCAGGAGGCCTTAATCTGTGATTCTGATTTTTCCCATTCGGCCTTTGATACCTGGCAGGTGATTCCCAGGAGGATCATTTACAGATAGAGCAACTGCACCAGCGGCGCCGCCTCCTGGCTGGCTTTTGCAAACTGTTGCTTTATGGGGTGCTGGAGATGGACGCTGCCTCAGATGTTTTCAAACACTACAACAAGGTACAGCTGCACACAACCCTGACTTCATTTGCTATAATGCTACAGAAAGGAGAGTGGGGGAGATGAGGGTGAGATAAGGGCATCAAGCTTAAAGGAGGAAGAGGTGGGGACAGGATTTTAGAATAAAGGGACAAAGTGATTTAGTAGTAAATGGTTATAGGGGAGAAACTGTTAGGAGGAAGAAATTCTTTCTAGGGGAAATATCTTACTCTTCCTTTTGTACGTATACATAGCTGTATATGTACGTATGTATATTTTTCCTGTGGTGAAACCTAGTCTGTAGAACAGAGTAGTGTATCAAAGGAAAATAAAAAGAATGGAAATGGGTTCAGGACTCACAAGATACCTAGGTATGTACCTTAGTTTCCTCAACCTGCCATTAGTTAATTCTGTTTACTGAGTACCTGTTACATACCAAGCACTGATGCAGGCACTACAGACACCAAGAACAAAGACAAATGTTCCTGCTTCATGGAGCCTCCATTCTAGTTGGGGAGAGACAAATGGCGGTGGCCTCAGTGCCGGAGGAGCGTGGGGGCACTGGCAGTCTGTCTCTAAGAAATGGGCTGAGGATAGGATATCTGCCCTTTTATTTTCCTAAACCCATTTCTTCTGGGGTTTGCACAGATTGGCTAGTGATGAGATCTTTGTCTGAGTTGTTTTGTGCTTAGATTCCTGTTTTCCTACTGAAAACACTTTGGGAAGGAGACATGATTAGGGAAGGAAGAAACTAAACAGTCTTCTCCTATGGTCAGACATCTTAATTTCCTTTCCCTCAGTTCTACAATGACTATGGTGACATTATCAAGGAAACATTAACTAGGGCAAGGCAGATTGACCGAGGTCATTGTTCCCGAATCCTGCTGCTGAGCCTCAAGCAGGTATTCCCTTCTGCCTGGAGTTCCTGAAATCTATGACATACCCTCTCTATAGTCCACATTCTATCCACCACTAGCCATTTAGAAAGTGAAATCTGTAAGAGCAGGAACTTTATTATTTATGTTGACTCTTACTTTGTGTGGCAGTCTCTTTCATAATTAGTAGATCCATAGAAAGTCTTTTTTTAACCAACGGGGTAATTTCCACCTCAACCCCAGAGAAAGTCAGATATCAGGACATGGGAGCACCAACAATAAAATAATAAAGAATTCCTAGTTTTCCTCATCCTCCTTCAATTACTAAGGACTTTTTTGTCATTTTAAAGCAGGGTAAAGGTTCTTTCTGCTGCAGAGAGTCAGGGAGAAGGGGCAGTTTCTTGGGAAGAAAGAAGTAGCAGAGAATATCCCAAGTCCTTTAGAATTTCTGGGAAGACAAGGGAACACTATGCTTCTCTATTTTCACTTATTCCTCCCTTTCCCAAATGCACGGTGTCTCCTGGACAGTTATACACAGAACTGCTACAGGATCAGGGGCCCCAGGGCCTGAATGAGCTTCCAGCCTTCATCGAAATGAGGGACCTGGCCCGGAGATTTGCCTTGAGCTTTGGACCCCAGCAGCTACAGAACCGTGACTTTGTGGTCATGCTACACAAGTAAGGAAGCACTGGTTGCGTGTCAAGTTGCTTGAATCTTCCTAAGAGAGCTGCATGGGAGTGCTGGGTGTGAGCTCATTAAGGAAGATAAGCATGTTCAGATACAAAATTAGGTTGGTGGATGGATGTGCTCTGGGAGATACTTGGGGATGGGGGAGGGTGTGCTGGGACAGATGCCTCAACCCTGGAGGGAAGTGGAAAGGAACTAAGTTTCTAAATAGTTTTGCTCCACCAAGGGAAGGCATCAAGTTCTCCTTGTCTGAGCTGCCTCCAGCTGGCTCCTCTGACCAGCCCCCAAACCTGGCATTCCTGGAGCTCCTTTCAGAGTTTTCCCCACGCCTCTTCCGTAAGGACAAGCAGCTACTGTAAGTGAGTGGGTGACTAAAGATGTGGATTAAGGAAGAAGGGCATGGTAAATGCCCAGTGACCACCTCAGCCTCTTCATCCCACCCTTTTCTTAGACTCTCCTACCTAGAGAAGTGTCTAAAGCATGTCTCCCAGACACCTGGCCATCTCTGGGATCCAGTCACCACCTATTGCCATTCCCTCAGCCCTGTAGAGAGCACAGTAGAAGCCATCCCTCAGGGCCACCCCCGCTCCAAGAAGAGGCGTATTGAAGGTATTGAAGGTACAGTGCTCTGTGTGTGTGTGTGTGTGTGTGTGTGTGTGTTTGGGAGTTGGCGGGGGTGGGGGGTGTCGGTGTGTAGATGTCAGGGGGCTCAGCACTACCTCTTTTATCTGCTGCCAAGGTAAGCAGCATATGGTCTTTTGCCTCCTTCAAACTTTTGCCTTTGGTCTAAAAAAATTTTGAGTCCTTTGTGTCATTAAGTTTATCTAGGTAACAAAGTTTATCTTAAACTTAAATAGCAAACCTCTGTGAAAAATCAAGTAGAAAATAATTAAAAACCAAAGATTGATCTAAGAAGTCTGTACATTTAGAATACCTTTCTGAAACCTCATGGCTATTTTCCTAATTTAAAAGATTTCTATACAGCCTTCATGGTCTATCTTTAGATGACTACCTGTCTTTTAATATACCTAAGGTTTTTAAATTTCTATAGTGATATGTTCTGTACCCCAGTTTCCAATAGGGATGTGTGGAGGCCTCCCCATACCACCCCATACCACCCCATACACCAGGGTGTCCAAGAATGCCACTCAATTCTGATTCTATCCACCCAGAGATAGCCTCAGATTCCATAGCTAAATGATTCAGTCTCCCAAGATTGCCTTTCACTTCAGATGCTGGTTGCAAGCCCCAGGCTGCCACCTTGTTCCTGACCAACCAGCTGCAGACTAAGGTTACCACCACCCCTTTTCACATTCCTGCCGACACTTGTTATTGTCTGGCTTTTTAATTTTGTCCATCTCCCAGTGGCGATGAATTGGTATCTCATTGTGGTGTAAATTTGTGTTGGCCAATATGTAATGTTGTTGCATATCTTTGCATTGTTGACTATTTGTAATATCGTCTTTGGGGATATTTCTGTTATTCTTTTGCTCCTTTTTAAATTGGGTTGTCTTTTGTTGAATTACAAAAGGTGTTTTTATATTAGATATAAATACTTTATTAGCTATATGACATACAAAAGGTTTCCCCCTTCCTGTGGGTTATCTTTTCATTTTTTTGGTGGTGTCCTTTTTAACACAAAAGGTCTTCATTTTGGTGAAACCCACCTTACTTATTTCATGTTATTAGTGTTGTTGATGTTATAGCTTAAGAAATCTTTGCCTAGTCCAAGGTTTGCCTAAACAGAGGGTTTGCAAAGGTGCACTAAAAAAGATGGGTTCCATTATTCATTCACTAGATATTTATTATGTACCTTGTGCTCAGTCTACAGAATGGGGGGAAAGACTAATGTCTGTTTCTTTAGAGAGTGTCAGGTAGTGAGTGATACATGCTAGGGGGGAAAGCATGGAAGAGGACAAGAGAATACTGGTGAGGTGGGAATTGCAGCCTTATGTGGAGTGATCGGAGGGAAAGCTCACAGAAAACGTGAGTGTTGGGCAAAAAACTGGATGTGGATATAAGATAGGGGAACTGAGGATGACTCCAATGATTTTTGCCTAACAAGTGGAAGGATGGAGTTAACGTCAACTGAGATGAGGAAAGCTGTGAGTGAGATGGTCAGGGCTTTGGTGTCCCCCTGTTCATTTAGTTGGAGACATTGGACAGTGTCTAACTGGGGATGGGAATATGTGTTCATCTGTCACTCTATGTCTGTGAGTTATATGTTTACATTTCTTTCCATCTTGTTTTCTGATCTATAAAGCTTCTTGGATAAATTCTAGATATAATTCTATAAGTCTTATATTTTAATATATAGGGCTATCCATTTAATATTATAGGGTTATGCTCATTTTTTAGTCCTAACATAATAAGGCCATGTAAGTTTTCCATTCTCTTCATTTTTTTCCCTTACAAAATCTTGAACAGGTTATGAAAAAATAAAAACATCTGTGGCAGCACTTGGGCTACTGTTAATATGTGCATCTGCTTCTTTGCAGGCCCTTCCAGACAGCACAGAGAGGACATCTCTTCACCCCAGGAAGAAAGCGTCCAGCTGAACAGCATCCCAGCCACACCCACCCTCACCTCTACAGCTGTGAAGTGTCGGCAGCCCCTGGCAGAGCTAGAAGAGATGGAAGAAGGAGGCTCAGAATCAGAGCTTGCCCAGAGGTGAGGACCAAGGGCAGATTCTGAGGTCTGTTTCTCAGTCTGGAGTCTTGCACTCTCCTTGCTGTTTGTGTTCTGTTGTTCCCTCTTGACACACTCCCTCATCTTGGGTTCATCTCCAACTTTTTTCCCTTTTTTTTTTTAACTTTAAATTTCCCCTATACTAAGTTGTGTTTTCCCTTTAACGATGCCCATCGCCTCCCCTTTTTCACCCTTTACTTTTATCCTCTACTTTGTTCCCAATAGCCAGCGCCTTTCAGGCACCCAGAGGTCAAGTTTCTCAAGTCCACAGCGTGTCCAGACTCCACTCAACCCTTCAGGTCCTGGTCTTGGCAACCGACTGACCCGGTGAGCTTTCTTCTTCATCTGCTGTCTTCACATCAGACCTCCCACCCACTCTGAAGGGATTCTCCCCTTATCTCCTGCTTCTTGCCTGGTGCTTTGGGGCTTGTTTTAACGACAGAATACTTCCAGGGTAAGTGGACCCCTAGTGTGTAAAACTGATAGAACTAGAGCTGCTCTTACTAAAGCAAGAGTGGGAACCAAGAGCCCTGCTCTACCTCCTGCCTCCCTTGAAGCCTCTGAGAAACTCAGGGGTCCTTAAAGAACAATTTGGAAACCTCCACTACTAACCGCTCTACCAGACTCAGCCTTATGGAAGAGGATGAAGAAGAGGACATTCAGAGGTTGTCAAGTGACGGATGGCAAGTCGCACAGGTGAGTGACCCCAGCATTGCTGTTCCCTCAAGAATCAAGCAGATATGAGAAAGAAATGAGTGATTCTCCTCTGTCAGTCATGACGATGCCCTCATCTCTGAAAGCTGTTTAGGATTTCTTAAAAAACTAAAGTAGGGATATTTGCAAGTCGCTATGCATTTTGCTAAGACTTTTATTTAAAGGAATAAAAATAAGATGTTTAAAATACCAAAAAGGACTGGGATTACACTTCTCACAATGCCCAAGTAAGCTTTAATCTGAATCTCCTAGGAATTGAAAGAAAGCCTATATTTAGGGATGAAAGGACATTAAGTTCAACCTTGCAGCCTGTTCAGACTACCATCTCCCCTTTCTGCCCCAGCTGACCTGTTTCCCTGGAAGGAAACACTGCCGGTCAGGCAGGAAAGCATGACATTCAGTCCCACCATTGTCAAGTTAGCTCCTTAGCCCTTTCAGACTCCTCTTTTTAAAAAATTGTTTTTCTCTAACATTTTTGGGGGGATTGGCATTGGCTTACAATAATGCATATGACTTGGGGGTATAGGTTTACACCTCTTCAGATGATGTTACAGTACCACGTCCACCCATCATCACCCACCATAGACTGTTGCGCGCCCCACTTTGATCTCTTCCCCCCACCCTCCTCTTTAATAGCCTCAATTCTGCATCCTTTTTTTTTCATTTTTCTAGGATTTGTTTTGATTTAGTTTTGTCTCTTCCTGTGTTTTGCCTCTGGTATTTGTCTTTTCTTCTGAATTATTTCACTTATCCTGATCCCCTCCAGTTCCATCCATGTTGTCAAAAATGGCAAGATTTCATTTTCTGGCTGAGTATTTCCAGCTTTACATGTGGACATGTGCTGCATCTTATCCACTCATCTGTTGTGGAGTACTTAGTCAACCTTCTCTACTTTCAAAAGGAGTTTTTACATGAAATACAAATGAAAACACCTTATAAGCAGAAAAGGGATATGTCTGCTGCTGTCATTCTGGTTCCTTCTCTGCTCTGTGAGGAGGGAGAAAGTTCAGAATGTAGCAGGGGAATGGTGGTCTGGTGCTCAGAAGGCAAACCAGACAATGAAATCTTCAAACTAGAGACTAGAGAGCAACTCCTTAGAATGAGGGGAAAATCCAGTTCTTTGGTCCCAGACTGAAGAAATCTAGGGGGCTCAGTTGGCAGACCAGGAGAGGACGGAGTTCTCTGATGGCTTTAGGATGTCTAGGCCTAAACATCTGTCTACCCTGCCTTGGCTGACCTTCCTTCCTTACTGCTGCAGTACATAGGGCCCCGGCATTTGTCTCTGTGAGACTGGCAAGGGAACTTTGTTGCTTGTGATGTGCTGGGAGTGGGACAAGACCTTTCTGACTTTTGACCCCTCTCTCTAGCAACTGAGTGGCCACTCTTCCCCCAGTGAGCATGGCCTGGATCTCTTAGATTCTACAGAATTGAATATTGAGGTGAGTGTCCGCAATATTGACTGCGAAGGTAGTTTAGGAGGAGTTGATTATCTCTGGGAGATGCTGGCCATGTACCTGTCAAATACTGGGAAAGGAAGGCCCTGGCCCACCTCCCCAGCTGTCTCCAGAGCTTTAGGAGTAGTGCTCAGGGATGCAGGAGAAGTTAGAATTGGA
This sequence comes from Talpa europaea, assembly GCF_964194135.1. NCBI lineage: Eukaryota > Metazoa > Chordata > Mammalia > Eulipotyphla > Talpidae > Talpa > Talpa europaea. Next base: position 81,042,035 of record NC_140079.1, on the reverse strand, counting down.
AAACCTGCAGTCATTTGCCCTTTGGTCTGTCATTTTATCTCTGTTTTTTCTCTTCACTTTCTCATCACAGGATTTCTGACAGAACGTGCGCTGCTCCCCGTCTCCTCTCCCCACCTCTATGACAGGACTACTTAGAAAAGAAAAACAGGAGAACAGAGCAAAAGGAACCATTGCTTTCAAGCCTCACCCCTGGTCTCTGAAGGGAAGGAGAGGAGGTCTTGCCTTCCTAACCTATCTCTGATGATGTTGGGATTGAGAATGAGAAGCCTTAGTTTCCTCACCCCACCAATACCCCACCTTCATTTTTCCTGACAAACCATGGCTCTGTCCCTCTGTTTGAGCAGAGTGCCTATTTCCTGCTGTCTTTGGGGGTGGGGGGACATGACATGAGTACTGGAGGGGAGCACTGCCTCCCCGTGTTGAATGTAAAGAGCCTAGTCGTTTTCCTATATTTTTGGAACATTTTCCCAGCCTCTTTTGTGCCCTAATGTTTGGCTCATTAAACATGTTGAACATCAGCTGGTTCACAGGGTGTGACTTGAAATTGTTCACCTGATGGGAGTTGGGTTCTTTGCTGGTTTATTAAGCCGCTCTGCCTGGCCCAGTGGCTCAGTGCCACACAGCCACCCTAGATGCTATATCTACTGGCCCTCGCGGCTATATTGCTGAGTAACTGCAAGACTGGGTGGGGCAGAGGCATCAGGGAGACCAGGCTGCCTTTGAGAAGTGTATCTCCTGGAAACAGTTGGAGCTGAGGAGAGCAGGTATTACTCTGGTCAGCTGCTTATCCCACCTATTCTGACGCCGGCCCAGGGCCATGTGTCCTGGCAGTTCTGTCAAGGATGCTCTGCAGGGGTGATTTCATGCCTCTGTCTCTTCTCTCAGTGCCGTCACCATCTCTCACCTACACTGCCCCAGAACCACCTCTGGAAACTCTGACTTGTTTGTTCTTGTTCTGCCTCTGAGCACCACCCACACCTTTGCTCTTTCCTGCCGACAGCAGTCACACACATGGAGACAGCAATTGTCACTTTGCAGCTGCTTTGAAAAACAGCTGACTACTGTCGTTGCGCTCTTCTGTGGTCTAAGGAACCTTCAGCCTCTCCCGGGCATCTGCTGTCATTTTAGGTTCTCTCTGTAATCTTGGAGGCTGAACCCAGCCACCCAGCTCATGGTCTGTGGAAGGAACTACAACTTTTATGACCAGATCACTGAAGCAAATGCATTTCTTTCTCTTTATCTCCCTCCCAGGTGAAAACTAGAAGTTTTTGAGTCTTTTAGGAAAGGCAGCCCGCCTGTGTTCTGCACGGTGGCTGACAGGGGGAATGGCTCCAAGGACCAGCGCCTTCAGTGAGGTGAAATACACCCACTAACTAAGGATCCAGGAGTGTAGAGAGTCCTGAGTTGATTAAATGTCAACCAAGCTGAGGGTGCTTCCTAAGATTAAAAGAGAAACTTGATTGAAAGTTCTGTATAAATAAGGAGATCTTTATGCAGCCAACTTAGGCCAGTGACTTGGACTGATTCCCAAGCTGAGAATCTCTGCGTGGTTTATGCCATGCTTCCCAATTCTTTGACTCACTTTATTGAGAGGTTGGTCTAGGTTCTCTTCCCTTGACCATGGACTGGGATTGTTTGAATCATAAAATATGGGAGAAGGGAAGTGCTGTGCCAGTTTTCCAGCCTAGATTTTAAAAACTGGCAGTTTCCACATTTCTTGGTATTTAATTACTCTCGGGCTGAGTTACCATGCTGTGAGAAAGCGTCCAGAAGCTACATGGGAGGCTCCATGTAGGTGTCTGCCCGCAGCCCTCACTGGTCTGAGCCTGCTTCCAGCATCAGCTGCCACCTTGCTTCAGATGCAAGTCAGATGATTCCAACACCCAGCTTTCTGCCTTGTAGCTGAGGCTCCAGTGTCAGGGAGTGGACACGAGCCATCATTTCTCTGTCCTTCCCCAGTTCCTGACCCAGAGAGTCCACAAGCATTACAAGTAGCAAGTTCAGGGTACTTTGTAACAGAAACAGAACCTTAGACGTTTGTAAAACTCCAAAAGCGAGCCTCTGTGGTGGTGCAGGTCTTAAGTCAGCATTATCAAGCTATCGTTGGTTACTGCAGCATGAGTTCAATCCCCGGCCAAAGCTGACCCACATGGCACAGCAGACTTCGCCTGTCTTGCCTGCTGCTCCCCTCAGCAGTGTCTCTCAGTTGATCTGCCTGTTCTGCTCCCCACTCTGTCTGGTGAATCCTCTCATCCTCCTCCCCCGCACATCTGGGCTACACCCCAGTTCTTGTATGCATAAATATATAAATCTTTAAAAAGACTCCAAAAGTTTGAACATCATTTTCAGTTTGAAAAATTTATATATTACACAAACATTTATACACACTAAAAACATAATGGTTGAATTAGTGATGAAATACTTTAAAATATTTTTTTGGCTAACTACAAAATAGCTTTTTGCTCTAAAAGATAATTTTGTTGAGAGATGTCTTCAATCATGACTTGATATTTTCTTAAGATCTAGTTGAAAGTTGTTTATCTTGAGAGTTTTTTTGTGGGGGGTTTTTGTGTAGAAGAACTGGGGTGTAGACCAGAGGTGCAGGCCATGAGAGGATTTGCCAGAGACAGAGTGGGGAGCAGAACAGGCAGATCTACCGAAATACACTGCTAAGGGGAGAAGTGGGCAAGACGGGAGAGGTCTGCTGTGCCATGTGGGTTACCTCCCTGGCCAGAGATCAAACTCAGGCCTTAGTGGGACAGCACTGAGACCTAACCCATAGGCCACCAGGGAGGCCTCTGATAATTACTTTTAATGACCATCATAAAACTGGAAGGAGAGTTGCTGAGAACCATGTAAGTCCAAATGAAATAGGTGCTTTGGCTTCATTTACCACTTTTTTAATGTTGCAAAATCCACTGAAATTCATCATTTGGAAGTTATGTAAACAGGTCAAAAAATGATCCCCATGTGTAAAGGGCACTTATAGAGGAGATATGCACAGTTTAGACCACAAAACCACTACATCCTGTAGCATTTAAATTGCATTCTGTCATAACAAGCTATGGGTTTGCGCTCTTTAAGATGTTGATTTTATTAGAGGTAAACCATGACATTTACCATGTCACGTAGTAATAATTCTTTTTTTAAACTAGAAAGTTAGAAATATTCCTTGTCTTTCCTGCCTGCCACCAGTGGATATTTTGTGTTCCGCCAGAGATGCACACACTTCACCTTCACAACCACAGATTGGACAGTTCTGTGCCCTTGCCAGTAGAGTGAGGACGGTGGCCTGGTGAGCAGCTGCTCCCCTGGGCCAAGCCTAGGTCAGCTCAGGCAGAGAAGGTGGAGCCTCTGCGTGAGCAGAACTTCACCCCTTGACAAGTGACAGCAAGCAGTGCTCTCGGGCTGGCACTGCTGTGCGTAACCTTAGCTCACTCCTGAAAAGTTGCTTTTAAATCATCTTAAATAATTTTCTTTTTTTCTTTTTTTAAAGATTTATTTATCTATGCATACAAGAGCTGGAGTATAGGCCAGAAATGTGGGGGGTGAGAGAATTCACCAGAGACAGAGCAGGGAACAGAACAGGCAGACTGACTGAAATACACTGCTGAGGGAAGCAGCAGGCAAGACAGGAGAGGTCTGCTTCACCATGTGGGTAGCTCCCTGGCGGGCCGGGGATCAAACTCATGCTGCAGAGGCTGCAGATTCCTTCATGGTGCTGTGCTTAACCCCTTGCGCAACCAGGGAGGCCTTAAATAATTTTTAATAAACATTTACTTTTTTAACCCTTGTGATCATGAGCTCTGCTGGAAGAGAAGTTGTTTGGTATTTGGTCTTAAATTGTCAAGTACAGAGGTTTTGTCCCGATTGCTGAGAAAAGTCTTCAGTTATAGGCAAGTTACCCTGTCCTTTGAACCTTGACCTGTGGGTTATAGGATGAGAAGAATTTGTGCTTGGATGACAGAGGATGAGGTGGTGAGGTCACACACACACACACACACACACACACGCCGAATCTCCCTTGAGCTCCACAGTTCTTAGGGATCAGGTAGAACATCGCCATCCTAGAAGGGACCCACAAAACTGGTTCCTGTTAAGCACAAGTTCCCTGAAAACCTTGACTGTTTTCTCCAAGCCAGGTAACTGGAGAAATAGGATGTCCACAGAGACAGAGAGAAAGTGCAAATCGTCACTTTTTTTTTTTTTTCCATCTAAAATGATGACATACTGACAATGTTAACCTCACAAAAGTTCTCTGGGAACCTGGAGAAGACCTCTGGGGGTGGGGGAGCAGCAAATCCCAAGGAAACTTGAAGGAAAATATATTCAATTTGACTTAGTAGATTAGGGCCAGGGAAGGGACTGTGGTGCAGGTGGAAGATGAAGGCATCTGTGAGGCTGCCGCGCAGGGCGGGAGCAGGGTGGGCAGCTGGGCTGGGAGCTGAGCAGCTTCTCTGGGAAGGGCTGGAGCATGGCTGGTTTTAGACAAAACCCTTGTAATTCAATTTAAATTTGTTAACTGTGTGGGAGAGGCTGCTTTACGCTGTGGTTAATAGTGTGGGTTCTAGAGCTGAAGTTTTTATTGGAGTTCACATCCGATGAGGGAAGTGATTTCCCTCATAAAGAGATTTGTAAGTGTGGAGCTAAATACACGTGAGTTACTCAGAACAAATTTCACACATGGTCTACACTCAGAGGTTACTGCTTACTGTTTATATTATTTTGATGCAGGAGCACATGTGGCCTTTTTCACAGCATTTAAAATACACATAAATAAGCAGTAGTTACAAGCCTCTAAAAACTCAGATGAGGAAAGTTCTATAGAAGGATGGTCATCAACATTCACTGAGGGTTGAGCCAAGATGAGGGGAGGGCGCACCCACGCCACTTTCCCTCATCTCTACCAGCTGTGCAGCCGGCTATGACCCCTGTGGGGATGGAGTTGCCTGGGGAGGCCAGCAGCTTTGAGCCAGCAGAGAGTTGAGATTGTGGCCCCATTTCAAACCCTCATGGGCCTAAGACTGACTAGACGGGTTCTTCTCACAGCAGCAGGAGTTGGCTGTGGCTCCAGGGATTTATTTCACCAAGACCTGTCAGAGCAGGAGATGGCCGTTACCATACCTGCGTCATCTAAGCTGTACATCCAGGTCAAAAGGGAAGAGGCCACAAATACAGGCCTGATGATGCAAGATTCATCTTGCTCGGCTTAACAATCTCTTGGGAATCTGGGGCTCAAAATTCTGGAGACTGTTTAGGAAGAGCCAGGAAAGTCCTGAGAAAGGACCAGGGCCCTCACATAATCAATTCAAAGTACTCTACTAGGAGACACTGAACAGGAGTAAGAATATCAAGGGAGAGATCAGAAGAATCTGGAAGTAGACCCATTGGTAAGAGTCTGTGACCAAATCCATTTCGAAGCAGCAGGGAAGAGACTAGTCAGTAAATGGTTTGGGGACATCTGCTTCTCTCCACCTAAAATGTGACACCACCTCCTTCATAGTTAAGCACGGCAACAAAACTGTGACATGTTTGTAACTTGGTCCTCCTAAACACACAAAGTCCAGAAGTGATGAGAGATTGACAACTTTAACCTCACGGAAATTAAAATGGGTCGGGGGGAGGAGCGAGCAGGCTGCAAAAGGATGATGTGGATGTTTTCTGTTCGCGGTTGTCGACTCCTTTACAATGAGAATTTGCTAAGGATAAAGCATGGCTCCCAAGATTGGAAAAAAATGGGAAATATTGGTGAAGACTTAACTTTGTGCTATGGCTTTTGATCCGTGGGTCTCTGTACGTGGCGCCCCCCTGTGCACCTGGACTGCTGGGGTGAAGAAACGCCAGCCCTCGCTCCAGGGCCTGGCCTCAGCCTGCAGGACCAGCCGGCCGGCAGCCGCCACCCAGGGCAAGCCCTTGCTGCGGACAGCTTCCTGGGGTGCTGGGACCTTTACTGGGCCTGGCAAAGTGCGGAGGATTTCAGCGGGTGGGAGACAAGGGCCTTCCAGGCTAGGGAGACTGAGGCCAGCAGCCCCATGTGCCATGGGTGCTCCGGCCACCGGGTGACCCGCCTCGCCGGGAACTGTTGGAGCCCCCTAAGGAGCGAGGCGCTGAGACAGGGAGAATGTCGGGGTCGTGACTGGAAGACTGGTCAGCACGGGCTGGAAGACTGGCCCGTGTGCAGACCACGATGTCCTTCCCTGTGTCGTCAAGCTAAGCCTGGGAGACAGGCGAGGTGAGAAGGAGTAGCACATGCCTGGCAACGCAGAGCCTTGGCGGGGAACGTGTGCCTGGACCAGGCCAAACGCTGCGAGGACGCATTGTCTAGTAACGAGGAGGGGAGGGGGCGCTTTGTATCTATAAAAAGGAGTTGCGCCGGGCACCCCAGAATGAGCAGCTCTGCGGCCCCTGGGTCCCGCTTCTCTTAAACCCTATTTTGTGTCTGTCAGTTGTCTATTTCCAAGTTCTTCCGGTGCCTCTCCTCAGCCCTGGTCACCGGCAGGGCCAGCGGGGAGACTCACGAGAGCGGTGAGAGCGGGCCAGCCGGGCTTGCAGGTGGCACATCGGGCCTGGGAGGTCAGCGGGGTGAGAGGGTGCGAGCGGGCTGGCAGCCAGGAGGGACTGCCCTGCCCCACCTACCTGGGCTCAGGCATGAATGCAGTGCAGAGTCTGCCCAACAGACCCACAGGTTTACGGACACCACGACACTCAACAGGAGGCGGGGCAGCTCCGGCCTCAGGCGGGCCGTGGACAGCGGAGCATCTGCCCTTGGCTCTGACCCTGAGCTCGCCGAGATACTCGCCCCCGGCCCCCAGCTCGGCACTGGATAGGACAGGATGCAAAGCCTTCTGACCCCAGGAAGGGCCACATGTCACCTTCTGCAGTGGCATTCTGGTCACTTTACATCTGAAAAAACAAACAGCAAAGCGATTTGGGCAACAGTTTGTGGGAAGAGATGGCCTGATGGAGGGAGGGGCCGTAGGAATGGTGAGAAGTCCCAGATTTCCCCGTGGGCTGGAGGTGAAGGGTCATAGATGCTGACCTTGGCCCGAGCAGCTGGAGGCCAGCAGCCTTCCAATGTGCCAGGACAGAGTGCTTTGGGGCCATTTTCGTGGCGATAGCATGTTAAGTGCGCGGCTGGGTGGAGAGGCTGGCACTGGACCTGGGAAGGTGGAAGGTGGAAGGTGGCATCAGGCCACTCCAAGGTCCTCAGCAGGTAAATATAGAGCTGGGCTGGCTCTTAGGTAACCCCTGCTGGCAACACCCCCCAACCCCCCACCCCCATCCCCACCCCCTGCTTGCCCTGAAGCACAGTCTTGGGAACCAGCAAGACCTCGTCACTGTGGCTAAGTTCCACCCTCAGGGTGCTCTCCACAATGAGACAGAGGAGGAAGTGGGGTGGAGAGCCTGCTTCCTGGGCCTGCTCACACACAAAAAAAACTTCCTGTGATGACAGCAGAAACACAGGTGCTGTTCCCAGCACGGCTGCCCCCAGAGCCCGGGCTGGAGGGCGGCCATGCACAGGGCCCGGGCCCCGGTCCTGCTCGTGCTGCTGACACTCTGCGTCACTGCTGGTGAGTGGGGAGGCCAGAGCCACGCAGAGGTCAGCTGGAGGGCAGGGGGCAGCTCCCGCCTGGGCCCTTCCCACCTCTGACTTCCGCAGGGACCCCTGAGGTGTGGGTGCAAGTTCAGACGGAGGACGCCAACTTCACCATCCGCTGCGGATTCCGGGGATCTGGCTCCATCTCCCTGGCGACCGTGAGCGCCGGGGGCTCCGAGGATGCTGGGGGAACCCTGCTGGCTGTGTTGCACCCAGAACTGGGCACCGAGCTGTGGGTCCCTACCTGCCAGGCCCACTGGGAAGACAGAACCAGCATCCTTCTCACCCTGGAAGGGTTGGAGGGGAGAAGCCCTGGTCCCAACACCACCTTCTGCTGCAAGTTTACTTCCTACCCTGAGGGTTCCCAGGAGGCCTGTGGGAACCTCCTGCTCAGCATGGAAGAAGGTGGGGCTGCCGGGGACAGGGACCCAGGGAGGGCTGGGAGAGACTCGGTGGCACCGGCCACCCTTCTGGTACCTCTCTGCACACAGGGATGCGGGTCCCTACGGCAGCCTCCATACTGCGGGCAGACCTGGCTGGGATCATGGCGGCCTCAGGGGTCCTCATCTTCGGCTGCATCTGTCTCCTCTACCTCCTGCATCGGCAGAGGCGCTGGTGAGACCGAGCCCCTCCCAGGCCCAGTTAAAACCCCCTCCACGGGGCTAGCCCCGCTTTGCCTCTGATCCTCCTAACCCTCCAGGTCTATCGTGAAGCTTCAGCCGGCCCACAGCGGCGCCCAGACACAGAGGCAAGCAAGGGTGAGGCCCGGGGGACCTTGGCGGAGCAGGGAACGGAGTGGGCTGGAGCGGGGGCGGCCGTGAAGTGGAGCTCACTTGGGCCTCCTTCCCCATCACCCCTGCAGATGGTCAGCCGAGACCCCCTGGCATCTCTCCACACCCCCTACGCCACCGTCAGCAACAACTATGTTGACCCACCCACTATGGACACAGTCCCCCTGCCCCAACTGCTGTCCTGGGGGACAAGGACCCCCACCCAAACGGCACGCCAGCTGTGGTCCCCCGCCCCCAGGGCAGCCCTGCCGCCCTCCGCTCGCCACAACTTCATCTCCATGGAACATGGACTCCGTGGTCAGGCAGAAGAAAGGCATCTCCACACCAGGCCCACCCTTATGCCTTTCCAGAACCCGCTGGGGCCCAGAACCATTGAGAGGAGGGACATTTAGAAATGCAGTGAGAGACGCCCGGTCCACCGGGCCTCGCGCTCGTCCTGGGCCCGCAGACCCCTTCCCTTGGGTGTCTGCACACCTCGTGTCGTTCCTAGGCCTCCAGGAAGTGTCTTCACGCATGCTCGGCCAGGGCTTGTTCGCTGAGGGGTGGTCGGTCTGTGAGGCAACAAAACGCACCCCAGGCTGTTTCTCTTTGGAAGTCCCCAGCCCGCTCCGCCATGTCAAAAACGAAGTCAACAAAGTGGTTTCTCTGATTGGACATGTCTGGACCTTTTCTTCTTTGGGGAGGGGGCAGTGAAGACATTAGAGGCACCTCCAACCCCTGGGAGGCGGGGCCAGGTTAGCGCCACAGGGGACTGGCCTCGGCCTGGGGACAGGGCCTGGCCCAGGAGAGGGCAGTGCCCCAGCTCCGCCTCCAGGACGGGGTGTTCAGGGCCTTTGGTGGCAGCGGCAGGCAGAGGATTCCTGGCCCTGCAGACCTTGCGGGGGGACACCAGGTGGGAAGACAGGACGGGGGGCGCTGGTGGACCCCAGGCAGGAGGATCCATACTCAGATTGCACGGTGTCCTAGCATGGAAGAGTAAGTGGCAGCTTGCTGGGCGATTCAACCCCAGAAAAACGCCTGTGTTCTGACCTGGCATCTCTGCCCGGGGCTCCTTGGGATGGCGCGAGGTGGGGCCCCAATGCCTGCTTCCTCAGCGTGACATCCAGAGGTGGGGCGCCCACCTCAAATCTTCCCACAGTGGCTCCCTCCAGCTCCTCTCCCGTTACAAGGGCACCAGGACTGCTGCCCACTAACCACTCAGGGCAGGCAGAGAGGCCCAGAGACACAAACGGAACCCGCACTCTCCCCCTGCAGCCAGCCCTCCTGTAAGCAGCTCTCTGGGGTCTCTCGGGGCCTCTGTCAAGGAGACAATGTGGGGAGAAAGCTCCGAGAGCCGCAAGGTCCCACAGAAACGCAGCGTATTCTGGGTGGTGGGGTGGCAGGGTCCTGGGGCCAAGCGAAGGCTGCGCCCTGGACCAGGGTGATACTAGTGTGAGGGGGCACCTGCCACATGGCCCCTTCCTGGGTCCTGCCTATGGGAAATCCCAGGCAGGGCCACCTGCCAAGCCAGGAACCACCCCTGCTCTGCCTGTGCAGGCAAGGCCAGCCCAGCGGCGGTGTCCAACACAATCTTCCAGCAAGCTGCCACTTACTCTTCCGGGTATGCTCGGAGGGCGTTGTCCCAGGACTCGGTCCTATCCGACCACCAGCGCCACACAGAGCTGGAGAGGCTAGACCAGACAGGGTGAGGTTACGGGGTCTTTGGGCCTCTCCTCCTCAGCTGGCCCATCATCATCACCGTCCAAGAAGCCCTGGGCAACCGCCTAGTAGCTCAATGCAGCACGGGGCAGGTGGGAGGGTCTCAAGGGAAAGAGAAAGGGGTGCTATCGAGGTCCCCAAGGAAGGTCAGGGAGACGTCAATGAGGTCCCAATGGCTTTGGGACCATACCAGGAGCAGGACCAGGGGTCTGGGGGCAGTGGGCCTGCAGGATCTCAGGGAGGCCTTGGAGGAGCCTCAGGACCCTCACTTCTCTGGGAAGGGAATGTTCATGGTCTCAGCTTAGCTCCCAACCAGGACTCTTGCCCATCATGGAGCTGGGGAAGCCCCGCTGGCCTGAACCTGTCTTCCACAAGCTCAGGAGGTCACAGCCCAGCCTGGTGCCTGTGGCACATGAAGCCAAAACCCTCGGGAGGCAAGAACCTGGGTTGCCAGCCTGCTCCCTGCCCAGCTCCAAGTGCCAGAACCAGCAGCACCTGAAGAGAGAGCTGGGTGCGCTGTGAGTGTTGAGGGGTGACTATAACACAGACTCCAGATTAGCCGTCTGGAAACTCCTCTCAACAGCCAGTCTTGGAGATCAGGCTCTGATCTGTACCGTGGGAGAGAGAACTTGCCCAAGGGAACATAAATGAAGCAACCCCAGCAGCTCCAGGGGACACGCCCTCAGCCTTACTCAAGACGTGTACCTTGGATGTGGGACCCTCAAGGACTCTTAACATCTCTGGGACTCACTTTGCTCCCTCGGTAGTAATGAGTGGTAAGGCAAAGGGGAGTGTGAGATTGTAACCTGGCACCTTTGCAGAGTCACTCAAACCCCCCCCCCCAAAGGATCGGTAGTTTCGGGAAGCCCTGCCGGGGTGAAAGTGGGAAGGCAGACGTGCTCTTAGTGCGGAGGAACGGAGTCGCTGGTGGTGGCACCACCCGTCCCCGCTGGACATACTCTGCCCAGGAGCTGCCTGCCCGCTGGGGCAGGAGAAGAGCCGGCTGCGGGGGGCCAGAGCGCCTACAGGGCCCTCTGAGCCGGCCCGGGAAGGGCGCGCGTGCGCTGACCACTAGGTGGCGCTCCCCACGCCGCGCGCAAGGAACTCGAGCGCCACCTGGCGGCGCTGCGGACACAGCGCCGCGGTCCCGCCGGAGAAGCGCGTCCTCCCGGGCGCGGCGAGGTCGCGGTGGCGGTGGGCGCCGTGGTCAGCCCGCGCCCGCGCCCCCCACCCGCTCGGTACCGGGTTCCGCGGCCCCGCCTCGCCGACCGCAGCCGGTCCAGCAGCTCGCTCCGGAGCCGGGGCCCAGGTCGACCCTTCCCTGGCCGCCCCCTGGGCCCCCCGACTACCTCCGCCCCGGCAGCCCGCTCCTTGCGCCCCTGCTCCGTCCCGCGGCGGTCGGGCCGCGGGTCCCCGGAGCCGCCCGCCCCTCCCGGAGCCGCCCGCCCCCCGCCCCCCGCCCTCCTTCGGGCCGGCGCCTGCCCGACTCTGGGGGAGCGCCCGTGGGCCCAGCGCGCCCGCCGCCGCGCGCCCCGGAGTGGGGGCGGTGGACGCGGGGCTGCCGACGGCGGGGCTCTGGGCGCCCGGGCGGGGAAGGCGCCCGGAGGCCGCGCGGCTGCGGGGAGCTTGGCCGCGCCGGGCACGAGCCGTCGGCGAGCGCAGCAGAGTCGCCCGCCGTGAGGCGCGAGCAGTCGGCGCGGTCCACGGAAGGGATCGGGGCTTCCTGGTGGGGGAGCCGTCCCGCCCGGGGGGTGAGCAGAGAAGTAAATCGATCGGGCTTTGAGTGTGACTCGCCCCGGCGCCGCCAGAGAACCAGGCCCCGCTAGACTCGAGGCGGGCGGGACGCGCGCAGGGCCTTGGGGGGCTGCTGCAAAGGCCCGGTGGGGCGCTTGGGCGGAAAGGAGCGGGTGGTGGCGGCTGTTGGCGGCCGTGGAGCGAGGGAATGGGGTGACCCCCGACTTCCGGGCCAGAGCGGGGTGGGGGGGGGCGGCGAGCGCCATTCCCTGAGGTGCCTGAGACACGGAGGTGCCTGCGGCCGAGGCCTCCCTCGTCCGGGCAGTGTCTCCCGAAGGGGCAAGGTCGCTGTGTAGAATACTGAAGAGAGAAATCAAATAAACGGAGAACTGTAGTGTCGGGCCTCCCCAGTAGCGCAGCGGGTTGAGCGCAGCGCTGTGAAGCTGTCCGCAGCCTCTGAGTCATGGGTTCGATCCCGGCCGCCCAGCGAGATACCCACATGGCGCAGCAGACCTCTCCTGTGTCGCCCGCTGCTCCCCTCAGCAGGGTATTTCACCAGTCTGCCTGTTCTGTTCCCCACTCTGTCTCTGGTGAATCCTCTCACCCTCCCGCGCGTCTGGCCTGTACCCCGTTTCTTGTATAAATAAATAAGTCTTCAAAAAAAGAAAAAGCCAAACCAATTTGGAAAAAGAAGAACAAATTTGGAGACCCCATAAGACTTTATAATACATACAAAGTTAAAGAAAAAAGGCAGTGAGGCACCGGGCATAGATGGGTGGGACAGAACAGGGTCCAGAACTAGACCACACACAGGGTGTACAGTCCACTGGGTTTTTTCTAAATTATTAAATAGATATATGTGCGTGTGTATTGCATCGTTGTTCATTTGTGTACAAAGTTTAATTTCTCTCAGTTACAATCCTCATAAAATTCTCACCACCAAGTCACCAGTGAACCATCATCATCATCTCTTGTGCTCTTTCCTCCCATGTTTTGATCCTCTCCCTCCTCCCTTGCTGGACGTCTCCATTCACAGTGGACCTGCTAGTTGTGTCTTTTTTTTTTTTTTCTTTCCCTACCCCTTATTTGGCTTCCCTATATAGCACTTATAAGTGAAGCCATCTGAGATTTTTCTTTTTCCTTCTGTTCAGTCCACTGGTTTTTAACAAAGTTGCCAAAGTAATTCCAGGAGGGAAGAATAGTATTTTTGACAGTGTTGCTCAAATGATTGGGTATCCATTTGCAAAAATAAAAATAAAAATGAACACTGACCCTTACTTCCCATTCTATGTGTTTAAAATTTCAAATAGACTGCAAACCTAATGTTAAATCTAATAGTATAAGACTTTTAGAAGAAAAAATAGAAAATCTTTGTGACTTCGCATTAGGCAAAGGTTTCTTAGGTTCAACACCATGAAAGAAAAAATTGATAACCTGGGGGGGGGGCTCCCTGGTGGCGCTTGGGTTAAAGTCTCAGTGCTGTCAAGCTAGCACCAGCCACTGCGGCATGAGTTCGATCCCCAGCCAGGGAGCTGACCCACGTGGAACAGCAGACCTCTCCTGTCTCTACCGCTGCTCCCCTCAGCAGTGTATTTCAGTTCATCTGCCTGTTCTGCTCCCCACTCTGTCTCTGGTGAATCCTCTCTCTCTCTCTCTCTCTCTCTCTCACACACACACACACACACACACACACACACACACACACAGGCACGCACGCGCACGCACACACACCACAACTCTGACCTACGCCCCAGTTCTTATATGCGTAAATAAATCTTTTAAAAAAATTGATAAGCTGGGCTTCATCACATTTAACAGCTTCTGTTCTTCAAACTATACTATTAAGAAAATAAAAAGACAAACTACAGATTTGGAGAAAATATTTGCTAAACACACATCTGATAAGGAATCTGTAACCACAATATATAAAGAACTCTGTACTCATTAATAAAATCCCAATTTTTAAAGATTGGACAAAAAATTTGAACAGATCACTGTTCAAGAGCTGTCGATGGCAATCACATGACAAGAAGGTCACAATTACTCCTCACTAGGAGCATGCAGGTTAGAGCCACATGAAATACCACTGCAGTTCCAGGAGCTGATCAGAACACATAGAGCCACCACCAGGGCACTGGGAAAAGTAGCAGCACTCCAGGGAGAGGGATCCAAGCCCGAGGCGCTTTCACAGTGAGCTTAAGAGTTGGGTTTTGTTTCCTGTTCCCCCCACATTCCCAGCTCAGACTCAGTGCCCCCAGAATCCCCAGGGCCCATGTCAGGCACAGGAAGAAAAAACTCCAAGGGAAACTCTCCTTTTCTGGTCAGAGGCCTAAGACAGAGAGTTTAGGGGGAAACCCTGCCCTGAGGCAAGACCCGCCCCAAAAATACACAGCAGCAGTAGGCAGGACACTGAAAGAGAAGCCAGGAGAGAGGACAGTCCTTCTCCCTGGCCACAGAAACTGGCAAGAGAGGCCTATGTAGAAAGAGTGTAGGGGGAATCCCCTTTCTTTTTTCTGCCTCTCCCCTCACCACTTCCCAAAGGGCAGATGTCACAGGAAGTGCTTGGCAAGATGTAGAAGAGGAAACTAAAATTTTGACTTATATTTAGAGGAGGAAGCTCGAGAAGGGATTGCATGAGCTGCATATAGTCCCAAGCCCACCTCCAAAACCAGGTGGACTAAGTGAAAAATAAAATTCAAAAGGCTAGGGCCTCCCCTGGTGGCGCAGTGGTTGAGCACTGGGCTGCGAAGCTGCCCGCAGCCTCTGCAGCGCCGGTTTGATCCCCCGGCCGTAGGCGAGGGTCCCACATGGTGTGACAGACCTCTCCTGCCATGCCCGCTGCTCCCCTCAGCAGTGTATTTCGTTAGTCTGCCTGTTCTGCTCCCCACTCTGGCTCTGGTGAATTCTATCACCCTCCTGTGCTTCTGACTGTACCCAGCACTTGTATAAATAAATAAATAAATCTTTAAAAAAAAAAAATTCGAAAGGCTACACACTGCACACTGTATATGGTATTTATCTGACATTCTGTGACGAGTAAATGTGACACACAAGGCAGGCCTGAGGTTCTCTTCATGGCCTCCAGGCAGTGGTCTTTAAGCTACAGCACTTTGGGTGGCTGCTGCGGGTCAGCCCGGCCACACCCACGAGCACCGTAACCTGGTCAGAGGGCCTGAGTGTGCTTCATTTTTGAGGAATGGCCCAAGTAGTGGTACCACTTGACCTTGCTGCCAACACTGTGTGGGCCTTCGGTTGTGCCACATCCTGGCCACAGCTAGTGCGTTTGGTCTTTTTCATTTTAGCCATTTACTGGACGGGTAATGACATCTTGTGGTTTTCATGTGCATTTCCCTCACCACTAATGCTTTGGCTGCGCTTGTTGTCTGTGTGTCCTTTTTGACGAGGTATCTAGATACTCGAGTCTTTAGATACAGAGAGAGGAGGGAGGAAGGGGAGAAGCATGGCTGCCGTGGGGGAAATGCACAAGGGAACAATCAGTTGGGGAAGAAACTGAGGAAAGGAGGGAAGTTACCCAACTTGCTTTCACTTCCAGAAGACTGAGAGTTTGTCATGATATCACATCCTCCCACCCTCACAGCCTGCTCAGTGAGCCAAGGCCAAGCCCATCCTGGGGAAGGGGTGGGAGAGCCTTCCACAGAGACTGTGGGTCACCAAGGGTCCTGCTCTGAGCATTCATCTCCCTCTGTCCAAGGAAGGTTCTGGATTAGCCAGGACTCTCATGCTGTGGAGGGGATCACCTGAGAAGCTCTATGAAAACACAGCCTCGTGGGCCACACTCCTCAGAACTCTGCACTGGGAGGTTGAGACCCAGAGATTCTGTGGTGCAGACACATAGCAGCCTCCAGAAAGGGCAGACGCTCTGTGCATGCAGTGGGACTGGAGGTCAAAGAGTCCTGGTCCCCCGCCTGGAGTGACGTGACCTGGAGCCAGGCCTCTCTGAGCAATGGATCTCCTCCCCCGTGCAGGGGTGAGGTCAGAGCCCCAACACCCAGCCCTGCATTTTGTGGGTGGAATATGGTCTCCAAGGCCTGCTCTCCGGGTAGGTGGGAACATTAGCCCACCCTCAGCTCTTCACCTCAGGGAGGGTATGAGACTGCTCAAAGGGAAAATAGCCTGGGGGCCTTGGTTCTGCCTGAGGACTGCAGGGGAGAAACGAGGGCAGGGAAAGGGGCCAAGAGAAAGGCGGATGGCACCGCTGCTCAGGGCATCTGACCCCCAGGGCTCCCTCCTCCTTCTTTCTACGGGGCTATCACTGGCTGGTTGGTGACTCATGACCACCTTTTCCTTTCCAGAAAGAGCCTGAACTGCTCTTGATGCTGCATCTCCCCTGGGATGAGAGAGACACAGAGGCTGGGAGACACTCTGGTTCTCTAATCAGAGAAAAAAAGGGGAGAGACACAGAGAGATGCCCAGGGGCCTGGCAGAGGCAGGGAGGCAGGGGAGAGGGCCTAGCTGGTCAAAGTCAGAACTTCAGCTCTCAGAGTGGGCCTGGGGGCTGGGCCTACATGAAGCTCTCTCTACGCTGACCACAAGGGAGGCCCTTTTGCAATATAGGAAAAGAAGAAGCCAGATTAACAGGGAAGTGCTGGTGATTTTCAGGGTGAGTCTGGTGGAGCTTCTGCTCCCACTGTTCTCAAAGGAGCCTGAGCCTCACCCTCTGGTGCCAGAGGCCTGGGCAGCGCTGAGTGTTTTCTCATCCCCCAGGAGCAGAGCAAGGCATGGGCCTGCCCCTGCTGCTGCCCCTGCTGCTGCTGCCAGCACCCCTGCAGGCCGGTGAGTGGTCAGGCTCCCTGGCTCTGCCCCCTCCCCAACCCCAGGGCCATGGCACAGATCCTGAAGGGGCTCTGCTGGGAGACTGGACAAGGGGTCTGCTGCCCACCCCCATTGGCAGAGGGCAGGACCATGGTGCCCGGCCCAGCCACCCCTCACTTCCTTCTGCCTCCAGCCTGGAGAGGGACCCCCAAGCCAGAGGGCCACTCCTACCACATGTCACAGCACTGCCATGGCGGAGGGTGCCTCACTGGGGTTATTGTTTTTGTCTCTGCTGGGGGCTTCAAAGTCTCTCTCCCCCTCCCTCCTCTAGGTAGCTCAGCAGGATCCAACTCAATGAGCAGTTTTGGGGTCCAGCAACCTGAGCACCTCTCAGCCCCAGAGGGTGGCTCCATTCACATTCCCTTCTCCTTCTATCACTCCTGGGAGCTGGCCAAGGCTCCCGATGTGAGGATTTTCTGGAGATGGAAAGAATTCCACGGAGCGTTCATCTATAACACAACCCCATTTTTCATCCATGAGGATTTCAAGACGCGGCTGGTCCTACACTGGGCAGAGGGTTGTAGTAATGGCTCCCTCCAGATCTTGAACCTGCGGAGCGAGGATCACTCTACGTACTTCTGCAGGGTCCAGTTGAACACACGGAACCATCGCAAGGAGATGTGGCAGTCCATCCGCGGGACCAGCCTCACCGTCACTGCGGGTGAGTTCCAGCTGCCTCTGCCTTCTTCTCCCTTTTCACCTTAATCTTCCCAAACCGGGGCTGCCTTCCTGCCAGGTTGCTTGCAGCTCCCACTCCCACCTGCATTTTAAAATTCATGAATGGATATTAGCATCCAAATGTTATCAATTTATGAAATGAATTAGAATTGCAGTTCTCCATATTTCTCTGTGCTTTAGAATATCTGAGAAGTATCTGTTCCTTAAATTTTATTTTATTTTATTTAAAGATTTATTTATTTATACAAGAACCAGGGTACAGGCCAGATGTGCGGGGGTGAGAGGATTCACCAGAGACAGAGCGGGGAACAGAACAGGCAGGCTGACGAAATCCACTGCTGAGGGGAGCAGCAGGCGTGACAGGAGAGGTCTGCTGCACCATGTGGGTTGCTCCACGGCTGGCCAGGATGGAACCCTCACTGCAGAGGCTGCGGACCACCTCACAGTGCAGCACTCAACCGCTTGCACCACCAGGAGGCCCTTGTTCCATAAATTTTAAAAAGAATTTATCCATAAAAGCTGCTGAGCTTAGAATCTTTATGAAAAGTAGTTCTTTAATAATGTTCTCATTTCTTCTTTGTAAACTGATCAGTTAAAGTTTACCACTTCTTAAAGCCATTTACAAATTTTTTGTTTCAGGAAATCATCCGTTTCAGAGTTTTTCTAATTTATCAACTCAGAATGTACTCTTACTTTGTAAGTGTATGATTGAACATACAGACTTGGTTGTTGTTGTTAGAGTCTTGCCTGTTTCTTTTTTTATCTTTTTCTCTAAATATCCACTTCCTGAATTTACTATTCCTACCACTGCTGTTTCCTAATAAGTTTACTCGTACACAGGCTTTCATTAGTTTCAAAGTGCCCTTAGAGCTGGTTCCTCTCGGCATTTTGGTACATTTTCTTTGAAACTTCTTTCAATTTTAAATTTAAAAAGCATTCAATTCTATGATTTTAGCTGTGAATGTGACTTAGTCACATTCCAGGAATTTTATTTTTAGTATGTATTGCTCTGGTGTTTATTTTCTTTTCTTTTGTCTTTTTTTAAAAGATTTTATTTATTTATTTGTACAAGAACCGGGGTACAGGCCAGGTGCACGGGAGGGTGAGAGGATTCACCAGAGACAGAGTGGGGAGCAGAACAGGCAGACTGACTGAAATACACTGCTGAGGGGAGTAGCCTGGGAGTCAGGAGAGGTCTGCTGCTCCATGTGGGACCATCACCAGCCAGTGGGGATGGAACCAGCACTGCAGAGGCTGCAGCCCTCTGGTGTTTATTTTCTCAATAGCATGTTACTATGAATCTTTTTCCTTGGCTAAGTAGTTAAAACTTTTTATCTAGTTGAGAAATGGTATTTACACTTTTATTATTAATTTCTAAGTAGAATGGACAGAGAATTTTGTACACACTAATCTAAAGATTTTATTGGCTTTTATTGAGACTAGATTTTCTGTGACTTAGTATGTCAGTTTTTTGATGGGTCTGTAAACATTTACAAAATACAATCTGTTAGCAGGAACTAAAGTTCAATATTAACTCAATATATAATAATTTAATATATAATTATGCAAAGATATACATCCATTTTACTGATGTCTCTCACTTATTAAAACAATCATGTAGGGCCTCCTTGGTGGCACAGGGGTTAAAAGCTGCAGCGCTATCAAGCTATCCAAAGCCACTGAAGCCCGAGTTAGATCCCCAGGCAGGGAGCTGACCCACATGGCACAGCAGACCTCTCCTGTCTCAGCTGCTGCTCCCCTCAGCAGCATATTTCAGTCAATCCGCCTTTCCGCTGCCCACTCTGTCTCTGGTGAAAACTCTTACCCCCAACCTCCCATCCCCTGCACCTCTGGCCTATACCCCAGATCTTGCATGCATGAATAAAAATAAAATAAATCTTTTAAAAAATCATGTGAATGGACAAATAACGTATTCCACTTATATGAAGTACTTTCAGAAGCAAAGTTATAAAGACAGAAAGTAGAATGGTGGTTCCAGGACTAGTTGGGGGATACAGTGGGGACTTACTGCTAAATAGAGACAGAACTTCAGTTTGGGAAGATGAGAAAGTTCCAGAGATGGAAGGTGGTGTTGACTGCACAAGGTGAATGGACTTAATGCCACTTGAACTGTATATTTAAATATGGTTTAAGTGGTAAATTTCATGTTTCGCATATTTTACCACAATAAAATTGTTTTAAATCCTGTGATTAGTTATCCTTGCTTGTAGGTGATGAAATGCTCAGTGGTAGAATAAGGATTTAAACTGGGTGAAGAGGGGCCTCCCCTGGTGGCGTAGCTGTTGAGCGCTGGGCTGCAAGGCTGCCTGCAGCGCCGGTTCGTTCCCGGCCGCCAGCGAGGTCTCACAAAAATAAATAAATAAATAAATAAACTGGGTGAAGTGAGAAATGTAGAGAAACCAGATAAGTGATCAGGAAAAAATATGAATTATAATAAATTAAAAATCAAAATCAACAGGCAACTATAAACCAGAGACATTCAGCAGGGGAGGGAAAAGGAGAGGGAGAGGGATCAAAACAGGGGAGGGAAGAGCACAAGGGACTATGGTGATGGCGCCCGGGTGAATTGGTGGTGGGAATTATACAGGGATGACACCTGAGAGGAAAAAGCATACATTGTACAAAAATGAAGAATGTTGTAAAAAAAAAAAAAAAAAAAAATATATATATATATATATATATATATATATATATATATATATATATATAGGGCACTAGAAAAGAAAAAAAAAAAACTGGGTGAAGTTGTTTCTGAGTCTTCGGCATCTCACCTTCTTCCTTCCCTGTATGAAAGCCTGAAGTTCCCCTCATTCCCAAAACCCCGAACTAGAGAATAAGATGTGACAGTTTTATCCCCTCTCCAGGGCAGAAATTGCTTGTTTTTCATGTCGTCTCAGCTAGTAAAACTACCACCCTGGGCCCTGCCACTTGCGCAGACTCCACCACACGTGGACTTGGTGCTGGCAACGGGAGCGCGAGGCCTCTGCCCCTGAGTCTGGAAGCTATGGTAGGAGTGGCGCTGGCCAGCGCTGTGCTCATAACTGTGATTTTGGGACTGAGTGTCTACTTCTGGTGGAAGAAAAACAAAGGTAAGTGTCCAGGACCTCCACCCTCTCCCCAGGCTTCCCAGCAGGTGTTTCTCACACTTGCCCGAATCAGAATGACCACAGGTGCCATTCAAAATACAGATCCTGCTGGACCTGGGGTCTGGGCTTGGGAATCTCAGTGTTTAACAGTCTCCTCAAATGATATTTGTGCCTCATCAACTTTGAGAAACACCACTCTAGACCCATCCCTCTCCATAAATTGATCATTTCCAAATCAAGTCTCTTGACTTAATCATTTCTCCTCAGTCTTCACCCTTTAGTTCTTGGAGGGTGGGATCTTTGGAGGGTGGGATCTGGTCTGACAAAAATAAGGAGAGAGGAGAAGGGAAGGAATTTGACTACCTTAGCAAGCACTAAGAGACTGTATTCCAGGCCAGGATTGTACTGGAGACTCAACAGTAAATAAAACCTAGATTTCCACTTTCAGGGAGCTCAGTAGTGGAGGATGAGTTGGGGGGCATGTGACTCACAAGGAAAATGCTGTGGTAGGTTGGGAGGAAAGAGAAGTAAGAGGGAGGACTTCCCAGAAGAAGTTCCTCATGTCAGAGGATCTACAGACCCCATCCTTAGGCACTCAGGCTCCCAACTTTCTGCTCACTGTGCTGGATGATGGCTTCTATCCTGAAGGCGTCTCGCGACCCAGAATGGCTGCTATAACTCTAGCCATTATTTTTGGGTTCCAGACAGAAAGCAGCTGGAAAGCAGGGTGTCCGCCTTTTAAAGAAACTTCCTGAAAATCCTACCCACAATTTCCCCTGTACCTTATTGGGTAGAATTTTGTGGTCTGTCCCACATCTATCTGTGAGGGAACACACTGATGCTCTAAATAAAATTCAGGTTCTGTTACTGAATAAGAAGTAAATGGATTTTGAGTAAGCAAGCTGTGTTCCCTGCCACAGGACATCCAGCATTGGAAATTTGTCAGCTAAGTATGACAGCACAGGTGGTCAAAGAGGAACGGAGGGTAGAGGGCTCAGCAGGGAGTATGGATGACCTGAAGTGGGTTATCAAGGGACAAGAGTCCAGTGGGGCCAAACCATAGGTGGCAGGATGATGAGAGAAGAGCTAGGAGGAAAGATGTGGCATAAACAAGAAACAAGCACTTAATATTTCAGAGTTCTTCATCCCAGAGATTAAAAAAAAAAAAAAGTTCAGGGCAAGGCTGAGTGGAAGTGACGTTTTTTACAATTGGGGGATTGTTCAGAGGATTGTCCCTATATGACGAGACCGCCAGGATGGTGCTGGGTGGTGGCGGGGGTGTGTGTGAACTGGGGCCGAGTCCCAGGGAAACACTGCGGAGACACTTCAGGAAGGGGGTGGAGGGAGAGGGCACAGGCCCCACAGGGGTGTCAGCAGAGGACAGAGGTGACGAGGAAGGGACTGCAGTGCAAACACCGATTCCAGCCATGAGGTCCACAGATGGCAGAGGGAATGAGCCGCCCTCCGCAGGAAAGCCCAGAGGCTGGTCTGTCAGGGTGCCGGTGGTCAGACGGAAGGAGGGGGTGGAGGTCCAGGGAGCAGGAGGGGCTGAACAGACGGAGGGAGAAGGAAGCAAGGAAGGACGGGGGGAGGGGGCCCCACCAGAGAAGAGCGGGTGTCCTGACCAGTGGTTGAGGAAAGGAGCAGGACGGGGTGGGTGGCCTCAGGGTGCCAGCAGGTGCCAGCTCCGAGCCCAGGCCCTTCCCAGATGCGTGTCGGCAGAGCTGCTTCACTGCTGGCCTCTCCAAGGATGGTCCCAGCAGAGCAGCACAGAGGACAGGACGAGGGTGTCTGCGGGCGCCACACTGACACGCTGCTGGTCTCCCCACAGGTATGCGGGCTGGCGTCAGAACCCCGGCCAGGTGAGAGTCTGTCCTCTAGGGCGTCAGGGCTGCTTTGGGGAGCGGGAGGTTTCCTCATGAGAAAAGCTCTACTTGCCTGTCTACTACCTCAGATGACCCCCAACAGGCCAGGCCCACTTCCTGAGGCTCCCTCTCCTTAAAAAACAACACAACATAAGTGAACCGGGGCTTCCAGCACTTTTCCAGAATGGCTCCTTTCCTCTGGTGCCCCCTTCGTCTACCTTTCATCCCCTTCTCAGCTTTTCTTTCTGCTCGTCCTTGTTTATCTTTACAAATACATCTCCCTCTCTCCAATTTGTCCTTTTTCTTGTTTATTGCCCCACCTGGTGTCACTCAAGAGTCCACATGCTCCTCTGCCCTCAGCACCCCTGCCAGCCATCTTACCTCAGAGCAAACCCCCCCCTCCATGGGCCTGTGTCTTGCACCTGCTCCCCCACTTCCTCTCCTGCGTACTTTCCCTCTTCACCCCCAGCTCTTCCCTTTTCTCCACTCTTCTCATTGCCATACTGCCCCACTCCCACTCCCAGCCTCCCTTCCCCCCAAAATTTGCTTGCTGCCTTCCTTGGGTTCCCTGACAGAAAGGCACCTCCTCCTGCCCTAAGGCTTAGGCACCCACCTAGAGGCCCTTGAAATAGTCTCCCTCAGTGTCCATGGTGCTACAACAGAGGGGCAGGAGTTTGTCCTTCCGCCTCCTTCCCCGTGCCCCCTCCAACAAAAGCTTCTCTAGAGCAATCCCCCCCAGTGGGCACTCAGGAACCTCATTTCTCCTCTCAGTCCTCTCCAGGCATCCCCTTCTGAGAGCTAAAACCACTGCATCCGCCTGAGTACGCTGCAGTCTCGGGTCGCAGAGTCCGCACAAGGACGTCCCCAAGGAGGTTTTCATTCTTTTGTGCCTGGCCTCTAACACATTTCCTGCCCTCTTGGTCCCACGCAGGGGATCCTTCCAAAACAGTGAGGAGGAATACGAGAACACTGGGCATAAAGGTAAGTCCCTTCCTCATCACTCCCCCCTCAGTCTTGGCCCTTCCTTCTTCCCCACACACCCCTCCCTACATGTGTGCCACATTCTCTCCCATCCTCATCCACCCCTCCCATGTGACCCCGGTCCTGACCTAGCAGATGACCTCACTACAGGAGCCCCTGTCCACTTCTCTACCTCGGCTGGCATGCCACTGACCTGGCACAATGATTTCTCCCGAGGACAACGTACAGACCCCAGGCTGGACCCCAAGGTAAATAGCTCAGAGTAGGGCCTGAAAACATGAAAGGCGAGTCTGGAGACGGTTGGGTGGGAAGATGAGGGACTGTGGTTTGGACAGGATGCTCAGGTGTGGTGTCTGCTCTAGGGAAGGGACAGCACCCACCTCACTTCCACTGACTAATCGCCCTCTCTTGGTTCTCATTCAGGATGATGGAATTCTCTATGCCTCCCTCACCCTCTCCAGTTCAGCCTCACCAGCAGCACCTCCCAACGGGAGCCCCCAGGAGGTGACCCTATACTCCACCTTAAAGGCCTAAGGAGTGGGACTGAATGACCTCCCTGGAGTAAGCTGCACAGAAGGATCACGGCTTCCCATAACCCCAGCCAGACATACAGGACTCAGAAGCCAGCATGCGCTGAAGACCACTAAGGACCTGAGAGAAACACCATCTGCTCCAGTTCCCTCTTCAGCTTCCTGTTGTCACCTATAAAAATGAAAGTACCCAAGAATTTGCCTCAATGCATTTAAGAAAACTGATGTCACCTCTAACTTCTGTCCTTCTAGCCAACAGTGAACTCGAAGCTACCATCCTTGAGTAGCTTTGTTCTGTGACTATCTCAGGCCAGGGAATAATAAGTCCCCAAACTGATAGTCAGGAACCCAAGTTCTGTTCCCCAGCCCCCTAATCTGTTCTATTTCCTTTTTTTTTATGATTTACTTATTTATGCATACAAGAACTGGGGTGCAGGCCAGAGGTATAGGGGGGTGAGAGGATCCACCAGAGACAGAGTGGGGAGTGGAACAGGTGGATTGACTGAAATCCACTGCTGAGGGGAGCAGTGGGCGAGACAGGAGAGGTCTGCTGCACCATGTGGGTCAGCTACCTGGCCGTCCAGGGATCAACTCGTGCTTCAGTGGCTACAAACAGCTTCATGAGTTGCATCTTAACCCCTTGTGCCACCAGGGTGGTCCCTGTTCTATTTCCTTATAATAGTAACTAAGGTGTGCAGTAAAGGGCTTTACATGTATCACCTCATTTAAACATTCACAACCCTATGTGGATGGTATCAGATGTGCCAATTTGAGGCATGAAAAGAACCAGAATGGTAACAGTGCTTTTCCTAAGACATCATAAGTGGTGACCCAAGAAATGAACCTGAGTCTGCCCTTCTCAATGTCCTACCAGATTCCTGTATTGTGCTATGCTAGCCTCCTACCAGAAACTATGGTGTGCCACAGTGAACTAGAAGGAGAGGGAGAGAAGCCAAAAGAAAGCATCTGGCTAGCGATGAACCAATTAAACCAGCAAACTGTTTTATTAACACATAAACTACACAACTCTGACTTTAGTCAATTAACCTTGCAGACAATGAACAAATCCAACACTTAATTTCTCAAAGACCCTTCTAAGAGGTTCTCCCTCCTGTTCCCAGGGAAAGGGGTGTGCGAATATGAGAGCACACATCTACTCCTCAAAGAAAGCCGTCGTGAACTCCTCTGCACCACCTCTCTGCTGCGGCTCCTCTCCAACCTCTTCCATGAGTTGGTCTACATCCAGGTCACTGGAGGCTTCATCATGAGGGGGGACACCACCATCCTCCTGAGGCTGAAGCTCCTGGGGTCCAGGTTCTTCTTGCCCTACCACAGGACAGGTTGCACAATGAGCTGGTGGGGTCTCGCCCTTTGGCACAATTCTTGCTTCTTTTTTCTCAGACAAGCTGGTTTCTGAGGCCTTGCTTTGGAGAGCTTTAAATTTTTTCTTAGGACCTATGTGAAAAGTGGTTAAATTAAGAGACCTATTAGGTCATCTATCCTTTCTTTTGTAGATCAAATTCCTAAATTCCTATTTTCAAGAAATCTCTGAAAAAGATTACCTTTCTCAGTAGAAAAAAAATAAAGCTTTGAACTCAGAAAATCTGGATTTAAGCCATGGATTAGATGTATGCCATGGGGCTTAAGCAAATTTTAGTATCATTTAAACCTCTTAGGCCTGTCTCATCGTTAAAAAGTGAAATTTCTAATCATAATGATATTCAAATAATTAAAGGGAACATGCATAGAAGTTGTCTATATAGCTAGAGCATTTCAAAAATCAAAAACCTTGAGCTCCTACCTCCTCACCAATCTCTTATCCATGGAGTAAATAAAATCAATACCATTATGTTTCTATATAGTGTGTGCTGCACTCTATAATCTGAAAGGTGCCCTTTCGCCTAATCTTTTTTTTTGAAAGATTTATTTATTTATACGAGAACCAGGGTACAGGCCAGATGCGTGGGAGAGTAAGAGGATTCACCAGAGACAGAGCACAGAACAGGCACACTGACGAAATACACTGCTGAGGGGAGCAGTAGGAGAGGTCTGCTGTGCCATGTGGGATTCTCGCTGGCCGGCCGGGATTGAACCTGCGCTCAGAGGCTGCCGACAGCTTCACAGTGCAGCGCCCAACCGCCTGCGCCACCAGGGAGGCCCTAATCTTTGTTCTTTTTAAAGCACACACACACAAAAAAAATATGTAGAGTTGTTAAGAAATGATCCAAGAAGGGGAAATGCAAATATGAACTCAGTTCATTTTTCCGAAGCCTTGAAACTTACCTGGCTGGTCACGATCTGAGTCTGCTTGCCCTTCTTTTCCTCCCATTATGGGTAGAGGAGGAGCTGTGGATTCAACTCCCAGAAATCTCTTCATCATCTTTCTTTGCAGGGTCCCAACTTGTCCATCTGCTTTGTCTGTACCCACACCCCCAATCAAAAACACTGGTTTATTTCTCTCCAAATGATAGTTTGGACTCCCACATTTAGTCTCTGCCCTGCACCTTCTGCTCATTCTCACTCTGCTGGGTTCTCTCAATTCCATCCTTTCCCCAATCATCTCTCTTATTTTTCCTGGATCTTCGTTACTTTATGGTCCTCAGATCCTGCATTCTCCAGGAAGTCATTCTTCTTGATTAAAATTTTAAAACATTCATACTATCTTTAAACTATGATTCTATAATTCAATACACAGAAGTGAGGAGGCTACAACTTCCCTAATGACATTGACCTGAGTCTTGCCTATTTTCTCAGGTTCTGGAACCGAGGCGATCAGTAAGGTCTACCTAAAGGCCCCTTCCACTGTTTCTGCCCTGCTGTAACTGTATGTGGCTTGTCCCCTGGATGCTTACCTCTTGCCTTGGGTTTTTTGGTCTGGATTTTTGTTGGCTTAGGACTGGGTAAAGGTGGGTCCTGAGGATGGGAGAGAACAATAAGAAAAATAAATGAAGTCACATAATCATGTTTTTAATAGAGTGGGACGCTACAGAAATGAAGAGTATGTTTATGGGAGTCAACTTAGGTCCTGTAAGCCTGAAACAGTTTAAATCAATGGCAAAAAAGATGTTCATTCCTTATCAAATAGTAATATCAAATAGTATTGACTATTTGATATTAGTCAATACAAGGTTTCATGCATGTGAGAAGGAAATCAAGGTAGGCCACAAACAAGATAAAAATTGGTAAATTAAAAAGAGGTGAAAAATCTGTATTCAGAACTTCTGGTTTCCAATCTTGCATGTAAGAAACTTAGAAGTTGCCACTCTGTTCTAACACCTGAAAAGCTGAAGAGACTGAAGAATCAACAACTCTTCTTGGATCTGTGACAGGAGCAAACAAGGCAAATTGCTGCCCTCAAGATAGAGAGGTAAATACAGAGTCCTGGCTTGCCAGAACAGACTCTCACAAGGAAAAACCAGGTTAGAAACCAGTGCCAGGATACCAAAACCTTGGCAGTAATAAATGAATTGCTGGAGGTCCAGTGTAAACAAGTGAAGAGCTGAAAACTCCAGGGGGACACAGTAATGGTGAGCTACTAGACTTCCATGGGTTTTACCCCCCAGGAGCCAGATTCTCATAGAAAATATCAGAGAAAAATCCCTCATGCTTCTGGGGCAGGGGAAAAGAAAACACTTTGAAATATACCAGAGCATTCCATTATCAAGGCCTGCCCTCAGGAGAAACTCACTAACCAGAGCCTAAACTACTAGGGTGAAATCAGATCCTAATAGTTCTGAGGGAAGGGAAATACCCAACTCCTACCCATTCTAAACATCCTGTTCCGTCTATGTTTACATATCATTATATATTTGTGGACACTGGGTGATTATGATATGGCAATGTAGGTTCATCAATTGTAAACAAAAGAACTACTCTGGTGGGGGACGTTGATAATGGAGCAAACTATGCAAGTATGCGGACAGGGGGCATGTGAAAACTCCTTGTAACCTTTCTCTCAATTTTGTTGTGAACATAAAACCATTGTAAAAAAAGTCTTCAAATATGAAAAACAATGTCTGCTTAATATACCTCAAAAGAAACTAAGAAAACAATGAAGGAGTATCCCCAGTGGCACCTCTGAGTATCCCCAGAAGGCCTCCCCCTGGTGGCGCAGGCAGTTGAGTGCAGTGCTGTGAAGCTGTCTGCAGCCTCTGCAGCGTGGGTTCGAACCTGGCTGGCAGGCAAGATACCCACGTGGTGCGGCAGGCCTCTCCTATCTTGCCCACTGCTCCTCTCAGCAGTGTATTTCAGTCCGTCTGCCTGTTCTGCTCCCCGCTCTGTCTCTGGTGAATCTTCTCACCCTCCCGCGCAAATGGCCTGTATCCTGGTTCTTATATGCATGAATATCTTTTTAAAAAATTACTTTAAAAAAAAAAGAGTATCCTCAGTGTCCATATTAAGGAAGAAGGGAGAGTGAAATGAACCTGCTATTCTATGAAACTGCTCCAGTCAGAACCAAAGAACTATAATATGAATTAAGATGATAATCAAGAAATAAATTTATAGAGATCTGAGACATTAGAGAGAATAACTGAAGAAAAAGGAAGTTTCCTTCCCAGGAGACTCTTCAGTGATAAGAACAGTCTGTCAGAACTACCCTGAGGCAGAACAAGATGGTTTCTTAGTAAATATAAATCCATGCTAACCAGATGCCCTATAGAAATTTCCAAAAGGGAATCCCCAAAATCATTCTTACTTTGTTCTCTTCCTCCTTCTCCTCATCATCCAATTCTGACTCCTCTTCTTTCTCTAAGGAGGGACTTGGGCTATTAGACCCAGAGATTGTTACATCTAAAAGAGAAATAGGAAAGAAAGGCTAAGTCATTTATCCTATAAATAAGTGATCAGTTTAAGGAGTTCAAACCAGATAATCTGTTTTCCAAGTCCAAACTTCATGATCAATGGTATTTTCAACATAATACATGATTCAAGATCCTCATGATTTCATACTTTATTATTTTATATATTTTTAAATCATTTTTCATTTTTGTACAATGTATGCATACTTTTAAAAGGTCTATTACTATTCTGTATGCACACTCCCTCTACACTTCCTTTTTTCTCCGTTCCTATTTCCATCCATCTACTCACCCATCCATACACCCATCCCCTACACGTGGTATGGCATTCGTGAAGCGCCTCCTAATATAGAATCCAGAACTAAGCTGCTCCCCTCAGCAATGTATTTCGGTCAGTCTGCTGTTCTGTTCCCAACTCTGTCTCTGGTGAATCCTCTCACCCTCCTGCATCTGGCCTGTATCCTGGTTCTTGTATGCATGAATAAAT
The DNA here is from genome assembly GCF_964194135.1 of Talpa europaea. Lineage (NCBI taxonomy): Eukaryota > Metazoa > Chordata > Mammalia > Eulipotyphla > Talpidae > Talpa > Talpa europaea. The sequence continues at coordinate 81,012,935 of NC_140079.1, read as the reverse complement.
AAATCTTTTTTAAAAACTTACTAAAAAAAAAAAAGAGTATCCTCAGTGTCCATATTAAGGAAGAAGGGAGAGTGAAATGAACTTTCAGTTGCAGTTCCCATGAAGGAATGCCCCCTCACCAAAGCAGTCTTCCTACTTTTCCTACCTTTTCTTTCCTCACTATTGTCAGATCCATTATAACGGCTCCAGAAACCAAACAGGTTAACACGTTCCTGAGGGAACCAAGAAACAAAGCATCATCCATTACCGTCCCCAAGAATGTTTGGTCCTTTACAGCCTAGATTTTAGTTACAAAACTTACATTTACATTCCATTCCATTTTCACTTGAAATTTCACATTAGGTTTATATAGATTTTTGTGATTTAACTATTGTAATATATCCTTATAACATTATTGTAATCTCCCTTTCCGGTTTATATATATTTCAGTTAATAACTGAGAAAGGGAAATTCATCGTTTATCATTCTCTACCCAACTCCGAAAGGCAGAATCTGAGGGTAAAAACCAACTCCACATAAAATGGAGGTTAAAGTATGTACTGAATCTTGAAAAGTATATCTACAATACAATCTGAAACATGAAGTTAAATAAGGGGGTACAATGTCCACTACCACAAACTCTCTATCCAGGGTTGAGAGAAGATTCCATTTGTGCCAGGGTAGGAAAAAGAATGGCTAATTTCTTTTCATGGGCATCTGGCATGGGAAGAAAAGACCAGTTCAAAAACTAAGATAGTGTAATGGGAAAGGACAAGCCAATTTTCTACATCAGAGTATGGTCCGCTTTTGTGTCCCAAGTCCCATAAGGGAGCAGGATGTGGTCTGTACATTCCCCCACCTCGATATTGATCTGCTCTGCCTCTTGAGCCATCATCAAGGCTGCCCCCAATTTCTGGCAGCAGTCCCTGTTCCTGCACTTTTTCTGAAACAGAATATTAAAGTCAATGATAAATAGTAGAGAAGTGATCCCAACATACTGCTATTCACCAAACATTATCTTTAACTACATTTGTTACTGGTTCCTGGCACTGATTTGATATGTCTACATCTTTTGAGCTCGGAGACACAATCCTCCCCCACCCCACAACAAAACTTTCATTAACACCTAGAAATATTTTCAATCAACATTTTGGTGTCCTATCCAAAGTAAATCCTGTGGAAATCTGAAATCTCAAGAGTAAAAGGCATTCAGATAATGTTTTTAGATGATGATGTTTCAGATGATGATTTTAAATGATGTTTTAGTTTCTTTAGATCTAACTCTGATTTTCTGAGGTCCCTGAGTTACTGGGTCTTCCTCATAGTTAAGGCTGGTCAAACCCAGAGTGATCAGAAGGAAGAAATATTATTTAGTTAATTCAGTAGTTCTCAACCAGGGAGATTTTGTTCCCCAGAAGATATTTGGCAATGACCAAGGAGAGTTTTTTTGGTTGTCACAACTAGGAATGGGAATACTACTGGTTAGATGCCAGTGGAGCCCAGGGATGCTACTAAATACCCTACAATGTCTGGGAGAGCCCTCCACAATTATCTGACCCAAAATTTCTATAGTGCCAAGACTGATAACCCTGAGTTAATCTGTGCCCTCATTTCTGTCACTCCTGCTGTTGCTCAAGTGCAGAAAATCATGGTTTCAGGAAGCCCCCCTATCTGCAGGCAGGGAAGGATACTAAGAAAAATAATTATTGGGCCTCCCCGGTGGCACAGCGGTTGAGTGCTGGGTTGTGAAGCTGCCCGCAGCCTCTGCAGCACTGGTTCGATCCCCGGCCGCCTGGTGAGGGTCCCACATGGCGTGCAGACCTCCCCTGCCGCCCGCTGCTCCCCTCAGCAGTGTACTTCGTCACTCTGCCTGTTCTACTCTCCGCTCTGGCTCTGGTGAATTCTCTCACCCTCCTATGTCTCTGACTGTACCCAGTGCTTGTATAAATAAATAAATCTTTAAAAAAATTAAAAAAAATAATAATTATTCTGCCACAATTCTGGTAGAAATAACAGACCCTCATGAATAACCTCACCCTTGCATACTAGGTCAGACATGGGACTTTCTCCTGAAAGAGTCCCCTGGGAGAAAATCAGTTTTAGTTTTCAAATTCCCTATGTCACAGCTGATACCCAAGGGTTGCTCACCACTCCAGTTAGCTCCAGGGAAAGCTCCTGGAAGTTCTTTAGCATGTTGACTGGGATCCAAGCACGAGAGACTGTTTCTCCAAAAAAGGTCACATGGTACTTAGACTGAAATAAAATATGGTTCTGTTATGTCTGCTTGTCCTTCTCCCTGCTTTGTCCTCCCAGCCAGAAAAGATAGGGGAAGAAGAGAGGACCCACAAAGGAGGTGCTGAGCCTCATTTGCTCCCTTAAACTTGACCTGCCCACCCCATATCACTCCATTATTCTTCCATCTTAACCTCAGGAATCCTAACCAAAGCATATTTATCAAAACCATAAATATCCTAGTAGTGAATATTTAATTAGATACGAGTTCTTGCTGTATGTGAGTACTTATTTCTGCACTTATCATGCTATCTGAGGGTCTGTTTCTGCTCATATCTGCTGGCTGTGTCGCTGTTTCCAACATTGTACACTTTATTTTAACCTCAGTACCTACCTACCCTGGAACTGGAAAACTCACCGGTAGGGAATCAAGATGTGAAGCAAAAAGAAAATATTCCCCCAGGTCAGGATCAGATTCTACCATGCCTGGCCACCTGGAGAAAATAGAGGGGTATAAGGGATGGAAGATGAGAACACAAACTCATCATTACACCTGTAAAGGGGACCATATGTTTTTGCAAAAAAGAATCCCAAAGACAGACCAATATGTAAATCACTACCAAATGACAGACATATTATACGTGACTTCTATCAATGTAAAGACAAGTCCAGAATCCTCCCAGTAAAAGCATCTTATCCTTGTAGCCTTCCAGCAACCTTGAGAAGAAAAGCCCTCCAAAGAAACTAGCCTATTCTTCCTATTCTCTTTTGTAGCTCTCTCATATTTCAATATTTTAAAACTACTTTAGAGCCACCGTCCCCTCTCTACCCACTCATTGTAGGACTGTCAGACCCTTTTTTCCAGGGAGATACCACCTCTGCCAAGCACCCTCTAGAAAATATGCTTTTTCAAAGCCTGTAAGTTTGATACTTTATCCTCTCCCTCGCCACATATGGTTTCTAAGGCAGGTATTGTTTCCATTATAAATTCTTTCCATTTCCTTCCCTTCCTGCTTGAATCTACCTCTCCTAGCTTCATGAGGGACGGTCTGACTATGCCACGGTGCCCTACCAGGGGTAACCATATTGCTTGGCCCAGATGATGGATCCCGGGACGTAGGAAGCATAGGCCACATCACTCTCAAGTCCAGTCCAGATCTCCTCAGGGATATCACAGCGATTATGCGCCAAGTCTGCCAAAAGAGAAGGAATGAAGAGCTGGGGAGAGGTTCATAAAGTGAAAATCTGGGTGAGGGCAGATAAGGGTAAGTATATAGTGGTATATGCAGCAAGTGGGACCAAAAGAGCACCTAGGAAGCAGACATGGAGAAAGATGAACAAAGACCAATGGAGGAAAGCAGCTAGAATCAGAGTAGGCGCCTTATACTCTAAGTCGGAGATGCTAAACATCTGCCTGTATCCACATTGTAACCTGCTTCTATCTATGTAACATCATAATGGTCATTTCTCTAAGATTTTATTTCCTCATCTGTAAAATAACTGGGTTAGACTAAATCATCATAATCTCCTCCAAGTAGTTTTGAACATTATAGAATTCTAAGCCACTGGATCTCTCTCACCTACTTTTCCTCATATATCCTATTTCCCTTCCTATCCTCCAACCCAAAACCAACAACCTAATCAAGATTAATGGTCAGGGCCTCCCTGGTGGTGCAAGGGGTTAAGCACCACACTATGAAGCAGTCTGCAGCCTCTGCAGCACGAATGTGATCCCTGGCCAGCCAGAGAGAAACCCACATGGCACAGCAGACCTCTCCTGTCTCGCCCACTGCTCCCCTCAGTAGTGTGTTTCGGTCAGTCCGCCTGTTCTGTTCCCCTCTGTCTCTGGTGAATCCTCTCACCCCCACCCCACCCCGCACCACTGGCCTGTACCCCAGCTCTTGTATGCATAAATATATCTTAAAAAAAAAAAAAAAGATTAATGGTCAGACCAATGCTGAATAAGACAGAATTCACAAAAGATTCCTAGTCATTCCCCACAATTTAACTCATCAGGATGTCTTTCTTCAGCTCAGAATGGCCAGATTCTTCTTGATATGACAGGATGATCCCTTCCCTACAGACTCCTGGAGGGGATCCTTGACTATACCTTTATCATATTTAATCTAAATGATATATGCAGAGAAAAAAAGGGAAGAACAATAAAAATTTGAGAAAAACATATTTTCCATTTTACCTGTATTCTGGTCACAGGACCAATTATCCGGGAGGACTGAAGGGTCAATATTCCCACGCAGTCGTCTCCATTTCCCACACAGTGGGGAGGAACACTGGACCCAGACTAGACATTGACCTGTGACAGAAAAACAAAATGGAAATAAGAGACTCAAAAAAATATGCTCTTCCTTCTTCAATCCAACTAAAATCAGTATCACACACAGAATCACACAGCCTTAGAAATCAACTAATCCACTGATTTATAAATGGGAAAATTAAAGCTCAGAGAAGATAACTGACTTGCTAAAAATTAGTCAAAATCAGTGGCACAGCTGAAGTTAGGACCCAGGTCTCACATCTCAGACTTTCTCCTATGCCATGCTATATAGTCACTCCTCCCTTGACACAAAAATTGACAATTCTTAAATAGGTTGCCTGGCATATTTCTAGCCAGTGCCTGTTCTCTGCTGGCATATAACTACTGAAAAGCATTTTTGAAGGGTTAACCAGAATTCGTATCCAAATCTCAACTAATTTACCTGTCACCAATCCTCAACTAATTTACTTTAAGAACCAACAGCCCCTGAGTTTACCACCTTCCAAAAGACACAGATATAAGCCTACATTTTTCAACCAATTATTTATATTTACTTCAAGCTCTGCTAAAGCACCAAGCATTTCTTTTACCCATTGCCTTCCAAGTCCTCATCCTAACCTTTCTCTATTCCCCTATCTTCTAAGTTGACCCAATGGCCTGTACAGGCTCTCCTCTATCCCTCCCAAACCCTTCCACTATGCTCTTTGAAATCCAGACAAGGACAACCTTGTTCAACCTCTTCTCAGAACCTCTACCTCCTTTTTGAAACCGAGTGACTCATTAGTGATAATTGCCCCTACCTGACCATGCCTCAAATTACATCCCTACAAGTAGTCAGTTCCTTTTCACATATCCCATATCTCTCCAGCCAGAAAACAGGGATATCATCACCCTCACTTCCCACTGCCTTTTCCAGACCATTGCCATCTGCCCTGGGATTACACTACCCTCTCATCTCCATTACAAAGATGCTGGCATCTGGTTCAACCTTTTCCTCCTCCTCTCCACTTTCCACCTTCTGTCCTAATTTCAGATGACCAAGATTCCCACAGGAATAACACACCAGGCACCCTAATTCTGAGTTCCTGATCTTTTTCTCCACACCACTCCTGCATGGCCCACTAAGTCATACAGAGCAACTGTATACTCCCCTGGGCCACTTATCTAACCATCTCTACGACAGGAACTCTCTGTCCTTCCACTTCACTTGCTCGAATACCCCTATAGCAACTGTCACCCTATCTAGGTTTCCAACCCTCTGGATCCTACCTTCCTCTATATTTGATAGCAATCTCCTTGCTTCACCCTCTACTTACTCAGGTTTGATTCCTTAGATGCACTTTCAGACATTTTCCACTCCCATTCCCTGTCCTTCCTCCCAATCAGCTGGCAAAACACAACCCTGAATGAACCCACTCTACCTTTCTGGCACCTACACTTACTCAGCAGAGAGTTACTAAAGAAAAAAACATCACATAACCAGGAATACAGGTATACTATATACTTACAACAAACAACATCTGCCAACATGTTTCTCAAGTAAGTTTACTCTTCTGTCAAATATTATCTTAAATGCCCTACACCCCACTAAAATCACCCTGTAGAAAATCAAGTTAACTCACATTTGAATTCTTCCAAAGTATCTCATTTTACAGATGACTGTCTCAATAACTTTATTTTGAGGAATAAAGAGGGGTTGGAAATAATACATCAGTCTGAAAAGACAATTGCCAAATGATAGTTTTGGATGTTTATAGAAGTGATCTGGCAATCTTAGAAAAAAAAGTGGAGGTAGGGGCTATGCACCATAGAAAGTGAACAAAAATCAATCAAATAAGTGATTGGTTGTGAAAATAATGAATATTCATGAGAAAATGGGGATGTTTGTCCTAATGATATAGAACTAGATATTTATGGGTTGGTGAAAATTCCCAAATGACAGAAAAATTCAGTTTGCTTCCTTTCAAACAATTTAGAAGAGGTGTTCCCCAAACTGAGGTTCACAATGCAGCTCCATGATAATGAAGACTGATGTCACACATACATGTTAAGAGCATTTCAGTTGACTGCTCATATCTGAAACAGTAGTTTCATTGGGTTCTGTGATCCCTCATTCTGCTATTTGCGCCTCCAATCTTCCTGGCAGGTCCCAGGAAGTATCCTTTACTGGGTTTTCCATCTAATCTCTAAATGTTAGGGCACCAAAGACCTATTCCTGAGTCTTTGTTCCCTATGCTACACTTTTTCCTGAAGCAAGCTCATCCGTTTCCATAACTTTGAAATCCATTTTCATACTTGACAAGTTAGAGATCATCAGTTTTTGTTCTAAAAAAACTACCTTGTTCTTTTGACATTTCAGTTTGAAGGTCTCACAACAATTGAAAACTAAATGCCTTCAAACTGAATCCTTGATCTTATCATACAATTTGTTCTTCCTCCGCCTTTCTCCACCTCCTTTCATGTAACCAATCCTCTTTGACATACCCTCTCCTTTCTCTCACCCCCAACCACAGTCAATGCATTACCAAGTGCTGATAATTTTACTTCCAAAACATATTTTAAGACCATCCCTTTCTCTATCCTTACTCTACTTGGAAATTTTTGTCCAGCCCAGTGATGCAGCTCCCAAATTTGTATCTCCAGCCCAGACCTCTTTCTTAAGTTCTAAATCTTATCACATGTTCCCTAATGAGTCCAGAATTGAACTGATCATCTAAAACCTGCTCTTTCTTCTGTATTTTCCATTACAGATTATGGTTCTTTCAGTCACTCATGACAGAAAACAGAATCATATCCGAGACCTCACTCTTTCTTGGTTCTCATATGCAACTGGCAATCATATCACATTGCTCCTGCCTCCTGAAAATCTCAAATTTATCTATTCCTCTTCAATCCTACTGTCTTGCATGGATCACTATTTCTATGGTCTAAACTTGGCCCCTCCAATCTGTCTTCCACACCAGCGTCAGAGCGAGTTTTCTAAAATGTAAAACTTACTAATTTTCCCCTACTACTTAATGTCAATGATTCCGCTTCACCTTTAAAATGAAATCCAAATTCCTTAGTTTAATATGTACAGCCCTTTATGATTAGTCCTCACATGCCTCTAGTCTTCTCTCTACCACCCCTGAATCCTGACCCCCAACACACCTAAAAGCTACAACCACTAGCATCCTCCATAACTACCAATAACTTACCCTGACCCCATTCCCACCTTACTTGGCCTGATTATTCTTCAAGATCTGACTTGAGCAGTATCTTCTCTTGGGAACTTTTCCAGGTCTACTCTTTGTAGCTTCAATTATCTACCTTCCTCATAAGGAAGTCTACAAGTCAGGCCTGGTGGCACAGAGGTTGAGCACTGGGCTGCGAAGCTGCCTGCAGCCTCTGTAGCGCCGGTTCGATCCCTGGCAGCCTGCAAGGGTCCCACATGGCACGCAGACCTCTCCTGCTGCCCGCTGCTCCCCTCAGCAGTGTACTTCGGTCCTTCTGCCTGTTCTGCTCCCCGCTCTGGCTCTACGGAGTTCTCTCGCCCTCCCATGCTTCTGACTGTACCCAATGCTTGTATACATAAATAATCTTTAAAAAAAAAAAAAAAGGACATCTATAAGTCTATCTCCTTTGCAACACGCTTACCTTCATTTGCTCTGTATTTACTCCACACCTCCTAATATGCCTGATGTATACAGTAGCACCCAACAGCTATTGGTTATATGAATAACTGAATGAACTCTTTCTTTCTCTTCCTCAATAGCATATCTTGTAATAAGTAGCTGTTAGAGTGTAATAAGTAGCTGTTAGAGATAAATTACAGTCTTTGCAGAATGTCCTAACATCCTTGCCTCTCTCCTTTATCCCTAATTTTCAAACCCAAGTAGGTTTTCCAAACCATGGCTAAACTCACCAAAACCACATCCCTCTCCATTTTGTTGGCTCCTGATCTGAGAATGACCCTGATCCGTTGTATTTGACCGGTCATTCTGTTCTTGTTCATGTCCACTTTGAGCTTTCTCCATTTTCTCATTATCTGGGAAGATAAAATAAAATACTGTAGGGTGGGGAGACAAAGAGGAGATTCTTTATAGACAGTAAAGAGCAGTAAAAGCTTAATACTTTCAAGTCTTAGGTTGAAAATTCTCAACCTGTGCACTGTCCAAGGCCCTAATTTTGGTGTTCTTGAGCCAAATGTTGAAGTATATCTGACTACTTACGAGTTTCCTTCTTTCTTTTGCTTAAGGAGGGTCTACTGTATTTCTTCTCAGGGGGTGCAGGATCTGGCTGGCCTGCTGTAGAAGTCTTTATCTCAGGGATCACTCCATCTTCCTGAGAGGCTGAAATCTCTAGAATATGAGGTACCTTTACCCCCACTCTGAAAATAATATTTTTTTAATGAAAATGTTAAAAAGGAGAATTTTGTAGTACACTTCCTTTGAAAACAAAAAAGTCCAATGATGAAAGGAAGCTAGAAGAACTCTAGGCTGTCTAAAGCCTCCTAAGATCATTTTAGTCATCTATTTGCCCATTTTCCCAACTCAGAGATATCTTCCCTGAGGTGAGAGAAATCTATAGTGATATGAAAAATGAATAGCTAGCCAGAGAGCTAGCTATTTACTATGTTAAGTCCATGCCATGATCAACTTACCTCAATGGGATGAACTTACCCATCAGCATTATCACGATCAGTAGTGGAAGCAGCAATTTCTGGTTCCTTGTCTAAGTGGGTATATAATATGGGCTGGGCACAGGAAGTCTCTGCAAAATCAAGGCTAGATCTCATCTGTCCCCAAACAAAACACTACATAAACAGAGGAGCCACTTAAGAAAATAACCACTAAATTATTTCCAAACTGTAAGTTTTCACTGCAATGTCTCCCAACTGTTTCCTGAAAGAGCCTTTGGACTTCTGTCACACAGAACCTTAAGTCTCAGGAAAACCTACAAACATATCCTTCAGCAGACCCTTCCAGATTGATTTGCCTTATTTTAGGGTAATCAGGTAATGTTCATTTAATTTTGTGTACATACCAGAAATTGTATGTAATATGTTTTATCATTTGTTCCTGAAATTTCTTCTATGAGTAGTAGTACACTTCATAGCTGAAAATGCCAGGCCTTTCTCCCTAGTGTTAAAGTCTCAGGACTTGTACTGTAGAGTTTTTTAATTCTAAAAATCAAATCTCTGAGAATAGCAGAGAAACAATAGCACTGGAAACAAAAAAATACAAGAGTAGATGGAAATTATGCTCTTCAAAACTGGGGAAAACAATTTATCTTTTCTAAGTAGATAGCAAACATACAAAAATTAATTTAAACTACACTTTAAAAATCTAGGTGAGAATCTATAAATATTTTGAAGTCACTGTAATCTACTTTTCTAAACATCTACCCCTAAGGTGGTTAAGCTGTATACTAACAAAAGATGAAGTATTTAAAAATATTTCAGAGTCCCATTTAATATTTCCTTACTTAAGAAATAAGAGTGAATGCTGTAAACTTACTCTACCCCTCAGATAATAGTTTCTGTGCTAACTGAAACTCTTTTTCTCTCAATGTTCGCCATACCCAAGCACTGCTGTAGGGACTTCTGTAGCACAATCTGGACAATCTCCTCAAATTCCGCATTGGTAAGACTTGCTTTTTCCTGCAGAGACAAGAGTAGATGAGGAAATATTGCTCATCTTTCCCCAGTCCTCTTTGAACAGAGAAGCCTCCTTCAGATGAGGCAACAAGTTTACAAGGCTGCAAGTATGTAGTCAACATACCTAAGTACCCCATAAACTCTATCCAAGATCTCCTGGGAATGAAGGAGTCAAAAACAAAAGAACAAAGTTTATAAAGTCTCTTTTCACGTCTATGTTCACCTCCATGGTAACTCAGTTCCTAATAACTCAGTTCCTAAGTCCTGCGAAATGCTATCATCAAAACATTTTTAACCTCTTTAAATAGAAAACGGAAGCCACAAAAAAAGAATTAAGCTGAAATTACAGGATGAATTTCCACAACATAAAAAAATTGTATTTCTAGGCTGGGTTTCTTGGAGAAACTGTCCCTCCAGAGCTCAGCAAAGTAACTGGTACCTTTTCTTTCTTCTTTGCTTGCTTACTGTCTTGAGTCTTTCCTTTTTTCTCATGGCCACTGCTTGGCCCATTCTTGGTGGTTGCTTTTTCCTCCTTCTTCTCTAAGTTGGCTTTCAGCAGATTTGGTCTGGCATCTGCCTCTGCGGAATTGACCCCCAGGGTACCCTCCTTGGGTGAGTTAGTGCTATAAAGTATCAGGTTACGTGATTTTTGTCCAGGTGGGGCAAAGGTTTTCTTTGGTGCTTTCCCACATTCTGAAAGAAATTTGATCATCAGATGGAATTTATAAAACACAGGGTGGGGGGAGCTTCCCAGGTGGCACAGGGGTTAAGTCTCATGACTGCTGCAGCATGAGTTCGATGTCTGGCCAGGGAGCTAACCCACTTACGGTGCAGCAGACCTCTCCTGTCTTGCCCACTGCCCCCCTTAGCAGTGTATTTCATGGGCCTGCCTTTTCTCCTCCCCACTCTGATGAATCCTCTCACCTCCCACACCTCTGGCCAACACCCCAGTTCTTCCATGCATAAATAAATAAACCTTCAAAGGAAAAAAAAACATAGGGTCTGACATAGAAATCGCCATATCAGAATTTTCTGGAGAGAGATGTTAACAAATGCGTATTCCTAGGCCTCTCCTTACCTACCCTCCTGCCTTAATACTCTGATAAAATAGTTTGGAGTAAGGCCCAAGAGTCTGTAATTTTACAAAGTTATCTAGCCAGTAGATTCTGATGCACAATCAGGTTTGGGAATCACTAAGTAAATCAGTAAATCAAAGGTTAAAAATATGAGCATACAATAAGGTTAATTTTATTTTATTTATTTTTTTAAAGATTTATTTATTTATTTATTTATACAAGCACTGGGTACAGTCAGAAGCACGGGAAGGTGAGAGAATTCACCAGAGCCAGAGCGGGGAGCAGAGCTGGCAGAAGGAACAAAGTACACTGCTGAGGGGAGCAGCGGGCGGCAGGAGAAGTCTGCGTGCCATGTGGGACCCTCCTCTGGTGGCCGGGGAGCAGCCGGGGAGCAGCCAGGGATCGAACTGGCGCTGCAGAGGCTGCGGGCAGCTTCGCAACCCAGCGCTCATCCGTTGCGCCACCGGGGAGGCCCTCAATAAGGTTAGTTTTAAATTTAAAAAATTTTAAATCTGACAAAACTCTACGGGAAATTAAAACTAGCCCCCCCTCAAAAAAAATACAAGTGATTTCAATCATCCTGCTAGGCATCAGCAATGGCTCTTCTTCTGAGCTGCCATAACATTTGTTCTTTGATGACATTTACCATGTTGAAATTTATGTTATAGATACTTAACTATCTTTTCCCTCCCACTGAGTTCATACATATTCCTTTCTAAGTGATATATATTTCACTCAAAGTGTCCAGAAAAGTAGTAACTTTAAAAGAGTGAGCACAAAATATATGTAAACTGAGCTTCCCTTTGATGGGAAGAGTGTGCAAATGACCAGGGGCTGAGAAAAAAGGGAAAAATGAAAAAGATGTACAAAGTGAACCCCTCACTCTTGACTCACCTTCTTTACTCTGCAATGTTGTCATCATTTAACTCAGAAGCATGCCTCTGTCAGAAAAAAATAAATGAACTGTTATGACTCTGATTATGACTTTAAGTTGAGTTCAAGATCTCTTTGCCGGGGATCTGGGGATCCCTACACTTTCTGCCTTCTTTACAATGTTTCTACCTCCTGGGCAGTGTCAACGATCCCAGATGATAATGAAGTTACTATTTTAAAGTTACTATTAGCAATAATCCTTAGTGTTTTATGTGCCTAGAACCACTTCCAACTTGAGGTAGGTACTTGTAAATAGGTAGAAATGATAGTGGTACTGATGGAAGAATAAATAGTAAGAGAGCAGGATGGAAGAATAGATAGTAAGAGAGCAGGGGTAGTAGTGCATGGACAGTCCTCTAAGTTAAAGAGTTTTCTTTAGCTAGATAACCTCATTTCACAAGGTTCTCCTAAACAAAAATAATTTCACAATTCTCTGACCTAATTTGGTCCCTATGCATAGAGAACCCCTTTTCAAATATCACTATTTTAAATATATATATATCTTCCTTTTACTTATCTTCTAGCCCAATAAATTTCTCAATGTGCTGGATTCTAGTCATCGCTATTCTAGGTTCAGAAATACTGGGTAACCAGCAGAGGTCTCCATAGAAGCTAATCGTGAGAATTACGATATTTATATCTATAGTTCATCTGTAGTTATTTACTAACAGATGTTCTATACTACATCAATATGTTTTGTTATAACTACCAAAATTGTGACTAACAATAACGGGCAACACTTACTGAGCACTGAGTATATTCTTTATCCTTTCCATGTCATCTCTTTTAATTCTCACAATAAATCTATGAGATAGATACCATTTTACATTTTGGGAAAAATAAGGCTTAAAGGGATTCAGAGATACTGATAAGTGATAAATTCAGGATTAGAACCCATCTGATTTTAAAGTTTATACTATTAACTGTTCAGTACTAGTTCAGAGCTTCACAACCCTTTTAATATAACATACATGAAAGCATACATTAATATTACACATTGAAACTTGGAAAATTATATTTCTACATACTCTGGATAAAAGGATCAGGCCCACAACTGAGGGGTGGGAGTGAGGAGCCTCCAGCCATGCCCAAAACTGAAGAAATTATTGATAGTATCTCTACACAGCTATAAGCCATTTATGCCAAGACTCATTTTGTGATATTCCAATAAGATACTTTCCACTACTGATATTATTTCTACCCAGTTGTTAGGAGAGAATTGCCTTTTGTTTTATGAGTCCAAAACCTCATACCTCATGGTTTTCTCCAGGTTTAGAGCATATAAGCCATTCTTATTTATTAAGCAATTATAAGCACTGTAGCTCTCGAAGGGGCTTTAGAGATGGTTAAGTGCCATGTCACCTTTTTACAGAAGAAAAAAATATGCAAAGAGAGTTTAAGTAGTTTTCCCACAGCCTCGGTATTAATATATGGTAGAGCCAAGATGACCTAGGTCTTTTGTCTCTAAAGTCTATTAAATAACATTTCCATTCTTTTTTAGTGACCTTATTTCTGGCTGTTGGTTTTCAGTACTTTGAAGGCCGTAGACCTGAAACTCAAGGTTTCAACTCTGCCATTTCCTACAATAAGAGACCCCAAAGCAGTGTAAGATAACTGTTTTGGTTTATATAAACTTCCTTTAAGGAATCTGAAAATTTTAAGACCCTCAAATGGCTAAGCTATAGTAAACACTCAGCTGTTCAGGATGCAGAGTTCCTTCCTTTGGATCCCAAGATGAATCCAAAAGTTTTTGGGGATTTGACTTACTCTGGCCTGTCTGAAATGTAAAGTGTTTTATAAATATCTTTTGTGTTTTCTGTTCCCTTTCTTCCTTCTATAAATGTAGATAATTCAAATGCGCTGTTCTGCAGTGACTACTTTTCCTTAACGTTAGCTTCCATTTTAACTCATCGTCCATCTTAACTCATCACCACCAACCCCCAAATTTGTTTACTCCAGAAAAAAAAAGCATATGGGAAATGGAGAGAAACACTACACAAAATCAGTCTCCTTCCTTATGATAATCCTAAATAAAATCTAGAAACTGAAAAATTAGGCTGCAAAAAGAATATTAATTTGACCACATAGGACAAACATATTTCTTCCCAGACTCACCAGAATTCACACACACAAAAAACTCATGAGAAACCCCGACTAAGGCTATCTAAACTACAAAGATGACAAATGTAAAATAAAAATTAGTGTATTTGAAATGACAACATATACTTTTTAAAATACACATCTACTGGGCCTCCCCGGTGGCGCAACAGTTGAGCGCTGGGTTGCGAAGCTGCCCGCGGCCTCTGCGGCGCCGGTTCGATCCCCGGTTGCTCCCCTGCCACCGGAGGGTCCCACATGGCCCGCAGACCTGTCCTGCTGCCCGCTGTTCCCCTCAGCAGTGTACTTTGGTCCTTCTGCCTGCTCTGCTCCCCGCTCTGGCTCTGGTGAATTCTCTCACCCTCCCGTGCTTCTGACTATACCCAGTGCATGTATATGCCTCTATAAAAACAAACAAACAAAAAATAAAATAAAATACACATCTACATAATATGCTTGTATATCCATAAACTATCTCTGGAAAAATATACAAGAAACTGACAAAAGTGCCCCAGGGGCATAGAACTGGATGATCAGGAGAAAGAAGCATTTATAGTAGCCCCTTATGTATCTCTAGTACTTTTACAACATATATATATATGTATATATTATTACTCTAAAAGTCACTTTCTAAAAAATATTCAAGTAGATGAATTTTTTAAATATTTATTTATTTATGCATACAAGAACTGGGGTATAGGCCAGAGGTGGGGGTGGGGGGCGGTGAGAGGATTCACCAGAGACAGAGCGGGGAACAGAACAGGCAGACTGACTGAAATACACTGCTGAGGGGAGCAGCTGGCAAGGAAGGAAGGTAGGAGAGGTCTGCTGTGTCAATGTGGGCTGCTCCCTGGCCAGCCAAGGGATCCAACTCCTGCAGAGGCTGCGGATAGCTTTACAGGGCTGTGCTTAACCCTTTGCACCACCAGAGAGGCCCCTAAAAGTCACTTTTTTTATTGCAAATCCATTACTATATGTGCTGTTGAAGCAAGCACTAAATTATTTACATTAAAAAAAAAGATTATTTTGGTCAACATAAAAATGCAAAAATTCCCAGGACCATTATCTAACCTATACTGACCTCTCTAGGCCAAAATGTATTTCTGTAGCCTCCACCAAAGGATAAAATTGTGGAACAGTTCCCCTTAATCTAGAATGGTGATGTGATGAAAAACACTACTTTTAAAGAAAATCTCAAACTTGATCAATAAAGGTTCTTCCAGGAAGTCACATGCTGACAATTCAAGTCTCTGCTCCTATTTCAGAGGAGCTATCTTCTTCCACAATAATGAATATTGAAATATAATTCAAAGAATGAAAAAAAAATTAAAATACAGATAATAAATACACAAAATACCACCAACTTTCATCTGACCAACTGCTAAATGGGCTCAAGATCCAATAGTAACATTCGAGATTTTAATTTCTATTTTTTTTTTTTTACCTTAGATGAAAAAGAGAGGGGGAAAAAATCCAATAAAGTTTTAAGTACAAAGTGAAAGAAAGTATAATAAACTAGCTTCTACTCACTCAACATAAGAAAGG
Source organism: Talpa europaea (assembly GCF_964194135.1). NCBI lineage: Eukaryota > Metazoa > Chordata > Mammalia > Eulipotyphla > Talpidae > Talpa > Talpa europaea. The sequence goes on along the minus strand of NC_140079.1, from coordinate 80,997,160 downwards.
AGGGTGAATAAGGAAGGGGGAAAAATTTAAGAAATAACCAATACCGGGAACCAAGGGCAGGTGTATGAGGTGTTTCAAAAAACGTTTTCTTGGGCCTCCCCGGTGGCGCAGCGGTTGAGCGCTGGGTTGCGAAGCTGCCCGCTGCCTCTGCAGCGCCGGTTCGATCCCCGGCTGCTCCCCGGCCACCGGAGGAGGGTCCCACATGGCGCGCAGACCTCTTCTGCCGCCTGCTGCTCCCCTCAGCAGTGTACTTCGGTCCTTCTGCCTGCTCTGCTCCCCGCTCTGGCTCTGGTGAATTCTCTCACCCTCCCGTGCTTCTGACTGTACCCAGTGCTTGTATAAATAAATCTTTTAAAAAAACAAAAAATGTTTTCTTTCCCTTACAACACTGAAAACCATCGCAGTGATTTTAATATGAAATCACCTAGTTCAGCAGTTTTGAAAGCGTGATCCAAAGACCCCACGGTTCCCTCTCTTTTCCAACTACTCATCTGTCGAACTAAATTTCCTCATTACTTTACCCAAATTAAGATATTCGTAAATCTGAATTCGGACACAGATAAAAATCCAGCTGTTTTCTCTTCAGCCAAACATGAAAGAGCAAAACAATGGTATTCTTCACAGAAAATTTTCCTTCATTTGGGAAAATATATTTTTCATGAGCAGAATAGGCTTATTTTTACCTTAAAATGAGCATTTTAAAATTATGCAATTCACTTTCTAATATATTATCTCCATGTATAAAGAGATATGAGCCAATCTTTGGAGTCCCCCATAATTTTAAGAATTTAAAAGGGTTCTGATCCCAGAAAGTTTGTGACCTCATCTAGCTAAATAACTTAATTCTCAGTACTTTCCAAAACACATTCCTCTTCCCTCCCATCCCTCCTCCATTCCGAATATTTACAGATTCCCCCCTCCTCACTCTCCAATAATTCCCTCTTTATATTGTTTCTGGAATCCTCGGTCAGGAACAAAAAAGAAACCTCTCAGAACTGTCCTTCAGCACACACTGTGCGCCTGACGACACTGAAAGGCAATCTCCTTTAAGCTGGAGTCTGACTTTCTCTGGGCATCCCCTCTGGCGGCATGCGTACCCCACTTATTTTCCCGCCTTGGTTGGTAAGAGTTTTAAAAAGTTCTTTCTTTTTTGTGCTCAGCCAGCATGACTTAAAAGTTTTAATAAAATCAGATTCCAACTACCTTTACTGCTTATACTAGAAGACAAGGTCAGAAGTCATTCTGGGAAGCTTCTGGAGACTCTCACCCCGTGCTCCCAGGCTCGGGGGCAGCAAACAGACGCACCGATGAGCACCACGAGGCAGAGACTCCGACCTCGCTCACTCTCTCTACTGCCTGAAATGCCTCCACGTGTGTCTCCCGCCGCTCCCACCTCCAAACAGCCTCCTACCCCGTGACCTTCCACACCCCGCGCCATTTCCCCTCACAGAGAGCCAAATTTCCAACAGGAAAGAGTCTAATTCCAGCTTTAAAGCCACAGGGAAGAACTTCTAGTGAGCCACATTTTCCTTCTCTTCCCTCACCCGGAGGTATGGGGTCAAATCTCCCAGGCTCCCCTCACTGGGTAGAGCAAGTGGCTCTCTTCCCCATGGAGCGTCCCACCATGAGGGAATTCTCTCTCACACACAGAAATTTTCCCTCACAGACCCTTCAACCAAGGCACAAGGATAATCATTCTCGTCAGACCATCGTTGCCCACCCAACATTTGCGTTAGAGGGATTTTTTTTCTTCCTGAGGGTGTTTGCAGTGGGGGTTTCTGAGGAGGAGGTCCTAAGAAATGGTTGTCTCTCTGAAGAGAAAACTTCTCAGGCGACTGGTACCAGGACTGGCCGAGCCTACCACCTTTGCCTGCAACCGGAGAAGAGCCAACTACCTTCTGGAGCAAAGTGAGCGAAAACTGGAGCTATTGCAGCGATTCCGCAAGTCTCTCCACTCTCGACCAAGTTTTCCCGCCACCAAGCGAAGGCGCGAGGCCGGGCAGAAGCCCCGCCCCTGAGCGGCGTGCGCTCAAGAACTGAGGCGCAGGCGCAGCTGGAGGTCGCGCCTGCGCCTGCGCGCTTGCGTTTTTTCCGCCATCTTCCCACCACGCGCGGCGGAAAACTACAAATCCCATGATCCCCGCTGGCCTCACTTATTTTTAGGCGGCATCAGCAACGCCTGATCGTTTCTAATGCACAGCTTTCTTTTATCGGCTTCTCTCTCTGCCCGACCGCATTTCCCTTCATTCGTTCTCTGATTCCTTCTTCCTTTCGGTCGCCTTTACGCCCTTATTTTAATTTTGCTTGAGGTTATCCTTAATCCCACTCTAACATCTCCCTCCCTCTCCTTACTCACAGGGCCCGCACCCCCAGCACTGCTGGCTGCAGGGGCCCCCCAGCACCCTGTGGAAAACATCAAATTGCTCCTTCCCCATTGGCCGAGCCAGGAGGCCCAAAAGAAGCCGAAACCTCCTCCCCGCCCACTCTCGTTTTTATATAAGGCGGCGCGAAGCCGCAGCTTGCGCTCGGAGAAGCCGGCATGCGCGGCGGCGGCGGCCGGGGGAGCACTGCTCTTGGAGTCTGTGGTGGGCGTCAGGCTCGCCGTCCGCGGGCCAGTGGCTCGTGCGCAGGCGTCGGGTGGCGGGCGGAGGCGTTGGTGTCGGGATGTGGGTGTGGAGGAGAGGAGGGCGTGGTGACCCCAGGTGATCGCGATTGGGGAAGGCGGAGGAGCGAGAACGACTCGGCCATTTCGGGGGAAGAGGAAGTTGAACAACATCGGCTGTTTTAGTGCTTTTTTTCTTTTTTTTTTTTTCAGTTCAGCAGAGAATATTTTCCAGGGGGGTGAGTTAAAATGACCTATCGTATTTTACTGAGAACAGTTCGTAGGAAGACGGTCAGTACGCTCGGCTCCTTTCCCTCCCCTACTTTTAGGTTCACCCCTCGGTTCCCTCGAAAGCCCTTCTAAGTAGGTGGGCAAAAGGGGGGCAACCGTATCATGAATAATTCATGAGCCCCCCCCTCGTTCTTTAGCCACGCCCCCAGTCGTGCTGACGCACGTTGCGTAGACCAAACCTGAGGAAGCGACGTAACAGTCCCCGCCCCTAGGACGGGGGCGGGGCGTCATCGCCAGCACGTGCTGCATCTACCCGCGCTAGGCCAAAAGGGTGTGCGCAGGCGCTGCCCACTAGGGGGAGGAAAGAGGCGGGGTAGGGAGGTTGTTGGGTTTAGAGCCGGGCGGAGACCGCTGAGACTCATTCCTCAGCAACAAGGGTCGGGTGTCAAGGAGACCTTTTCACACCAGCTCCCAGTACCCCGCCTGCGGTGGGTGGGATCGCGCGGCAGAGACAAAGGATATCAGTAGGGACGGACATAGCTGCGAAGGGAAGTAGGGTGTCAGTGTGGGGTGGTGGGCTCTTGGGAGGGCTAAGGGGGACTATATTTAAACTCCCGGAGCCGTTAAGTTGGTTCGTACTCTGATGCGCGCGCAGCCAGGGTGGTGGCGGAGTGCGCATGCGTGATTTCGGGGCGAGAGGAACGCGCCCCGGCAGTGCGCGCTCGCGGCGCCGCGGTAGTGGTAGAGGAGAAAGGGGTCGGCGCACGCGCGGTTGCTTCTTCGACTCGTTCGGGTCTCGCGGGCATCTTGTTTTGGTCTCGCGGGCGAGTGGGGCGCGCTTTGGGGGAGGCGCTTGGGTGCGAGACTAGGCGAGGAGAGCAGAGCTGCGCGCGCACTCGGGGAAGGGAGGAAGGGAGCGGGGCTTAGGGAGGGGGGGTTGAGCCCCCTGGGCCCCCCCGTTGCCCTCGAGTGGGACGGAATAAGGGGAGGAAATGATCGAGATGGCTGCGGAGAAGGAGCCGTTTCTGGTGCCGGCCCCGCCACCGCCGCTCAAAGATGAGTCGGGCGGAGGGGGCGGCCCCACGGTGCAACCACACCGAGAGGCCGCCTCCGGGGAGCTCCGCGGCGGGACGCAGCGTGGGCCGGGTCCGCGCGCGCACTCGGCGGGGGCCCCTGCTTCTGGGGCCGGCAAGGAGAGCCCTGGGGCAACATCCACCCCTCGGGGTGGCCAGTCTCAGCAGCAGCGAGGGGGCGGCCCCCAGGCGCAGTCGCACGGGGAGGGCCGCTTGTCGGATTCCCATGGGCGAGCCGCTCCCCCGGACGTGGGGGAGGAGCGACGGGGAGGGGGCGGAACAGAACTGGGCCCCCCTGCCCCTCCTCGACCCCGTAATGGCTATCAGCCTCACCGGCCTCCCGGGGGAGGTGGGGGAAAGAGGAGAAATAGCTGTAATGTAGGGGGCGGTGGTGGAGGTTTCAAACATCCGGCCTTCAAGAGGCGCAGGCGGGTTAATTCGGACTGTGACTCTGTGTTACCCTCCAACTTCCTCCTGGGGGGCAATATCTTTGATCCACTGAACCTGAATAGTCTCTTGGATGAGGAAGTGAGCCGCGCACTCAATGCGGAGACCCCTAAGTCATCCCCACTTCCGGCCAAGGGGAGAGATCCAGTGGAGATCCTCATCCCCAAAGATATTACTGACCCGCTCAGTCTCAATACTTGCACTGATGAGGCCCAAGTAGTTCTTGCTTCGCCACTCAAGACTGGTCGGAAGCGGCATAGACATCGGGGACAGCACCACCAGCAGCAGCAGCAACAGCAACAGCAGCAGCAAGCAACTGGAGGGAATGATAGCCTCTCAGTGCAGCCCACAGCCTCCCTCACCCCCTCACTCCAAGGGGAGGCTGCCACACAGCAGCAGCGGCATAGGGGCCAGAATCGGGATGCCCCCCAACCTTATGAACTCAACACAGCCATCAACTGCAGGGATGAGGTCGTGTCTCCCCTCCCATCAGCCCTACAGGGTTCCTCAGGCTCCCTTTCAGCCCCTCCAGCTGCCTCAGTTACCTCTGCACCCCCCTCTTCCTCCTCACGACATCGTAAACGTCGCAGGACTTCCAGCAAGTCAGAGGCAGGGGCTAGGGGTGGAGGCCAGGGTCCCAAGGAAAAATGTCGAGGGAGTGGGGGAGGCCGCCACCATGTCCACCCACTGCCAGCAGCGGTCTTCAAAAAGCAGCAGCTAAAGTTCCAGTATGGGAATTATACCAAGTACTATGGGTACCGTAATCCTTCCTGTGAGGATGTGCGCCTTCGGGTATTGAAGCCTGAGTGGTTTCGGGGCCGGGATGTGCTAGACCTGGGCTGCAATGTGGGCCATTTGACCCTGAGCATTGCCTGTAAGTGGGGCCCAACCCGCATGGTGGGCCTGGATATTGATCCTCATCTCATCCACTCGGCTCGCCAAAACATCCGACACTACCTATCTGAGGAACTGCGTCTGCCATCTCAGACTTCTGAGGGTGACCCAGGGGCAGAGAGTGAGAAAGGGACCACTACAGTCCGAAAGAGGAGCTACTTCCCAGCCTCACTGACCGCCAGCCGGGGTCCTATCGCTGCACCCCAAGTGCCCTTGGATGGAGCAGACACATCAGTCTTCCCCAACAATGTTGTCTTCGTCACGGTAAGAGAGTCTGAAGGCTCTTGGTATAGGGCCCAGGTATGAAGATGAGATTAAATGGGAATTTGTCAGGGAAGGTTACAACCCATAGGGATTTCTGTGCATGCACTCCTCATTGGGAGAACCAGATGCTCAGCAGGGTCTGAAACTGCAACTTATTCCATTGGGTGTCTCACCTTCTAGGTGGGGGCCCTACCTGCAGTCCTTTCGCATGTGACTACGGGCACTAAGTAGGGACTGACTCCTTTTGCCCTGATCCTAGCCTGGACTATAATCCAGACAAACTCACTTTCCTTTGGGACTGCTGCTGATGCTCATGATGGGATTTGGTCTAAATGGAAACTTGTCCACCATCCTAATGCGTAATCATGAAGAGAGGGATAGCAAACATGGAATGTCTGGGGGGTGAAGGGGTTAGGGTTGTCTGTTCTTTGATAGGGACCATGTTTGCACTAGATGCAGAGTTGGGTGAAGAGTGTCAGTGGTCAGGAACCCAAGTGACTTGGCTTTAGATCATCTCCATGTTGACCCTAGGTATTGGGGAAGAGTCAGAATCCTGTGCAGGAGAGGGCAGGGTCTCGCAGACTGCCTGTCCCCTGAATGTTCATTCCTCCCAGAAACACTTCATTAAGGCCATCTGCAGGATTAAATAGTAGTGTTGGGTTAGGCCTGGAAGAATGACCTTTGTGGGAGGGGAATGATGAGTTTTTTGTCTAGAGGTTTCCTGAGGAATGTGGCTCTTAATTTCTTTGGGAGGAAGGCTCCAATAGGCCAGAAACCTTGCCATCCCCTACTACAGGGAAGGAACCTGTCTCTCTTTCAGACTTAGGTTAGGCCCTTTTGCATGACATTGAGAGTCACTGGAGCTTCATGTTTGTGGGATGGCAAAGAGTATTGGAGATGGTCTTGAGAATGCCATCATTCTCTGCAGTTTGACCCCCGTTCCAGAGATCTCATGAATAATTTTACTCAAATAAGTTACCAGGCTCCCCTGTTATGTTGGACTGGTTTATCACCAGTAGAAAGCAGGGGCAGGATGATATAAAGCAAGATGAGACTTGAAAAGGCACCATTTAGAGTTAGTCTGAGGAGTGCCAAAGAGAGAAGATTGTGGCCAAAGGCTAAAATGAGGCTGTGGAACTTTGTCTTAGCAGTTGCATTATGGGTTGGGGGTGGGGTGGGGAGAGGGATGGTTCTTCCAATGCCTTTAATTGATCTTGCCTCCAATTCTGGTCTTCAGGGTAACTATGTGCTGGATCGAGATGAGCTAGTGGACGCCCAAGCACCCGAGTATGATGTGGTGCTCTGCCTCAGCCTCACCAAGTGGGTGCATCTGAACTGGGGAGATGAGGGGCTGAAACGCATGTTTCGCAGGATCTATCGCCACCTACGCCCTGGGGGCATCCTGGTCTTGGAGCCCCAACCTTGGTCATCCTATGGCAGGAGAAAGACTCTCACGGTGAGTTGGGTTTCAGTGGAAAGTGGGGATGTCCTTCCTTTAGTTCAGACAAGGCCACAAGAAAGGAAGAGAAAGACTTTGTGAACAAGGTGAAAAGGACCCCAAGTGGACATCATTCTCCTGCAGAGGAGAAGGCCACAAGCTGAAGCTGCCCCTGCCTTTCTCCCTAGGAAACAATCTACAAGAACTACTATCGAATCCAGCTGAAGCCAGAGCAGTTCATTTCCTACCTAACATCCCCAGAGGTGGGCTTCTCCAGCTATGAGCTGGTGGCCACACCCCACAGCACCGCCAGAGGTAAAGCTGGATTACTTTGAGGGGTGGAGGGGAGGCCCATCCTGGCTAAGAGAGTACAGATTCTGTTGAGAATCTTGAGGTCTTACCAGTATCTTCTGATTACACTTTTCCCCCCTCAGGGTTCCAGCGCCCTGTGTTCCTGTTCCACAAGGGCCGTTCCCCCAGCCACTAAGTGGCCCCCTGGAAAGAGTGTGAAGAAGCTGCCCGCTGCTCCTAAGGACCTGGGGGAAGAGGAAAGTATCCCAAGGTCTTTCCTTTCTGGCTCCAAAAATAGTTTCCTTTCCTGGATCTGCAGAGATAGCTTTTCCTATGTTGCTGCCCCAGCCTTCTCCCTACACCTCTGGCACCCAAGCAGCAAGCCCAGCTGTGCTGGAGTTATCATCTTCCTCTCCCCCAGCCTGCTGGGCTGGATGGCATGGACTGTTTGCTGACCTCTGTTCTCCTAGAGCATGGAAAGTGGGCAGTATCAAGTTCTCTGGTCTCTTCCTCCTGTTCTCCCAAGGAGATTCTTGTTTCTCCTCAGCCCTTGTCACTAGCTGCGTTTCAGTGGACCACAGATAGATGGACTGAGATTTAAGGGGGAAATTGGGTAGGGGGGAGGCACACAGGTACTGTGAAAATTCTTCCCTCTGCTGTCCCCCATTGGACAAGGGGGTTGGGTTTGGAATGTGAGAACAGCACAATAAACTTGATATTCTAGGGCAGTGGCCCCCACACCTGTGTCTGGCATTTTTCAGCTGGTGGGGCAGGGATTGTGCTTCCCGGCAGAATCTCCACATCCTCTCTGCCCAAATTAGTTTCAAAGGACTGGTTTTTCAGTAGTTGGGAAGAGGCCATCTCTCCTCTCCCAAAAAGCCCATTGAGGAAAATTTTTTTTGGGGGGGGGCACTTTGGGCAAAAGGCTAACTTTGTAAGAGTTAACAGTATAATTGAAACAACTAGAAAATGGTATTGGGGACCAGATCACCTGCTCTAAGACCTAGCACCCACCCACCTACCCACCTTTTTTCCTGTTGCAGAATCATTCTAACAGGTTAATTAACACAAAGCTCTGTCAGCTTGCTTGCCATTTCTGAAGTTGTGAAAATTCAACAACTGATCACTCAAGTCAGGTGTAAACAAGTTGCATGAGACCTTTTAAAGGTAAAAGATATTTTCAACAACTGGTGCTAGCCAGCTGCTCCAGCCTGGTAAGGAGCCAATGCATTCCTGAAGTTTAACTTATAGAGTAAGACTCACTAAAGTGATCAGTAAAAAGTAGTGCAAGAGAACAAGTATAGGATCATCCAAAGCAAAAGTTGCCAGCTGTGATGACCTTGGAGAAATAGATGACAGAGTAGCTAATTCCTGACACACACAGGGTTTTTCCACTTGTCACCCATCTCCAGCCATCTTCCAACCTGAGGCTTCACCCCCAGCTCAAGGCTCTCGAAAAGAGCTCCACTTGTTAGAAAACCACGTTTATTCTCAAAAAGCTTTAACATAGAAAACAAATTCGCAATCCAGGGGGCATCCAGGTCTCTAAGCTTCCCATCTCCTTAGTGTCCTATGCATAAGAAAGGTATCCTCTGAGGGGCGGGACCGAAGTTGAAGCCTGAGAGGGGGCAAACCATCCAGGGTCAAGTGTGGAGATTCATAAAATAATGTTTCTGGGTCACACAGGATGGTCATGTCAGGCCCTGGCCCAGGTGGCTCCTGTTGGGAGTAGGAACCCAAGGCAAGGTTATACTTTAGGAGGGGTAAGAACCCCCCACCGGGAAGAGGACTTCAGCCAAGACCCTCACCTTTGGGGACAGGGCTCGGGCCTGAGGCAGGAGCGCCAATTTCTCCCTTAGCGCTGCGTTCAGCACCTGTTCCTCCGGCACTTGCAGGCTCACCAGGTCCCGAAACAGACGCTTAGAGCGCGGCACGTTCAACCCTGAGACCGCAGGTGGGGGGGCAGGAGTGAGCGACGCCCTTCACCCCCACTCCCGCGCCGGTCCAGCCGCCTGCCCCCCTCACCCTCAGCCACGCTCTCCTCCAGGCCACAGCGGGTCTGGAATGACTTTCTCAGCTGTTCCTCCACGGCCTTTGCGGCATCGAACTGGCCCCCGGCTGCGGCCCGCGCGGCTTGCAGCTCCAGGCTCAGCGCCAGGCTGCTCTGCTGCGCGGGCGCCCCCAGGTCCTGCACCGCGGGCTTCTCGCTCCGTGCGGCGGCGGCCGGCGGCGGCTCCAACGGGACGGGGCAGGGCGGCGCCAGGTGGAAGCGTACCTGGGTGCAGAGAGCGGGGCGGTGAAGAGGTGGGCGCGGGGGTCTCCCGCAGACTAGCGGCCAAGTCTTCCCCAGCTCACCTGGCGCCCTTTGCGAGCCCCGCCCCGCCGGTCCGCCGGCCCCTTCCGCCCCGGCGGGCTGCAGCGCGATCGCGCAGGGCTTTCGGGCTGCGGGCTCAGGCTTAAGTCCAGACCGGGCTCGGGCACAGGAGCTCCGGGATCTGGGGCGCGGGGTGCTGGGGGTGGTCCCGGGGCCGCCACAGTCTCTCCCCCTCTCACTGACTTCAGCTCTGAGTCCCCAAAGCCCATCATCTTGGCGTACCTGCTTGGGGCCAAGGGTCAGGGGACACCCAGGGGCCACCTCCTGCCCCCCGCCCCTCCCAAAATCCACTACCGGAAACCGTTAGCGCTTACCCGGGAGAGGGGAGAGCCCGCCCCGCCCAATGGGTCCCTTACACGTCATTTCCGTTGCTCCGCCCCCTCCCCGGCGGGCTTCGGGCCTCAGGGCCCCGCCACCGCCCTCCGGTGGCGGTTTTCAGGCTGCAGCCGACGGAGTACGCGGCTCGGCTTCAGGAGCGTTTGTCTCTGGAAACTTTCTGCGTGGCGCCCGCTCTCCGCCGCGTCGTTGGCTTCTGCTGGAGCCTTGAGTGTCCGTCTTCCCTTTCGGGCCTCCAAAGGGGACAACTTCACCTGAACGGCCCCCGCTTGGGCCCGCCTCCCTCGGCGCCTCCACAGCGTCTCCGGTGTCCGCCGCCTCCGAGCTCGGACCCCAGCGCCCCGGGGCTGCCGGGCCTCGCAGGCCCTTTTTTGCGGCCTTTTTTCTTGCGGGCTTGTTTTCTCTTCGAAGAGCCCCTGAGATGTTCACTCCATAAAATTAGTCATCTGTGTGTTGCGCAGTTTTTAAAACTGAGAGAGAAAAAGTGTTGTTAAACACGTTCTCTCCGAAGCTCGGCACTGCGGAGCAGGAGACTCCAGTCTCACTCTGTTCCTTGGGGCAAGTCCCCTGAGTCTGTGATCCTGTGTCTTCTTGTGCACAGTGTTTTCACGCTCTTCACCTTCCCAAGAAATGCTATGAAAGATCAGATATGATGGATGGCATCCCCGCATTTTACTTCAATAGTTTTAGAGGTTCTCTACGGTGGAACACGAGACTCCTGGTGAAGTTAGGAATAAGAGAGTATGCCTATTACCTCCAGCCTTCTGTTACAGAGCAGCCCCGATATTGAACGGGTTACTGGCTGTGGGTCCTCACCCGCGCGCTTATTATAATAATTAATAATACTCCACTACAGGCACACACAAAAGGTTAATAAAAGGTTTATTTACAAAGAAAAAAAATTTAAAAAAATATACAACTCAGAAAGAAAATAGGGAAATAAAGTCTTTAATGCGTCCTACCCGATCCGCCAACCTGAAAACTCAAAGTCACTCTCAGAGCTGGCCCGAGGCTGCGAACTGGCGGGGAGCCAAAATGGGGGAACCCCCCCCCCCAAAGCCCACTTGTCTGCCTTTATATCAACCTGGCTGCTTAACCCCACCCTCAGGTCCCAGCTACCTTCCCTTTGGTGGTGATGAAATTTGAAGTTCCCAGTGTCTTTGGCTTTGGCCTGGGGTGGGGGTGGAGTCCACAAAGCCTGTATGAAATTAGCTTTAGGACATCCTTTCCCCCTAACAAAACGAGGCTAGACTTTGTTTTGTGTATTTGATTTGGGAAACCTGACTTTACGTGATTATACAAATCCTTAAAAGTTGAAAATAAAATGAAATAAGCTAAATGTTGATGGCATGACTACACATAAGGGAACTCTTCAGAATAACTTGAAAACTCGATATTAATGGCACAACCTATAAAGGCAAAACTAAATGCTATTTAAAAAAACTCATAAAATCTTAATCATATTGTCGGGAATAGGTAAAATTGTGTACAATAAAACGTAATTATGTTGGTGTTATCAGAATTGTAGTTTTGGCATAGGAGAAATGTTGACTGAAAAAAATCAGTAATGCTATGCAAATATTCTGTGGTTTTAAATTTAGGAAGTATTTGTATGAATTCATGGCATATTTTAGCTTAGAATCAAAAGCCCATTCTAATTCTGTCAACTGAGAAGCCCTGAGAAATGATAGACCCGGTAAGCACCTCTATTACCCCTGTGGTAGCTAATTCCATACCCCTGGACACCTCAAATTTTATGGACAAATATTCAGAGCAACTTTACTCATAATAGCCAAAAACTGGAAACCCAAATGTCTTTCTGCAGGTTAAACTATGGTCCATCTATAGCAATCAAAAGGAAGAAATGATACAACAGCTTGAATAAATTGGCAGGTAATTATGTGAAGGAAAAAATAATTCCCCAAAATTATATGCTGTATGGTTCCATTTATATCACATTTTAGAAATGACAAACGTTCAGAAAACAAATTTTATGGTTATCAAGTAGTAGGAATGAAGCAGAAGTGACAGGAAATCGGTATGGCAGCACAAGGGATCCTTTGGTGTTGGAACTGGTCTTTTACTTTGGTGGTGGGTAAAGGAACTTAGGGGATAAAATTGTGTACAAGTTAATACACAACACACACACAAATGAGTATAAAACTGGGAAATCAAAATAATATTGTTACATTATATGAATGTCAGCATCCTGATTGTGATAGAATAATATAATTACACAAAATGTCACTGTTTAGTCCTCTTAGGCTGCTGTAACAATACCATAAAATGGGGCATATAAGCAGCGGTGATTTCTCATAGTTCTGGAGACTGGAAAGTGCAAGATCAGGGCACCAGCAGAATTAGATTTATTGCTGGCTCTTGGATAGAAATGTTCTTGCTGTGTCCTCACATGGTAGAAGGGACAGGGACCTCTGTGGGTGCCTTTTTTTTTTTTTTTACTAAGAGCTCTAATTACCAGATAGCTTCCCAAAGGCTCCACCTATATCTATAGATATAGATTATATCTATAGCAGTTACAAAAGTATTATTTATGACTGCATGTAAATCTATAATTATGTTCAAAAAATTTTAAAAGGAATATTGGGACATTCTCTTGTGCCTTTTTGGTCTCAGTGGCAGAAGCAAGATGATGAAGGGAAGGTCATCATTTGGAAAGCGTTATAAGACACACACATCAGCCCTGCTGTGGCTCTAAGGTCTCCCACCTTCAGAAGTCAACTTGCAGTAGATGTGGCCATGCTACCAGCGGAAAAGAGAGTATAACTGGGGTACCAAGTGAAAAGATAAAATACTATAGGGACAGGCCAAATGGGGCACCTGAAAATTGTATATTGCACATTCAGGCAAGGATCCCATGAAGGAACAACATCTAAACCCAAGAGGGAAGCTGCTGCAGCATCTAGTTCATCTTAAGGATTTCAATTCTTTATTTTGAAGAATAAAAAATAATAAAATAATAAAAGTAAATATTGAGGCTGGGAAGAAAGGCACTATGCAAGAGTGGGGCTGTAGATGAAACAAGATCAGCCAAATATGATTCTTGAAGCTATGGGGTGGGCACATAGGGATTATAATAGTTTTTCCAATTTTGCACATATTTGAACCTTTCTATGATAAAAATTGGGGGGTTTTATTTTTTTTTCCAAAGGAGCATGAGGTATCTTTGCTATACAGGAAGTGTTGGAGCAGAAATGAAACTGCTGGTCCCTCATAAGCAAGAAGTCTGAGTGTTGACAAGCAGGCCACTCCAACTCACTCTGGAGGCTGAATGGGTCGACCAGCAGGCCAGGCCTGGCTCAGCATGGAGGCTAAGGGGGTTGACTAGCAGGTTCTCACCAGATAAGTCTGGAGGCAGTGTGGGTGGAGGAGTAGGCTGGCCCTGGCTCGGCCTGGATGCTGGGAGGCTCCAGTGGCGACAGCTCAGCCTGTTGGCTTAGAATGTCGAGTGGCAGTCCAGCCCAAGCTCAGCCTGGAGGCTGATGGGGTCTACCAGAGCACTACCCTAGCTCAGCCTGTAGGCTGAGGGAGTTGACCAGTATTCTGGTCCAAGCTCAGCCTAGAAGTTGATGAGGTCGACCAGGGGACTACGCCAGCGCAGCCTTGGTGCTGAGGGTGTCGACCAGAGGACTACCCAAGCACATCCTGGAGGCTGAGGGGGTCGAGCGGCAGGTCAGCCCTGGCTCCCTGGATGCTGAGGGTTTCGAGTGGAGTGCCTGCCCCTACTCAGCCTGTTGACAAGGTTGTCGAACAGCAGTCTGGGCCCCACTCATCCTTGAGGCTGATGGGGTCTACCAGAGGATTACCCCAGCTCAACCTGGACGCTGATGGGGTTGCCCAGAGGACTATCCCAGCTCAACCTGGAGGCCAATGGGGTGAAGCGATAGGCTACTCCTGGGTCAGCCTGGAGGCTGAGTGGGTCGAGCAGCAGTGCGGCCCTAGCTAAGCCAGGAGGCTGATGGGGTCGTCCAGAGGACTACCCAGGCTCAGCCTGGAGGCTGAGGGCATCGACCAGCAGCCATCCCAGCTGAGCCTCGATGCTGAGGGGGTCAAGTGACAGGCCAGGCCTGGCTGAACCTGGAGGCTGAGGGGGGTCAAGCGGCAGGCCAGCCCTGGCTGAGTCTGGAGGCTGAGGGGATCAACCGGCAGCCCAGGCCCAGCTCAGCCAGTATCCTGAGAGCGTTGACCAGCAGGCCCCTCCAACTCAGCCTGGAGGATGAGGGGGTCGAGCGGCAGGCAGGTTCTGGCTGAGCCTAGCATCTGGCTGGCCCCAGCTCAACCTTAAGGCTGAGGGGGTCAAGCAGCAGGGGCCAGCCCCAGCCCAGCCTGGAGGCTGAGGCAGTCAATGGTATGCAGGTCCCTTATAAGCATGGAGGCTTATATGGCCTGAACTCACTGGAGAGGACATGTCCTTGATGTAAACATAGGGAATAGAAGGTTGATATCAGTTGCTAGGGTTTGAGTTACTTGGTTATGGGAGAGGTTGCCAAAACCATTGGAGCTATAAGATGGGATGGAAGCCATGATGAGTGGGATGAGTGGGGTTAGAGCCATGGAAGATAATAACCCAGGCAGATGGGCCACACATAGGGGGACTTTAGCTAGAGAAAGACATGGGGTAGGCTGCTGCCCTTACCCTGGGACACACATCCTGTCCTCTTCCTGGCAGGAAGTCCCTGCCTAAGGCCTGACAAAAATGAGATGGGAACTGTCTGAAGGCTGGATGCACAGGAAATGTTGGGGAGTCTTCTCAGGGATGAAAGGTGATTCCATGGAGGTCTCTAGGTCAGACAGGAAGATGCTGGTGTGAGGCCTTTCCACAGCCCAAGGGCAGATGCTGGAAAACAAAGGCCAGAATTCCTCTGATTCCACAGTGACCCCAGGACTATGTGCCAAATGCTAGCTGAACAGGAAAAGACAGGGGAAGCGGGGAGAGGCTGTACCTGCTGAGAGAGATGGGAAACAGAGTTGACAGGTGTGGGGAAGATATGCTCTAAATAAAAAGGAGACATGAGGGAATAGGGGCAGAGATGAATTCTTGGGGTCTGGGACATCATGAAGGTACTAAGAAGCTGATGCCATGGTCCCCAATGGTAGCCTCAGGTCAACAGTTGGCAGAAACTTGAGTAGGGCCCAGGGTCAAAGGTAAAAGGGAGGAGGGCCTCCCCGGTGGCGCAGCGGTTGAGCGCTGGGTTGCGAAGCTGCCGGCGACCTCTGTGGCGCCGGTTTGATCCCCGGCTGCTCCCCGGCCACCAGAGGAGGGTCCCACATGGCGCGCAGACCTCTCCTGCCGCCCGCTGCTCCCCTCAGCAGTGTACTTCGGTCCTTCTGCCTGCTCTGCTCCCCGCTCTGGCTCTGGTGAATTCTCTCACCCTCCCGCGCTTCTGACTGTACCCAGTGCATGTATAAACAAAACAAACAAACAAATAAATAAAACATGCCTCTATTAAAAAAAAAAAAAAAAAAAGGTAAAAGGGAGGAATCCTGAGAGGACACCAGAAGCCCTAAAGTCCTGAAGTCCTTGCTGGTTCTGAGACTGCAAGAGAGTTCCAAGATAGTAGAGAAGGAAACTTGGTCAAAATCACTGGCATCTCCTGCTTCTAAGACCATGGGAAGCTGGGGTAGAGCAACAGGACTCTTCTCCCCAGAACTACCTGGATGGGGTCCCTCCTCCATAGTCTATCACCCAACTCCTTGTCCAAAACTTGAGTCAGCCCCCAAACCCTTCCCTTTTATCACAGTCTGTGTTTCTGCACCTCCGCCCTCACTGTCTCCACTTCCACAGGCTGCCCTCAGGTGGGGCCTTGGCACAGACTGAGCCTACTTAACGCAATTATACTTCCCATAAGCCAACCACCCCACTGCCTAAGAGCTAGGGCCAGAGAAAGGTCAGAGGGCAGGTAGAGAGGATCAGTTTGGGGGTGGGGGGAAGCTCTGCTCAGGGTCAGCTGTCTGGCCTCCTTCTGTTATATAAATTAAGCAACCATTAAGGTAACCAACAAATTCCATCTCTGCGTGGCTGCCAGGGAGCTTAATGCTAAAGTGCGGGCCAAGTTGCAATAACTAACCATGATCTACATTTCTGGCATTTTTCTCCCCGTCTAGACTTTAAAAAAAATGATTGTAATACCCACATCACAGGGTTGCTGGGAGATGACCAGGAGATATTTAATATCTTTCAGAACCTATTATGTGTGGGGTATTGTGCTAGCTGCTTGAACAAAGCCCCATGCAGTGTATATTCCCAGTTTGCAGGTGATGAAATACATCTGCATAGGAAGAGGTTGAGTAGTTTTCTCAGAGTCACACTGAAAGTGGGTACAGGAAATAGGATGTGTGCTCTAGTGCTTTCTTCATTGATGGCAAAGATAACCTGAATGTAAAAGCACCTAAATTAACAATGGGTGCCTTCCTGCCACCTTTGGGTTCTCTCAGCCTATGTGAACATCCCTTAGCTCGGCACTCCTCGCCCCACACTGTGACCATATCACATGGGATTCATCTCCACTGTCAACAGCAAGTGTGGGGACTGTAGTGGGTTGACGGTAAGACCACCCTAGGGAGGAACTAGCACCCAGTAAATGTTGAGTGAAAGAAAATCACACTGCTCATATTCCAAGACAAGACTCCTTTTAAAACTCCTTCATCTACCCCGCAGAGATCTAAGAGCACCTACTTGCAAGATCCAGGCACCATAGCAAGTTCTCTGTGAATATAACTGTGTCTCATCCCACCAGTCACCATGTGTTTGCTGCTGGTCTTTTATCCACATGTTAAATGAGGAGTCTAAAACTGGTTCTCAAACTCCAGAGTGCATCACAATCTCCTGAGGCCTTAGTACACAGGTAATGCTGATAGGTTTTCAGTGAGGCTAAAGAATTTGCATTTCTTTTTTTTTTTTAAGATTATTTTACTTATTTTATGTATACAAGAACTGGGGTATAGGCCGGAGGTGCAGGATTGAGAGGACTCACCAGAGACAGAGTGGGGAGCAGAACAGGCAGATTGATTGAAATATACTGCTGAGGGGAGAGGTCTGCTGTGTCATGTGAGTTAGCTCCCTGGCTGGGGATTGAACTCGTGCTGCAGTGACTGCGGATAGCTTTATAGTGCTGAGACTTAACCCCTTGCACCACCAGGGAGACCCAGAATTTGCATTTCTAATAAACTCCCAGGTGATGCTGACACTGATGCTGCTGTTGCCCGGTCCACACTTTGGGATCCACAGCTGGTAAGTGCTGATACTTCAGCTGCCCCCCCAGGTCTGTCTGACTGCCCAGGTTGTGACCCTAAATTCCCAGTGTCATGAGGTCACCCCTCCAAAGATTAGATCCCCTCCACTAGGGTCTATGAAGTCCTCCTGGGCCCTATAGGAAGCTAAGGGCATGTGGAATCAGAACACCAGACATACTGGCAGGGAGAGGAGGAAGAAATGTGGGGAGATGGCTGCAGGGACAGAGGCTTTGTAGAAGATGGCTTTGTACAAATGAGAAAAATAGGCCCCTTCCTCAAAGCTTTTTTCTGCCATTTGTAGGAAAACTGTCCTAATGGTTCTACGCATCTGTGTTAACTCCAGAGATGTGCAGTGCACAGCCTGTGCAATGGTGAAGGCTGGCCCTGAAGGTGGGGGAAGGGATCTAACAGAGAGAGGAGGAGGGATCCAAACTTCAGTGAGAGAGATGGGGAAAGTAGTGGAGTGGCTGGTGATTGGCTCTTGACTGGCAGCTCTGTGTCTGGTCTAATATTACTAACTGTGGGACCTGAACCCCTCTAAGCAAGAATTTACTGATTTGGAATAATTAGGACTTAAGGAACGGCCTATGCTTAGGACTAAATCAGATGATTGATGCAGAGGTATTTCACACGAAGTGCCCCATGATGGTAGGCATGGCAGCAAGAATAGTAGCCACCTGACAGGAGAGGGAAAAGGAGAGAGGGCAGCTGTTCCCATCAGTGGACAGGGTTCGCTAACTTGCTGAAGAGTTGTGTGTTTTTGTTTTTGTTTTTTTAAGATTTATTTATTTAGGGGCCTCCCCGGTGGCGCAGTGGTTGAGCGCTGGGTTGTGAAGCTGCCCGCAGCCTCTGCAGCGCTGGTTTGATCCCCGGCTGCTCCCCCGCCACCAGAGGAGGGTCCCACATGGCGCGCAGACCTCTCCTGCCACCCGCTGCTCCCCTCAGCAGTGTACTTCTGTCCTTCTGCCTGCTCTGCTCCCCGCTCTGGCTCTGGTGAATTCTCTCACCCTCCCGCGCTTCTGACTCGACCCAGTGCTTGTATAAATAAATAAATCTTTAAAAAAAAAGATTTATTTATTTATACATACAAGAGCTGGGGTACAGGCCAGAGATGCGGGGGTGGCAAGAGGACTCACCAGAGACAGAGTGGGGAACAGAACAGGCAGACTGACTGAAATACACTGCTGAGGGGAGCAGCGGGTGAGTCAGGAGAGGTCTGCTGCGCCATGTGGGTTGCTCCCTGGCCAGCCGGGGATCGAACTCGTGCTGCCGAGGCTGCTGATTGCTTCATAGTGCAGTGCTTAACCCTTTGCACCACCAGGGAGGCCCCTGAAGAGTTGTTTTAACTAAAGTCAACGGTCCCGTGGAAGCTGTTAACAAAGGCCCATTTCCCTCTGTTCGATGACTGACAGTTTAAGGGTACCCGGCAGGGGCTCCCCCATCAGCTAATGCCGTCAGGGCTGCCGGCAGGGGCAGGCCCCGCGGCCAGGGGCTTAGGAGGCTCACACAGGGAAGCCTCCCTGTTTCCAGTCACCCCCAAAAGGCCCTCCCGCACCGCCTCCCCCGCCCGGGCGAGAGCGCTGGGAGAGGGCGGTTGGGACCAGGAGAGGCGCAGCGAGGGGTGAAGGCGGCGGCGAGGCCGAGACCGGGCTGCGCACCGCAGCGCCACCTGCAGCCCAGAGCCGCGAGGCGACAGGTCATTCGGGTCCCCGGGTTCGGCTGGCCGGGCCTCACGGCGTCCCTACCTAGTCCCCCACAGGTGCTACCCGCCATTTGATGACTTCAGGCCCGGCCACTCCCTACCCGCACCCTCTAGACCAGACGCGAGGTCTGCCTAGACCAACGGTGGAGGCGGGAGAGGCTCCTCCTCCCAGGCACCCGCCTTCGGGCAGCGGGCTGGCCCCAACTCGTGGATGACGTCCTGGGGTTGGGCAGGTGTCCAGGTCTGGCCCGCACTCCCGTCATATTGTCTCCCTCCTCCCCCCACTTCAGTGGCTTTAGGATTAAAGTTCAAATTCCTTCCTATGGGCACTAGAGGCTCAACCTCCTCTCTCCAGCTTTATCCCTTCCCCCAGCCAGTGGAACCCTCAGGCTCACAGGCCATAAATTCCAGGACCTGAAATTCCTTCTGTGGTCTTCCCCAGGACAGCAGCATGCCACTCCAATTAATCTCAGGTTAAGCTATAGTTACCCAGACCCCAATTCCTGACTTTGGGGGCCAGGAATCTGCGTTTTTAAAGAGATTCCAGGATGAGTGTGAGGTGTCCTAGGCTTCAAAAATCAGTTCCATTCCCACTGAACGTAGTAGAGGTCCTGAAGCCTCAGCAGGCTTCTTTAAACAGATTGCTGGGGGGCCTCCCCGGTGGCGCAGCGGTTGAGCGCTGGGTTGCGAAGCTGCCCGCGGCCTCTGCAGTGCCGGTTCGATCCCCAGCTGCTCCCAGGCCACCAGAGTAGGGTCCCACATGGCGCGCAGACCTTTCCTGCCACCCGCTGCTTCCCTCAGCAGTGTACTTCGGTCCTTCTGCCTGCTCTGCTCCCCGCTCTGGCTCTGGTGAATTCTCTCACCCTCCCGCGCTTCTGACTCGACCCAGTGCTTGTATAAATAAATAAATCTTTAAAAAAAAAAAAAAAAAACAGATTGCTGGGCCCCACCTGCTAAGGTTCCATTTCTGAGGAAACTGTCTGAGCATCTACTGCCTCCACTGTTCAGGGATGCTGATGCTGTTAGTCTGGGACCAACTCTACGAGCCATTTCTTTAATACTATATCCAGGGGAAGAGTTAGTTACCTGTTTCCAGCTCACTGGGTTCTAAAACTTGTGCAAGGCACTTCAGATTAACTCACTTGCTCAGGGAAACACAGCCAGAGAGGACAGGATTTGAACTCAGGTCTTCTGAACCCAAAGGCTGGGCTGGCTCTGTGCACTGCTAGTTACCCCTTCCCTCTAACTTATCTCTAGAGGTCAGCCAGGCACTCCCTGAAGCCTGTGAAGGTGAAGGAGAGGGCTTGGAAGTCCCTCTGCCATACTACTCTGGGCCCAGGGTGCCTAGAGAGCTCATAAAGAGGGGACAGGGTAGCCACCCACACATGATCCCCTTCAACACTGGCATATTGGGAGTAGAAGATCCCTGACTTCTCTCTGATTGGCTTTAGAAAGTTTCCTGGACAGATTACTGGGGACTAGATGGGACCAACATTTCAGTGCTGCAGAAAGAGCAGGATGAAGGCAGGGTGGCTGGGTCCTGAGGGGAGAAAGGAGAGTCATAGTACAGGTTCCCAGGCACCCCATCAGTACTGCCCAGAGGTTTTGCCCAGACAGGTCTCCTGGTGGAAGTTCTTGGGGCCAGGGACACACTAATACAGATGGGGTGAAGGATTGAGCAGCAAATGTCAATGGGGCCCTCAGGTAAAAGACCGTATGGGGAGGAAGATAATAGCTGTAGGCAGGCTGGTAGGTAGGAGGAGGGCTCCTGCTGGTGCCTTCCTTCCCTTACCTACTTCAGACCTGGGCTTTTCTTTTGACGCCTTCCAATCCCCTTTGTTTCTTTTTTTTTTTTTTTTTTTAAGAGTTCAGCTTTTTATTGAACATGTTACGAAAGAGGCTTAGTAAAAAAGACCAAAGCCCATGTCACCATCAGACTTCTCAGATTTGTCTTTCTTTGCTTCTACTTTCTTCTCCTCAGTTGGAGCAGCATCAGTGGAAGTACCTGCTGCTGGGACAGGTCCACCAGCCCCTGAATTGCAGAGGAGACTCCCGATGTTGACACTGGCCAGGACCTTTGCAAATAGGCTAGGCCAGAAAAGTCCAACTTTCACATCTGCTGCTTTAATGAGGGCATCGACCTTATTCTCTGTGACCATCATCTCATCCTCATGCAAGATGAGGGCCCAGGGATGCAGGTGAGTTCCAAGATGGAAGCTATGTGTGAGTGAGTGTCAGGCAGATGTTGCTGGGTGCTGTGCTTCGTTGCTGTGTTTAGTCGCTGGATTAAGTGAGGTCCTTACCTCAGTGCAGCTGGACTTCCTTCGAAGGACTGAGCACCTTAGCAGCAGCTGAGGAAAACCAACCCCTTCTTCTGAGGTGTGGACCTGAGACGAGGGGTCAGCAAACCCTCCAGACAGTGCTTATTCTGTGCCTCTCCCTGCTAGTTCCTGGATCTTAAAGGACCTCTTGAGGAGCACAGCCTGGGAGGGGAGAATAGTCAGGGAGCCAGAGGCACAGCCCCAAAGGGAGTGAATCTGAATCCTAACACCCATAGAGAGCATGTCAGGATGCAGGCCAGGACCCAGTAGTACATACCCACTGAGTCATCCTTCCTTATCCCAAATATCCATCTGAGCACCTATTGCATGCCAGGAACTGCGCTACATAAGCCCTGAGAAATAGCAATGAACAAAGTCCAGGGGGCAGGGGGCAGGGATTCAGAGAAGGCCTCTCCAGGGTAAAGGGTAGATCTGAAGAAAGAACTGAAGCAAACCAGGTGAAGAATGTGGGGAAACAACTTTTAAAACAGAAGATTCAGCATTTGCAAAGATGCTTGGGGGAGAGAATTATACCTAAACTAGGCAAGCCCAGTGGAATTGACTGTGAGGAGAAATCTGGAGGGATGAAGCCTGGCAGGTGGGCAGGGACCACAGCCAGAGCTGAGGTAAGGAGTTTGGATTTCACCTTACACACCCTTTCACAAATATTAATGCAAAATGGATCAGACTTAAATGTAAAACATAAAACAATAAAAACATAGAAAAGAAACATAGGAGAAAATCTTAGGGATCTAGAGCTAGGGGAAGAATTCCTGGACTTGACACCAAAGGCATAAACCATAAAAGAAAAATTGATAAAGTAGACCTCATCAAAATTAAGATTTTTTGTTCTGGGGAAAGATTCTGCTAAAATGATGAAATAACAGCTACCAACAAACCACACAGCCAACAAAATACAAATATAGAGGAACCACTTTTCTCTAGATAGATCTGGGATACAGTTTTCCAAAAACTCTCAGAAGTTCAAAGCAACAATAATAAACAATCCAATTAGAAAATGGGCAAAACATCAAAATAAAATTTTGATAAGAAGAATATGTAGATGGCATTTAGTTGAATATACATGAAAAGATGTTCAACAGCTTTAGCCATTAGGGAAATGCAAATTAAAACCAGAATGAAATATCACTACACATCTATCAGAATGGCTAAGATAAAAAATAACGGTAACATCAAATGCTGGTGAGGATGCAGAGTGGCTGAGCTCCTCATATATTATTGGTGGGAATGTGGAATCGTGCAGCTGCTCTGGAAATGAATGTGGCAGTTTCTTACAAAACTACATGTACCACGTGATCCAGCATTTGCACTCTTGTGCATGTAATGAAAACTTTTGTTGGCACAAAAATCTGTACACAAATGCTCGTAGGAGCTTTCTTTGTAAGAGCCCAAACTGGAAGAAAAAAAAAGTCCTTTAACGGGTAACTGGTTAAACAAACCGTGGTATATACAAACCATGGAAACTACTCACCAACAAAAAGGAACACACTATTGATACTTGCGACAACTTGGATCTCAAAGGGATTATGTTAGTGAAAAAAAAATCCCAAGAAGCTACATGCTATATGATTCCATTTATATAACATTCTTGAAATGACACAATTCCAGAGAGGGAGAACAGGTTAGTAGTTGCCAGAGGTTAGGGAGGGGAGGTGGTTTATGCTATAAAAGGATTCAAATACCAAACTGGATGAGTGTGAAGGGGGAAAGAGGGATGTGGATAGAAAGAAGATCTGGTGTCTAGGGCTGGGACTTTGTCTCTGGTTCAAAGGCTTAAACCAAGAACATCTCACCCAGATCAACTTTCTTCCTGGCGGCTTTGGTCTGTTAGGAAGCAGCACTTTGAAGTTGGAGAGACCTGTGTCCCTACCCCAGACTATGCAGGGAGCAAAGGACCAAAGTGGAAGCTCTGGACGCTGGCAGGGAGCAGAGCAATTCAACCCATCATCTACTTGAAGGTCCTGAGGTCCAGTGAAAGTGACTCACCAAGTCCTACTACAAAATGGACCTCCCTGGTGGCGCAGCGGGTTGAGCCAAGCACTGTGAAGCTGTCCTCAGCCTCAGCAAGTGGGTTCGATTCCCAGTCGGCCAGGGAGATACCCACATGGCGGGGCAGACCTCTCCTGTCTCACCCGCTGCTACCCTCAACAGGTATTTCAGTCAGTCTGCCTGTTCTGCTCCCCACTCTGTCTCTGATGAATCCTCTCACCCTCCCACGCCTCTGGCCTGTACCCCAGTACTTGTATAAATAAAAATAAATCTTTGAAAAAAACACACAAATAGTAACAATATAGAGATCAGGACCAGCATCTCTCTCTCTCTCTCTTTTTTGAAGATTTATTTATTTATGCTCAAGAGCTGGGTTACAGGCCAGAAGCATGGGGGCTGAGAGGATTCACCAGAGACAGAGTGGGGAACAGAACAGGCAGATTGACCGAAGTACACTGCTGAGGGGAGCAGCGGGAGAGTCAGGAGAGGTCTGCCACGCCATGTGGGTAGCTCCCTGGCTGGCTGGGAATCGAACTCTTGCTACAGAGGCTGCGAATAGCTTCATAGTTTGCGTTTTAACCCCTTGCACCACCAGGGAGGCCCAGGGCCAGCGTCTCTTGATTCTCCGTCAAGTGCTCTTCCCGCAACTTCCTGCAAGGGGCTTTCTTTGTCACTCCCCAAATGGCAAGAGTCTGCTTCCCACACACTAGGCAAAGGATTACTATTTTTTTTTTAATCATTCATCACTGTTTTTATGCCACGGGAAGACTAATCATAACATTAGTTAACATGCATTGCATCCTTCCTGTGCTGATGGTGACGGGTCATCTTCCTGGTCCCCATGACAACCCTATGATACAGCTACTACTATGGTTCCCATTTTACAGATTAAGAAGCTGAGGCTTGGAGTAATTTACCAATTTACCCAAGGTTACACACATCAGGAAGTGTTAGTTTAAACCACTACTGTATTTCCTGCTGCCTCCCAAGTCTGCTGGAAACAAAGAAATATAATTTCAAATACTGTTAAGTACTATGAAAACATAAAACAGGGGGTGTGATAGAGGACAACCACTTGAGCTGTAAGTGGGATAATCTGGGAAAGAGTCTGTGAAGAAGAAGTGACATTTGTACAGAGTCCACACTGGCAAGGAGCCCACCATGCCAAGATCTGAGACAAGGACATTTTTGACATCGGGAACAGTTGGAATTTTTTTTCCCAAGGACAATGGAAAGTCATTGGAGGATTAAAGCAGGGGAGTGATCTGTTTTGTTGTGTGGTGAGTAGATTACAGGGAGGCTCCAGAGAAGAAAATCTTTGAAAATTTCAGAAAATATGGTGCTGTTGGTGGAAGAGGGGGCGTGGGGCAAGAGTATCTGGGGCCTGCACTCTCATTTTGCTCCCCACAGTCTCACCTCCACCTAACAAGATGGTGGTATTTGAAAATAAAGAAGGACCCCTGGTCTCAGCTGGAACCGCCTGTGATCCTACCACTCTGGCTGATGAGTCAAGCAGCTTTGGGAGAGAAGTGCCTGGGGTCTCATGGGGACGAAGGGGGGTGTTCAGGGTGGGATTTTTGACAATGGAACAGTTGGAACTTTTTCCCCCAAGGACAATGGAAAGTCATTGGAAGGATTTTTTCCAAACTATCATCAGGAGATAGATTTCCCCAGGGGCTGCTCTATCTCTGACTGCTGTCTACCAGGAGAGGTGGGTGGGTAAGAATCCCTTCCCCAAAATCTCTACCCCGGGAGATCCCACAGGCTTGTTCCCAGTTGGGAATTTCCTCCTCTCCTCTCACCTTCTCTAGGGCTTTTGGCTGAATAACTTATGATGGGGAGAAAGGAAGTCCCAGGAGACATTTAGGAAAAGCAAGATCTATGCACCTTCTCCTTCCCTCTCGCTCCTTTCTCTCCCACACGTCTCCCTGGCCCTGCTTGGCCAAGCCCAGGCAGGACTCCATCGTGTCTGGGGAGAGTTAGAAGGATGGAAGGTGCCAGCAACTCCCTTGGCTGCTGGCTGAACTCACCTTCCTTTCCTTGCTTT
The DNA here is from genome assembly GCF_964194135.1 of Talpa europaea. Classification (NCBI taxonomy): domain Eukaryota; kingdom Metazoa; phylum Chordata; class Mammalia; order Eulipotyphla; family Talpidae; genus Talpa; species Talpa europaea. The sequence continues at coordinate 80,971,879 of NC_140079.1, read as the reverse complement.
CACTCCTAAGACACTGAAGAACACACACACACACACACACACACACACATACACACACACACACACTGAGAGCAGTATTCCTTTCCACAAGCCCACAACCTCAAGCCTTGATTGGCTTCAGGCTGATAACTACTTGCAGGGTCATTTACTAGTGACCCTCAGCCTTCACTCTACCCTTCTCATCAGTGAAACCTTAGGTCCCCAATAAGAGGAGGAGCCCATATCTAAGGACACAGGGGGCCTAATTCTGGATCTTAGCGAACTATGTTGTTCTGAGCAATGCGTTGTTAGGTGATTCCATTGTGCAAACATCTTGGAGTGGACTGGCACAATCCTCGATGGAACAGCCTACTGTGTGCAGCGCTTGACTGTCCTCCAAGACCCTGGGACCCATTAAACCGCCAAGCTTCCTTCAAGAGACAACAGAAGGGGTCCTGGCACGGAAAGAAATGAGATGGATAGGGGTTGATTGAAAGTCCCAGAAATGAGGCACTGTATGTCTGTGCAGAGGCCCTGCCTGAATGTCTAAAAACCATCTCTGACATTAGGTTAAACTCATAACTGATTTCTAGTGAAGCCACTTCATTCATGTATAGAACACTGCTGTGTACATGGGCATCTACATGTAACATGCATGTGACATATCAGGGGGGATAGGTAGAGCCTGCTGACTTTCTAGTGAGTTGCTTGCTTCCAGCAAGCCATCCCTTTGCTCCTCATCACCCCCTAGCCATTCTTGCTCTCCCCTGTCCACACCTCTCCCACCTTGTCCATCTGTGCTGTCCCCCAAGCTTGAGTCCTTCTGCTATCCTTTCTTCCTGCCCCACACCACCTGCAAGCTCTTGAATGCGAGATCCCTCAAATTTTGTTGTCTTGTGAAATATTCTTTTTTTGCCCTTGGGGAACCTTCCTGTACTTTGGCTGAGATGGGGCTTGAGGCTCTGTTTTCTCCCCTTTGGTTGCCCCACCCCGTCCCCAGGGGGGCACCCACCCAAGTTGCAGTTCACAGTGCCTAGCTGCCACCACCCAACTTAGGCCTCGAAGCCAGGAACCCCAGGGGGTGTATTTTTCACCATTTAGGCAGGGGAGTGACCAGCAGGACCTCAGCACCTTTTCCACCAATCTGCATCCGCATCCGTCAAGGCCAGGTACGGTTTCAGACCCACAGACCGACCCCACGCCATGCCCAATGGCACCAGAGAGGTGGGGCAGGGAGGGGACTGGCTGCTGGAGGCAGGCAGTTTCCAGCGAGGTCTCTTTGGCTATAGGACCTTGAACAAGTCCCATAACCTCTGCAACATTTTGTTTTGAGGATTTCACTGGCCCAGCATCTGCTGTGGGACATGTCCTCAACACACAGGTGCAGTTGCTATGGGAGCTGGCCTGGCAGTGCTGCCAAGGGCAGTTCAGTCCCTCAAAGTGTCTAAGCCCAGGGCCAGGACCTCGCAAGCCACCCCACCCTCCTTTCTCCCACCCCCCACTTCCCTCTTCACCCCTGCCAACCCAACCCAGCCCACAGGTTACTCCCAAAAAAATTTGCTGCAGCACCTCAGGTGTCCCTCCTTGTCCCATCCAAGTTCCCCTCATTGCCTCTGGCCATGAACAAACACTCTCCATTTACTCCGAAATATCTGATATTTATTTCCCAACATTTTGATAATATTTTACAAATTGAATAAAGGGAATGAAGGGGAACGTGTGGAACCCCAGACCCGGCCTAGGGTTCCCAATGGGAGGTGACAGTATGAAAACTTCTCCTTACTCACAACTCCTGGCCTGCTGCCCTAACTTCTCACATCAACCTTACCTAAGAGTGAGGTGGGGGCTTCCTGAGGATGCAGGGATCCCCCCTAGAGGGGACTTCGGACATCTTCTTTCAGGGCCTGAACTGAGTCAGGCTGGGTACTAGTGTGGGCCCTGATGTGGCGCCTTCTACGCCTCTCCTGCCTGCGAGCAAGCTGCCTCAGCTGTTTCCGAATGGCCCACAGCACCAGGTACACTTCCCGCAGCATCTCAGCCTCCGGAGACTCCAAAGGGGACCCGGTCCTCATTTGGGAGGCAACTGAGGTAGAACTCATAGATGACTAAGAGAGAAAGAGAGAGAGAGAGAGGGAGAGACAGGCACATGTCAACAACTTGGTCTAGGGAGAAGCCACTGGTAGACCTGCTTGTGATAAATAGCAAAGGCTTGTCTAATTCCACCTTGTCCATCAGGCTTGCACATAGGCACAACCTTCAAGAAGCCTTCTCTCAAGCTGTCTCTATGCATGTTTACCTGCCATACCTCATACTATTTGTCCTGCAGACTAGTTTAGTTTTGTTATCAGTACTGGAATGCAAGCTCCTGGAAGACAGGGACCATGTCTCACCCACCTTTGAGTCCCCACAGGGATTTCATGGAAAGTGTTAAAACGAAGGACAGAATGACACTCTGACCTCCATCTCCAGCCCAGCACTCTCCCCTCACCTACAGGTCCGTATATCCCACTGCCTCCTAGACATCTCCATGCAGGCGTCCTGCTGACACCTCATCTTGTTCCAGTGCCCTAAACGTGTTACTTCCTCCCCTGAGTCTGCACCTACTCTTTAATTCTCCCAGTCAATGGCTCCAGTCTACTCTGACCTCTCTTCTCCCTCCAACATCACTGTCATCCAGTCAGCTGTCACAACAATTCCACCTCTTAAATATCACTCCTGTTCAATGACTTGCTCTACCTGATGCCTCTACCCCTGTCAAGGACAGCCTGGGCTGTGACACCTCCACTGGACTTCCTGCCTCTCTTCTTGTCTCCTTCTGACCCCACTCCTGAACTTTTAAAATGGTTATTAATGCCAGGATACTTTATTCAAGACCAAAATAAGTCAGTTTGATAGTCATCTAGATACTCCCCTTTAAAAACATTTTTTCACTTTGGGCCTCCCTGGTGGCGCAGGGGTTAAGACACAACCGATGAAGTAATCCACAGCCACTGCAGCATGAGTTCGATTCCCAGCTGGCCAGGGAGAAACCCACATGGCAGGACAGACCTCTCCTGTCTCACCCGCTGCTCCCCTCAGCAGTGTACTTCGTTCCGTCTGCCTATTCTGTTCCCCACTCTGTCTCCGGTGACTCTTCTCACCCCCCGCATCTCTGGCCTGTACCCCAGCTCTTGTATAAAAATAAATAAATCTTTAAAAAAACAAAAACAAAAAAAAAACAAAAACCAAAAAACATTTTTTCACTTTGAGAGAATTATAGACTTACATGCAGTTGTAAGAAATAATAGATTTCCTGTATATTCTTTACCAGTCCCCCCAATAATAAAATCTTGCGAAATTATAATACAATATCACAGTAAGACCACTGACACCAAAACAAGCCACTGATCTTAACCACATTTCCCCAGTTTTACTTGTGCATGTGTGCGTGTGTGTCTCTGTGTTGAATTCTACCCAATTTTTATTACTTATGCAGGTTCATGGATCCAACTACCACAACCAAGTACAGAACATTTCCATCATTTCCTCCTGTCACCTTTTAAAACCAATCCCTTCTCCCTAGCAACCACTAAACCACTGAATCAGGTCTTCATTTCTTTAATTCTGTTATTCCAAGAACAATATATAAAACAAATGGAACCAGACAGCATATAATCTTGGGAACTGGTTGTTTGCACTCAGCATAATTCCCCTGAGACTTATCTAAGTGGTTGCATATATCAACAGTTTGTTCCCTTTTTGCAGCTGTGAAGTATTCCACAAATATGGACCCATCACAGTTTAACCATATACCCAGTGAGGAACATTTGGGTTGTTTTTGGCTACTATGAAAAAAGCTGTTGTAGGGCCTCCCCAGTGGCACAGTGGTTGAGTGCCGGGTTGCGAAGCAGCCCGCAGCCTCTGAAGCGCAGGTTTGATCCCCGGCCTCTGGGCGAGGGTCCCACATGGCACGCAGACCTCTCCTGCTGTGCCCGCTGCTCCCCTCAGCAGTGTACTTGGTCAGTCTGTCTGCTCTGCTCTCCCCTCTGGCTCTGGTGAATTCTCTCACCCTCCCGCGCTTCTGACTGTACCCAGTGCTTGTATAAATAAATAAATAAATCTTAAAAAAAAAAAAAAAAGCTGTTGTAAATATACAGATTTTTGTGTGAATATAAAATTTCATTTATCTGGAATAAATGTTCAAGAGTACAATGGCGGGCCTCCCCGGTGGCGCAGCGGTTGAGCACTGGGTTGTGAAGCTGCCCGCGGCCTCTGCGGCACCGGTTCGATCCCTGGCTGCTCCCCGGCCACCGGAGGAGGGTCCCACATGCAGTGTACTTTGGTCCTTCTGCCTGCTCTGCTCCCCACTCTGGCTCTGGTGAATTCTCGCACCCTCCCGAGCTTCTGACTGTACCCAGTGCTTGTATAAATAAATAAATAAATCTTTAAAAAAAAAAAAAAGAGTACAATGGCTAGGTCCTATGATAACTGCATATTTAGTTTCACGAGAAACTGTCAGACTGTTTTCTGGAAATGCCTGTACCCAATGCCTCGCCCAAATGCCTGTACCATTTTATATCCCACCTACAACATACGAGTGCAGGTTAATTTTCTAGATAAAAGTCTGATCATGTCAACTCTCTGCTCAAGTGTTTGCAAGGGCTTCCATGACTTTTAGCACCAAAGTCAAACTCCCAAACTGGGTTACCCACTCTGCCTTGGAGGAGCTGGCTCTCTGCCCCAGGGTCCAACCCATATGCTTTCCCCCACCCTAACACCTGTTACTCTGTCTTCATGGCACACTCTTCCCACTCCTTCCACCTCCCCTTCCCCCTTGAATCAGGCTAAATCCTTCAGGGCTCAGCTTTATCCTCTCTGCTATTGGGAAGGCCTTCCTAGACCCCCCCCTGCCCCCGCAAGCCTGCTGAGATGCTTTTACCCAGTTTCCCCCTAGCTATTATAGAGCCCCTTATTCCTCCCACAACACACCCCTAGTATTCTGTACCAACAATGCCTATGACCATGGCTGGAGCCTCTTAGTTCTGGGTAAACCTCATTTGCTGTGGATCTTTTTGCCTGCCTCAGTGCCTAGCAATTAGTCTAGAGGCACAGGAAATAAACAAGTGAATGGAGGGAGGAATGAGCCGTGGAGGGAGGCTGGGAGGGGTGCAGGAGATGAGGGGTATAGATAGTACTGACCTTCCAGCTGCACATTTGCCAGCCAGACTGCAGTACTGAGACCATGAGCGTGGAAACGGACTTGACAGCTGTTCTGGGCAGCTGCAGCAGGGATCGGCACCCATGGTCCAGCTCTTCTCCAGCCTCATCTGTTGTTGTGTTGGCTAACATACAGGGATCGGTCACCATGGGGGATTCATCCATCTTGAGGAATTTGGCCTCTTTTGGAGCCTCAACCAACTTGAAAGTCTCAACCAATTTGGGAGTCTTCACTACTCCCCTCAATACAGTTTTCTTGGGGTCAGGGCTTTCTGAGATAGCTGGCTCAACTTTGTGTTTCCAGAAGGAAACCTACAAACCAAAATGGAGAGAGGAGAGACAAGGAAGGGGCAGAAGGGATACAGCAGTCAGGGGAAAGGATGGCCTCACAGCCTCCTCCCCAACTGTCTTCTCTCTCCCTTCTTCCTTCAAGTCTTGTTTGGCCACAGGAGGCAAGAAGAAAAGGAGGCCAGGTGAGGGGGAGGGGGGAGAGCAGTTTTCTGTGACCTACAGGTCACTGACCAGCACCTCCCCTCCTGGTATGTCATAAAGAAAGGACAGTCTCTGAAACATACCCAGCAAGTAAACTTTCGCCATATCCACCGGAAGAACCTCATGACCACAGCCATTTCGCCAAAAACACAACACACAGGCCCAAGGAAGGGACAGTATCAGCATTTGGTAGGGTAGGGGAGAGGGACAGCTTCAGGCCAGTAGCCACCAACTAAGGGATATCAAGGGAGCTTCAAGCACAGCAGTGAAAAAAGAAATAGGGAATCCAGGGGGAAAACCCTCCCCAAAGATTCATCCTACGCCTTTCCTCCCCTCCCTGGGACAGGGAGAGGAGTTGAAGTGGATGAGAACCCAGAGGGAGGGAGAGTTCTAGCCCATTGTGAGAGCTTGCCTGGCCCAAACCCAACCCCCACGGCTCTTTAAGGACCCCCAGAGCCAATCCCAGCACCTCTGCCTCCTTTCCCCAGATCCAGGGAAAGGAAACTAAATATATTTTTTTAAAGATTTATTTATTTATTTATACAAGCACTGGGTACAGTCAGAAGCACGGGAGGGTGAGAGGATTCACCAGAGCCAGAGCGGGAACAGAACAGACAGACTGACGAAGTACACTGCTGAGAGGAGCAGCAGGCACGGCAGGAGAGGTCTGCGCTCCATGTGGGACCCTCGCCCGGCGGCCGGGGATCGAACTGGTGCTGCAGAGGCTGTGGGCAGCCTCGCAGCCCAGCACTTAACCGCTGAGCCACTGGGAGGAAACTAAATATTTATGGAGAACGGAGGACCTGGTACTTTCTGGCCTCCCATGTGCCATGTGATGGAATTCTCACAGCAACCCTTCAAGGTAGGTATTATTGTCAGTGTTGCTTTACCCATGAGGAAGCTGAGATTCAGAAAAACCAAAGAAGCTGCCTGAGGTCACGTAGATCTGGGGAGTCACAGGCCAGGGAGTCTGAGCTTGGCCGGCCTCTGCACCTAGCTGGTCCCAGGACCTTTCTGCTCTGACCAGGAAGACTCCTCCCGAGACAGATGGCAATTTTCCCCTTCCCCACTAGATGGGGTCCTTCTCCCTACCTGCCAGTTCCGCCTGGGACGTGAGCCGAGGCTGTCAGGGAGGGGCCTGTTCATCCACAAGGCCCAGTCCTCAGCCAGCTGGGGGTGGAAGCCACGGAGGGCGGCCAGGCCTGGCGAGGGCACTGTGTGCCCGGGAAGCCTGGCCCACACCCAGCGCTGAGACAAGGGGCCCATTCAGGGCCCCCCACCCCACCCCCAAGCAGCCACCCGGATCCAGCCCGCAGAGGGGACACACTGGGAAGCTGGGGGTGGATCCTGCACAATCACCAAAGGCCTCATTGTTTCCCTGTCCCCCCAGCACGTGGGCAGATGCCCCCTCCCCCCTCTACTCCTCTGCCCTGCTTGGCTTGCCCCATCCCAGGACCCGAGCTGCCACCCCTCCATCTCTTTCGACTACTCAGTTTCCACCACACCAAAATCCGGTCTCTCGACAAGACCTAGAGGGGAGCCCACAAGCCTGTCTCCCACAGTGGAAACTGCTGGCGCAGTAGCAGTAGTCTCAATATAAGCAAGGAGATGCCAACCTCTAGATTCAAGTTTCTTCAGATTTTTTAATTATAATTATTATTTTAATAACAACCTGAATCCCAGAACTTCCAGATACTGTCCATACTCCCTCCCCTGGGTTGAGGAGAGGGGGCACTGTGAGGGAAGGAGGTGGGGTGGAGGATCTGCCAGGGAGCCTCCAGCACCCTCAAAACATCTGCTGCTGGGCCCAGAACACCGAGGGAAGGGTGGCTGGGATCCTTCCTGGAGGGGGGACTTGTAACACCCAGTCCTGAAGCCCGCCCTCTTCCAGCAAGGCCTGGGGGTGCCCCAGCCCAGCCCCAGGGGGCTATAGGGAGATCTAGGGAGGGTCAGGGGATAGGCCAACTCCCATCCCCGGGGATCAGGGAGCATTAAAGCTGCATAGGAAGGGGGGGCAGCTGGAACAAGGCCTGGCAGCTGTGGCAGCCCCCAAAGGCACATTGTGAGGGAAGGGAGGCTCAGATGGAGGGCCCATTGGGTGCGGGGGGCCCAAGCCGAGGGACCCCCGAGGAGGGCAATTGGGCGAGCTGCTCAGGGCTGGCCAGGGCACGCAGCAGTCCGTTCTCCTGCTCCAGCGCAGCGTTCCGCTCAGCCAGTTCCCGGATCTGCTCCTTCAGCACCTCCACCTCCTCCCGGACTGCGAACATGAGGTGGGACTTCACCAAGTCCTGGGTCCGGGGATAGACAAAGTGTCAGGGGTCCCAGGTCACCCCAACTTCATCTTCTGCCTGATGCCTTGAGGGCCTGGGTATGAGAGAGCCTCCTGCTCCCAAATGCTGAGGGACCAGTGGGGAAGAAGGGAGAAGGGCAGGGAATGGGACAAGGACGTGGGACAGAAGCAAGGTCAGGGCTCAAAGGCATGGGTGGGGGCAGGAGCCAGGTCAGGGACCAAAGAAAGTCGCTGAGAAAGGGACAGAGGACCCAAGGGAACCCTGCTGGAGTACAAGCAGAAGAGCAGGCACTTGATATTCCCTGATGAGTAAGAGAACAGGGATGGGTGGAGCAGTGGCACCTGACACTTCCTGGGATCAAGATGGCTTCTCTTACCATGGCTTGTTCGATCTTGTTGTCAATGCCAACCAGGCTTCCGGAGCCGCTGGAGAGACAGGGAGATGAGAGGTAAGAAGCAGGTGCCAGCCAGGTGTCTGCCTACCCAGGTGCTGCTCACAGCAGACTTTGGCCTCCTCCACAGCCGCACCTCCTCCCGCCCACAACCCTGCCTGTACCTGTGACAGCAGAGAATCAAGGAGAGGAGGGTTTTATCCATCCCCCGGCGGGCAGAGGGCCGCTGCCCAGGTCCACCCAGGCCCCGGTTGGGTGGGGGAACAGATGCCCCTCGGATAGGAGACACTCCCCGAGGGGAGCAAGGAGAAGAGACACATCCCCTTTTCTGGGGAGGCCCCGGAGCCATCCCCACCACTCTTGTCTCATACGATGACACCAGGGACTTGACAGAGATCCCTGGCTGGGCCATCCCCAGTGGGGAAGGGTCCTCAGGTTCCCCCAAAGGGAGAGGGCTATGTTGGAAGGACTGCCTGGGGGGCTCAGAGCCCCCCGGGCAGAGTAGGATCTGGCTGGTGCCAGGCAGGCAGAGGAGACAGTGCCTGGGGGGTGCTGGCCTGAAAGATATACACCACCACCCCCAGGGCAAAGCCTGGCTGTGATTGGCTCCTCAGGGACACGGGGACCCCCTCCAGCCAGCCCCACGGTGGGCGGGAATTCCCAGACGCAGTCAGTGCCAGTGTCCCCTTCTCACCCTGGCAACTGTCCCAGAGTGGAGAGGAGGGGGCCGGCTGAAGGAAGTCAGCTGGTGGCTGGGTTGGGGGAGGGGCTGTGGGGCCAGAGGCCCGGATTGGGATGGGGTGTAGAGGGTGAGGGAGAGCCTTGCCTCACCTCCCACTCCATCCTGGCCCCTCTGGACTAACACTGGCCTCCCCCAAGGCCTCAGATCCTCTCAGCAGCAAGATAGGAATAAAGTAGAGGCGATGGGGGGAGCAGTCTGATGTGTGCTCATGATCTTCCTTGAACTGTGAGCACCCACCAAAACACAAAGTGCACATCATGGGTGACCACAAGGGCTTGGCCAGGGGTCCCCCACCTCCCTTGGTGACAGCAAGGAGGAAAGGGGAAGGTTACCATAGCAAGAGAAAGAGTCCAGAGCCCTGGACGACAAGTACAGCCTATGGATCTGGGTCTGGGGTCTTGGAGGGAGCGAGGGCTTAAGGAGAGGGTAAGGCTGGAGATACCACACTGCGAACAGGAACAAGGGGGTTTGGAGACCCTGGGAGCAGAAGACAGGGAGGGGAGAACAGGTCTGGCTGTAGTCTATTCAGTGGCCACTAGAGGTCGACTCAGGCCTGGCTCAGCAATCCCCTGGGCCAAGCTCAGGGTCCCAGGACCTGGCTCTCCCTCCAGAAGTGTTTCCCTGGCATGGCCCAAGGCCCGCACAGGCCTTTGCACCTCGCCCTAGCCTCCAAGCCTCTCTTTCCCCATCACTCAGACCCCAGGCTCCTGCTTCACTCCGTGGTTCACCACCAGACGTCCAGTCCAACTTCCAGCTCAGCCCCCTTGTACTGCAAGATCACCAGTCCTCGGACCCTAGTTTTGCCTGACTAGGTGCCCCAACATGCTGCATCCTGCACCCTTGGTGCTCCCTTGTCAAGCTCTCTCTCCTGGTTGTCAGTTCCAACTTGCTTCCCTGTGGGGGGAATTAGTACTCAATTCAAGGTGACCCTTGGATGAGGCCCTGCAGCCAGGAAGGGAGCACGAGGGAGCTGGGAATTTTCCATTTCCCATCCCAGCTCTGGATGCAGAAGGTGCTGACAGGTGGAATAACTAAGGAGATGACCAGGCCTGAGAGCGTAGGACAGGGTAGGGTGGGGAAGGGCACCTGGACTCCTGGGGTTGTGGGGGGAAAGACAAGAGTGAGAGGAAGGCCAGCCAGCTGGAGAATGAACAGTTTTCAAGTTATTTCAATTTGAGACACCTGGGTGGAGACTGGGTCACCACAGAACACCCACTCACCCCCCTTGCCCACCCCCTGGCCACCAGACACACAGACAACAAAAAGGAGCAGATTCACAGAAGGAACACTGGCCTTGCTTGGCGGCCACCAGGGCGAAGGTGCCAAGTAAGGTGTTCATTCTTGCCAGAAATAAAAAAATAATACAACAATAAACATTTGTTGGCTGATAGATGACTATCTCCTGTTTGCCTAGTGCTCGAGTTTTGGACAGCACTTTGTCACGTTCTAACATTAACACTTCAAGGGACCAGGATCCTGGTGACCCAGGCCTCCCTTTTGAGAAGCTGAGAGCGCTGTGCTGGGACTCCTGGGCAGGGTGCCGGCAGGAGGCTTGGCTGGACGGTAGCAACCCCTACCACAAGCCCAAAAGGAGACTTGGTGTGAATTAGAACAAAATGCTCCCTTCTTCAAGACACTCATTGCCCTCTTCTGGAAACTGTCATAACTTCAAATGTCGACAGTGACATCAAACATGATGTAGTGTCCCCTACAGTTGTGCCGTGCATGATATGCACAACCCAGGAGCTGGCCTTGCTGAACTCTTGGGTCCTCAGGCACTGACAGCCCTAGAGGTTGGTCCTCTTGTTTGAAGGTCAAAGGAAGCAGCCTTAAAAGAATCAGAGGAAGAAACAGGACATCTGGGAGAGGTAGGAGGTTCTGATCCTGGGGACAAGGTCATGCCTGCTCTCTAGCTGTATTTTAAGAAGCCCCCAGGGGCTGGGCCTGAAGCCAACAAAGTGGCATCCAGATACTCATCTGCACTCCCTCCCAGATCTGTGGAGCCTCTGGGGTGGGGCCAGGCCAGGGAGCAGGGGTTACGGGAGGTTGGGGGGGGGGGGGCGGGCGGGTAAAGAACTCATTCCTTGCCCAGTTTAGGAGAGCTGTCCCTGCCTCTGGTGAGAAAGGGCATCCTAGAGATGATGCCCCTTCTGCTGTTCAGATGCCTATCCCAGCAGGAGAGTGGAGAGAATGTGGCTTTGGGGTCAGACCCAGACTCTGATTGCAATACTAGTTGGGTGACCTTGGGTAAGGTTTTAAAAGCTTCCTTCTCTGAGTGTGTGTCTTCACCCAGAAGTGGGGATCATGGGGTTGCCTTAAGCTAGGTGGTAATGCCTGACCCAAAGGAGATACTGGATAAATGTACTCTGTTTCTACTGAATTCCTGAGACTCATTCCCTATAATGCCTTGCTCCCCCATGCTGGGCAATCCACCTATTCAAGTACATTTTAACTGCCAAGTCCTCCTGGGGGCATGAAAGTTCATGACACCCAGGAGCACCTGAGCAGTCCACATGTACCAGGCATCCTGTGTTCTCCCATCCCCAGGTCCTGGGGTTGGTCAGGCATTCACAATTCCCCAGCTGGGGTCCAGGCACTTAACACCCCAGCTCATTTTTTCCTCTCACAAGGGAGGTCCCATGCCACTTGCACCCTGTCCTCCTGCCAACTATGGGCACACCAGAGAGGTGAGGTGAGGGGCTACACACCCCATTCCAGGGGCCAAGGGGATGGCCCAACCCAAACCCGCTGGCCCAGCAGGGTGAGGCATGAGGGGCTGGCTGGGCTGGGCCAGAGCCCCAGAGGCTTGGAGCAGAGGAGAGTAAAGTGGAGGCTGGGAGCCCGACCGGTCAGACTGGGGTGTGTGGAGGGGGTGGGACAGAGGAAGGGAGGGTGAGAGGGGACAGCCAAAAGAATAGAACTGAAGAGCCTTCTGGGGTCAGAGCCCTCCAAGATAGAGAAAGCAGGAGGCTGGGCTCTGAAATTAACAGAGGTGGGGGAAGGACAGGGAGCCCTCTTGCCAGGGAACCTCCCAAGTGGGAGGGGGAGAGTGTGGGAAGAGCTGAGAATAGCAGCAATGGAGGCAGGTGACTCTCCCGGCCCTGGCCGACCTCACACCTCACACATTCCTGAGAGCTAGGAGCCCAGAAGCCACCTTGCCCAGCCCTGACTTGTCCCTCTTCCAGGCCCCTCACCTCCATCACACCAACCCCGAGCCACCCTCTCTTTCCTTTCTGGCTGCCCACTTTCCCCAAGACAAAAGACCCTTTTCTTAGGTGGAACTGAGTCTTAAATTTTGGAGGGGGTTGCCAATTGGGGGAAGCAGGAAGGAGAGATTCCCCTCTGAAATAGGTCCCCTAACGGCCCTATGTCCCGCCCCTTATTTCCTGCCAAACAGGAAGTCCCTCCCCTTGAGGGCCTCAAACAGGAAGTCATTCCTCCCTCCAAAATAAAAGTGATGACTCCCTAATCCTTCTCCTGGGTTCCCATCAGTCTCCAGTCAGAAGCGAGAAGCCTCGTTATCCTACTTGAGATTTCATTCCTCCCTTTTCAGCTTGCAGACATTCCTATGTTGAAACCTGGCCCTCGTAATAGGAAGTTTTGCCCACCATGTCACTGAATGGGGCCTTCTCCCCTGAAAGGCAAACCCAGTAAGTCCTGATCTTCTGTGCCTTCCCTGGCTTTGGCTTGACCTCAGGGAAGGCTCGGGCCCTGTGGTGTTTGTGCAGGGAACAGAACCTTAGGGACATGCTTTCTTGGTACAAAAGGTTCTAAGACCAAAAGGCAGCCCATACGGACGCTAAGGATGTTACCTCTAAGGCTGTTACCTTGGAAGGCATGAGTCCCATTCCTCTCAGTAAGGAGAGGGAGCTGGGAAATGGGAGGAGACTAACTCCCTATTCTCTTCTCCAGTACATTTGCCAGTAAGTTCTTGGGGTTGGCCAGATGATCACTAATCTGCAAGAGCTCTGGAATTTGACAACAATGACTCCCTTCGAACTCTAAAGAAGTCTATGATTTGACAATCCCAAGCCAAGGAGTCCCACCCAGCTCTCTCCACAGAGAAGGAGTGGGTCCCAAATCAACTTTACCCAGTGCTTACGCCCAGGCCAGTTTTCTCTGCTTCGGAGGTCCTCTCCAAGTTCAACTTGGAAGAAGGATACCTTCCAGACAGTTTCATGGGGCTACCCCAGATGATGGGTGGGGAGCCAAGCCCACCTACCTATCGTCGTCACTGTCCAGGTGGCCACTGATAGCCAGCATGGAGCGGGCCAGGCTGAGGCTCTGAGCTGCTGCTGCTCCAAAGGGGTCTGGAGACTTGTGAGCCAGACTGGCATCGGGGAAGAAGTAGAGGGCAGGGGAGCTCGGGCGAGAGTCCAGTGGGGGCACCTGGAAGCAGAGAGTTAGTAACTATCATGTTGAGCAAAAAAATGAACAAGCTGTCTCACAACTTGTCGGGTAAGCTCCCTCTCCACACACCCCAATCTCTCTCCTAAGGACTCAGGAGGCCTGCCCCCAGGTCCTGCTCCCCCACAGCTCCAGGGACGCCACTGGGCAGGTACTAAAGGCAAGGGAAACTGCCAAGTCTAAGGACTAGGTGAGTAGCTTCCAAAAAGTGGCTCACAAGGTGCCAGAGAGGGGCTCTGGTCTGCACTCCAGTACCCTTCTGCCAGGTGAGCCAGGACCCTAGTCAGAGGGGAATCAAAGTGTCTGCTTTCCATCACCTGACTTAAAGCAACACGAATGTCACGTTCGCAGAGAGGCATTTCTCCATCATCCAACTAGAGATTCCACTGCTCTGTTCTATTTTTTTAAATGGCACCTAACATTATCTGAAATGAAAGTCTTTTTACCTCTGCTGCTAGAAGGTAACTGCCAAAGAGCAGAACTTATAATTTGTCCAATACTATTTGTAGAATGAATGAATCCTCAGACTGGTCCTCCCCGCGCCCCCCTCCCCTCTCTGGCCCCCATTCTAGCCTCTCCTCAGACTTCTTGGGACTCAGGTGAAGTTCTGCTCCCGCTCTCAGCCCGGTGGGGGAGGGGGTGGAGATGGAGGAGGCGGAGCCTGGGCGTGGACCCATACAGCCCAACAGGCGCTGGGGGCGGCTGCAAAAGGGCGGGGGCCACAGGAACAAGACGCCTCTGTGAGGCCCCAGGAGGCCCCAGCTTGCCCCAGCTTCTCGGAAAAGCCAAGAACAGAAAGTCCAGGGTGGTTAGAGGGACAGAGCAGGGAAGGGGGCCCAGGTAGTGCCCCCCTGGCCACCAGCAGCCACCACCGAGGGAGAAGAGACATGGGAGAGTGCAAGAAGGGAGACAACTTTCTAGAAGGGCAGAGATTCATGCACATGGAGGGGATCAGGGTTCAGTAAGTGGAAGAAGGCAAGGGGGCTGGGGACCTTAAGGAGGGTCTGTGCACCCAAGGGAGGCTCAGGCAAAGAGCAGAAGCAGAGGGCACAGGGGCTTTAATTTAGAAGAATATGGAGACAGGGACCTGTAAAGGAAATAGCATCTTCTTCTCTGTGATGGGAATAGAACAAAAGAGCTAAGAAAACTAAGGGGTGGGAGAGCATGAGCGATGTGAGCTGGAGGCCAGGGGGTGGGGGTGCTGGTCCTGACTGGTCCTGACAGGGCCCAGACATCCAGTCTCAGGTTATTTTTATACTGTGGTTTGTGCCCAAGGCCAGGAAGGGGGAAAGTTCCCATCCTCACACTCCTTCCTTTCCTGCTGCCATCCAAGTGTTATTTTCTCCTTCAGGACAGAGGCATCCAACCCCCACATCCCAGACTGCTGCCCACCTCCCACTCCAGGGACCCAGGCATCCTGCCCCCGCCCCCATCCCCCAGCCCTGACTTGTTCCTCTTTTGGACACAGGAAGCAGAAGAGCAAAGGATTTAACTCTTTCTAGGCTGCTTCTCACCTCTCTCCCACTCCAAGGTGGCCACCCCCAGTTACCAGTCCTGGAGAGGCTCAGACACAGGGAACAGACACAGACAGACAACTGGGGGTGGAACAGACAAACCAGCAAGCCCCCCATCCTTGTAATGGTTCTCCCCACCCATCACCCATCCTGCAGCCCTCAGATGCTCTGAGAAACTTGGCTTTGGGCAAAACTGGAAATGAGACTGGGTTGGATGGCTAGAGGGAAAAAAAAAAAAGACCCCTTCACCTTCCTATGGGGCTGTAAGAGAAGAAGCAGAATGCCTACCTCTTACCCTGCCCCCCAACCTTAGAAGCTCCTCCCCTAGAAGACTAAACACCCAGCCCTAACTGGGGCCTCCACCCTCCTCCCCTGAAGTCAGAAGGGGTGAGACAAGACAGAAAGTAAAGTGAGGAGGCCACATCTCTACAATGGAGAGATGGGACCGGGCTAATACAGAGTTAGACTTAGGCCAAAGGCAACCAATTGAAAACCAAAGTGAAGGAAAGAAGGTGCAGAATATGAGACGGAGGGAGCCTGAGTGAGCAAACAAAGTTGGGTGAAGAGTAGGAATGGATTTCCAAGGGAGATGGCAGAAAGAGAAAAGAGGGGCTCTATCTGACCTGACAGAGAGATGACAGTGGAGTGGAGCGGTATAGAGGTGACGGCAGAGAGGCCCAATGAAGGTTAGGCCAAACTAAGATAGAAAAGCACCACCCCTGAGATACCTCTGCCAGCCCAGAACCCAGCTCTTACCTGCCCCATCTCCTCTGGAGCAACCAACTCCATCCTCATTCGCAGGGCTCCATCCTTCGTTCGGGACAGTGGAGGGGTCCTTGTCGCTGAGCCCCCAGACTCCACTTCCACCCTCAGGGAGGGCTGGGGTGTGGCGGCCCTGGATGGGCCCGTGCTGTCCCCGGTCCCGGGCTCTGGGGGGCGCTGCTGGGGTGGGGAGGCTGACAGAGGGGGTGTCTCTACCTTGGTCTTGGTGGATACCACGAGCTGGCCCAGCCCCCCAGTTAAGGAGCGGGCCTGAGGTCCAGGGGAGGTGGGTGGCGGGCGGAGCCAGGAGGTGGGGCCCTGAGACAGGCCTGGCTGTGGGGTAGGAGCACCAAGGCCCAAGCTGGCCAGCTCCAACCTAGAATCCAAAGATCTACCCCCAGTGCCCCCTGAAGCCCCTCGAATTCCCTCCAGGAGCCGGCCAAAGCTAGGGGTCTCCAGGTCTCTCTCGTAAACATCCACACACGTCCAGCGACCTCGGCGATAAGGCTCTCCCAGGCCCTGGGGCAGCTTCACCACCCGGAAACGGGAGGCAGGGGCCCCAGGCGGCGGGGAGCCATTCCGGGGGGTGCCCTTGCCCCCAGCCTCAGGGTTGGGCTCCCCGTTGGGTAGGCGGGGTGGGTGTCCAGCAGGGGCCGGTGAGGCAGGGGGATCTGAACCCCCTGGGCTCCCTGGGCCCTCGTAGTCCGTGGTGACGCTGGTGATCTGGAAACTACTTTTCTTCTTGCCCCCACTCATGGTCCCTGGGGCTCAGGGCTGGGCTGAGGTGGGTGGGGGGCAGCTTGGACTCCTTAAAGGAGCTCAGGCGCCCCTGGAACAGGGGGGCCACATGGCTGGGGCATCTGGGCCCCTGGGGACGTCTGGGTCCGACATGGCGGGAGGGCCTTGTGGGAACTGGGGGTGCCTGGTTGATGAAGGGAGAACAGGGTAAGGGAGGTGGCGGGAGGGGAGGGCAGGGGCAGGTTTTTCCTGCTGTTGTCGCTGCTGAACTCCAGAGCTGAGTTTGCAAACTAGAAAGAGAGAGAAAGAGAGAGAGTGTATGTGTATGTGTGAGAAAGCAGTGGGCAGGCCACCTCTGGGGCTTCCTCTCTGGGGAGCAGAATGGGGGAGGAAGGGGAAACCGCCAGAGACCCAGAGACAAAGAGACAGGCAGAGAGACCAGAGTGGAGAGGACGGATCCGGGCAGGCGCACAGAGCAGGAAGAGGCAGCCCAGACCCAAAGTTGGATATCTGTCGCCTGGGATTCAAACTCACGGGACCCGTGTCGTCCCGAGGCAAGGGCTCCAGAGCAGGGGTGAAGCAGCTCCTCAGCCTGGCCCAGCCGCCTGGAGGCGTCTGCTCGGCCTTGAGGCCCCAAACCCTAGCTCCCCCATCCCAGGGGCAGGCCCTGCTCCCCCCACCCCCAACCCAGTGCCCCGCCCAGCCCCAAGCCCTACCTCTTGGCCTTGGCCGCCAAGCTGGGCCGAGGGTCCGTCCGGGCCACCTAAGATGTCGGACTGTCCTTTCCTTGGGGCCTCTTGGCCCCAGCAGCACAAGCAGCAATCGAAGGGTGTCCAGTCCTCTTCAGGGGCCGCACCTCACCCCACAAGGCATCTCCATGGAAAGTTTGCTCTCCAGAAAAGAAGGAACCCCCCTCTCGTTGGTGGAACTCAGGCGCAACCTCTGAAGCCCCAGGGATCTCGAAACTAATTTGGGAGGGGGCGGCTCAGCCCCCCTGATCGTCCAGGTGGCAGCCGCCTCAGGGGTCTGGGCGGGTGGGTCTCCCAAGACTCCTCCCGCGTGGCACCGCTGGGTCCCTCTCTCCACTCCTCAGCACTCCCGGTCTCTGTCTTTCTCTTTCTGGGCTGTTGACAACCCCCACACCAGGAAGTCCTGCCTCCTCGGGCCTGCTGACTACTCCTCTCCTCCTCCTCCTCCTCCTTCCCCTCTTCCTCCGCCCCCTCTCCCTCCTGGGGCTCCCCGCCAGCTGGCCCTGGGCCAGGCCAGCCACTGCTGCTGCTGGTGCAGTTGCTGCTGCTGCTGTTCTGCCACCGCCGCTGCTGCTGCTCCCTGGGCCCCAAACGGGTTCCTTTAACCCCACACCTGCTGGGCCCAAGCCCAGCAATGCCGCGGAAGGAGGGGCTGTAGAGGGGGAGAGAAAGGGGAGGAGTTTGCAGGGAGGTCTGAGATTCCCTCACTTGCAGACATTTGCTGCCATTGGCCTGTGGACAAGCTGAAGAATGGGAAGGAAGTTAATGGGAGCTGGACTGGGTGCCCTCCACCCCCATGAACGCCTAGAAAATGTTACGGTACTGCCCTGCCTGCGACTGTCATAGCTTCTCTGGTTTTCACCCTAACTGTATGGGAGAGGTACTGCTTTTCTCCCAGTTCTTATTTTAAAAAGCAGGTTAGTATAATTTTCAAACACGTCCCAAAGTAGAGAGAATAGTAGTATCATGAACTCCCAGGTACCCATCACACATTTTCAACAATTACCAATTCACCGCCAACCTTGTTTCAGCTACATTCCCAGTGTTTTTTGTTGTCTTAGGCTGGAGTATTTGAATCAAAACCCAGACATCATATTATCCCCCTCGCCAGATGTGGAAATTGAGACCCAGGAGGTTCAGAACGGTGTCTATGGGAAAGCTGGAATATTCCACAACTGAGGGTGTGCTCTTGCCTGGCCCCCAGAAACATATACAGAAACAAAGAAGACACCTCTCAGAGCTGCTGAGTTGCGCTTTTTCTCCAACAGCCTGTCTCACACATGTGTACACACAGTTGCCCACACAGATGTGCTGAGGGCAAACCCAGCTGGCCACAAGCCTGGACCCCTCCCCTACTTCTCACCCTGCTCCTCTCCCATTTTTCCCTTGCTCACTACAAAGAATCCACACACATTTATATGGGGCCCACTGTGCTTGGCAAAGAGAATAAACTTCCAACTGCCGTATTCTCCTTTTTGTAGGGCACCCCAACCAACATTCTGCGAGGAATGATTTTAGTAAAAGCAGTGTCCTATGGTCACATCTGCCTTCAATCCCAGGTTCAGAGAAATGGATTCTAATTCATCAAATGGGACTATTCCCACATACCTCCTTCCTCAGTTTTAGCTCATGGAAAATTTTAACCACTTTTTAAGGTTAGCTAAAAGCAAAATGATGCAAAACCCCTTGCTACTGTTTTTACCTTTATTCTATATCTCTTTGTTAAAAAGCATCTGCCATGCATCTCTCCCTTCAACCAGGGTAACAGCAGCTACCATAGCCAGGTCCCCAGGCCACCCAAGTCCTGGGGTCTGGAAGCAGCCTCCTGCTGTGTCTCTCCCACGCCAGGTCCCCATGCTGTCCCCCCTAACCATTTCAGCCAGGCAACCTTCCCAATAAGGCCTTGCAGCTCCACCCCCAAATCCTCCTTCCTTCAGTACTGACTCGCTACTAACTATTCAAAACTTATCTCTCTATTCAAAACTTATCTCTCAATCCTCCCCTTCCCACCAACTCACTGTTCATCAGCTGGGACTCCTCGGTGTCTATAGAGTCCCTGCAACGCTGTTGGTCTCTGCAGAAACGTTGAATGACTAAATATTCGTTCACATTAAAGTGCAAATATAAAAGGGCTACGATGTGCTTTCAGGTGTTACCTCTCCTGGGGGCATTAATAATAGCCCTTAAAAGTATGGGCCCCTTTACGACTTACAAAGCACTTTGTGTTATTTTACTGCATCCCAGTAACATTTTAGAGGTAGGTAACTGATAAGGCATCTCTCAGAGAGGTTGTGCAGTTTGCCTAAAGCAATACAGCACATTTGCAAAGACTTTGCCTTATAAAGTAACAGTCACAGGTTCCAGGGACAAGCTCTTGGATATCTTTTACTTGGGGGTTGGGGGGCGCCAACTAGTTTCAGCGCCAACCAAGGGTAGAACCGAGGTCTTCTTGCCGCTTATGTGCGCCTAAAGGACTTTCAAGAAGTCATTTCTCAGGGAGCTGATAAGAAAGGGGCTGGGGGTGGCGGGGCCCGCCGTGGCGTCCCTCAGCGGCTGCAGCGACCGCACCCGGGCCATAGGCGCGGTGGGCCTCGTCAGTGGTCTCCTGGCTGCGCCCAGGTGTCGGCGGGCGTCGCCGGCAGAGTCAAAGGTTCCCGGGAGGATGGCTTGAACCGCGAGAATGGACTGGCGGAAGACTTTGAGCCCAGACGGTGAAACAAGGTCCGGTGCCTAAGAGACTGCAGGGAGAGCTCCAGTGCCCTCCCCGCACCTGCGAGGTGGCAGGAAGGCGGGGCCGGGCCAGCCGAGCACGCCCCCTGCTGGGCAGAGGCGCGCAAGGCCCGGTCCCCCGACTCCCGGCGCCTCTGGGCCCGGAGAGTGGCCCCCCCTGCCGGCCTCGCCGCCTCACTGCACCCCGGGTTCGGCTGCCGCAGCCAGCCTCGTCGAGGCCAGACGCGGGGTGTGCACCCGCGGAGCGCGGGGCGCACCGGGTATGCGCGTGGGTGTAAGCCCCGTGCTGCCGCTGGGGGGCGCCCCTGCGTGCCGCGCCCCGCTTCACTCAGCCGGGTCTTGGACACCAACACCCAGCACCGCCCGGTGGGGCAGGGGGCGAGGGGCGGGGAGGGGCGGTCGCCCCAAATCGGGGTGGGCTGGAGCCGGATCCCCCAAATCCACGACCTTTCCCCGAGTCTCCCCGCGGGCTCCGCGGCCCCCGGACGCCCCACCCCAGCCTAGCGGCGCGGCGCGGCAGCTCCCGCTCCGTCCTTGGAGGGTGTGGAAGGGTGGGTTTGGGGCCGGGGGCGGGTCTGGGGGCGGACCCGGAGGCGGGGCTGTCTCTGCGGCAGGGCCCAGCTCCGCTCCCCCCAGTCTCTCTCTGTCTCTCCTCCTCCCTCCTCCTGCTCCGGGCGGAGCCCGGCATGGGGGGGCCGGCGCCCGGCAGGCCAGGTACGGTGATGTAGAAATTGGGGAGGCTTGGCGGCGGGGAGGTGGGGTGGGGGGTACAAGGAGCAGGGAGGATTGGCAGGGCGAGAGACGAAGAAACCCAGGGTAGCAGGACAAGGGGAAGGGGAGGGGTGGCCGGGAACCTAGGGCCCTTGGATGGAGAGGGGATGAAGCAGGCCAGTTTGGGAAGAAACAGGGACGGGAGAGGACGGCAGTGAGGAGGGGCGCCTGGGAGGAGAGGTGAGACCGAAGGCGCAAAGGAGAGTGTTTTTGGGGAAAGGGAAACCAGGGCAGGTGCGGAGGCCGCAGCTCAGGAGGTAGCTATGGGGCTAGACTGGAGACCCCCGGGTGGGACTGAGGGGCGGAGACTGGAAAAGGGAAGCCGGGAGCCTCCCAGATCCTGGAGGAGGAAGGTGATTTGGGCAATAAGTGAGGGAAGTGGATGTCTCCCTCCATCGCTGAGGGTCCAGGGAGCAGGAATAGGGGTGGACACAGGCCCAGCCCAGGCAAACTGGAAGTGGGGGACGGCAGGGAGCAGGGATAGATGGGTGGGTGGTATTTTAGATCCCCAAGGTAGAAGGCTCCCATCCTTTATCCAGCATCTCCACCCTGCCCTCATGACAACCCCCCCCCCATCCCAGTCTCAGGGCCCAAGAGAGGGTGGGAGTCTGATTGTCTCCCCCTTCCCCAGTGGGGTGCAATGCACTACGCAAGTAGGCCCTGGCATAACTCCTTGTCTGTAGGTATGTCCAGTTCTGTGTAGCTGATTTGTGTGTGTCTGGAGGTCTGTGTGTGCTGTGGGTGTGTCGGTGGGTGTTTATGTCTGTGTGTGCCTGCCTCTTCCTAGGTTGTGTTTACCTATGCCTGTCTGTGTGTCTGGTCCTCTGTTTGTAGCTGTGGGTCTGCGGCCGGGTGGTTTGTGTCTGATGTGTGTTTGTGTGAGTACTGGATTCGTGGGGCCTGTCTGTGTGCTGGGTCCGGATGTATTTACAGGATGGGAATCTGTGTTGATATGATCTCTCCCAAGTGTGTATTTGTGGCTCTGAACACCTTTGTCAGGGTGTGTGACTCTGTGTACATATGTCCACCTATGGCTGTCTGTCTGTGGGTCCTACAGGCAGTGTGGGGTTTTTCTGTTCCTCCATCTGTTTTCCTCTCTCTGAGGACCCAAGTCACATCTCTGCTCCTCTCTCTCTGTCTGTCTGTCTGTCTGTCTCTCTCTCTCATTCATTCCTGGCCCCCACCCACCCCACATCTTTCTTTTTTTCCCATCCCATCCTTCCCCACCAAGTGGATCCGGGACCCAGGGAGGGCCGCCCCCCGGGCCTGGTGGCGCTGAGTAGAGCCCCCCAGCCCCCACCTCCTGCCCCACGACATGAACCTCCTCTACCGGAAAACCAAGCTGGAGTGGAGGCAGCACAAGGAGGAGGAGGCCAAGAGGAGGTAAGGCTGTGGTCTTGGGTTGCCCCATCACCTGTCCCGCCTCTGCCTCCCCCCTGGCTTGGTCACATCCCTCCTGCCCATCCTGGATCCAGAAGCCTGGTCATCAATGAGCCTTTTTGATCTCAGTACAGAATTGCTGGAATAGCACACACCCTGTCCCCGCCCTGCTCCCGAATCCAGCCTCTGCCCTGGCCTTTTCGGGGGGCTTCTAGCTCAGGAGCACCCTGTTGGCAATTCTCCATCTCTGAGCCCCAAGTCACTCCTCCCAGACTCACCTCTGGCCTGGAGTCTCTCCATCAACTTGGGGGTGGCTCCTGGTTCCTGCTTCCCCTATCACCTGACCTTGGAAGGGGAGGTTCTGCTGCCCTCATGGTCCAGGGGTGGGGTCATTTGAGGGGCACCAGAGAGGATCCATTTGGCCCTCTTCAAGTTTCTTCTGTTGGGGTTGGTGAGTGGCTGAGTGGCAGGGTTATGTGTGTGTGTTGGGGCATATGTAGGCTAGGCTGCAGAAGCGCTGTGGCTGGGGACCCCTCCCTACTTGCCCTCTCCCTGCCCTCCCAGAGGCCTGCACCTGGCCTCTCCCTTCTTTTCACTCCCATTGACTGCATAGCCTCTCGTAGCCTGAGTCAGAGCCACCTCCCAGTTCCCTTCTCCCTCCTTGCTACTGTGGAGTTTAATTCTTGTTGTTAATTAGATTAATCAGAGCTATCACTGCAGTGATCTCTCCCTAATGAAGGGTTAGTAGACAGGGCCTTAATGAGAGCCCACCCCACAGCAGCTCTCCCCTCTTCCCTGCCAGCCACCCCCCTCTTCACTCACACGGAAGCTCAGGGACAGTGAAAGGGAATGGGGGTGAGCCTGGGAGGGTGACGGAGAGAGGACAGCTCGGAGGCAGAGAGAGAGAGAGAGAGAGAGAGAGAGAGAGAGAGAGGAGGAAAAAGGATCAGCCAGGGAAGGGCGATGCGGCGGTACAGCCTGTGTCTGGGAGAGGAGGTGCAGTGTGGTGTGGGAGCGAAGGCCGCAGGCCACGAGGGGAGGCCAGAGGCCAGGTGTGGGCCAGCACGACAGTGAGCAGGAGCGGAGCTGTGGTGGCAGGTGGCTTGTGTACCAGGTGGGGTTGTGCGCCCTGGGTTTGCGTTTCTACCTATGTGTGAATCTGTCTACACATGTGCTGTGCGCCCAGTATGTCCAGGCTGTGATCTCCCAGGTGCAGGGATACGCCCCTGCACACATACTCACCCCTTCTCTCATCCCTGTCCCTGATTGTCTTGCCTGTTTTTAAAGCCGAGAGGTGCCGACTGAAGCTTCTACCTCTGTGCCCTGGATCTTCAGGTTCTCCCTCGCCTCCTCCTTTCTCCTCGCTGGGAGGCCACTGGGTTGCAAGCTCATTTGGGGGTAGACAAGGGGGAGACCCGGACTTGAGGCCTAACCTCTGCTCCATCTTGGCCTTCTCTCTCCAGCTCCAGTAAGGAGGTGTCTCCCACAGGCCCGGCAGGGCCCGGGGCTGGCCCAGGGCCTGGGGTCCGCGTGAGGGACATTGCCTCGCTGCGCCGCTCCCTCAGGATGGGCTTCATGACAATGCCTGCCTCCCAGGAGCACACCCCCCACCCCTGCCGCAGTGCCATGGCCCCACGCTCCCTCTCCTGCCACTCAGTGGGCAGCATGGACAGTGTGGGGGGTGGGCCTGGGGTGGGCAGCGGTGGTCTCACAGAGGACAGCAGCACCCGAAGACCCCCAGCCAAGCCTCGGAGACACCCCAGCACCAAGCTCAGCATGGCTGGGTCAGGAGCAGAGACACCCCCCAGCAAGAAAGCAGGTAAGACTCCCTACCCCTCCTCAGGGAGCTGGGAGGATCCATTTCTGGCCAGGGGAGGTCTGCCTGGAGGGTTCATTCAGGCAAGAACCAAGGAAATGGAAGATTCCATTCTCAGAGAGAATGGGGGATTTCCTCTTTGGATGGACCTGAGATGAACCATTCAAGGACAGGGGATCCCTGAAAAGCCCATTCTTGAGAAAGATGTGACCGCGGGGGCACATAAAGGTGGGGAACCACAGATTTTGGAGACTTCTTTAGAGAGACTGAGGGCTGATTGGTAGAAAAGGAACCTGCTAGAACTGGGTGTGGGGAAAATACAGAGGCAGAGATGTCTTTGCAGATGGGTCAAGAAACCAAAGGGGGTCTTCCTGTTTCTTTCTCCAGCTAAGAACCCAGTTAATTTTTCCCTTTTCTACCCAACCCAGGCTCACAGAAACCAACCCCAGAGGGCCGTGAGTCCAGCCGAAAGGTTCCTCCACAGAAGCCCAGACGAAGCCCTAACACTCAGCTCTCTGTCTCCTTCGATGAGTCTTGCCCCTCAGCCCCCTCTCCTCGAGGGGGTAACCTGCCCCTTCAGCGCCTCAGTAGGGGGTCCTGTGTAGCTGGGGACCCTGAGGTGGGTGCCCAGGAAGAAGAGCCCGTGTACATTGAGATGGTGGGCGATGTCTTCAGGGGAGGAGGGCGAAGTGGAGGGGCCCTCACTGCGCCCCCTCTAGGGGGTGGGGGCCCAACCCCTCCAGCTGGCGCTGACTCGGACTCAGAAGAGAGTGAGGCCATATACGAGGAGATGAAGTACCCGCTGCCTGAGGAGACCGGGGAAGGCCGGACCAACGGGGTCCCAGCTCTGATGGCGGCAGCCTCCATACACCAGCCTCACGCCCTTCAGCCCCATGCCCACCGCCGGCCAGCTTCGGCCCTCCCCAGCCGGAGGGACGGGACGCCCACCAAGACCACTCCTTGTGACATTCCCCCGCCCTTCCCCAACCTCCTTCAGCACCGTCCTCCGCTCCTGGCCTTCCCCCAAGCCAAATCTGCTTCCCGAACCCCTGGCGATGGGGTTTCGAGGTTACCAGTCCTCTGTCACTCCAAGGAGCCAACCAGCTCCTCTACCCCAGCTCCCCAAGTGCCTGTCCGGGAGCGGGAGACGCCTCCCCCACCGCCTCCTGCTGCCAACCTGCTGCTGCTGGGACCCTCGGGCCGGGCCCGGAGCCACTCAACACCGTTGCCACCCCAGGGCTCTGGCCAGCCCCGGGGGGAGCGGGAACTCCCCAACTCCCACAGCATGATCTGCCCCAAGGCGGCAGGGGCGCCGGCAGCCCCTCCTGCCCCAGTCGCCTTGCTCCCCGGCCCCCCCAGGGACAAGGCTGTGTCTTACACCATGGTGTACTCAGCAGTCAAGGTGACCACTCACTCCGTCCTGCCAGTTGGTCCACCCTTGGGTGCTGGGGAGCCAAAGACGGAGAAAGAGATCTCAGTCCTCCATGGGATGCTGTGCACCAGCTCAAGGCCTCCTGCGCCTGGGAAATCCAGCCCCCACAGCGGGGTTGTGGGCACAGCAGCTGGAGTCCTCCACCACCGAGGCTGCCTGGCCTCCCCCCACAGCCTTCCGGACCCAACTACAGGCCCCCTGACCCCCCTCTGGACATACCCAGCTGCTGCAGCTGGGCTCAAGAGACCCCCTGCCTATGAGAGCCTCAAGGCTGGGGGGGTGCTGAACAAGGGCTGTGGAATGGGGGCCCCATCCCCCATGGTCAAGATCCAGCTTCAGGAGCAAGGGACTGAAGGGGGTGCCTTTGCCAGCATCTCCTGCGCCCATGTCATCACCAGTACAGGGACACCAGAGGAAGAAGAGGAGATGGGTGCCACAGCATTTGGGGCAGGCTGGGCTCTGCAGAGGAAAGTCCTGTACGGAGGGAGGAAGGCAAAGGAGCTGGACAGTGAGTGAAGGGTTGGGAGTGGGAGGCAGGGACGTGGGAATGTCCATGATGACTTGGGGGAGGTGCTGGAGGGGTTATTTGGAAGCCACAGCCCATTGTTCTGAACTGGGAAGTTTTCTGGGAGTCTAAAATACAGGGGGCATGCAGCAAATGGGTTTGGTCCCCATGTGTGTGCTGGAAGGGCAGGAAGAACTGGAATCGGGAGGGGGTAGAATCTGACCCCAAGAGCAGACCTCTCCTCTTGCCATGTCCTGCTCTACTCCCTGCCCCTCCCTTCCCTGGGCTGCAGGGGTGTGTGTGAGTGTGCGCACACTAGGAGCTAAACACAGCTGCCTCCCAGCTGTTACCATGGCAACCCATCCAGACAGGAGGGAGGCCTCTACTGTTGCCTGGCAACGAAATGCTCTGCCAGGCCAACTCTCAGAGATGAGCTTAGTTCACATGCAGCCCTTCCCCCTACCGCCCCCTCCCCAACTTTCTAGCTCAGAATTTGGGATTCTCCCCCTCTTAGGGAATAGCATCCCTAGTCTCTGCTTCAGGAGGTGGGGATCATTCTGGCCCTATCTGGGTTGGAGGAGTTCTGAAGATAAAACTGGGGTAGGAGAGATCCCTCTGACCAGGGATGGGGTTTGGAAGCAGCAAATATCTATGTGTTTCATCCCAGGGCTATACCAGTGGGTGCAGCACTGGGGTCTTTCCTGTGTGTGTATGTGTTGAGGGACTGTGTCATAGGGTCCTCCCCTTCCCTGCCATGACCTGCAAAAAGCAGTCACTTCTCCTCCACCCATGCTACAGTGTGTGTGTAGCTGCAGGAACAGCAAGCCCCATTTGCAGGCACTGAGCTTTCTTTGTCACCCCAACAGAAGTCGACGATGGTGCCCGGGCCTGGAACGGCAGTGCCGAGGGTCCAGGCAAAGTGGAGCGTGAGGACAGGGGCCCCATGGCATCAGGGATCCCAGTGAGGAGCCAGGGAGCTGAGGGCCTGCTGGCCAGGATCCACCACGGAGGGGACCGAGGAGGGAGCCGCACGGCACTGCCTGTACCCTGCCAGACCTTCCCTGCCTGCCACCGCAACGGAGGTGACACCCTGCCCAAAGATACCTGTATTTAGAGGGGGCAGTCCGGGTGGTGGCATCTCCCAGGCTGGACATCCTCATTGCACACTTCCATCCCCATTCTTCTGATGAGACAAGGGGGTAGCCTGGAAGGGGCTGTCCTGGGGCAGGGGGAAACCTGATGGCTTCTTCCTTTTCTCCTTCTCCCACTTCAGACTTCACTGGAGGCTACCGCCTGGGGCGCTCAGCCTCCACTTCTGGAGTCCGGCAGGCCGCGCTCCACACACCCCGGCCCTGCAGCCAGCCTAGGGACACCCCGAGCCAGGTAAGGAGGACAATGACAGTGATGCTGGGTTTTCTTTTTATTTGTGAAAGAGCAGGTAGGGAAGACTGGGTATGGAAAAAAAGGCAAGGGCTCAGGCTGGGGCCTGGGGCAGATTAACAAGTACCTAGACAAGAGCGGGAAGGGGCTGCTGAAGGTGGGCAGCCAAGCAAGGTCTGTTGGAGATCCCTCAGGGCCTCTACCGGCCTATGACGGACCCTTGTGTGTTTGGAAAATGGTATCCCTTGGGGGGGTGGGGGGGATCAGTTAGAAAAATGCAGCCTACTGGGAATTTTTAGATTTTTTTTTTTACTACAGTTTTTTTTTTTTAAAGGTGTCCCCTTTCAGGGCGACACAGCTCAGACTGGCACCAGATTCAGTCTCACAGGGCCAGACAAAGGACACAAGGGCTAGATTTCTGCCACCATCCCACTCTCCCCACCCTTTTTCCTACCCCCATCCTCCTAGCCAGGTAAAGAGGACAGGACTTAGGCAAGACAACTTTTTTCCCCCGGTTGACAATGTGGGTCTCCAAGTACCCAGTCATTCTGAGGTCCTTGACGCCCCTTATTCCTTTCTCCCCCGTCGGGGGCCGGCGGCGGGAGGAAGGGGCACAGACCCACCCTGCACTGCCGCCACCGCTGCCCCTGCCGCCCCAGCCGGCCCGCGAGCGCGATGGCAAGCTGCTGGAGGTGATCGAGCGCAAGCGCTGCGTGTGCAAGGAGATCAAGGCGCGCCACCGCCCCGACCGGGGCCTCTGCAAGCAGGAGAGCATGCCCATCCTCCCCAGCTGGCGGCGAGGGCCCGAGCCCCGCAAGTCCGGCACCCCGCCCTGCCGCCGGCAGCACACCGTCCTCTGGGACACTGCCATCTGAGGAGGGCGGGAGGCCGGCCGGGCGCCGGGACGGGAGCGGAGCGGGGCGGGCCATGCCCGGCTGGAGACTTGCCTTGAAAGAGGGACACTTGAAAGGACCAGGCGGGAGAGAGCCAGGGAGAACCCCTGCCCTCTACCCTAACCCCAGAGACGAGGAGTCTGCCAGGCCCATCGGGTTTGGGGCACCAGCAGCACCCCCAGACATTTGCAGGGGGAGGGTTTGCTTGTGGTTGGAGGTGAGGCCCTTCTCTGCTCTCCACGCAGAGCCTGGTTGACCCTTCCTCTTGGAAGGGCAAAGGCCAAGCCGGAGGTGAGCAGCATGGGGGAGGAGGAGAGGGTTAGGGTGGAAGAAGGGGGAGGGTCAAGCGAAGGGGTAGCGCTGGAGTGTGAGCTGTAGAGGGGCTATTTTATAGACACGGGAATGGGGAGGGGGATTTATTTTGTTATTTATTTTCGTCTGGAGGGCAATTCTGGGCCCTTCTGCCTACTTCTAAGCGGGGAGTGGGGAATTGCGGGCAATTAAATGGGAACCTAGTTTGCACTCTCCCCAATACCCGAGGCCCCACCATCCACGCCCACCTCAAAGCTAGGGATTGGTCTGGAATGGGGAGTGGAGCAGGGAAGGGAGGGGCTCAGGTGAATGGAGGGCCTTAGACCTATTTACAGTACTTACCAGTCTCCTGAATTTGGTAGTGAGCAGTGGCCTGCTCAGAAACAGGTCTTATTTAGCTCTGGGGTGAGGGTCTAGCACCAGGGATGGGTGGGCTGATGGGGAAGGAGGGACATTTTAGTGGGTGGGGGGTGGTCAGGGTATTTATTTAAATTAAAAAAAGATCAAAAGATGTCAGGAACTTTTTTTTAATTCCTTTCTTTTCAGAATAATATATTAAAAGACTAACAATCCTAGAACTGGCTTCTTCTGTTTCACAGTGGACTCTGCCTATTTCACTCCATTCCTTTCCCCTCTGGCCCTTGGTTGGTGGGGGGTGTAGGTTGTGCAGGGGGGGCTAAGTGTCTGTGGCTAGTAACAGGGAAAGGTGGCACTGGAGGTAAGTCTTCGGGAATGCCACCGTGCTCTGACTCAAAACAAGCAAATAATGAGCATGGCTTGGCAATGCACCCAGGCTGAAGAAATATTCAGACTTGAAGTCTGCCATCAAGCAGCTTATAGTCTATTCAGGGAGGTGAGACAGACACTAGACAGCACTACAGGAGTAAGAGAAGGGCTGGAATACCCAAGAAGTGATGCCCTAGTCTGCAAGTGAGCCTAAAGGACAGGTAAGATTTGGATGGGGCAGATCACATACAGTTGTCTGGATCAGTAGAGGATGGGGTAAAGGAACACAAAATGTGTTTAAATAATGCAGAGGGCAATAAGGAGTCAGCTGTGGTGAAGCTGCTCAGAAAGATGGGCCTCAGAGCAAGAGACTGCCCTCGGTCTCAGCAAGGAACCCTGCTGGGAAATACTGATCACCAGGGAGAGAGAGAGACAGAGTGAGAGAATGGAGGGCAAGGGACAGTTTGCAAAATGCAACTGAAAGAGGGCCTCCCCGGTGGCCCAGCAGTTGAGCGCTGGGTTGCGAAGCTGCGAAGCTGCCCGCGGCCTCTGCGGTGTCGGTTCAATCCCCGGCTGCTCCCCGGCCACCGATGGAGGGTCCCACATGGCGCGCAGACCTCTCCTGCCGCCCACTGCTCCCCTCAGCAGTGTACTTCGGTCCTTCTGCCTGCTCTGCTTCCCGCTCTGGCTCTGGTGAATTCTCTCACCCTCCCGTGCTTCTGACTGTACCCAGTGCTTGTATAAACAAACAAACAAACAAATAAATATAATACATGCCTAAAAAAAAAATGCAACTGAAAGAAAACATCCTCAGGATGGGGACTAAGGAGTCCTTTGGCACTGATGGGGTTGGGGAAAATGATCACTTAGAACAAGGACAGTGGAAGAGTGTTGAATTTAAAGATTTATTTATTTATTTATACAAGCACTGGGTACAGTCAGAAGCACTGGTACAGTGAGAGAATTCACCAGAGCCAGAATGGGGAGCAGAATAGGCAGACTGACAAAGTACACTGCTGAGGGGAGCAGCGGGCAGCAGGAGAGGTCTGTGAGCCATGTGGGACCCTCGCCCGGTGGTGGGATTTAACCGGCGCTGCAGAGGCTGCAAGCAGCTTCACAACCCAGTGCTCAACCGCTGCTAGCCACCGGGGAGGCCCAGAGTGTTGTTGAATTTGAAGCAATGCTGAATATTCAGGTTGAGAGGTTTGTTACCAGTTAAAAGTTTCCCCCAAAATGTGGTGGATGATACCAGAGATGTTTTGAAGTGTTATGAGAACATTTTTAAAAATTGAATCGTTTAAATTTCTTTTCATTCATATTAGAGAATTATAACCAGCACATCAGACTACTTGTTATTTCATGGCTATTGCATAAGATTCACTACATTTATATTTAATGAGTTGGTTTAAAGAAAAATATTAAGTAAATAATAGCACAAGTGGTATTTGGAATATGGAAAAATTATGACAGTGGAATGCATTTTTTGGAATTTAGGAAATACCGAGTTAGAGTTCAAATAATGATCGTTTGGGAGAGATGGCAAGGCTGTGGATATTTGGAGTTCATGTACTCAAGAAATGTACTCAAGGCCAAGCTAGCTCTGTAAGAAAGAGCATGGATAGTGATAAGAGTTAAGAACAGGCACTAGCTTTTAAATGTTTTATATTTTATTGAGATATAACTGACATATAATATTAATTTTAGATGTACAACTTGATGATTTGATGTGTTTGTATCGTGAAATGATCACCACTGTCAGTCTAATTAACATCCATCACCACACATAGTTATGTATTTTTTTCCTTGTAGTGAGAACTTTTAAGATCTACTCTTAGCAACTGTCAGATATACAATACAGTACTAGTAACCATGCGTAAATTTCATCCCCAGAACTTATTCATTTTTTGGGAATTTGTGCCTCTAGACCCCCTTCACTACTTCATGTCTTCCCCACCTTCCCCCGCCACTCTGGCAACCACCACTCTGTTCTCTGTGTCTATGAATGTAGTGTTTGTTTCATTTTTTAGAACCCACATATAAGTGAGATCATACAGTATTTGTCTTTCTTTTTTTTTTTTTTTTGTAGATTGAATGATTGACTTTATTTGTTTTGTTTATACAAGCACTGGGTACAGTCAGAAGCACGGGAGGGTGAGAGAATTCACCAGAGCCAGAGCAGGGAGCAGAGCAGGCAGAAGGACCGAAGTACACTGCTGAGGGGAGCAGCGGGCAGCAGGAGAGGCCTGCGCACCATGCGGGACCCTCCTCCAGTGGCCGGGGAGCAGCTGGGTATTGAACCGTTGCTGCAGAGGCCGCAGGCAGCTTCACAACCCAGCGCTCAACCACTGCGCCACCGGGGAGGCCCAGTATTTGTCTTTCTTTGTCTAATTCACTTAGCATCATGCCCTCAAGGCCCATTCATGTAGTCAAAAATGTAAACATTTTCAATGACTTTTTAATAATTAGCTAGAAAATTAAATGGATGTAGATATTTCATTCATTAATAATAGCAATAAAAACCAGGAAATAGCAAGAAATTATAGGACCTATATTTGAGCAATCAATATAACTAAATTCCTTTGAGTTACTTAAACAGTGCTAATGTATTCTTAGGTAAGATCATATATAAAAGATGTTAGTTTCCCCTAAATCCATAAATACAATGCAGTCTCCACCTTCCAAGAAGGGGCTTGGGAACTTTGACAAAATAATTCAACATTTCATCCAGAATGAGAATGAGAAAAAACAGAGCATTTAGAAACAGATGAGTAATGGGGAGACATGCCCTACCAAATATTAAGTTGAAATAAAAGCACGGTGAACTGGGGTTGGCACAAGACTGGCATAATCCATCAGAACAGAGTCAAGAAATAGCCCCAAATGCACATGAGAATTTAGCGCATATGTGATACAGTTGGTATGGTACTGCTCAGGGGAAAATTATTCAATAATTCTTTCTTGAATGATTAGTCAATCAAAGAAGAATATGGGAGGCTAGATTTTTATTTCACTCATCTTACTAAAAGATTTAAATGTAAAAGCAAAAAAAAAATGAAAAAGGAAAAGTGGGTGAACATTCTTATAACCTTGAGATGGAGCAGGTCATTTTAAAATGACATGAAGGGCCTCCCCGGTGGCGCAGCAGTTGACACTGGGTTGCGAAGCTGCCCACAGCCTCTGCAGCACCTGGTCCATCCCTGGCTGCACCCCGGCCACCGGAGAAGGGTCCCAATGGCGCGCAGACCTCTCCTGCCGCCCGCTGCTCCCCTCAGCAGTGTACTTCGGTCCTTCTGCCCGCTCTGCTCCTCGCTCTGGCTCTGGTGAATTCTCTCACCCTCCCTCGCTTCTGACTGTACCCAGTGCTTGTATAAATAATAAAAAAAAATAAAATCTTTAAAAAATAAAATAAAATAAAGCAAAATGAAAACCAGAAACAAACCATAAGACTTTGAAGTTTGATCACATTCACAATTAGAGTGATATATCAAAATCAAACTACAAATATTAAACCAGGAAAATATTTCTAACACAATGAAAATGATTGCTAAAACATGTAAGATTTATGAGTTGATAAGAAAATGAAAAAACCCAAATAAATATGAACAAAAGCCATGAGTGGATAGTTCACCAAAGGGACAGAAATGACCTGTAAGCACATTCAACCTTAACAATAAGTGGTGCATAACAATGCAAGAATAAAATACTTTTACTCAATTGGACAAAACTTAAAAAAAATCGTAACAGCAGCCTGACAAGCACAGAAAAGACACTTACTGTGTAAATGTAAATCCAGTCTTTCGTGAGGTCAGTTTAATAATACTTATTAAAAATTTAAATGTGCATAGTTTGACTCAGAAATTCCATTTCCAGGAATTTATCCTACGGAAATAGTTACACAAGCGTGCAAAGCTAAATGCACAAAGGTGCTAATTGCGGTATTGTTTGACATAATGAAAAGTTGGAAACAACCCCAAAATTCATCAGGATGGCACCTACTAAAGAATTTATGATAATAATGGAAAACTGAAGCTGTTAAGTGGAATGCAGAATAGATGTTCTAAACACAAGAAACTGTTCACAGTAAATAAATGAATAAAGCAATGTGCAGAGAAGTACATATGGAAAAAGCCCATTTTTAGAAAAAACTTGTAACTTGGAAGGAAATCCACTAAATAGTTTGATGATAATTATTTTGAGGTCTGAGAAGAGAGGAGACAATTTAAATTTTTTTATATTGCTTAAATATTTATGTATATGTCTTCATTCTGAAATTAGAAGAATTTTATTTTTATGTGATTTTTAAAAAGAAAAATAATAGTTAAGTGTTCAAGGAAGATGAAAACAAGGGACAGGGACAAGAAGGCACAGATTGTTGGGCACTGGTGGAGCTGGTGTGTGTGTATTCAAGTCCTGGACTGGCACTTAAAGCCAAGTTCTGTGTCTTTCTTATCTATAAAATGGGGCTAATTAGAGGCTTGAGGGAGGAGATTGAATAAGACAGCACAAAGTCTCCTTTGAGGTTAAAGAGAGAGAGTAAAGGTAGAGATGAAAAAAAGACTAGAACCTCAATAGAGAGGCAGAGGTAGACGCAGTCAGCAGATAGGCTTCATCTAAAGGCAGGTGTTGGAGGGTGCTATGAGCCAGAGCCACACAGCTCTTCTGCTGGCCAAGATCAGAGGTCTGTGAAGAGTTCTAAACTTAGCGAACTTGGACTGTCCTGGAACTACAAACCGTACACAAAGGATGGAGAGAAGAACACCCTCTGGGAAATCACTTTGGGCCCAGCTCTGCCTTCCTGACACCAGTAAAATTCAGCGTAGTCCCCTCCAGGGATCACTATCATGCTTCTAACACGGACTTTCTATCTTTTGAAACCCTGTACAAAGCAGAGAATTCAGAGGTAACACAACCAGAGGCAGAGGGCCCTGGAGCTTTCAAAATAATAGGGAGACAGCAATTGAGTGATAGTACATTTGAACCAAAGGGAGAGAAAAGAAAAAAACCTCAGAAGTAATACTCTGTCTTATTTTTCATGACCTATTTTGCCTATTGAGATCATATTTCAACTCTGAAGAAAGATTTCTATCCATTACTAATTGATAGTAATAATTATTGGGGTCGAGTCAATAAGACTCAGAAACAAATTTAAAGAGACCCTCCCTGGCCCCAGGATGAGATCACTTGAGCATCAAGAAGGGTGAAAGCTGCACTGGGGTGAAAGACAAAAGTGGTGAAGCTCAGGAGTTCATAATGACCAAAAAAAAAAAAAAAAAAATCTCAGTTTTTGGAAGATGCTAGAGAATTAATTCAACTTGGAAAACCGGTAAATAAGGGGAAAGAATCAAGCATGCATTTGCCTTGATCAAATGTTGATTTAAAAAGTTTCTTTTTAGGGCCTCCCTGGTGGCGCAGTGGGTTGAGCGCAGCGCTGTGAAGCTGTCCGCAGCCTCTGCAGTGCAGGTTCAATTCCTGGCCGGCCAGGGAGATTCCCACATGACGTGGCAGACCTCTCCTGTCACGCCCGCTGCTCCCCTCAGCAGTGTATTTCGGTCTGTCTGCCTGTTCTGCTCCCCGCTCTGTCTCTGGTGAATCTCCTCACCCTCCTACACCTCTGGCCTATGCCCTAGATCTTGTATTAAAATAAATAAATCTTTAAAGAAAGAAAAAGATTTGAAAGTTAAAATAAAAATTTCTTTTTATAGAACTATTCTGGCTAATAAGTGAAGACAGAATTTTAGATTTGGAATATATCTGTCAAGTAATGGATCCAGCTATTGACTTCTTTTTTAAAAAAGATTTATTTATGCATATAAGAACAGGGGTGCAGGCCAGGCCAGAGGTGCGGGGGGTAAGAGTATCCACCAGAGACAGAGTGGGGAACAGAACAGGCAGATTGACTGAAATACACTGCTGAGAGGAGCAGCGGCTGAGACAGGAGAGGTCTGCCTCGCCATGTGGGTTGCTCCCTGGCTGGCTGGGGATGGAACTCATGCTGCAGAGGCTGCTGATTGCTTCATAGTGCAGTGCTTAACCCCTTGGCTGCTGATTGCTTCATAGTGCAGTGCTTAACCCCTTGGGCCACCAGGGAGGCCCCCAGCTGTTGACTTTCAACATCAGTATCACATCACAAAAGACAACCGAGCATTGTGTGCTTCCTGATGAAAGAACACCTGGGAAGGGTTCCTGCCTCCCTGACCAAAGTCAAACCTTCTAATAGGATCAAACCTCTAGAAGCCACTACCATTTACAGAAAATACAAGGGTGAGGGGGTGGCATTGAATACCCCAGGTTTGCAGGCAACAAAATCATGATTGTGGAAAATGCTGCAACGCAGACAACTTGGATTCTTCAACAAATATATGACCTGGGAAAAGAAAGAGTTGGCGAGGGAACCTGTAGAGTGAAAGAAACTGAAAAAGACATATTGTCCTTTACCATCTATGGGCCTTGCCTGTATCCTAATTCAATCAAACAAACTTTAAAAAAGACTCATTTTTTAAATTTATGAGACAACTGGGAATATGACCACTGACTGGATATTTGGTGGTATTAGAGAATGATTAATTTCTTAGGCATGATAATGTATCATGGTTATGTATTTTTAAGATTCCTTAAAGAGATATGAATGAAATATTAATGGATAAAGTATATGAGGTCTGGGATTTGCTTCAAAATAAAATGCAAAGGGAAGTAGAAAATGTGCAGGGACAGGGTGGAGTGGTGGAATGAAACAAGAATGACCGAAAGTTCATAATAGTAGAAGCTGGATGTTTTGTCTGCACTTGGGTCTTTTTGAAATTTTCCACAATAAAATGCTTTTTTTAAGTCCATATGATGAGTCAAAATTTTTCCTTCTTTGAAAAAAATGAGTCTTGGAAACAAATGACCTAGGAAGCCCCTCCAGCACAAACTTTCTCTCCAATTAAAAAATTCTCTTTTCTTTTTACAAAGCAGTATAGATCCACTGTAGAAGGTTAACAAATACTAAAAAGCAAGGATTAAATAAAATACTGTGTTCCATCACCAGCTAACCTCACTTGAATACCATCACAGGACTTTTTCTCTGCATATTTATGTTTTTTAACGAAACAAGATCAAAATAGCACAGGCTGCTTTGAAAGTTGCTTTTCTTAGTTAATGGTCTCCACTTTGCCATGAGCAATAGATTTCAATCTTATGGAATACCCTGGCCATACATGCATTTCCCTTATTGTGTCCCTATGTGTTCTGGTGTCTTAGGCAGCTTGGGCTGCCATAACAAAATGCCATAGACTGGATGACTTTATTTATTTATTTATTTTTTAAACGAATTTTTTTTTTTTATAGAGGCATGTTTTGTTTATTTATTTATTTGTTTATACATGCACTGGGTACAGTCAGAAGCGCGGGAGGGTGAGAGAATTCACCAGAGCCAGAGCGGGAAGCAGAGCAGGCAGAAGGACCGAAGTACACTGCTGAGGGGAGCAGCGGGCGGCAGGAGAGGTCTGCGCGCCATGTGGGACCCTCCATCGGTGGCCGGGGAGCAGCCGGTGATCGAACCGGTGCCGCAGAGGCCGCGGGCAGCCTCGCAACCCAGCGCTCAACCGCTGCGCCACTGGGGAGGCCCTGGATGACTTTAATAAGAGAATCTACTTTTCACAGTTCTTCTGAGAGGCTAGAAAGTCCAAGATCATAATGTTGATTGATTTGGGTTCCTAGTGAGAACCCTCTTCCTGTTTTGCAGATGACTACCAGGATTTATCCTTGAGTAGCAGAGAAAGAAAGCTCTGATCTTTCTTCCTCTTCTTAAGATGACACTAATCCCACCATGGGGAACCCACCTTCAAGACTTCATCTAAATCTAATCACTTCCCAAATGTCCTGCTTCCAAACAACATCACATTGGTGGTTAAGACTTCAACATACGAATTTCAGACTGAGATTCTATCCAGAACCATGCATTTTCTCTTTAAATTTGACATATTATCTTTGCTTCTTCTTTTTTTTTAATATTTATTTTTATTTATTTATACAAGCACTGGGTACAGTCAGAAGCGCGGAGGGGAGAGAATTCACCAGAGCCAGAACGGGAAGCAGAGCAGGCAGAAGGACCGAAGTACACTGCTGAGGGGAGCAGCGGGCGGCAGGAGAGGTCTGCGCACCATGTGGGACCCTCCTCTGGTGCCCGGGGAGCAGCCGGGGATCGAACTGGCGCTGCAGAGGCAGTGGGCAGCCTCGCAACCCAGCGCTCAGCCGCTGTGCCACCGGGGAGGCCCTATCTTTGCTTCTTTTGTTCCCGTAAATCTGACTTGTGGAATAGCCTGGACCCATAGTCACATGGAATGTCATCCTCGTTGCATGTGCTTGGTAGCTTCCTCAAGAGGCTCTACAGTCTGCAGGTACCAAGAGTTTAGGCCTCTGGGTGCTTGCTGTTCATACCTTCACAGTATGTGTGCACCTTCAGAGTGCTAGCCCATTCTGAGGGCTACCTCCAAACTGCCCCCAGGATAGAGTAAGGAGCCTGTCGGCTAGTCTCTCAGCCAGATCCCCTGTTGGCCTCTGCCACCAAACCAGAGTAATATTTTGCCACCAGAAATGGCTGGGAACCAGAAACCTCAGGCTAGAAGTACCAGAGATGGTGTCACCACCCTTTAAAAAATTTTCCACTCACCAAGTGGTGACCTTGAGCTGATTGTGTTTCCCATTCTTGCCTTAAGGCCCAGGATGGGTGGGCCGGTGAGATGTGCACATTCCAGAAATTTCAGATAATGAGGGAAAAACCTGGAAAAATTAGGGACTGGAGGGAAAATTTTTAATGTATGTATTATTTATTTCCCTGCCCACTCAGATCTGTAGTCACTTCGTTCATTTAGGAACATAGAATGTTTCCTTGCATTTGGATCATAAAACTGTCATGGTTGATCTACCTAGAGATATGGAAATCTAAAAAATTCCCTCCCACTTTGAAGCTAAGCTGGGTGAATGAAAAAGTCCATGGGGGAAATTCCCCCTCATCTCTTTTGTTTTTCTTTTTCCCTTTCCCACCCAGCAGGACCTAAGGTAAGAGAATGAAGACAGGGTGTAAGGAACTGCTTACAGAGGCACACTCATTCGTGGGGGTGGGGAGGGCCTCTGGCAGCAAAACAGACCTGAGGAGGGCCGTTCACTTCCAGAATACCTTCCTGGGGCACCTGTCTCTCCAAATGAGTGGTTAAGACACATACTATTTTTCCAGAATTTGAGGAGAGAGAGCAATTAATTCAGATTGGTCTGGCCTGAAAGGTTTCCAGGAAGAGGGGAGATTTCAGCTGAATTTAAAGAGTAGAGGACGTGGGCCTTCCCAGTGGCACAGCGGGTTGAGCACAGTGCTGTGAAGCTGTCCGCAGCCTCTGCAGTGCGGGTTCGATCCCAGCTGGCAAGAATCCCACATGGCTTGGCAAACCTCTCCTGTTGCGCCCTCTGCTCTCCTCAACATTGTATTTTGGTCCTTCTGCCTGTTCTGCAACCTTCTCTCTCTGGTGAATTCTCTCATTCTCTCACCCTTCTGCGCCTCTGGCCTGTACCCCAGTACTTGTATAAATAAATAAATCTTTAAAAAAAAAAGAGTAGAGGATGGTTAATTCCATGGTGGTGGGAGGGATGTTTTGTGGTAATAAGCTCATTCGGTGCTATTTAACAGAGCTCAGGATGCCAGCTATGAAGACTAGACTCCCGTCTGTGCTTGGTTGTGTGTGCACACACAGGTGTGCAGACTCCAGTAGTATGGCTGTGGATATCTCCCTATTTATTAAGTTTCTCTCTTCGTGTACATGCATTTGGGGATGACTCTGTACCTAAGCATTGGTTTTTCTCACTCACTTTCCCCTTCCTTTCTTTATTCTCCACCACACAGTCTCTCTCATCATCTATCCCCATCTTGCTGTATAATGGTCCCATATAAATCCTAAGTATATCTTTTATTATTCATTGCATATATTAAATAGTTTGCTATGCCCTGCCCCTAATTTAAAATGCAAAGGAACACAATGTTCTACCACTCCACCTAAATCTCTCTTCCACTTTATTGCTTCCACCACTGGCCTTTTATTTCACTGTTTTTATTTTTATCATGTGTATGTCATTTAAAAGGTCAAATATTAATCCTGAAGAAAAGCAAAACCACCTCATTACACTCTCACCCATTTCTCAGCTTCCACATTCTCAAGTCTTTCAGCCATTTATTTTGGTATGCACCTCCCTGTTGTAAATAACATGCTTGTGTACCTAGTTCTTGATTTTGTTTTCAGGTTTTCCTCAAGTATAATTTCCATTATATTTTTCCCACAGAGGACAAATTTTCTTCCGTCCTTAAGGACTGAGCTCCTTTACCTGGATTTTGGAGGTGTGGGCAGCTCTCACAGGCCTAAGTTGGGGTGGGGGTGTTGTCTTCCCAGGCTCCCCATGAACCAGTCCTGACTGTCTGGCAGACTCGTGCAGTCCTGGAACTTCACGTGCAGCAAGGGAGGCAAGGCAGCATCAAAGAAGCTTGCCTGGGCTGTATCCCTGGGGGCTGTGACCTCCACTGAGTTTTCAGAGACCCACTTCTTAATAGCCCTGACCTTGGACACACATGGGGTATAATTGTTGCAATCAGTAGGCTGCGCGTGGTGCACTCTCTTTGGCAAGACCATTATTCCTTCTTCTCCTGGTCATCTTGGAAGCAAGGACCAGAGTGGTTGTCACTTTTAGATGTGATTCCTAACACTGGAAACAAAGATTTAATCCTTACACCTCCATCCCCACACACAACTCTTCCCTCCCCATCCTTCCTAAAAAAAAGTTTATAGCTTAATTTTTGTCCAGAGCAGGATTTGCTGTTATGATGATGATGATGATATGAATATTATTATACTATGATTTTATTTTTTCTTAAAGTTGTCTTGCCCTAGAGTTAATTGTCTCAAGTTTTTGCTTGTCTAGTTTTCCAGGTACTTACTACAAATTCATATCCCAAATCTGGGGTGGGGTCCCCAGATCAGTCTAACTCTTCTTGGGGCTGTCTGTCCCATACCCCTCATCCACCTCTTAGGCTCCAAGCAGCTTGCATAGGACATCTGGACACAGTTAGCTCTCCCCTGCTCCCAGGTCCTCTTTCTGGGATTGCTTCTTCATAGTTAAGTTAGCTACAGAATTAGAGGTTTCAGTACTCTTTCTTCAGAAATTTTTAAATTTTATACTCAAAATTTTAGTTTTTTTAAAAAAAAGTGTATTAATACTGATATTCTCTGTGGAAGGCTTGCTTTTTTAAAAAAGATTTATTTATTTATGCATACAAGAACTGGGGTACAGGCCAGAGATGCAGGGGGCGAGAGGATTTACCAGAGACAGAGTGGGGAACAGAACAAGCAGACTGAAATATACTGCTGAGGGGAGCAGCGGGTGAGTCAGGAGAGGTCTGCTGCGCCATGTGGGTTTCTCCCTGGGCGGGGATCAAACTGGTGTTGCAGAGGCTGCAGATTGCTTCATAGCACGGTGCTTAACTCCTTGCGCCACCAGGGAAGCCCTGGAAGGTTTGCTTTTTAAAGAAAATTGACACATAACACTATGTTAGTTTTAGTTGTACAACATAATGATTTGATATATGTATACTTACTCAGAATCTTAAAGGCATTGCCTTACTACATTCTAGTTTTAAATAGTGTTGTTGAGAAGCCTGAGGTCATACTAATCCCATTATTTCACTCTATAACCTTATAGAATCTTTGCTTTGGCTCTGTGTTCCAAAATTTCAATATTATTTGTCTTCATTTGAGTTTATTTTAATTCTTTGTATTGAATACTAACGGGGCTTCTCCACCTACATGTTGTTTCTTCAGTTCTGGCAATTTTTCTAGAGCTATTTCTTTGATAACTTCTTCCCTTCTGGTTTTCTCTTTATGAAACTTCTGTGTTTTGATATGGATCAATCTCTTTATTTTTTCCTTGAGTTTTCTTTTATATTTCCTCTTTTTAATTTTTTTCCTTATTTTTTGTATCTTTGCCATGTGTCTACTACGCAGGAAGTGTTTCTTCGATCTTTACTTTCCAACCCTTCTACTGAGTTTTTCATTTTTAATACAATATTTGTCATTTTTAAGATCCTTTTCTGTTCTCTGAATATTCCTTTTTTAATGGTCTTTTGTACTTGCTTCAAGGATGAAATAGCTAATCTTATCTATCCAACAACTAACAATATTATTTGTATTGCTTGCTCTTGCTTCTTCCAAGGTCATTTTTTTTCTCCTTATTGCTTTGGTGTCTGTCTTTTATGCCAAGTAAGGCTGATGTGATCTCTAGCTCTCTATTTATGTGTCAGTATCTGAGATCTTTCTCTTGATCCAGTCAGTCACTCTATAGGGGGTTCTACCAGTCATCAAAGTCAGAGGGGTTGGGGGAAGAGGAAGTCATAGCCGTGGCTTCCAACACTTAAAAAGGTAAATGTAAGGAGGGGCTGCCTAGGGGTCGTGCTTGTCCATCAGCATCCTGCCCTCAGCTGTGTCATGTCCCCAGGCCAGGAGTGCCTCCTGTTTAACTTCTCCAGAAAAACAACATCACATCTTCCACCTGGACTGGGGAAGGAATTGTCATTGTGTTCAGAATAGAGAAGGGGAGCTGAGAGTATATTACTTTTATCAACTTTAATTGTGGTAAAATATACTTAACATAAAATTTATTGTCATAACCATACTTAAGGATACAGTTCAGGGCCTCCCTGGTGGTGCAAGGGGTTAAAATTTCAGCGTTATCAAGCTATCACCAGCCACTGCAGAATGAGTTCGATCCCTGGACAGGGAGCTGACCCACATGGCACAGTGGACCTCTCCTGTCTCACCCGCTGCTCCCCTCAGCAGTGTATTTCTGTAGCTCTGCCTGCTCTGCTCCCCACTCTATCTCTGGTGAATCCTCTTACCACCCCCGTCCCCGCACCTTTGGCCTACACCCCAGTTCTTGTATGCATTAAAAAAAAGAGTCCAGGGCCTCCCCGGTGGCGCGGCGGTTGAACGCTGGATTGCGAAGCTGCCCGCGGCCTCTGCAGCGCCGGTTCGATCCCCAGCTGCTCCCCGACCACTGGAGGAGGGTCCCACATGGGGCACAGACCTCTCCTGCCGCCCGCTGCTCCCCTCAGCAGTGTACTTCGGTCCTTCTGCCTGCTCTGCTCCCCGCTCTGGCTCTGGTGAATTCTCTCACCCTCCTGCGCTTCTGACTGTACCCAGCGCATGTATAAACAAAACAAACAAACAAACAAAATAAATAAATAAAGCATGCCTCTATATATAAAAATAAATAAATAAATAAAAAATAAAAAAAAGAGTCCAGGGCCTCTCTGGTGGCGCAAGGGGTTAAGCACAGCACTATGAAGCTGTCTGCATCCTCTGCAGCATAAGTTCAAACCCTAGCCAGGGAGCTGCCCACATAGTGCAGCAGACCTCTCCTGTCTCTCCCGCTGCTCCCCTCAGCAGTGTATTTCTGTTGATCCTCCTGCTCTGTTCCTCACTCTGTCTCTAGTGAATCCTCTCACTGCCCCCCCCACCTCTGGACTGTACCCCAGTTCTTGTATGCACAAAATAAAAAAGGGTCCAGTTCAGTAGTGTCAAGTACATTTATATGGTTTTGCAACCAATTTCAAGAGCTCTTCTTCATCTTGCAAAGCTGAAACTACCAATCAAACATCTTCCCATTCCCCATTCCCTTCTCCCCCTAGTCAGTGGCAACTACCCCTCTATTTTCTGTCTTTATAACTTTGACTCTAGTTACCTCATTTGAGTGGACTCATACAGTATTTGCCCTTTTTAATGGGCTTATTTCATTTAGCATAACGTCCTCAAGGTTTATCCAAGTTGTCAGGTGTCAGAATTCCCTTCCTTTTTTTTTTCAAAACTTTTTTTTTTTAGATATATTTATTTATTTATACAAGCACTAGGTGCAGTCAGAAGCGCGGGAGGGTGAGAGAATTCACCAGAGCCAGAGCAGGGAGCAGAACAGGCAGACTGATGAAATACACTGCTGAGGGGAGCAGTGGGCATGGCAGGAGTGGTCTGTTGCGCCATGTGGGACCCTCGCCCAGCGGCCGGAGATTGAACTGGTGCTGCAGAGGCTGCGGGCAGCTTCGCAGCCCAGCGCTCAACTGCTGCGCCACCAGGGAGGCCCAGAATTCCCTTCCTTTTTAAGGCTGAGTAATATTCCGGCATCTCTAACATCTGAACATTTCTGGTGTTCCATGATGCCAGGCAGGTTTATGCTGGGCTTCCGCATTTCTGGCTGAGGTCTTAACTTTTCTTTGTTCTGATGTAAATCAGTTACCGTTGCCCATCTGCTTTTCAGCTTCAAAATAATTTGTTACTGTTTTCTTTCTTCTTTGTCCATTGGGACTATATCTTAAAAGGAAATATTTTACTATCATTTTGGTGGATAAGAGGTAAATGTAAATAATCAATTCAACTCTATAGATTGTACTACTTCTGAGTGATATGATTTTTGATGTCTTCCTTTTGTGGGTAAGTGGCCTCTCCCCCTTCCCTCACTCTCTCTATATATATACACATACACACACATATATACACACTTACATATGATTATTACTCACATATATGACTATCATTCATATATATATGATTATTATTCATATGTATATGATTATGAGACACAAATTATCAGTTCTTCAAAGAGAAAAACATGGAGATACCATAACACCTAGTAATTCCACTTCTTGGCATATATTCAAGAGAATTTTAAAACATTTGTCCACACAAAAGTATATACATGAATGCTCTTAACAGCATTATTCATAACCAAAAAGTGGAAACAACTCAAATATTCATAGAAGAATGGATAAACAAAATGCAGGGTAACTATCAAATGGAATATCATTCTGCCACACAAGGAATATAAAATACTAAAACACAACACAACATGGATGAAACTCGAAAACATTATGCCAAGTGAATGGAGCCAGACATATTGTATGATTCCATTTATACAAAAAAGTACAGGAAAGGCAATATAGAGACAGGATGTAGAAAAGTAGATTAGTGGTTGCTAGGGAATAGGGAGGAGGGGGAAACAGAGGATGACTGCTAATGGGTGAAAATTTTCTCAAATTAGATGGTGACGATTACATAACTTATAAATATACTAGAAACTATGGAACCATTTTAAGATGGTGAATTCCGTGGTATGTTAGTTGTACTCATTTTAAACATCTTACATGGTTAAATAGGAGTGAAAGGTAGGACCAAAAAACACAGGTCAGACATATAAACCTTCAATTGTACATTAAATTCTCTTTTTGTCATGGATTGTGGAGAGGTGGAATGCAAAGACCAGGATCTACTTTGAAGGCCAAGCCTCTGTTTGACCAAATCATGTGACTGGGATTGGCTGTGAACTTGAGAAAGGAAGATGCTCTGATAGTCAGCAGAGGAGCACCGTAACGAGATCACAGAGAGAAAGGCAAATGCCAAGGTTCTAATAGCAACTCTGTTCTGTGTGTCTTTGTTCTCATCTGTAAATTGAGAAGGTTGGATTAAATCTTGAGCCCAACCCAGATAAGATTTAGTAGGTCTGGGTTGGGCCCCAGAAATCTGAATGTTTTAAAGTTACTGGTGATTCTGATGCTCTTATAGATGTGGAAATCTCCTTTTAGAGACTGGGTTTCAATGGTTAAAAAAAAAAAAAAAAGCAGAAATTTAATATGTGAAACAGTGAATGGTCTGAGATTCTTGAGCTTCT
Organism: Talpa europaea; assembly: GCF_964194135.1. Lineage (NCBI taxonomy): Eukaryota > Metazoa > Chordata > Mammalia > Eulipotyphla > Talpidae > Talpa > Talpa europaea. The sequence goes on along the minus strand of NC_140079.1, from coordinate 80,926,947 downwards.
GAAATTCTTTCAATGAAAGGCAAAATATTTGAAAGTTCAGACACCCCATTATATGCTAACTATATTTGCCAATAAGAAACTTGTAACAAATATAGTCATTCTAGAACAGAACTGGGTATAAAAAATCAATTCATTTGGGACCCTATTTAAAGGGGTTAAATTATACACATAGCTCATTCCCATATTCTAGCCGGTTTAAGTCTCTCTGCCTTTACTTGTCCTGGAATACCCTTCTGATTTTTCCAGACAATTTTATGCATACTTCAAGACTCAGTTCAAATTTCCCTTCCTTCAAAAAGACCTCTCATCGTGAACTATTTCTCGTTCTTTGTGTTCCCTTAGTATACTGTGTACATCTGCCATTGGTGTATTAGCTAGTTTTTGTTATCTAACAAACAACCTCAAACTATAGTGACTTAAAACAACAATTATCATTTATTATCTCACAGTGTTTGTAGGTCAAGAACACAGGACATGGCAGAATTGGCCTGTCTCTGCTTCACAATATTTGAGACCTCAACTGTGAGGCTAGAAGGCTGGAGAGTTGAAGTCTCCTGAAGACTTAACTGAAATTGGAGAATCCATTTCCCAGATGCCTCATGCATGATGGCTCATGACAGGCAAGTTGGTGCTGGCTATTGGCTCAGGTCTTAGTTCCTCCCTAGGTGGGTGTCTCCATAGGTGTTTAGATAGCACCATGACATGGAGCTGGCTTCCCCCAAATGAGAAGTGCAAGAGAGAGCAAGTCTTTTAAGACCTAGCACCAGAAGTCACACACTATCATTTTCATCACATTCTGTTTGTAAGAATATAGTCTCCAAGTCTAGCACGCATTCAAGGCAAGGGGAATTAGATTTTACTCTTTTAGAGAGAGGAGCATCACAGAATATGTGGGTGTATTTTAAGACCACCACACCCATGATGCAGTATAAAACATTTAGCTACATGTTTCTCTGTGTATATCTAACTATCTGAGGTATACTTACAGCAGGGTTGTGACACAGGACTTAGCATCAAGTAGATGCCAGATGGATATTTAACTATTTTTCAGATATAGAATTGAATCACCCTGACTGTAGAGCGATTTTACTTTCTCTGGCTTATGAGAATGGACTCAAGTAACTCGGATGTAATGGCCCAGGCTGTCTGACCTAGCCTCCAGATGCCCTCCATACTGTCCTAGCAAATCCTTCAGGTTGGGTTAGGACATGTCAAGATCTAGGATGAGCTATCAGCACAGTATTTCAGAGGATGAAATCCAACAGTTCGTATTCTAGAGACAGAGTAAACTCAACATACCCAAATTGTGTGTCTAGTCCTTTTCCAAAATTTCTCCTTCCCTGGTACTATCATTCCAGTGAAGAATATCAAGGTCTGGATGCCATTCTGTATTCCCACCTCTGTTTTACTTCTAAAACCATTCAGACACTAAGTCCTATAACTGGGGAATGGAGACCCTGATATTGCAAGAGTCTTTGAATCCATATGTCCACCAAGTATTGCCTATGGACTAGACAAATGATAAAGCTCATATATATATCTATATATATATAGATATATATAGATATATATATGAGCTATATATATCTATATAGAGATATAGATAAATATAGATATATAGATAAATGCATGCATGCACGCGCACACACACACAGCTTCAAATTTACATAAATAACATGTTAAAATCCAAAATCACCTAAAAGTTTTCCTGAATTCAAATAGTCTTTTTAAAATGCATATTTTCCCCATCAACAGGCAACATAACTGTCTTCATTAGCATCAGTGAAATCTTTTGTTATTAAAGACAGAGACCAAAATCAGCCATAGATATGCTTACACATGTGCTAAATGTAAATAAAATTTGGAACATACATGCAATGGAATACTAGAAAGTCATAAAGAAGGAATAAAGAAATTCTTTAGGGACAAATACAGAACAATCTCCAAGATAATATTTTTAGGTGAAAAAAACTGAATTGTAAAGGCAATGGGTAGCAAGTTATACATATGCCCAAAACAGTACATGGAGATTCTGATAAGCTTGCTTTTCCCCATGAAAGGGACCTGGAGGTATAGCTGGAGACCACACAATCTGGAAGACAGGGCTGGAAAGAGATTTTTCACAATATACCCTAGCACCTTTTGGATTATGAATCATGTTTTTTTTTTTTAAGATTTATTTATTTATGCATACAAGAACTGGGGTAAAGGCCAGAGATATGGGGGGTGAGAGGATTCACCAGAGATAGAGTGGAGAACAGAACAGGCAGATCCACTGAAATACACTGCTGAGGGGAGCAGCGGATGAGTCAGGAGAGGTCTGCTGCACCATGTGGGTAGCTCCCTGGCTGGGGATCGAACTCATGCTTCAGAGGCTGTGGCTAGCTTCATAGGTTGCATCTTAACCCCTTGCACCACCCAGGAGGCCCCATGAATCATGTTTCTATCTTGATTATTTTTTAAACAAAAATTAATGGAAATTTTAAGAAAGGTTTGTTCTCCAAATTGGTTGGGATATATGGGTTTTGATTCTTTCTCCTTTCTCCCACCCAACTACTCTTCTCTCATAAAATCTTTGAGTTGCTTTCCAATGCTTTTTTGCATAAGTTTCAAGTTCATCAATATGGCATTTATTGTCCTGATGATCAGCCCTTTCAGCTTTCTCTCTTTGCCCTCTTTCTAAAACTTCTGGTTCTGGTTTACTGACCTCATTTCAACTCCTAGTGAGCCTGGGGGTCTCATACTTCCATGCGATTGCTCATGTTCCTCTACTTAGAGCCCCTTCCTCCCCTAAGCAACCTGACTTATCTCCACCCACATTCCAGGAGTCAATTCATGTGTTACCTCTTGTGGAAGTACTTCCTGACCTTCCACCAAGGTGAGTTAGACAACCCTTCTTAGTCAGTCTCCTATGAAGATTTATTGTCACTATGACTGAACAAGACCCCTTAATAGGTGCTGTAGGTACAGAAATTAAAAAGCATAGCCCCTGACCTTAAGAAAAGAGCAAATTAGTGGAAAGGTACCTATTACCATTAAATTCATGCCCCCTCACAAACCTTTAAGCCTTCAGAGTAGGAAGTCAATTTGAGTGTGGAATTTTCAATCTTTCAACTGGCTGAACAGTTTCTACCTTCCTCCCCTGTGCTCCTAGGATACTGTGCACACACCAGCCAGAGTATTAACGCATTGTAATACAGAACTCAATTGTCTCATTTATCTCCTCTGCCAGACTGAGCGCTCCCAGAATGGGGGAAATGGAGGGAACAAAAGGTTACATGAAGGTGGTGGAATTATAATCAGACCTTGAAGAATGGAAATTATTTCAATCTTTGTTGTAGATGTGGAGGTGGGAAGATATTCCAACTTGAAGGAACAGGGTGAGCAGAGGGATGTGGTAAGATCAAAGAAGACACGTGGTTCCCTGTGGTGGTTGTGAAGGACATGTGCGGGTGGGGAGAGCTGTGTGAGATAAACTGGGTTTAGATTCTTTGAAAGATTTTCAAAGTGACACAGTTAGATCTGAGTTTTAGGAAGGAGATTATGACTGAGTGGAAATGTCTTCATCCATTTAGGCTACCATAACAAAATGCCATCAACTGGATGGCTTATAAACAACAGAAACTTTTTCTTGCAGTTCTGGAGGCTAGAAAATCAAGATCAAGACACTGGCAGGGCCTCCCCAGTGGCGCAGCGGGTTGAGCACAGCGCTGTGAAGCTGTCCGCAGCCTCTGCAGGGCTGGTTTGATTCCCGGCTGGCCAGGGAGAAACCCATATGACACAGCAGACCTCTCCTGTCACGCCCCCTGCTCTCCTCTGCAGTGTATTTCAGCCAGTCTGCCTGTTCTGCTCCCTGCTCTGTCTCTGGTGAATCCTCTCACCCTCCCTGCCTCTGGCCTGTACCCCAGTTCTTGTATAAAAATAAATAAATCTTAAAAAAAAAAAAAGACACTGGCAGATTCAGTGTCTAATAAGGGTCCTATTCCTGGCTCATAGACAGTCATCGCCTCACTGTGTCCTCACATGTCAGAAGGGGCCAAGGAGCACTCTGGGGTCTCTTTGAAAGATTTATTTATTTATGCATACAAGAACTGGGGTGCAGGCCAGAGGTGTGGGGGTGAAAGGATTCACCAGAGACAAAGTGGGAAACAGAACAGGCTGACTGAAATACTCTGCTGAGGGGAGCAGCGGGCGAGACAGGAGAGGTCTGCTGCATCATGTGGGTCAGCTCCTTGGCAGGCTGGGAATCAAACTCATACTGCAGAGTCTGTGTTTACCCCCTTGTGCCACCAGGGTATCCCTAGGGTCTCTTTTAAAAAGGCACAAATCCCATTCATGAGGGCTCTGCAAAAAGACTCCACCCCCAAAGACCCTCATCCCGGGGCTATGCCTCCAGCTACTCCATTCTGTAACATGGGGACAAATAGGCCAGAGAGAGATCTTCTAGGAATCAGCAGGACTTAGTGTCTAGTTGAATATGGGAGAGAGGTTCTTATTAGACCTTTTCCTTTCCTCAGGCTCCATGTCATGGGATCGTCACCTGTTACAGATTTCTGCAACTCAGTTCCACTGCCTGAGCTCAGCCTTCCACATGGTGTGCTGGGGCAGGCCATATATCCGCCTGCTGCCTGCCAGTTGCTACAGAAAGTCTTCTTGGTCTTTATTGAGTTGTAATTCACATTTTATATACAATTTAGTCACTTGAAGTACACATTTCAAAGGTTTTTAGTGTATTCGTGAATTTTTACAGTCATTACCACAATTCGTTTTAGAACATTCTTATGCTTCCCCAAAGAAACCTCGTATCTTTTAGCCGCCGCTTCTCAGTGCCCCATCCCCCTTAATCCTAGACAACCACTGTAGTTTACTTTCTGTCTCTACAGATTTGTCTATTCTGACGTTTCATATAAATGAAGACATACAATATGTGACCTGCTTTGTGTCTGGCTTCTTTCACTTAGCATAATGTTCACAGAGTTTCAGCCACGTAGTAGCAGTGCCGTACTTCTTCTTCTTCTTCATCTTTTTTTTTTTTTTGATAATATTCCACTGTATGGACAGAACACAGTTTGTGTGTCTACTCATCAGTTGATGGGTATTTGAGCTATTTCTGTTTTTTCACTGCTTTACATAATGCTCCTGTGAGCATTCATGCAGAAGTTTTTGTGTGGACATATGTTTTCAATTCTCAGGGTATATACCTAGAAGTGGAATTACTGAATCCTAATTATTCAAATAACTGCCAGACTATGTTCCAAAGCAGCTGTACCATTTTACATTCCCAACAGGAGTGTATGATGGAAGAGACAGTAATCGCTCCCAGCTCAATCATCTCAGGGTCTGAGTAGATTTCCAGTTTCAGCCCTATATGTATGTAAGTACATATCATACCCACACCCTTCTTTCCCTGAGATGTTTCGATTTAGACATTGTTCTTGAGAACAAAACACCAACCTACTCTAATAAACAAAGAAGTTCATTCCAAGAGTGGAGTTGCCAGTGACAATCTCAGAGGTATGATCCTTTCGGATTACCATTAGTAGGGACAGGGACAGAGATGATTCCCTGAAGAGGAACTCAGGAAGCCATGGACTGAAAAAACAGTCTTGGTGTTCAGATACCATGTCCGTTGAAAGTTAAGCTTTGGTGGCCTTTATTACCATTCCTTGAAAGCATATTAGATCATCTGAGGTTCTTTACAAAGCAGGAATGCCTGAGTTACATCCCCAGAGATGTTGGTTTAATTTTTCTAGGGTCAAGACCACAGCATAAAGGTTTTCAAATCTCTACTTGACCTTAAAGATCATCAAAGATTGAAAATCACTGCCTGAGAGACATTCTGAGGGAATAAGGAATATAAACATTCTAGGGTGAAATGGACATTTTCACACCATTAGATCATTTACATCAAGAAGGAACAAATTTTAGTCCCAGGAACCTAGGTAGAATCAGATGATTTTAAAGCCCATTCTGTGAGCCTGCAATAAGAAACACCTTTCACTCTTAGCCAGTGGTTAGAAACCATTGAGAATTAGATTCTCAAAGTGAATATTAATCAAATTCTATATCTTTTTTTAATTTTTAAATTTTTACCTAATTAATTTTTTTTTTTACAATGTTTGCTTTCTTTTCTCAGGTGTAGTCCCCATAGAATTTCCACCACCAATTCACCCGTGCACTGTCACCATAGTCCCTTGTGTTCTTCCCACCCTCGCCCTGATCTCAAATTCTACATCTTAATGTGAGTGGCAGGTTTACCAGAATCTGTTTATTTGAATATATCATAGCTAATATGTATAATAGGTATTCTTGGATAGTCTCAAATATGTTATCATAATTTTTTGAAGATTTATTTTTATTTATTTATGCAGACAAAACTGGGGTCTAGCCCAGAGGTGTGGGGTGGTGAGAGGGCTCACCAGAGACAGTGGGTAGCAGAACAGGCAGACCTATTGAAATACGCTGCTGAGGGGAGCAGTGGTTGAGACAGGAGAGGTCTGCTGTGCCATGTGGGTCACCTCCCTGGCCTGGAATAGAACTCATGCCTCAGTGGCTGCTGATAGTTTGATAGTGCTGAAATTTTAACCCCTGTGCCACCAGGGAGGTACCTGTTATCATAAAATTTTTCTGCCAAATATTTTTCTAATAAGAAAGGATACTGAAAATTGCCAAATCACAATATTTGCTAAGTTTACAATTGTGCTGAGTTTCTAGAGTTAAAATTAAGGTCTTGATTATCAAAGACTAAAATCCTGGCAGCTAGAAAAGCAGGAGCTTGAGGGGATGGAGCTGCCTGGTTCCCAGGGCCTCCAAATAACTTCTACTGCATTCACGATTGCCAAGCAAATGTGATGAGTCACCTCATAATGAGGAACATCTGGTCATAGGAGTTTGGAAATACCATGAACCAGGGATGGTGTACAAAATCTGAACAGGGAAAAGAGGAATGATAGGCAAAATGAATTGCAGGAATTTTCTAGGAAGTTGTTGCAAGCTGTGACTATGTGGACTTGAATCCCATGGGCTCTAAATCAAGGAAGAGAGATTACTTTTTTTCCTTTCTCTCTCCTTCTTCCCCGTATTTCTCTACTTTTGGCTCCACCCCTTCCTTGCCCTACCCTCCACTTTTCCTCTTCCTGCACAGTTTGGCTAATTGTACTTCTTTGTCAAGCTGACAAAGGGACAGGAACAGAGATGAGACCCTCATAGGTGGGTAAACATTATAGGTGGGTAAACACCAAGGTGAAGGAGAAGGGATAAATGATAGCATGTCACCAGTGACCAGCTTAGGCTGCCATCCCCCATCCACACCACACCACCACCCTGAGAGACTAACAAAGCCTCCTAGGGGTGTGTGGGGGTAGGGCAGCACAGGAAGAGTGGGCCCAGCCATGAACTTGGAAGGAAGGACGTTAACCAAAATGAAATCACTGATAACACTGGGACAGGAGGAAACTAGATGCTGACACCCAAGGGGATCAGGTATTAAAAGCAAAGTGGGTGAACCATCCAGGCTGAGTTACTTGCCTGTGGCCATGCTGGTTGTTGAAATACTGAAATGCTTTCCTATCATTTGGTAAATTGCTGCCCTGAGTGTCCTTAGATATCCCCACCCCTCGACCTGCCTGCAGGCAACCAGACTTCCCACTTATCCTGAAACTAAAGGGTGAACCCTAGCACAGTTGTTGGCCTCCAGGAATCTGACTGTGCTAAAGTCAGTGTCTAGTCTAATTGGCTGGTGGCCATGTGGTAACCAGCTACTAAATATTTTGAATATCACCCCTAGCTGTGGCCACAAAAAAGCAAAAGCCAAGTGGGTGTGGTCATGTTAGTGCAAGCAATGGCCTAACACACTGAGTTGAGGTTTTGGCTTCTGCTTGAAGTGTTGGCAGGAACCAAACTCCTGGGCAGGCCCGGGTTCTGCTTGATTTGCACAGCAAAATAATTCCTTAGTTTGAGGAACAAAGATGTAGTTCAAGCCAGCACATTGCGTAGTCACGGGCCCTCTGGCCATAACCATCTCTGAGTCAGTTTAGACCCAGAGCTCCTTGAAGAGGATAATGGGAACCTGGGAGGAAGGCCTGCTACGGTGTCATTCAGTTCTCCAGGTTGGTTGGTATCAAAGATTGACAGGGCTTGGGAAGTAATGGAGGGTTACCTCAAGCATAATTAGGCAAGTACTCCATAGATGATAAAAAAAAAAAAAGCCCCTATTTTCTGTTTCGCTTTTCCCACACCATCAGAAGATATTTCTCTCTAGCCAGCAGGTGTAGCAGCAGCTTTTCACAGTGAGCTAGTCCACTTTACTTGGCTGCTCAGGGCTGCCCGAGACTTCTGCCTCCCAGGAACCCCCGGCATTGGCAAGCAGGGATGGCCGGCCACACTATTTTACTATTTTACTCCTCCACGGATGTCACCCTAATCAGCTACGTTGATGATATCATGCTGATTTGCCTGGACAGTAGGAAGTAGCAGCTCTGATATCTTGTTGAGACATGGGTGTGTGAGATAAAACTTGTAGAAATACAAGGATCTGCATATCAGTGAAGTTCCTTAGGAAGTCACTGGGATCAAGTATAGTGGAATGTTCCCTTCAAAGGGAAGAGGAGGGAGAGAAAATGAAGGACAAGTTGCAACATTTTATACCCAACTAAGAAAGAATTTTAGAAGCAACACATACCTCTGTTTTAGCAGGGATTTTTTTTTTTTTTTTGAAACTGCAACTGAGTTCCAAACAAGGGAAAAGGGTAAGAGAGAACAAATCTACAAAATCAGAGATTCTAGATTGAAACCCAAGAAACTTCTAGGTACAGGAAAACATCAGGAATGGACACTTGTACATTTTTTTTCTATCCCAGAGTATGCAGGTTAGTCACTGTCTCTCAAGTTAGTATTTTTCTCCTTCTATATGATGCTTTTCTTTTTAAAAATTTGTTTTGTTTATGCATGCATACAAGAACTGGGGTGTAGGCCAGAGGTGCAGGGGGTGAGAGGATTCACCAGAGACAGAATGGGGAGCAGTGGGTGAGACAGAAGTCTGCTGCGCCATGTCTGTCGGTTAGCTCCCTGGCCAGGGATCAAACACATGCCACAGTTGAGTGGCTGGAGATAGCTTGATAGTGCTGAGACTTTAACCCTTGAGCCACCAGGGAGGTCCCTCCTTCTATATGATTCTTCATTTTTCACCTGAAAGTCCGAGAAAGAGACTTGATTATTTTATTTATTTATTTTATTTTAAACAATGTTTGACATGTACATAATTTAAAGAATTAAATACTTCCAAAGATTTATTAGGAAAAAATAGAAGACCCTTTCAGCCTGTTCTATTTCTATTTCTTAAGAAGCAAGTACCTTTTTAGCTCTTGTAGTTGATTATTTTGGCATTTGGTATTTATCTCCATATTTCTAAGTAATATAGCTATATTTTGAATTCTTGATTTTCATTTATTTATTTATTTTGGTTTTAACCATTATCTATTGACTTACCATGGTGGACAGTGAGATCTAAATCTCTTTCATTTCACAGCCACATACCTACACTGTCACTATTCAGAGGCTGTCACCGGCTTCTGAATATGTTTGTCATTTTAGTTAGAAAGGTATTTAGGATTATATCTTAATTAACTATGTAAATGTTATTCATAATTGGGCCATATATTATAGTATTATTACTTTTCCATTTGTTTTCCCTGAAGTTAAAAATTGCCTTGTCTTTATGTTTACCTAGTTTTCTAGGTATTTATTCCTAATTGAACCCCCTCACATATAAATGTCTTCTCATTATGTTCAAACATATGTAATAGGCTGTCACAGAAGCAAAACTATGTTGCTGTGCCTGCCAGGTGAAGGTAAATTACTGGGTCTTCTATCATTTTCATCTCAAAGAAATCTCTCCTAGAATCCTCTGACCTTCTCCACTCTGAACTGGCTGCCTTCCAGGCCTGTTGCTCAGGTGTCGTCTTGGAATCTCCTTTCACAAAGGCCCTAAGGAGACTCTTCATCTTTCTTGTATTGGACACCGTGTATCCCAAGTCTTCCTCTTTCTTGCTTTATCACCTCACTTTGGTTGTGTGCTCCTCTAGTAGTTTCCTGAGAATGGGTGTTCAGAAAATATACAAGACTGTCTAGCAGAGACTGCTACTTATCCGTCCCCTCCCTCCCCGCTGCCCATCTCTGTCTTCTGTTTTTCCATAGTAATAACGTTTTTAGATGGGCACAATACCATCCAAAAACATCTGTATTTCTAAATTTTCCACTTTCTTTGCATCTAGGTGTAGTATGGCCATAGCCAATGGAATATATGCAGAAGTGTTATGTGGCAGCTTGAGAAACTTCCTAAAGAAATACTGGCAAATGCAAGCTGATCCTTCTTCATCATCTTTTCCTCCATTTAGTGTCTGGTACTTGGATGCTATCTTCCAGGACCCTGAGGTTCAGGGTGAAAGGCTGGGCATAGCAGAATGGGGAGGGCTGTGGGGATGAACCCAGCTGGCTTAGAATTTCATGAAATAAATCCATTCTAGTGACCTGGACTTTTTTTTTTTTTTAAAGATTTATTTATTTATTTATACAAGCACTGTCAGAAGCGCGGGAGTGTGAGAGAATTCACCAGAGCCAGAGCGGGGAACAGAACAGTCAGAGTGACGAAATACTCTGCGTAGTGGGCGCAACAGGAGAAAGGTCTGCGCGCCATGTGAGACCCTCGCGGTGGCTGGGGATGAACCTGCTCTGAAGAGGCTGCGGGCAACTTCACAGCCCAGGGCTCAACCGCTGTGCCACCAGGGGAGGCCCGACCTGGACTTTTTCTTTGTAGCTATTGTTTTGGGTTTTCTGTCATTTGCATATGAACTTTGAATTAATGAAAATGTCTTTGTTCTAGAGTAATTCATAATTGTAGGTTGACTGTATGTGGAATTACAGGTTGGAAATTATTTTCCTACAGGATATTTAACACATCACTCTTTGCCTTCTAGCTTCCAGGGTGGTTATTATAAATTTTAATTTGGATCATTTGTTGGTCCCCTTAGCAATTTATATGCTTTAAATAAAAATATCTCCATTATTCTAATGGAGGTTCTTCATCTTCCTCACTTGTGCTGAACACTTGATAGGTCCTTTTTATCTTCCATTCTGGGAAATTTTCTTAAATTTTTCCAGTGATACTTTTCCCTTCATTTTTCCTCATCTCTCTGTAGTTTTTATTATTCATATATTGGACCTCCTGGACTAGTCCTCTTAATCACCTCATGTTTTTTCCCATCTCATTTTCTGAACTACTTTTTAGGTGATTTCCTCAACTTTGTCTTTTTAACCATTCTTCTAAGGTTTTCACATTTTTAATTTCTGAGATGTCTTTCTTGTTCTCTGAATATTTTTTAAGAGAATTTTATTTTTGTAGTATGAATGTAGTATGTACTCTTATCTCTCCAAGATACTAATTATGGTGAGGTGATAAAATTTTCTTTCTCAATTTATAGTGTCTGTTTCTATAAAGTTGTTTATTTCTGTTTATTTCTCTGTTTGTTTGTTTACTTATGTATTTGACCTAAGTCTTTCATGTAAAATGTCTTCCTCAGAAATCCTGGTGATCTTTAATGGAGCACTAGAGTGAGTACTAAAAGCTGGTTGGCTGCTCCATGTCCCCAGATAGAGTCTGGGAGGAGGCTCCACCTGAGCCAATGGCTCCATCTGAGCTATTTCCATAAAGAAATTCCAAAGTCAGAGACTTTAAGTCTATTCTCTTGAGCTAGTAGCACATCATCCACTACTTTTTGCCTCAGATATTATATTTTGCATTTCTATACTTGAGGTTTGGGCCTTTTATGATACCCTCTTTATCTCCTCTTATCATGCCTATGCTTTCCTCCACCTTCTTCAACATATGAAGCATATTTTTTAAGCTGCTTTGATGTCCTTGTCTACTTATTTTATCATATATGTCATTTCTGATTCTTTTTCTATTGTTTGATTTTTCTTGCCTCACCATAGGACATATTTTTCTGCTTCTTTGCTGCTTTTTTTTTTTAAACTGGATGTCAGATATTGTGAATTTTATATTTGGTGCTGGATTTCTTTGTATTCCTTTAAATATTTTTGACCTCTCTGTTAGGATGCACCTAAGCAATTTAGAAATAGTTTGTGATTTTTTAAAAGGCTTTCTTTTAAGTTTTATCAGTAGGGCTCAAAACAGCCTTTAGTCTAGGGCTAATTTGTAATACCCTTTGGAGTACTCAAAGTGCCTTGTGTATTAGGAGCCTCTCCATGGCTGTTAGGAATATAAACTATTTCCAGACTTATTCCATCTCAAAAAAATGTTTTACCTTTCTTTTCCAGGCTTGAGTAGTCTCTTCATACACAATTGATGAAAAATACTCAGCTGGAGACACCAGAGGAACCCTCTGAAGAGCTTATGACTTTGCTCTCTTTGTTTCTGTACAACTTTGTCTCTCCTAACAGTACTTTGCCTTATAAACTAGAACTCTCTTGACTTCCCTGAAATTTTAGCTCTATACCTTCAACTCAGAGAACCCAGTGGGTTCCCCTTCTTATACTTCAGACTGCAAACTCTCTCCAGGTAGCAAACTGAAGCAATAACAGGTCTGAGTTCATTCTTTTTCCTTTTATCAGGAATCATTGTCCTATGCTGCCCATTGTCCAAAGTCTGAAAATAATTGTTTTATATACCCTGTCCATTTAAGTCATTTAATCTGGAAAGGTGAATGCAGTCCCTATTATTCCATCATGAGCAGAAGCTATCTCCCTTTTCTCTCTTCACAGCAGAAAACTTCAAAGGCCATGGCCCACAGTATGATTTGTCTGTCTTGAGAACACTGTCTTGAGAACATTTGTCTGTCTTCCCACACTCCAGGTAGCTATGGTCATGGACCTATAGTATGGAATTCAATCACTTCAGTGGGGTGTATGGGAAGAAGAGTTGATTTCCTCAGAGAACCTGTGGGTGTGGAAGGGTCCGTGGCCAACATGCAGAGAGCAGCTCTGCGTAGGGCGTCCTTTGATTGATTTACTGGTTGGCTTAAAAATATGTCCATGTGGGCCTCCCCGGTGGTGCAGCGGTTGAGCGCTGGGTTGTGAAGCTGCCCACGGCCTCCGTGGCGCTGGTTCGATCCCCGGCTGCTCCCCAGCCACCAGAGGAGGGTCCCACATGGCGCGCAGACCTCTCCTGCCGCCCGCTGCTCCCCTCAGCAGTGTACTTCGGTCCTTCTGCCTGCTCTGCTCCCCGTTCTGGCTCTGGTGAATTCTCTCACCCTCCCGCACTTCTGACTGTACCCAGTGCATGTATAACCAAAACAAACAAACAAACAAATAAATAAATAAAAACATGCCTCTAAAAAAAAAAAAATGTCCATGTGAGTGAGGAAGAGAGAAGCAAAAGGAAGTTTTGAAACTAGTCTAGGCTGCAGAGCAAGATGCCTGATGGCCTGCCTTGCCAACCCACCAAATTTCTGGCACACCCAAAAGAGTCACAGTGGAGGCCCTTGGGGCTTTGAAACAAGACCACATGTCAGCAGCTAACTAGTTTCCTTTTAGGAGATATGTAGCTTGTTCCTGAAATCTGATGTAAATATCTGGGAAGAAATGTTACCACGAACCCTTAACTGAGTATTGTTTAATCCGTCTTACCCATAAATTGGGCAACCCAGCAGCTTTTCATTGTCAACTAGAGTCCAGATCCTGAAGGTCCAAATAAGTTACTTGAGCACATTATTTGTGTGTTTATACCATTCTCTCCTCCTCCTGTCAACTATGTTACCCCATCACTCCTCATCCTCAACATGAACCCATGGCTGCAAGGGAGGGCATCATCTATGATTAAACAAGGGAAAAAACTCTATCCAGACTTACAGATGGGTCCATGTGGGATGCTGGTACCACCCAGCTGCAAACTGGCTCAGCATTACTTGTAAAAGCCCATGGAGGGCCTCCTATGTGCGCAGCGGTTGAGCGCTGGGTTGCGAAGCTACCCGCAGCCTCTGCAGCGCCGGTTCCATCCCCGGCTGCTCCCCGGCCACCGGAGGAGGGTCCCACATGGCGTGCAGACCTCTCCTGCCGCCCGCTGCTCCCCTCAGCAGTGTACTTCGGTCCTTCTGCCTGCTCTGCTCCCCGCTCTGGCTCTGGTGAATTCTCTCACCCTCCCGCACTTCTGACTGTACCCAGTGCTTGCATAAATAAATTTAAAAAATAAATCTTTAAAAAAAATTAAAAAAAAAAAAGCCCATGGAGCGTTCTATTTTGAAGATGGTGGCATAAAGACTACCTTTCTCCTTTACCTCCTTGCAACCACCCAAGAGCAATTGGGAGAATAAAAAAGAAAAATACAAATTCCAGTTTCAGTAAAATAAAATAATGAACTAGAGAAAGCTTCAAATCACAGTTCAGGCTGAGGTGCATGTGGAAGGAAGGGGAACAAGGTGACTGCCACTGAGATTCTCAAAAAGAGTCAGCATGATACATTTCTCAAAGATGGGGGCATGCCATGGGGAGCAAAAGTTATTGACACACCAATTTCAGGTGTGTCAGGTGAGGGAACTGAATAGGCTGAGGGCAGGCAGAAGCTTCCTGGACCTAGTTTAGCTCTGAGAGATAGAAGAGGTGAGGTGAATGATAATCAGACTACAAGCCATTGCATGAGGCAGTCTCTCTCTGGGTAACAAGGATAAAGAGGAACTTGAGGGCCTCCCCTGGTGGCGCAGTGATTGAGCGCTGGGCTGCGAAGCTGCCCACAGCCTCTGCAGCGCTGGTTCGATTCCCGGCCACCGGGTGAGGGTCCCACATAGCGTGCAGACCTCTCCTGTTGCGCCCACTGCTCCCCTCAGCAGTGCATTTCGTCAGTCTGCCTGTTCTGTTCCCCACTCTGGCTCTGGTGAATCCTCTCACCCTCCTGCGCTTCTGACTGTACCCGGTGCTTGTATAAATAAATAAATAAATCTTTAAAAAAAAAAAAAGAGGAACTTGACATTATGGAAAAACTCTACAGGTAAATAAGACATTGGATGTCCTCAATAGTACAATAAATAAGGTAGATCTGATATTTCAAACACACTTGAGGGTCCTATACCCAGAGAAAATTCATAAAAAATTGGCTATATATGAGTCTACAAGGAAAGCCTCATCAAGTCTGAAAAAAAGAGAACTAATCCATACATCATTCTATGGATGAATAATGAATATTATTTTAATATTATTATATTTGGTTTTAATATTAAAACTAAGGGGGGATGCCCGTGTCACCTGAAAAATTTTTATTATTCTCATTTTTTTAAAGATTTATTTTATTTATGCATACAAGAGCTGGGGTATAGGCCAGAGATGTGGGGGGTGAGAAGAGTCACCAGAGACAGAGTGGGGAGCAGAACAGGTGGATCTACTGAAATACACTGCTGAGGAGAGCAGCGGATTAGACAGGAGAGGTCTGCTGCTCCATATGGGTCAGCTCCCTGGCTGGGGATTGAACTCGTGCTGCAGTGGCTGTGGATTGCTTCATAGTGCTGAGACTTAACCCCTTGCACCACCAGGGAGGCCCTTTATTGTTCTCTTTTAAAAGAAATTCTAGAGTCGATGAATGCAAATTAAAATACAGAACAGTTAGAAAATAATAAGAACACAATAGTTCAGAATCCATGAGGTATAGCTAACAATGTTCTTAGGAACCATTTTTTAACTACAGTCAATAGAAATTAAAATAAGAAAGTATCCAACTGAATACGTTGATAAAAAAAATAACAATATAGTAGGAAGAGAAGTTGAAGAAGTGACTCAACAGACACAATAAGGAACTGACATAGAAAACTAAAAAAAAAAAGTAGTAGAGAAAATGGGAACAAATGGATGCTTCTTTAATGTGAAAAATATATATTTATGTTAATCCAAAAGTCCAAATTAAGCTTTATGGGGAAAAAAAGACACTCACTGAAGTGATCATTTTACTTTAAGGTGTTAATGGTGTGTGTGTCACAAGGAGCATGTTTCTCCACTGCCCAGGAGACTGGCAAGCCAGTACTAAGCCCCACCTCTCTTTCTGCCTACTACCAACTTGCCAGCTCCCAGCCCTTCCCACAGAGCATCAGTGGACACAGGCAGTGCTTTGCTAAGACCCCTTTAAAAGCTTTAAATGCTTCACTCCGTCCATGCTCATTAGCAAATGAGAAATACCACCAGATTGCCGACAGCCAGCCACAGCCCAGGAAATGACAGCTTCTTATAGGGTTTCTTGTGATATTTCTCTTCTTGGAGAAGGTCAACAGATATACACAATTATTTAACTACTTCTAGATGTTCAAGCAACTTAAATAGAGAAAGTAGAGACTGGGGAAAACGAAGCTAGAACTATCATCATGTGAAGATAATGTGATCTCTACCTGGAAAATCAAAAATAATTAACTGGGGGGAAAAAGAATATTCTAAACAGTAAGTGATTCAGTAAGAGGCTGAATACAGTCCTGAGGGCATAGCAGAGGTCCCAGGCTCCTTTGGGAGTCCAGTGGCAGGTTGAACTCTACCAAGTTCCCTCTCTCATACAGGGTGTGGTGATTTGTATACTCTGGCAGAAACATTTATTCTGTATTTGGGTCTTCTCTCTCTGCAGGTCATACCCCTGCCTATTTCACCATCCCTGGAATTACTGACTTTGTATAATAGCACAGGGTGGGTCAGATAGAATTGTCTCCAACCAAGAAGCTCTTTCCCAGTGAAAGAAAAAAGACAACTGGCAAGCCCTGGACCATTATCATATTTCCCATCCACCAGAAGCAGCTGGCCTTTTAGAACAATGAAATGGTATTCTGAAAACAGATCCAGCAGTATCCAGGAGACCACACCTGTGAGGCTAGGATACTTCTGGTAGAAAGTGATATGTGATCTCAAACAGTGAGGCCCAGAAATCAAAAGTGGGGTGAGGGGTGGAGGGTGGCAGTTCTCACTGTTACTTTTCTCTCCAAAAATATTTACTTTCCATCCCCCAAGTCACTCATGCTCTGTGGACTTAACTGTGCAAGAGTGATGTGTTTTCACCAAGGAGTCCAAGTAAGGAAGAGTTCCCTGGCCATTTTGGATTCCTCCTGAATCTAGGGCAATGGCAGAAAAGGGTGTCTGTCCCTATGCTGGTTGTGCTCTCCCTGATTATGGGCATAGGTTTGTTACTCCCTGATAGGACCTGGGAGAGGCAGAAGAGGGAGGAGGATGAGCTCTGTGGTTGCACCATCACACCCAGTGGCACAAATTAACAGAAAACTACATGGTTCATATTAACCACCCTAATTCTCTTGCCCCACTATTGTCTACATCAAGGTTTGGTGGTAGCTAAGACTAACAATTTGTATCAGGTTTTAGGAGGGAAGAATTAACCCTTGGGTAATGAGAAACTATAAGAAGAACGGGCAGTCCTTGGAAATTGTGAACTCTGAAACTTAGAAGGAACATTTAGAGTGGCCTGAGAGAAAGCAAAAAATACCAGGTGATTCCACTCATACTTGGAATATAAAATAGAAATCGAAAGAACCGCTAACAACAAAGAAAAATAAACGATTAAAATCTGACTGCAGAACTATGACTACCGGAAGAGCAGGTGGGGAGTGGGATCAAAGGGAGGAAGGGACTCAGTGAACTCTGGTGCAAAAGTTTTGGTGCTTTGGTAGTACACAGTGTGAGAGGATGCATTGCAGAGGTGGTGTGCAACCATACTCCTGAAATATATACAGGGTTATAAGCAATGCAATCTCAATAAACATAATTTAAAAAAAAATAAAGTGGCCTAAAATGTCACATTTGCATATTTGGATGTGACCTGCTGTTAGCTCCCTTTTGAGATGCATTTGTTGCTGTGATAAATGCAGAGGTGGAACACATGTTGGTGTGACCAAGGTTTAGTTCTGAGCCCTCTTCTTTTCCCTGTTGCCTGCTGTACCTCAGCAACCTCATCCAGTGCCAGGGCTTTAAGTAACAAGTGACTTAAATATACCAATGACTCCGAAGCCTACACATCCAGCTCTGGCTGGACTATAAATCCACCTGCCTGCTTGGCCAACTCCTTGGAGGCCTCACAAAGATCTCAAATAAAGATGTCCAGATCAAAACTATTAATTTCAGCCTATCAGTATTGCCTAACCTGCTCCCGCTACAGTCTCCCCTTTTTCAATAAATGCACCATAAAGTGAACCAGTTGCTTAAAACAAAAACCTAGAGCTGCCCTGTGCAATATAGTAGCCACTAGCCACATCTGACTATTTCAATCTAAATGTTAATTAATTAAAATAAAAATTTCAGGTTCTTAGTTTTACAAGTCGTCAATGTATATAGCAAGTGGTTACTATATTGGATAATCAGAACCAGAACATTTCCACCATCACAAAGAGTGTTATTGGGTAGAACTTTTCCAAAAAGGTTGCCATTAATTCCTCTTTCTTTAACCTTCCACACATAATCCATGAACAAATCCTATGAATTTTACCTCCAAAACATTCCTTGCGTCAGTCTATTTTTCCCCAACCAACTCCCACTTTGTCTATGCCACCATTACCTTTTACCTGGGCTGTTGAACTCACACACTTCTTTTTTTTAATATTTATTTATTTATACAAGAACTTGGGTACGGGCCAGAGAGGGGGGGAGGCGGTGAGAGAAATCACCAGAGACAGAGTGGGGAACAGAACAGGCTGATCGACTGAAATATACTGCTGAGGGGAGCAGCAGGTGAGTCAGGAGAGGTCTGCTGCACCATGTGGGTTGCTCCCTGGCTGGCTGGGGGATAGAGCTCGTGCTGCAGTGGCTGCAGATAGCTTCACAGATTGCTTCTTAACCCCTTGAGCCACCAGGAAGGCCCCTCACTCACTTCTTAATTATCTTAGAAGTCTCAACTTAGATATCATTGTTTTAGAGATGGGTCCTCTCACCAATCTGAAATAGCCAACAAGTAACACTCATTTAAATAACTTATTCCAATTCTCTGCATAGAACTTAGCATTAACTAATGATTCTTTAATGTGTTTATTGCTTGCCTCAGTCAACTAGATTGTACGCTCCATGACGTTAGGAATTCTAAGTTATTTCATTGCTGCATTCCCAAAGTCTAGAACAGTGCCTGAAACCTAGTATACTCAAGAAGTTTGTCAAATAAATGATCAAAAACTCTACAAGGAGTGCTGTGGTTAAAAGCAGGGTTTCTAAAATCAGAAGACGAATCACACTCCTATCTGGACCAGTTGTGTGATCTACTGCAAGTCAGATAACTCAAGGTTCACTGTAAAATGAGACCCCACCTATGGCATACGGTAGCACTTATAAATAGCACTTAAAAAGCACACCTTCTCCTCCCTCTCCTCCTCTGAGAGCTCCCTTCTTTCAGCCCTCCCCTGCGCCCCTCATGTGGTCACTTCTGCTATGGCGTCTCTGCACCAAAGTAAAAAGGCAAGAGTAAGCCTTTGAAATTTGGCGGGAATTAATGGCCTCCGTCTGGAGGATCTGAATTGCGCAGGCGCGGGACACCTACTCTTTCTCGCGCGCTAACTTTGCAGCCAATCAGATTTAGCGCTGGAACCCGAGTGTCCAGGGCTCACCAGTCGAATCTGGGAGGCGGGACGCCGCGGAGTCAGTGGCGAGAGGGGGCGGGGACTAGGGGCGGCCACGCCCCGTTCTGCGGCCCGAGTCTCGGCGGCCCAATGAGAGAGGCCTGCAGCCCGAAGGCCGGGGGGCGGAGCGTTGGTGGCAGCCGGAATCCAAAGCCGTCCGACGCTGGCCAATCAGAGTGAGGAGGTGGGTGGAGTCTAGCCAATCAGCTTGCAGAATAGGTGAGGCTGGGGGTTGAGGAGTCTCGCGCAGACGCCCGCAGGCTCGGAGCGACTGTCAGGGCAGCCTGGCGTGCGGAGGCGGCTTGAGGAGGCGGGAAGGCGGCAGTGGTTGAAGGGGCAAGAGCCGAGTTGCGGAGAGAGGCCCGAGAGAGTGGGCAGCCATGGTGATGGCAGCAAAGAAGGGGCCAGGCCCGGGTGGCGGTGGCGCCGGGGGGAAGGCGGACGCCGAGGCGGCCTCGGAGGTGTGGTGTCGCCGGGTGCGAGAGCTGGGCGGCTGCAGCCAGGCCGGGAACCGCCACTGCTTCGAGTGCGCCCAGCGCGGGGTCACCTACGTGGATATCACCGTGGGCAGCTTCGTCTGCACCACCTGCTCCGGCCTCCTGTAAGTGGACCGGCGTGGGGGGAGGACCGGGATGGAGCAGCGGAGTCGGCCTTGGGGACAGCGGGAGAGCGGGGGCGCAGGGAAGGGAGCTGAGGCGGGAGAGGGCGTGGAAGCCAGGGATGCGCGTGGAAGCCAGGGATGCGCTAACTGTGGTGACAGGTTCGTCTGCGGCAGAGGTGTCACGGGGAAAGGAATGGAGACAAGACACGCAGTGTTGGGGTTGGCGTTGCAGGGGAAAGGAAAGACACTGGAGAGGAATGGAGAAACTCCCAAAGGGAGGCCAGGTGAACCTCAACTACAAGTGGGGAGAATTGAAGGGAGGAGAGGAGTAAGTATTGAAAAGGCCCGAGAATGACCTACACCTTAAAAAGGGAACTTCAGGCAGGTGGAAGGCAAAAAGGAAGGAGAGAGGCAAGCTGGACTCAAGGTGTCCATTTTTTCCTTCCGGCTTGTGCCCCTCATGGAGTGTAAGATGGATGAACCAATTTACAATAGGTAAATTAACCCAGTTAGACAGCATAGACGTTGTAGCAGGTAAGGAGCTATGTTCAGGTATTAAGGTGCAGATCCTAATCTTGGATCTGATCTGGAATAATACCCAGAGGTAGATTTCAAATCTAAGAGAGAGGAGAGCTGAAGGATTTCCCAGTTAGAGAACTTAACTCATTCAAAGATCTGGGGACCTGGTTGAGCCAGTCTTAACTTTAGTGATTTACACCTTTAAGGATCTTGTTGCCATGACTGGATCCTGATAGTATCATCTATCAATTCTTTCTAGATTTGGGGAGGAGGGAGGTTTGTTGTATAATATGCAATGCTACACTTGTGACTAGCTGGGTATTTGGTCCCGCCTGAGCTGATTTCCGGCCACAGGTCTACCCCAAGCTCTGGTTATATAGATTCTTCACTTCCTCCTCTTGAGGGGATTATTTGGTTAGATGCATGGGTATCTATCTGTACGTCTATTTTTTACAAGTTTATTGAGAGATTTATTTGACTTTTTTTAGTATTATTTTAATACATTTGTTTTGTTTTGTTTTTAACAAGGAGCACTTTCCTTGTTATCCTTTTCTCCTTACACCTTCAGGAGCTGAGGAGGCAGCAGTATTGTTCTTGCATGACAGATGGGAGAACAGAAGCAAAAGAGGTTTAGTAACTTATCTATTGCCATCTGGGGGTTGCTGTTTTCAGCACTTGTTGTTTGATATTAGTTATCATGGCAGACCAGAAATGAGGATCCATATCTCCTAAGATACAATCTAGGATTATTTCTCTACTCAATTTTTACCTACGTTACAAACTTCTCTCTATATTCTGATCAACCTCACTTGATAGACTTGACTTCGGTCTAAGAAAGCCATTATGGCTTTTGGGACAATGGTTGAGTACCCAAATAGAAGTGCTTCAAAAGTTGAGATTGAGACTCAAATGAAGCAAGAAGATAGAGACTTAAGACTGGGGCAAATACTGTGAGGAGAAAAGGAGCAAAGTTTAGGAATATCTCTAGCAGAAAGTAGGAAAAAAGAGAAGCCTACTGAAGATCCTGTTTTAAAAAGGAAAATCTGATAGTAGAAGGAAGGGAGAAATAAAGGGAACAGGGGGATAAAACTGACAATATATCAGAGTGTAGGTCCTAGGAAGAAAATGTGTTTTTAAAAACAGTTAATTTGTTCCCACAGTTAGCTGTGGTGACATGAAAGATGGAACACTAAGGAAATGGGAAGTACTGACAACATTATCATTATTTTATAGCTCTTGGTATAAAGTATCCCATAGGTAATATTTCCCTTCTGTAATGAATATCCTTCAATCAGGACAGAAGGAAGGCCATCGAATCTAGGACATATTAAAAACCTGGTTTCTTTGCTGGAAAAGTTAACTCCTTAGATATCAGTACACAATTTGCAGAACTTTACCACTTTCCCCTTGTGGTCATAATTGTTGATTTCATTAAAGAAAGGTCAAATCCCTGTGACCTGGGTAGACTCTGGGTGGAGGCAACTATGGCCTAAGGATTGTTTAGTTTAATAGAGCAGCACCTGAAGAGGCCTGCCTCTGTCTGTGGTGTATTTTAGTTCCTTAGGAAGTTAAGTTCCCATGGGACCATGTAGGGGGAACCTACCAGCCTTTTTCTTCAGTTTAAAAAGATTCCGGTGGCTCAGTGGTTGAAATGGGTTGCAAGGCTGCCTGCGGCCTCTGCAGCGCCGGTTCGATCCCCGGCTGCTGGGCGAGGGTCCCACATGGTGCGCAGACCTCTCCTGCCACCCGCTGCTCCCCTCAGCAGTGTATTTCGTCAGTCTGCCTGCCTGCTCTGTTCCCCACTCTGACTCTGGTGAGTTCTCTCACACTCCCAAGCTTCTGACTGTACCCAGTGCTTGTATAAATAAATAAATAAATCTCTAAAAAATTAAATAAATAAATAAATAAAATAAAAAATAAATAAAAAGATTCTAGAAAGGACATATAAACTTAGTATTTCCCATCCCATAATGGGAACTCACTCAGGATGTGATTCTAGAGATGGTAGACTTCAGAGAACACTTAAGTGGCTGGGAAATCAGAAGCTAGGCTAACCCTGTATTAGCAGCCAATGAGAGTAGCATGAAGCATCAAGAGGCTGAGCCAGTAAATTATGCTGAACTGAAGGCCTGTTGAGATTATAAGGAGAGAAATACCAGAAGAAATTCTACAAAGTTGTAGTTTACCTGAATAACCATCTGCCTAGATTCTGGTGGTATTTCTCACTAGTTCATTGAAGTTCTCATTTGTCCATTATGCTATTTCTCATTTTTCATTCTAATTAGCATGGATGAGGCAAAGCATATAAAGCTTTTCAAGGGGTCTTAGAGTACTGCCTGTGTCCATTGATGTTCTGTGGGGAGGGCTGGGAGCCAGCAGGTGGGTGGTAGGCAGAATGTGGGAGGTTGGTGCTGGCTGCAGAGTGGGAGGAGGTAAGGGA
The DNA here is from genome assembly GCF_964194135.1 of Talpa europaea. Lineage (NCBI taxonomy): Eukaryota > Metazoa > Chordata > Mammalia > Eulipotyphla > Talpidae > Talpa > Talpa europaea. The sequence continues at coordinate 80,903,807 of NC_140079.1, read as the reverse complement.
GAAGCATGGCTCCAGGTGACACACACCAGCTAACATGTTAAATCTACATAGTTGATTGCCAATAGGTTGGGATTTTGTGGTGCTGGGAGGTGCAAATTGTGGTAAGTCAAAGCGATAAAAACCTGTGCATTCATTGGTTCAGTCAGTCAACAAATATTTATTGAGTGATCAAGCCCCAGACACTGTTTTAGGCACTAGAGATATGGTAGTAGACAAAATTGACAAAGTGTTCTTGTAGATTACATCCTAGTGGAGACCATGGAGTATAAATAATTATGTAATTGCATATAGTGATAAGTGCGATGAAGTAAACGAAAGGTCAACATGGGCCGGAGAGTGATGGGAGCTCATAATGAGGTATGATGACATAAGAGCATAAGAGATGTTCTTTGTTAAAAGGAAGAAGTTATTGAAGACAGAAATTACATACTTTGTCAGAGAAAGAGACAGCAGGATTGGTTTATTTTGAAAGTCAGTTTTCTGTTGAGTATGATACAAATATGTCTGCATCTGATGGAGTGTTTTGGAGGTGGTGAACACAATTACCAGAGTACCCAGCTGTCTCCATTGACCAATGTAGCAAGGTTAACTGTTCCAGCCAAAGTTGAATTTTCTGAGAGCTGAGGGAAAATTCAGATTTTAATATTGGTGAATGGTATGACTGTGCCTTCAACCCTGCACATGTGAGCTCATTCTCACTCTCTCTTTTTTAATGAGAAATATTCTCTCCACTGTAGCAAAAGCCCACAGCGTTGGTGTGAGGGCCTGGCAGAGATGCTGCTAGTTTCTGCCATTTCTAAATTTACATACATGCTGCCACAGCCGTAGATCCCAACTGTGACCTAGTTTTAATTCCTTGATTTTCTTCCAATACCTAATTTTCTTAACCTGGATATAGATCCATTTAATTTCCCCAACATATACATATGCTTGTTTGTTTAGTTGTATTTCTAACTCTTCCCCTAGAGGATGAATCTGCCACTTGAAGCTAGGTTGGGATAAAAATTGCCACTAAAAAGGATTTATTTCCAAAGCGTTTCTTAAATGTTCCTTTTGTTTTGGTTTGCCTGGATGCCTCAATCAGTAAACCACTTTCTTTGGAAAGAAAGTAGATGTTGAGGGCCTCCCTGGTGGCGCAAGTGGTTAGGCACCACACTATGAAGCAATCCGTGGCCTCTGCAGCGTGAGTTCGATCCCCGGCTGACCAGAGAAAAACCCACATGGCGAAGCAGACCTCTCCTGCCTCACCCGCTGCTCCCCTCAGCACTGTATTTCAGTCAGTCCGCCTATTCTGTTCCCTGCTCTGTCTCTGGTGAATCCTCTCACCCCCTGCATCTCTGGCCTTTACCCTAGCTCTTGTATGCATAAATAAATAAATCTTAAAAAAAAAAAAAGAAAAGAAAGTAGATGTTGAGTCCTGAGATCTCATTGACATGCAGAGTGGGCCTTACTTTTGATGCCCAGGTATTTTCACCAAAGTATGTTACATGCTTCTCTGACCTGGCTGTTTGGGTCCATCCTTTAATCCATTATCCTTCAGGTCTCAGCAGTGGCTGTTTGTCTCTTCTGCTGAGTAACTTCACTCTGATAATGGGACTAAGTCAGGATTAAGGTGGACAGAGCTCTGGGCTAGATGTCAAGGGATGTGCTTGATAGCTCTTATTTGCAACAAGTTCCTCAACCCCTTGTGCCTGAGTTTCCCTAACTGGCTTGCTAGTAGTAGTTCTTTGTTGAAGCCATTTTATCTCCGAAGAAGGAAATGTATGATATGCTGCTTGGTAATCCATAACTTTTCCAGTTATCTCGGTTAGAGAAGTAGACATACACCTTGCCCTGTTACATTTTCATCCTTCCATCACCTCCCATCTCACTGGGCAGAATCTCACCAAATTACAGATTTAGGCATGTACATCATAAGGAGCTGGTGGACAATTTTGAAAAGCCCCTGATGAAGCAATAAATTACCAAAAGGGGGAGGGTGTGAAAAGATTGAGATTGAGTCTGAATAGGAGGGCAGCTGGCAGTATCAGGATTCTACGTGGCTCAGCATTAGAGGATCGCTGTTTATCATTGTCACTGAGCAAGAACTACAGGAAATGGGTTGAAGCAGGGGAATTTACTTGGGGAAGAGGCTTCCTGAAATTAGTGAAGTTGGCCCTGAAGTGGAGTAATAGGAAAGCCTTCCTGTTAGGGACGATTAAGAGACCCTAATGGGGACTCTTCTTGGTGATGTTTGCATCCAAGATAACTGAGGCCTGCTCAGAAGCAGAGGAGTCAAATCTCAGGAGTGAAGAAACACAATCTGGGGTGTATGAATTTGAACACAAATATTCAGAGGTAAGGAATTCCCGAGTACAAATTTGGCACAAATGAAAGAACTTGGGCGCTGGGTGGAACTGTTTTTTTCCATTGTTGACCTGGCAGAACCTTCTTTATCTGAGCAGCTGAGCAGGTTTGAAGTTTTTATGAAGCAAGTAGAGGCAAAATATGGGCCACTTTGAGGGTGATGACCATACCAAAACAAAAGTTGTGGTAGATATTTGTATAAATAGTAATATGCTTAACAACATCAAAGGGAGAGGGGAGAGAGGCAAAGTGAAAAAATTGGATAGACTAGAATCTATTACAAATGCTTCACTTGCTGAGTAATTCAGAGGACTTCAAAGAGTGATTCAGAGGATTTAAAATGCTGTTTAGGTGCCTGTGAAAAGGAAACTGAAGTCAAAAAAGACATCATTGCTGGGCTGAAGGTCTGGGTCCTCGTCGTGTATGTGCTTTCAACTGGAAAAAGTTGCCTTATTCTGGGCAAATAAATGTACTCTCTATTTCCCCAGGACCTCTTGGTTCAAAATAACAGAGTGGATTTACTGTAATAACTAAAGGGCAGTGTCTCCTTCTAGCTCTCACTTCCCTTGGGGGAGAACCTGAGAGTTATGTTGGGGAAACTAGGTATAAGTTGCAGAGCTAGGTCTGTTTAATTCCTAGCCAGTGACTCACATCTGTCCCATTGTGTGACCCTGTAGGCGCCCAACAAAACGCATCACTCCTAAACCATTTGATTTCAGCTATGAGGAGGAGAGGGGCTCTTGTTTCTAAAGTGCTTCTCCCATCCAGCAGTGTCCTCTGTGATTCAAGAAACAAATGCTCTGACTCATAGGCCATGTAACTAGGCCTCTTCCTAGGCTGCAGATTGTTGCCTTGTAGAGAATTCTCCCTGCCCCCAAACTGTGGCTCTGGTTATACAAAATCCACTCTACAGACATCAAGGTCAGAGCAGTGCTTTTTGTACTGTGCTATGGAAACATCCTGTTCTATAAGATTCATTTGGCCCTAAGCACTTGAATCACTTCTTATTTTCTTTGCCTTCATCCTATCTCCCCTGCCCTTCCTACTCCCCACGCCCCCCCCAAAAAAAAAAAAAAAACCCCTCCACTCCAGGCTCAGTCATAGGAAGTTCTGTTGTTGTCAGCATCCCCTCTAGATTGATGCCTGTGTCTCCCCACCCCCACCCCACTAGGAAACACACCTCCCTGTTTATACTTTACTAACAGTTCCTGGTTGTCCTTTCAGGAAATGTCAACGACCTTTTGGTGATTGGCGTAGAATTGCTATTCCAGGGTAAACATAATACCTTTTACCTTCCGGTGACCATTTCTCTTCCTTCCCCAACTTCAGGATCCTGGTGCCACATTCTTCCAGATCCATCTGTGTGTGTCTAAGTGCAACCTTGCTGTGTTAAGAAATACTCACATCCATACTCCTTGGGTCCTTCTTGTAAGCAAGTGCCTGGTAATAGAAGACTAGAACCTACCTACCACAGTGCCTTGTGGGCAAAGTAAATATTTGTTAGTGGGAGGTTACAAGAGGACCAGGATCATACAAATCTTTCTGAGGTCTGCTTTGGCTAGACTTCAGAAAGGCCTGGCATTCGGAGAGGAAAGGTACCTTGTGGTTAAGGTGAAAAAGGGCCAGGGAAGGATTGTAAAAGCAGTCTGTCATCCATCAAAGAGGCTTTTTAAAAGAGAAAACGGGGATATCTCTGAAATGTGATCAGAAGAGGGTCTTCAGTGCGGGTGAAGTTTAAGAGTTACTCTTTGACATTTAGCAACAAAGCCTTACTTTTGGTTTTCCCTTCACTTGTTTTCCTTAGGGCATCAGTCCTCTTTGGTATAACTTGGCTTTTAAAGGGGTACTTTAAGATCCATTACTTCAAAGTCTAGCAGTGGAATTGCTGAAAATGTCCTCAATTATAGCCTCCAGGGTCTTGTCCTTTGTTAAAATCCCATAATCGGTAATTTGTCATCCAGAAGGGCAGCTGTCCTCTTTGTTCACTGTGTAGTGTACCATTTGTCCCCTTCCTGCACCCCCACTTGCACTAACATGTACCAGACTTCACAGGGGTACTTTTTTTCTCTTTAGGCCCCTGTCAGTGTGAGTGTGTTTCCCCCACCTTTCTCTAGAATCTCCATTTGGTGAATTTTGTTATCTCTTCCTTCTCCCTTATCTTCCCTGATGATGTCAGCCAGGATCCTCTACTAGTTACTTCTATTTTCACATCTTGATTTGTCCATTTTTTCCAGGGGAGTAAGAGTGTGAAGAAGCCTCAAGTGAAACTGGTTTTCCTGCCTGGGTGCTCTTTCACCCTGGCCCCATGGTCTAGTGTATTTGTGTTGATTTGGACAGTTTTGTTTTAATCTAAGAAGGATAGTAGATCCAAACCAGAGTCAAACTGAAGGTCTAAGAAAGGAGAATCTATGAATACCTTCCTGGCTTAGCCTCAAATTTCCCCTGGCAAGAACACCCCAGAGGGCAGTAGACTGGGGCCACAGAAGTCTTCTTCTCTGTTGTAATCTCTGCAGGGCTCCTGTGGGCAGAACTGGACTCCCTGGGAGTCAGCAGAACTCACAAAGTTGACTCAAAAGCATCGCAACAGGATATATGTTCCTGACTTGTGCCACTCTTATACCTCGTGGTTGTACTTGCCTTTCTCCTACTTTGTTGAAAGAGCTAGTAATAGGCCTCCCTGGTGGCGCAGGGGATTGGGCACAGCACTGTGAAGCTGTCTGCAGCCTCTGCAGCATGAGTTCGATCCCTGGCCGGCCAGAGAGCGACCCACATGGCGCAGCAGACCTCTCCTGCCTCGCCTGATGCTCCCCTCAGCAGTGTATTTCAGTCAGTCTGCCTGTTCTGTTCCCCACTCTGTCTCTGGTGAATCCTCTCACCCCCTGCATCTCTGACCTGTACGCCAGCTCTTGTATGCATAAATAAATAGATCTTAAAAAAAAAAAAAAAGAAAGAGCTAGGAATAAAAAAGTCAGAGGTATTTCTTTTCTTAAAGGTCTCTCCTTGAAAGAGAGGGACTTTCCATCCCTACCATCATGCCAACCTTCCCAGTGGACAAGAAGAGGGGCGGCTTGCCTAGGGACCCTGGTTTTTTGTCTCCAGATCTTATCTTTGCCAGTCTTGTCAGGAATAGTCACAGGCATTCATTTTGGCCTTCCCTCAGGCTTGAAGGATTTGTGTCTTTGTGGGCCCTGGGACCTTGAGGACGTGCTGTAGGTGTTAAGCAAGGACACGGGGGAAATGGACGTCATTGCCACTCTGAGTTCCAGAAATGTCCCCTCAGCCTGCAGGCTGCCCACCAAAACTGTTGGGATCTGAACCAGAGTAAGAGGAAGCTTCTGGATGGGCAGCCTCTGCCTTTCTCTCCACAATGACTGGAATCACAATATGTTCCTGGCTCTGTGGTCCCTGTCTCTTTAGAAGCCTCCAAAATATTCTTGTTTACCTTCTTTCCTTGAATTAGGAAGCAGCTTCAGGCAGAAGGTTCTATCTGAACTTAATTTATATCTTGTTTTATCCTTCCTCCCTCCCTTTCCCATAAATAGACCTGCAGTGCTAACCATGTTATACTTTTTCTTTCCATTTCTCTCCCACAGGAGAGGCCTGAACCCTCCTCATCGAGTCAAGTCCATCTCCATGACAACTTTCACTGAGCCTGAAGTAGTATTCCTGCAGTCCCGTGGAAATGAGGTGCACTAACACTGACAGAATGGCTGTGTGCTGCAGTGGCCCTATCTGCCAGCAGAGCTTTGTCTCAAAATGATAGAAATTCCTTACAGTTTTCTCTTTTGGTCAAGTTCCTCCTTTTTTTTAGTACAAAGCTTTTTTTTGTCTTATGTTTATTTGTATATTTACAGAATCTTTAATTATGCAGGCACACCTTGGAGATACTGCAGCTTCTGTTCCACATCACCTCTTTAAAGCAAATGCCATTAATAAGGCGAGTCACATGAATGTCTTTGGCTTCCCAGTATATGTAAAATTATGTTCCCACTATACTGTAGTCTGTTAAGTGTGCAGTAGCATTGCATCTAAAACAACAGTGAGCAGCCCTTAATTAAATGTGACACAGAGACACAAAGTGAGCTCGTGCTGATGGAAGAATGGCGCCAGCAGGCTTGCTCAATGCAGGCTTGCCACAACCTTCAATTTGTAAAAACTGCAGTGTCTGCAAGGCACAGTAAGCAAAGTGCAATAAAACAAGGTATGCCTGTATCAGTGGTGTTTGTCTAAGCCCCTTGTTGGAGGAATCTGGAAAAGAGCAAAATCTCTTGTCAAGCAACTTCTGGACATGCAAGCAGGGAAAGGGGGAGGGGCCCACACTGATGTGCATTCGGAGTGGACTGGACTGGCCCCTCTGAGTAAGATGTCCTGGAGTCAGCTCTGCTGACTTGAGACTCAGCAAAGTGAGGTGTAAGTCCATGTCATTTTTGTGAATGTGAGTTAAACCCCTTCCCCAGCTAAATCAACTGGTGGGAAAATACCATCCTTGGTGTAAGCAGTACCCCTAGTTTGTGGGTGATTTGGCTTACGTGGAGGGTATCCTTGAAACCACAGCCCTGAAAATTGCCCCTAACCCCACCTCCATTCAAATTTAGTCTCTCATAATTCTCAGCGCATTCTGTTTTCTCTAGTCGATGTGTCAATAATACGTGGTATAAATTTATTTTTATTTCTCTAAGGCATGGCCTCCCCCATTAGATGATCAACTTCATCAGGTCTGATTTGTAGGAATACTCAGATGCTCATAACTGGATCCATGCTCAAATACTTGTTGATGAATAAATTAGAAGTGGTATCATACCCAGTTCATGCTTTCTACCCAATTCCTCCTCTAGGTTTGCAGGAAGATTTGGTTGGGTCTTTTTGATGCTCGGACCTCTTTAATACCAGATTCCAGGGATCCTCAGAAGGTGAAGGAGTTCCTCCAGGAAAAATATGAGAAGAAGAGATGGTAAGGAGAAGGAAAGAGAATACTATAGAGACGTGTCCAAATACTTTCATCTGACAGACCAGTTTCTACAGTTGAATTTGGGCTTCTCTTAAAGGCTAGACTTTTTTGAATTTGTTCCACTCAGGTTCAGTTAGGGCCAAATTGTGACTTCCAATAATAAACAGGAAAGGACAACTTTTCCCCAATCACTAACCTTGCAGATTTGATGTCCCCTTTTTTGGGGAGAGAGAAGACTGATTGGAGAAGGGAGCCAGGCCTGTGAGAGTGGGGTTAGTTTTTATACCTCAGCTGATCTTATATATAGGGGAGGTGGCTGGAAGCATATGTCCTCTAACTTCATGCAGGTAACCCATCATTTCATTTGCGGTTTGTATGTATTCTATTTTCCTGATAAGGAAAACGGCATCTCTATTCTCCCTTGTTTTTTCTCTCTCCAGGTGTCACTTTCTAGCTTCTGATCTCTGGGGTGTTTGTGACAGGGAAGTGGGGGGTTGGGGATAGGGGAGGGGTGTAACCATAGGGTGGAGAGAGAATGTACAGAGCAAGGAGTATGGGCAAACAGCATTTTGGAGTCCCTCCTGGGGGTGTCCTTAGGTAAAGAAGATACTTCCAGAGGAGAGGCCACACACCCAGAAGTGGAAGAGGGGACCTTGAATAGGAAGTTGGAAAAATAGGATTGCCTGTTCATCAGCTTAATTTCAGGTGTTATTATTTGAAACTCAGGTTGTTTGAGGTGTCAGATAGAGGAGGGAAAAGGAGGCATAGGCCAGAGCAAACTAAACACTCCTCCAGAAAAAAATGATCATCTGACAGTAAAGTGGAAACTCAGATGGGCAGAACCTTGCTGAGTTGTTAAACTCTCTATTTATTTATTATTTTTTTAAGATTTTATTTATTTATTTTTGTGTAGAAGAATTCTGGGGTATAGGCCAGAGGTGCAGAAGGTGAGAGGATTCACTAGAGACAGAGTGGGGAGCAGAACAGGCAGATCTACTGAAATACACTGCTGAGCAGAGCAGTGGTTGAGACAGGAGAGTTATGCTGGGCCATGGGGGTCAGCTCCCTGGATGGGGATTGAACTCAAGCCCTCCTGGTGATAGTGCTGTTACTTAACCCTTAGGCCACCAGGGAGGCCCCCACTCTCTTTAGTTTAAAAGAGAGAATCAGTAGAGAAAAATGAGAAAGGCATTTGACTGTTTCCCCAAGCATCTAATCTGAGCATGGTTGCTTTACCCCTCGCCTTTCAGCCTAACTATTCTTTCTCCAAGGTATGTCCCCCCAGACCAAGTCAAGGGGCCCACTTATACCAAAGGCAGTGCCTCCACGCCTATCCAGGGCTCCATCCCAGATGGGAAGCCCCTGCGGACACTTCTGGGTGATCCTGTGCCATCTCTCTCAGCTGCCGCCTCCACCTCTAGCCAGGTAACACTCAGATATGCCCTTCAAGATTATTTTGGGATTAGGAGAAAGGGATGTCTGTGGAAGATGAGGCTAGAGCTCCAGGAGACTGTTGGGCTATATCCCTGAGTATCTCAGGGCTGCCTTGACTAATATTCTCTAAAATGTGTAGTTTGGGACCTGGTCTACCGAGAAGACACAGGAGTTGAGTTTGAGAGGGGTCCAGGCATCTGCCCAGGAACCCTCTCCATTGAGGGCAGTTTCACATTCTTTCCTCTTGCCATTGCCTATGTGGGGGAAGCCTGAGGAGCCACACAGGGGCCTGGGTTGTGTCTGGGCTTCCAAGTGCTGTTTGTGATTCCTTCTCCAAGCCTCTCAGTCAGTCTCAGGCACGGACATCCCAGCCCCGGAGCTCTCAGCCATCTGCCCACACCTCAGTCAAGAAAGCCAGCACAGACCTGCTGGCTGACATCGGTGGAGACCCCTTTGCTGCTCCCCAGGTGGCACCAACTTTTGCTGCATTCCCAGCCTTTGGGGGTAAGTGGGGCTCGGGATGAGAACCTTCCTGCAGCTGATATACCCAAGGAATTCACTCCCTTGGGGTGACCAAGCTTTACTTGGTTCTAGCTCTTTGTGAACAAAGGTGATGGTAATTTTGGAGTGTGGAGGCTGGGGCGGGGGTGGGGGCGGGGGTGGAGTCAAATAAGTACAGCAGGGGTTATGTTTAGGAGTTTTGGTCACGAAGTACTACAGTGGGGGCTTCCAGCACTCCCAGGAAATAGCTTTTGTAATTCTTTCTCTTTATGGAAAATGGGGGTGGGGGTTTTATGTGTTCCATTTCCCCTCCCCCGTACCCAAAGATCAGCAGTAGTCAGTAAAGAGATGAGTGAGTGTTATCTGGTTTCCCTTTCTCTTTCAAGCTTCCTCCCTCCCACACACTTTTTTTTTTTTTTTTTTTTTTTTTTTTTCAAACTGAACCCTTCAAAAATGTTAATGCCTCATGGAGTAAGGAATAAAAGATGACATCCCCTTTCCCTTGGCTCTCTGCCCCAGACCCTTTCCCTCTGAAAAGGACTCTGGAAAGGCAGGTGTCCCATGGAGTGGCCTTGGCCTTTAGAATTCATAGATATTGTAGAATATGTATACATTTCGTACATGGCTCCTTTGTATTCCTTCCCTCCCTTAGGCCAGACACCTTCCCATGGGGGCTTCGCCAACTTTGATGCCTTTGGCAGTAGCCCCAGCTCTTCTGCGTTTGGAAGCATTCCTCCAGCTGGCCAAGCCCCGTTCCAGGCCCAGCCAACACCCCCAGGTAAACTCTGCCCTGCAGTGTCCCTTCTCTTTTCCAGTCGCTTCCAGTTGTCCACACCACACATCAACCTTCACTCACATTTCCATGTGTAGAGGAACAAAAGACAAGGAAGAGCTCCAGGAAGGGATAAGAGAGTCCAACGAGATTCTTGTCAGGAGGCGGGGGCTCTACTGTTTTGCTTTCTCGTGTAAGGACAATGGTGAAAATTACCACAGCAGTTGTGCAGGTCGTGTGCTAGATTTCTGACTGGGAAGTATGGAGACCTGAATCCTAGAAAAGTTGAGAATGAACATGATCTCCTCCCTAGGTTGCTCTGATGTTGTGTGTTATATACTGCCCAAAGAGGTCAAGGACTGGATCATAGTTGAAGGTAGTTTCCAGAGTCTTCACCCATCCGTCTCAGAGCAAAGCCTGTGAACTGTTGTGTTGTTTGAGTGAAAGGGAGTCTGAAGGCTGCCTGAGAGCCGGGTTCCTGCCTAGTTTAAGTTTTCCCCTAGTTTTCAGAGCCTTTGGGCTGCCCCTCTTCCTATGGACATTCTGGACACCACGGAGGGCAGCTGGAGCACTGTAAGACCAGATATCTGGGGAAAGCCAGTGACTTACACTCTTTCTTTCTCCCTCCCAACCCGCCCACCCTCTCCCTTCTGAACCCCATCACTGCCAGCCAGTCGGATGCTAACTGGAAGTTACAGCTTCGGTAAGTTCTTTTCTACCCACACCTTTCCCATGGTAGGGGCCTATCTCAGGTCCTTTGATCAGAGTTTTGAGGTCCAGAAGTAATCCCTCAAATTTGTCCATTCCCCTGATGAAGCAGTTAAGCAGTTTGCCTAGTCATGCAGCCGACAGAGTGGCAGAGCAGGCCCAGAGCCCAGACTTCTTAACTCCCGCTCTGCCCACACCCTTTCCACTGTGCTGCTGCGAACTGGTTGGTTGCTTTCATTTTTATTTTATTTTTTTGTTGTGTTAAGAGACATTTTATATTGATAAAAGTTAAAATTCACCAAGTGGGCCTCCCCGGTGGCGCAGCGGTTGAGCGCTGGGTTGCGAAGCTGCCCGCAGCCTCTGCAGCACCGGTTCAATCCCCGGCTGCTCCCCGGCCACCGGAGGAGGGTCCCACATGGCGCGCAGACCTCTCCTGCCGCCTGCTGCTCCCCTCAGCAGTATGTACTTCGGTCCTTCTGCCTGCTCTGCTCCCCACTCTGGCTCTGGTGAATTCTCTCACCCTCCCGTGCTTCTGACTGTACCCAATGCTTGTGTAAATAAATAAATAAATCTTTAAAAAAAAAAAAATTTCACAAAGTTCTCATATTGTGAACTTAAAGTAATTGACAGGCTAACCTTGATTCATAAAGCAAAAACCACTAGGCACAATGAAAACCTAATAATCTGACAGAGTGGGAGACACCAGTAGACCTGTCACAAGATTGATAAACTAGACAAGTAAGGGAGAAAGCAGAACACTTGTGTAACAGTTTAACAAGTTTGATCTATAAATATAAGTAGAACTTTGTCACCAAGAGATGGAATATATATTATTTTCAAACATAGAATCCTTTTATAATTTGACCATTTACTGGGAAACAAAAATCTCCATAAATTCTGACAAATAAAAATTACTTAGGTGGTATTCTGTATGATAAAAGATGTTCTGGACACAGCTTTGGCGTGAGGCAGATCAGGAAAAAACACAACATGGAAAACAGACAAAAAGTTAATAGCCATCATGTGTTTTTATATAAACCCCTGCTAACAAGAAAGACTAGAGTTATGAACAAGGGATACAAACAAATAATTCCCAATTTTTTGTGTAAATCTGAAAATGTCTTCAAACTAATTAGGGAAAATACAGTTTAGGATAATATTTTTGCACATCATATAGACAAAAAGGTGAAGACTGATAACGGCCGGTATTGCATGGAGACATGGGCCCTTTTGTGCACTAAGGGTAGGAATGTAAATTGGCACAGAAATAGTCAATTTAGCAAGAGGCAGTGTTCCCTGGGCTGGGATTACTGAACAAAACAGCCTATACACGGTTGCTATAATCTTTCAGAAATATATTCCTAGCACAAATGATTGCTTTAAATAGAGACCTTGAAGGGCCAACTTTTAAAACAGAGAAGGAAGGACCTGGAGCCATCCCAGTCTGAACCTGGGATGAACCTTTTGTCCAGCGTCTGGACAAAAAGCAAACGGTCTGCAGCCAGAGCCGGCCAGCATTTGTGAGGCTCTGGCCAGTTCTTGCAGAATCCACCTACTATCTCCACGAAGAAGGAAAAAAATCCACTTTGTGGTTGAGGAAACTGCCTCAACTTGACCAGTTACTTGACCCAAATTGAACAGCTGACAAATAGCAGGTCCCATTCACTTTCCACCACACCATGGTCACCAGGTTGTTTCTATGAGAGTGCCATAAAGAACTTGGGTGTGATGTAGAGAGCTTTTGGGAGAGGTGGCTGTCTCTTCTGACAAGTCTGGTTGCATTTTTATATTTCTCAGGGGGGTTATGGAGAGGGGAGTTTCCTCTGAGTCTGCTATAAGGCATGTTCACAATGCCAGCTGCATGGAGCAAGGCTCTGGAAGTATACTGGAAGCAAACAGAAGGGCAGGTGTTCCTAAGGACTGCCTCCTTGCCAAGGCTGTGCCCTCTGTGCAGGGTGCCTACCCGCCTGGGCAAGGGCCTGCTCTGCCCTCTAGTGTTCATAAGGAGACATGGCACTGCCTGCAGCTAGCAGGACAGCTCCCTGCCAACCAGGGAGGATTAAGGACCTGGGCCTCATTGAGGGATGCTCCCTGACTGAAGGCCCCAGCAGGGCTGAAGAGTCTGACCTAAGTGAGGACAGGGAGCTGCATTCTCCTGGAAATTCCACAGACCCCAGTCAATCAGGCCAAGGAAGGGCCTGATGGAAGACCAGATGTGCAGGGTGGGATTACAGCCTCTCTCTGTTCCTCTAGCAAACCCAGCAGTTAGGGGAGGAGAGTGGCCTAGGAGAGCACTGTCTTCAGTGCTAGTACTCCGCAGCTGCCAACCTTTGCAACCTCAAAGCTGGCAGCTACTGGGTACCAGTCCTCCCTGTGGCATCTCAGCTTCTCCAAGTTAGAGCCACTCACCACCAGTCATGCTCAGTGCCTACCAGTGGAAGACACCCTTTCACAAGGGTTTAGAGCACAGAGATTCCGGTTACAGTTCTGGGGCATTCAGAAAAAGAGCCCAAATCTTTACCGACAAGAAACAGGCAGAGGTTCAAGGGTGTCAGGGAGCAACATGGATTTGAAAATCAGTCTTCTTTGCTTCCTGTCTTTTCCTTTCCCTTCTTCTTCCCCTTGTCTCTGCGAATAAAAGTGAAGATTCCCCTTCATCCTTTCCCATTTCTGCAGGGTCTTGTGCCATCAATTTCTTACTGGATTTCACCTCCACTTTCTCCATTTCTGCTGACATATTTCCTTTTTCCACAAATATGCTTAAAGTTGCCCATCCCAGCAAATGTGTTCACGGTCTCAGGCATGGTCTCTCTTGTCTTACCTGCTGTCCATACCTGTGCCTCTGGAAGAGGAGTCCGATGGCCTTCTTACTCATTTTTTTAATTGTCCTGTTTTTCTTTTTTTACACATTTTATGTCGTAATATACATACTGTTCCACACCTTTTTTTTTTTTTAACTTAACAGTACTGTTAGCTCTTATCAGTACAGTAAAACCTTCCTCATTCTTTATAGCCACACAGTAGTCCACGGTATGTATATACCATGATTTATTTAATCCATCCCTTACTGATGAACATTTTTTGCTATTAAACAGTCTTACAGTGAATAACCCTGTATGTGTCATGTTTTGCACATTTGCAAGCTACATGTGTAAGAAAATTACTAGCAATGGAATTGGTCTAGTGGGGACACAGTTGATCCGGAAATAAAAATATCTCACTACAAGTATGACAAATGCTGTGAAGGAAGAGAACAAGGTGCTAGGAGAGGAAAAGGAGGATCTAATTCACATTTGTGGGGTAGTGAACTCTCATGCAGATTCATGGTTCTGTTGAGCGTAAAGGAAAGTAGGAGTTAGCAGGCCTGGGTGTGGGGAGGGCAGCTCTCCTTCAAGGCAGAGGTGGGGCTTGTGGAAAGGCCACCCCCAGGATCCAGGGGAGGGGCTGTTAGGATTTCAGCCAGCTGTCACGTGTTTCCTTTGAGACCTTGTTTTGCTTCACTGACCCTGGAAATATTTTCTTTTCCCTGAACCATTAAACATCACATTTGTGTCACCAAAAGACAACTTTCAAAACATTCTCACTTATCTCAGAGAGTCCTTACAACCAAAAAAAAGTGGGCCCAGGAGCCAGAGATAGTAGCAAGTGGTAGCACCCTCACCACAATGCAGTCCTGGCTACCTGTACAGGTGTTTACCCAGCAGTCAGTCCTTGACGGAGGGCATGTGTCCAGCACTGCAAAGTGGGTTTCCCTTCAGTGATAATGAATCTTCCAGCACTCATAAAAGTGAAGCCTTCTCCCTCTGTAGCTTCATTTTATCCTCACAACTGCCCAGAGTGACTGACAGGGCCCAGCGTGATGAGACTTAGACATACAGACAGAATTTTTCTTAATAAAATGATAGGGCCCCAGGCCTCCTCTCAGGAGACATGACTGCATGCTCCTTGAGCAGTTTTGTAAGGCTCCCCTTGCCTCCTGTACATGTTTTTAGGTGTGAAGATCAGGTAGGACAGGAGAACCTTGCAGTCGACCTGGCACTGTCACATATGCCCACCCTGATCTAAGCCCACAGCATGGAGGTGGCCTCCCAGGAGGAGGCCCCCCTGTGGGGGGTGGAGGGGAACTGTGCTGATGGTGGGATTTATGCTCTTCACATCCCTTGCCATGTCCACATTCCATGAATCTCCAGGGTATCTTGGGGCCTTTCTGCCCTTCCCCATACCTCCCCCACCCCCTTTTCCTGCCCCTTCATGTGACTGATCCATAAATGGAAATGCTGGTCTGAGAAAAGGACAGACTCCTCTCTCTTGAGGAAAAAAATGGGACATGTATGCCAAACTAGAACAGGAGAAGTGGTGTGACCCAAGGAAGCTCAGCCTTCCTCAGCAGTGGGGACTTTGAGCGTCTGGAGGATTGGGGCAGGCTGGCTTGTCACACTGCCCTGACTTCGTAGGAGGCGAATGGTCCAGGAAAGGTGGACTGTCTCACAGCATCCCACGGGCACCTCATGCATCACTCCACCCCACCGCACCTCACCTCCATCTCCTGCCCCTTCCCCAGTCTCACCGGTACTCCCTGTCTTCCTGTGATTACCCAGGGAGCAGCCAGGTGACTCCATTTGGTGCCTCTCCTCTTGCACCTGCCAGTCAGCCAAACAGCCTTGCAGATATGGGCAGCCTCCTGGGACCTGGGGCATCAACTGGAGGGATCCCTAGCAGGTAGGTCCGGATATCGGGGGATTTGCAGGGCAGGAGAGCTGGCCAAGAAACCCTGGCCTGCCTTTTCCCAGCCCCTCAGCTCCTCCTGTCTGGCAGGACAGGGGCTGCCACCTCCTGGCCCCCTGCCCGGCTTGTCTCCCTGCTCCGGGGCGATGGGCATGCTGACTTCTCTCCCCATATCGCAGCATCTTCGGGATGACCAGCCAGGTCCCCATGCTCCAGTCTGCTGCTACTGGTGGAGGCAGCAACACAGGGCTTGCCTTTGGAGGTGAGTCTTGTTTATGAGACCCAGGAAGGGGATCCAAAGCAAAGAGGAAATTGGGGACTGAGGACAGGGAGGGGAGTGGAGAGAGCAGATTTAGAGAAATGTTTAGTTGCCATAAACTAAACAGTAAGCAAATGGAAAAATATAACTCTCCCCCACTGCTATTCCATTCCACCCTGAGCAGCCTTCACCAACCCGTTCACCGCGCCTGCAGCTCACCCGCAACTGCCTTCCACCAACCCCTTTCAGACCAATGGTTTGGCCACAGGTAAGCTTCCCAGACTACACCCCGGCCCAGACTCTCCCGTCCTCCCTCCTCTCACACCCTCAGGGGAAGCAGCAGGCAGCTTCAGCTGGCTTGGGGTCCTTCCAAAACTAGTCTGCCCCTGCCCTTCAGCAGTGGCCAGGCCAGACCCACTGTAATTTCCAGGCCGCCTAGTGGGCAAAAAAGGGAGAAGCACCCCAAGTCACAGAATCACAATTTTAGAATAAAGAGACACACTCTCCCTACCTAGCCAGTCCTGAAGGTTGCTTTTGTGTTGACTGATAATTGCAGCGATTTCCCCAGCGCTCAACAGGTCCCTCCTTCCCTTCTGTGGCCCAAGCTGAGCCTCCCGAAACCTCGACCCCTTAGCCCGAGGCCTGTGTTCTCTGACCTTCCCTCCCAAGCCTCTGCTTTCTCTCTATAAACTCATGTCCCACCTCCTTTTTTGTTGTTGTTCGAAAAACCCTTGAGGTCAGAAAGGGAGAAGAATGATAGCTTCCAGGGCTGATCTCCTTGCAGGCCAGTGCTGACTGCTTTACGTCTGTGGCTTAATTCTCACAGTAGCCCTGGGAGGTGAGAGGACTGAGGCACCTAGAGCTAATTATTTGCTTTCTTTTGTGCAGTTTAATAGGAAGAGAAGGCTGACCCCATCCTCTGCCCTGCCCTTGCCATACCACTGTGGGCAGGTTTGGTGGGTTGATGGAAGCTGAAGAGTTCTGTGGCTCATTTAGGGGACTTTTGCTGGGTGCTTCTGGTTAGGGAAAAACTGCACCGTTTCCCTATCTTGAAGGGATTTAGGAATAACCTTTCTTCGCTTGCCTCCCAGAACTTTCCTGAGCCCCATGTCCCTCCACAGGGCCTGGTTTTGGGATGAGCAGTGCTGGGCCTGGCTTCCCCCAGACAGTGCCACCCCCCGGGGCATTTGCCAGCACTTTCCCGCAACCGCTGTTCCCCCCACAGACTTCCATGACTCTGCAGCAGAATGGTAAGGGACTCTGCCAGCAACCTCCTTACTTGCCCCCACTACCACCCCAGGGAGTTTGGCATATACCCACAGGAGTACTGGGGAGCCAGCCATCCAAGCTAGTTCCCTTTCGGCCCAATAGGGGGAAACCAAGAAAGCACAGACCTGCCTGTGTCCTCAGATGCTAATCCTTCCCTTCTTCCTGGATTGAGGAAGGCCACTCTCTGCCATCTTGGGATTTGCCTGCCCTGCAGGGAGGCGGGCAGAGCTGAGCAACACCAGCCAAGGGGCAGGCTCCTGTCAGCTGACATCTGCTTTTGCTTTTTGCTCCCCAGGCTCTTCCTTCAATGACTTAGGATCAGCTAAGCTGGGTCAGAGGCCACTGAGCCAGCCGGTTGGGATCTCCACCAACCCCTTCATGGTAAGCACCAGGGGCCAGTGGCCAGGGGCATGGACCTCCTCCGTGGGTTGGGACATAAAATTCCAGGAAAAAGGCCCATGTAAGATCAAACTTCCACCCCTTCCTTGTGACATTCTGCCTTGTCTGCCAGGGATAAGTGGGTTAGTTCTTGCATCTCTGATCTTGGGCCTTGCCAATCCCACTGTCCCCCAAGCCTTCTACTCCCCCTTAGCCTCGTCACTTCCATCTTCCCCAGCACACTCATTTTGGGAGCATAAGGAATTTTGAGCTGCATTTTTTCAATGGCCCCCAGCCTTTCTCCCCTAATCTAACAACTTATTTTTGTTTCTTTGCAGACTGGACCCTCATCAAGCCCATTTGCTTCCAAGCCTCCTACCAACCCCTTCTTGTAGCACTGTGTCCTGGGGGGCCTCTTCCCTGCTCTCTGGGGCCCCTCTACCCCCTGGAGCTCTGGCGACCACTTGCCTGTGGCATTTCTGTGGATCTGAGACCAGAATGGGCTTTATTTTGCAGGGAGGGATCTTGGGGATGGTGAGGTGCTAATGCTTTGCTTGGGGCTTGCAGATAAAAGGGCAGCTTTGTGGGTCCGCTGCCCCCCCAAGGCTCCCTCTCTTCTTCCCTCCAGCCCCCACCCAGGCAGAAGTCCCAGGAGAAGAGAAGGCAGGACCTGGCCTAGACAAGCAATGGTGTTTTAATTCTCACATTATGATGACATAGTCCTCTTCCTCTCCTGGGTGGAGGAAGCTGTGTATACAGATTGACCTGAGCTGCCCTGTGGGAACAGCTCTTCCCATGCCCAGCTTCCCAGCCCTGTTCACCTCAGGCAGAAGTGCAGTGGGAAAAGTAGGGTAAAGGTGAAGATGAGACTGGTGTTAGCGAGAGACAATGATCAGACAGGCCAGAGGCCCTTGGTGCCCTGGCTCAAGCTGGGCACCCTTTGCTCCCCACCCTCACCAAGCAAGGAGGCTTCCACAGTTTTGCTTCCCAGCTCCCTCCTTCATCCTGGGCCCTCAGGATGGATCGTTACCTGCATACTTTCACACACCCAACTCCCATTAAGCACTTTAGTTAGCTGTGGTGTCATGTTTGTATACCAGTGTTTTATATTTATACATAGAGAGTTTTCTAATATAGCCTATTATATATATATATATATACACACACACACACACACACACATACACACACCTCACATACATAGAGATATATTACTCAGCCGCCATTCTTTCCAGACAGCTCTTTTACATGGGGAGCCGGATGAATCCCCATCTGTGCCTCGACCAGCAAAGCCGAGCTCCAGGGGGTGGGGGAGGGCAGCACATATCCTGTGCAGCCACATGTCCCCAGCACCCCAGAGCCCAGGCTTTTCCAGGGAAAGGTTTTGTGCAATTGGCTGGTTTTTTTTTTCTTTTTTTCCACGTGCCTCCGCTGCCCCTGAATCTCTGCACCAAAGCTGTTGCTGGCAATGTTGGAAAAGAACTGCATTTGAAAGAAAAAGAAAGTGGCTCTCCTGGTTTTGCTTTGGGCCAGCTTGGGGGGCCGCCTGTCACGCCACATGACTGATCCTGGGTGGCCTGAGCCCAGATGATGCCTCCTCCTTTGGCCAAACACAGAACTCACTGCCAGAAGGCCAGTCCCTGTGTGAACTGGAGTCATGCATTATCATGGCAGAAGTTAGGGGCCTGGGGGGGGGGGGGGATGTGGGGAGCATTCCCACCAGGTAGTGGGTGGAAGTGCCAGCATAGAGGGAAATGGAGTAGATCACCCCCCAGTCTGGTACAATCTCAGCCCGTCAGTCCAAGTCCCCACCTGAGGATGTTGTGTCAACAGCAGTGCTGTCTGGGTTGTTTGTGTGGTGACAAGACAGCTGGCTTGGGCTAAACATTTTGCCCAACTGAGAGGCCCAGGATTCAGCCTCCCTCTTGCACTGTTGCCCAGAAACTCCTGGCCCTTTAGCTATTCATTCTTGGGATTTCTCTGGGTCATTCCACCTAATGAGAATGGGGACTGTTTTGTGACTTTATTTACTTTGAGGATTTTTCTGGAAATAACCTCCAGCTGCTGCTATTTGTCCAGCCAGGTGTGGTCTCCCCACCTTTTCCAAGGCTCAGTACCTGGCCTGTCTTATGTCTGTGTTCCTGTATTCCCAGCTTCTGCCCTCTTTCTGTCTCCTTGAAGGATCTCCCAGGGTGGACTACCCTCCTTTCCCCCCTGAATTTGTCATGTTCTTTGTTCCCTTGTCTTTTCCACCCTTGATGATCTCTGTCCTATTTCTGTTTCCCATTTTCTGCTTAGAGCCAGGAAGGGGAGGGAAGCTGCAATGTGGAGTGTAGTAGGGGGAGGAGCTTTTTGTTTTTTCCCCAGCAACCCCCCACCCCTCCCTTCCTAACTAAAAATGCTGAGACTTAAAGGACCCAAAGTTGCGTCCTCTTACTCTGTTTTGCTCACACTCCTGGGCCCAGATCCTCCCTGCAGAACTGCCTCCCAGTCACTCTATCCCACATGGACTCCAGCCAGCTCACTGGCCAGGGCTGGATGACCCCAGCTGGGTCAGCCTCAGATCTCAGGACAGAAAAATCAAGAGTTCCCTGGGCATAGGCCTAGTCTAGGACTGCAGCTGCCTCTCTTGGCAAGGAACAGCCACAGAGCCGCCGCCATCAGGCCTCCTCTCTCCAGGCCAGTGGCAAAGAATGGAAAAATCCCTGGCCTGACAGAAAATGTCTAAATGACTTGGTTCCTCCTGCCCCACCCTGCCTGGTGGTTGCAAATCTCAACCCCACTGCAAGCACTCTAGGTTTCAAACCAGGTCCGTGTGTCCCCCTGACCAATGCTGTGACCGTGCTCTGCAGACAACAGTCCTTGCCTTGGCCCCAACCTTCAGCAGGTCATCAGCAGTTGCCCCTATGGGTGAGGAAGCAGGAAACAATTCCCAGGACTTGTATGCAAAGCTTAGGCCACATTGGAAACGTGGGATTCCGCTGAGGGAGGGTTGAAAGACTAAATATTCCTCCCTGCATCCTCCTACCCCCCCCCCATCCCCACTACGCAGAGAAGTAAATGCTCAGGACTGACTGGACACCCAGGAACACCCAGGTGGGGAGGGGGCATAGCACCCCAGCCTCCCATGGGTTCCTCTCCTGGTGTCAAGATTCTCCTATGAGTACATAGAATATGAAGAACCTGTCCCACATGCACATGGCATGGGGATGCCCAAGTGCACCCCTCTGGTTGGGGAAAGTGTTGTTACCCAGAAGGGCTGAGGTTCTGCCACTTCCTGTTCCTGGGGAGCAACTTGTGTTACTAGGGTAACGGACTAAAATAAATCTTGTCTGGGTAAGGTCAAGGGCAGTGTTGTTGCTAGGGCAACTGATTAGGCCAGTTGTTTGGCTCCAGGCTTTTCCTGGTACCCAGCAGCTAAATCACCTGGCATTGATTACCCACCCACTCTCCCACACTTTCGTCCCCAGAACCCAAACATTCGGTTCCTTGCATCTTCCTGCTGGAAATGGAGAAGCCTGCCCTCCCTGCTCAGGCTGCGCTGGCTCTCTGAGAACCAGGTTCCCTTGCTTCAGTTCTCTTATATCTCATTCCTCACCTGACTAGGCTCTTCCTCAAATACCGTCATTAATAGGGCCCCACACGGCCCTCTGCCCCTCTCCCACATTCAGCTTCCCCCTTTAAGCACCTTCCTTGCCATCAGATTGGTATCACTGCATGGAGAGGTCCTCTAAAGCCCCAAGCCAGTGTCCGGCACCCGCCCCCACCCTCCCAGCAGTTACATCTAACGGGTTCAAAAATGGGGTATAAAAAGTTTGAAGGCCAATGGGCCTCCCAGGTGGCGCAGCGGTTGAGCGCTGGGTTGCAAAGCTGCCCGCGACCTCTGCAGCGCTGGAGGGTCCCACATGGCGCGCAGACCTCTCCTGCCGCCCGCTGCTCCCCTCAGCAGTGTCCTTCGGTCCTTCTGCCTGCTCTGCTCCCCGCTCTGGCTCTGGTGAATTCGCTCACCCTCCCGCGCTTCTGACTGTACCCAGGGCTTGTATAAATAAATAAATAAATATTTAAAAAGGGGAAAAAAAAGTTTGAAGGCCAAGCCCAACTCCAATCTCTCAGATAGCATGGAACAGTGGGAACCTGCACCAGAGTCTGCACTTCCATGGTCAGAGGCTTCAGCTGGCCCCTGGTGACATTTCTGGACACAGGTGGGGGGAGGGGGCAGAAGAGGAAAGCGCCCCTGGAGAGTCTCTTCCTCCCCAGGGTCTGTCAGCAGCGGCCTAACTGGGATTCTGGAGGGTATGGTCTGTGCACCCGTGACCATTCCAAAACTTCACTTCCCCCAAGTCACCTGTCACCCCCAAACCACAAGCTGCACCTCCGGCTCCTCTGAAATCAGCACAGCCCAATGCTCAGCGCCATGGCTCCTAGCATTAGGTGGGAAAGAAGTTCACAGACTCTCTCCTGGGTGGGAAAGGGGACACAGACGCTGGACGCCGGGAGCCGGGGCGGGGAGGGGCGGGAGGCGGAAGGGGGTGCTGTTGGAAGGGTGGCCGGCCTGCGTGCCGCACCCCCTGATCGCCAGGACTGCGGAGGGCTCCGCCGCCGCCGGCGCGATCAAAATTTCATTTGCATTCTCCTCACGGGGCGTTTTCCCCGCAGTAGGCTCAAATCAGGAGCGACCCCCCACCCACACCCCGCCCCTGCAAGCAGCTCAGCCCGGAGGCCGGGGAGGAGTCTGCCGCCCCTAGACTCGCCAGCTCTTCACTCCGTCCCCACGGCCTGGCGGCCGGCGCCCGGGGCGCGCGAGGGTTAACCTCGCGGGGGTGGGGACTCCGGGGCGGTCAGCGGAGGGAGGGGAGAGGCGAAGGGAGGCGGGGGAGCCGGTCCGGGTCGAGCCTCCGAGGCTTTGGGAGTCCCGGGTGTCGCGGGCCTCGGGCAGCCACCGGGGCACACGCCGTGCGCAGCGAGAGGCCCCGCAGGCCCCGCGCCCAAACTTCACCTCGGGAGCAGGGAGCGACTCGGGCTGGAGCCGGGGCGCAGCCTGTCAGGCCACTGCCTCTCCCCGGGGACCGCACCGCCACCGCACCTCGGGGGGGGGCCTCGCCCCAGCCCTCCCCTCCCCCCGCCCGGCCACTCCACCGCCCGCCGTCGGAAATGAAGCCCGGAGGCGGCGGCCCCGCGGCGCGCCCGGAGTCCCAGCCGCCCGCGCCCCCGGGGCCGCCGCTGCCCGGGGCCGGCCCGGCCGACGTGCGGCTCTGCGGCCACCTGCGGAAGCAGAAGTCCCGGCGCCGGCGCTTCTTCGTGCTCCGCGCCGACCCGCCGCGCCTGGAGTGCTACGCGAGCGAGAAGAAGTTCCGCGGCGGCGGCGCGCGGCCCGAGCTCAGCGTGAGCCTGGCGGGCGCGTGCACCATCAGCAAGCGCGTGGACGCGCGCCGCCGCCGGCTCATCGTCCTCTACACGCGCGACCGCAGCCTGGGCGTGGCGGCGGCCAGCGAGGCGGAGCAGCAGGCGTGGTACAGCGCCCTGCTGGAGGTGCGCGCCGCCGCGGGTGAGGCCCAGCCCCGGGCGGGCGGGCGGGCGGGCGGCCGCCGGGCTGGGGGCGCGGGCGCGGGCTTGGCTCACAGCCTGCCCCTAAGTCACCGAAACCGGGAGAAACTCGAAGCGTTCCCACATCCTCGGGCGCGCGCGCGCCGACCTCCCGCCCAGGCCTCCCCGTGCCCAACCCGCTGTCTCCCCAGGGCCCAGCTCGCACGACGACCCCGGGACCTGGCTCCTCGCGCCGCTCCAGGACGTCTGGCCCGTGACGCTGCGGCCCAAGGGGCTGGGGCGCGCGCGAGGCTTGGGCAGCGGCGGCTACCGCCTGTGCCTGGGCTCGGGGATACTGAGCCTGCTGCGGGAGCCCCGGCGCAGAGAGGCCGAGGACGCCCAGGCGTCGCCGCCGCCGGCCCTGCGCCTGTCTCTGCTCAGCGTGCGCCGCTGCGGACACGCGGACTCTTTCTTCTTCCTGGAGCTCGGCCGCTCCGCGCCCACGGGGCCCGGGGAGTTGTGGCTGCAGGCGCCCGACGCCGTGGTGGCCCAGAGCATACACGAAACCGTCCTAGCCGCCATGAAGCGACTCGGGGACGGTGCTGCCGGTGGCAGGGCTGAGCCAAGGGATCCCCCCTCGGGCGCCTCCAGGCCGTCGGTTCCCCCACCTTATGAGACCCTGATCGCTCGCGGGTCTAACGGCCTGACGCGCGGGGAGTGCCTGGGCGAGAGGAGCAAGCCAGCGACTCCGCGGCCCGGGTCGACCCTGGGTGCGGCAGCCTCCTACCCCGAGGGGCTAGAGCGGGGCGGGGGCTACATAAGCATGGGAGCCGGGAGTGACTACGAGCCCATGGGGGCCGGGGAAGCGGGCGGCTACATGGTGATGGCGCCCCCAGGCCTTCGACAGGCGGCCGCCAACGCCGCGCCCCATCAGCCACTCCAGGAGTGGGGGGGCACCGAATACGTGCCCATGAGCCATTTCCCGTCAGGGTCCTTTTCCTCGAGCTCCCTGCCGCGATCCTACAAGCCCGGAGCTGGCGAGCCGGGCCCCCGTCGCGGCGTCAGGGGCAACTGGGGACCGGCGGGGACTCAGCCCTGCCTGCAACTGCCGTCCGAGCTGGCGGGGGAGTACGTGTGTATCGAGTACACAGCCCCGAAATACGTAGGAACGGGAACTGCTAAGCCGGCGCCCCTCGACGGCCGCCTCAACTACATCGACCTGGAGCTGGTGCCGCCTCTAGAGGCGCGAGGCGACGCCCCTGGAGGCAGCACGCTCAGCTACGCACGCATCGAGTTCCAGAAGCTCCGGGAGGCGCGGGTGAGGAGACAGATGAATGCGAGGGGCATGCAAAGAAAACAGGGCGAATTTACCAAAGCCTTCGGGCTCACGCCCTCAGCTCACCATAAGTCCCCTGACCAAAGGGCTCTGAGGCCCATACACTCTGAGATCACAACCACAGGGCCCTTGAGCTGTCCCTTAGGGGTCCACTGTCCACCCTGCACCTTCCAGCTATGGCACCTGAGAAATATTCAGGGGGAGGTTCACCAAGAAGTTAGTGTTTTAAGGGGGGAAATTCTAGAACCCACGCCCCCAAAAAAGAATAAAACCAACAAAGGTAAGGACTTTTCCAGCCAAAGCCCTGATCCTCTGTCTCCCCTACAGAATTCCTGCGGCTTTGATGCAGACTCTCAGGCAGACCTTAGCCCCCAACCCTGCCTCCAATAATGACGTGGACCTGTCCCTCCCCATCCACACCTGCAGTGCCTGCCTTGTGATGCCAACGAATCAAAGTAACTTCACACCAGGGCTGAACTCCTAGGACCCCAGTGCAAGAAGAATGGACACACCAATCTTACTAGTGTCCCCCCAAAAGTGATGTGCCCCCTTACTCCATCAGGCCTCTCCTGATGCCAGCCACAGGCTCACACAATCCTTCCTTCTCCCTGGCTGACAGAACTGATGGCTTCCTTACTTCCTATATAGGGGGTGGGCTGAGGAGGAGTGTACCGTGGACTTCCACTCCCCTCCCCCCCAATTAAAAGGTGTGTTGCTTGATCAGCCTGTAAGTCTTAGGCCCATGGACTTGCTGCTTCACTGTAGGGAGTGACCAATGAGTAAGTAGAATTTGAGGGGAGGCAGCCAAAGCAGAGGTGAAGTAAGAGACCCCACCCCCATGCCCCACAGCTACCAACCACAAGAAGCCTATTTGCAAACTAACAGTTTTAATGTCAACAGAACCTGAACACGGGCCCACTCTGCCCCCAGGAGAGCCATGGACATGGGTGTCTGGGGACTAGGGGAGATCTGGGTCAGTGAAGTGAGAACAGTCACCACTGGAGCCCAGGGACTCAGAGACAGGGTCTGGGGAGGCAGCAGGGGGTGTGGGACCCCTTGAGGCAGCAGAGGAATTGGGTCTTGGCTCCCCCTGGCTCATCTGCAGAAGGCCAGTGAGGGCAATCAGCTCAGGCCCACTGAGCCAGGCAGTGGAGCAGCCAGCAGTCGGTGTGGGGAGGACCCGGGGGGACATGATAGGGGGTGGGAGCAGCAGCTTCAGAGAGCCCATCACCTGAGGAGAGAGGAGGCAGAAGTGGCTCCTCCCAACCCCAGCTCGGAGGCAGGGCTGAGGCAAGGCAGAATGCGTGCTCACCTGCTGAGGGGCCTCAGACAGGTACAGGGGAACACGCTGCTGCCCACGGGGCAGCAGAGGGTCTGAAAGAAAGACATCTTCACAGCACATCACAGGGAACCCTGGAGAGGAGAGGTTGCTAGGGTGGTAGGCTGGAGGTCCCTCACTCCACCACCCAAGGGAACGGTGGGAAGTACCTGCATCCCTGGGCACCTGCTCTCTAGTCTGATGTCCTGTGGTGGGGGCCCGGGGCCCAAGGCCCCTTCCTGAGGCGGCTTCATAGAGAGGCCAGAATGAGGGATGACACAAGGTCCGGCCTGAGAAAGAGGCACCAGAAGAACAGCCAGGTCCCTGTGGAGAGGACAGGACAGGAGAGACCACTGTTGCCTCAATCCCCTCCCAAGGAATCCCTGCCCCCCACGAAGCCAGAATCATAGGTACCCCCAACTCACCCACACCAGCTGAGCTCCTGCTTTAGCCTCATAGTTGGGGTCCCAGGGTGCCAGCAGGGTCATCCTTGAAGGGGCCACCTCCCAAGACATCTGGGAGGAAAGGGGAACTGGGGGATGGGAGGAGGCAAACCTTAGAGATCAAAACAGGTGGGGGGGGGCCTCCCTGGTGGCACAGGGGGTTAAGATGCAACCTATGAAGTTATCCCCAGTCACTGCAGCATGAGTTCGATCCCTGGCCAGCCCACAAGGCGCAGCAGACCTCTCCTGACTTGCGGGCTGCTCCCCTCAGCAGTGTCTTTCAGTAGCTCCGCCTGTTCTGTTCCCTGCTCTGTCTCTGGTGAATCCTCTCACCCTCACCCCCACACACATACCTCTGGCCTGTACCCCAGTTCTTGTATGCATAAATAAGTAAATCTTTAAAAAAATTAAACAGACCCAGGAATCTTGTCTGGGGCAGGGTGGGGGTGAAGGAGGGGTGGGGGTGGAAAGGCAGCAAAGTCTGTACCTACCTGGGGTTCCCCGGGACTGCTGGGCAGCCAGGCCTGGGAGGTGCCGGGGCAACAGCTCTCTCTGGGCCAGGGAAGAGTTTCTGGCCCTGGGCTGCGGGCTGTGAAGGGGGCAGCACTGAGAAGCTCCAGTTAGCGCCTCCTGCTCCAAGTCTGAGCATTCACGAGGGCCCCAGGTACCCAGGCTGCTCGTGCCCTTTCTTCACGGCAACGGATTCTCTCACATCGTGGCTCCGCCACTGGATTT
Organism: Talpa europaea; assembly: GCF_964194135.1. Taxonomy (NCBI): domain Eukaryota; kingdom Metazoa; phylum Chordata; class Mammalia; order Eulipotyphla; family Talpidae; genus Talpa; species Talpa europaea. The sequence goes on along the minus strand of NC_140079.1, from coordinate 80,877,112 downwards.
CCCCCAAGTGCCTGGGACCGAGCCCCTTACCTGTCCTGTGGGGGTGTTCTTGGCTCCCCCGCGGCTTCCTCTCCAGAGTTCCAAGTCTCCTCTTGGTCACTGCCCGCCGAGGAGCTTGGGTCCTCGGGCATCTGCTCCTCTCCCGAGCCCCACCGCCCCGGGGGCCAGGGCAACATGCCGCGTCTGGGGGAGGCCAGGGCAGGGCAGCACCTCTGTGCCCACGCTGCGCGAACTCCCGCCTCACTCGCCGAGCCCCTCCCTGGCCCCCACTCGCCCGCCTCCCTTGGCAGTGCGGCGCTGCCCTGGCGGTCCCCACTAGCCCAAGTCGCCAGCCCACCTCTCAGGGCCTCGCCTTGACGCCGGCGCGTTTCCGGCCCACGTGGCGCGCACTCCCGCGGGGGTCCCGCGGGCGCCCCCTGGTGGCGGGGCGGCGGAGCGGCGGGGCGGCGGAGCGGGCGCGCGCGGAAGAGGATTGCTGAAGCCGAGAGGTATAGGGGCTCCGTACCCACGACGCACCGCCCTCGGCAGCAGACAAACACACACACCTGAGGGGCACCCTAGAGGGCTTCCAGCGTCTTTATTGCACTGACACAATACCCAGTGCCCTGTCTGGGGCAGGCCTGCTTCCAACCCCTCAGGTCGAAGGATATCCAGGAAAAAGGGCCAGGCCCAAGGCCGCCCTCACCAGTCCTTGCTAGAGAGCAGAGCCCAGGCGTTTGTCTTCTCTGATCCTGGGGTCCCGGCTGGGTAGGGCCCTACGCCCCGACCTCAGCCCCTAAGGCCTTTCCAGCAGTGCATGAACAGCAGCAGCGATGTAGGGGAGGCCCCTTCCTGGGGCCCCCTCCTCTTCCAGGATGTGGTGGGGCTGGCACAGGGACTCCTGGGGGGAGGGGCCCAGGGTAAGTTCCCCGGTCGCCTCCATGCAGTTCCCAGCCCTCCCCAGAGGGCAGGGTAAGAGACACCCTAAAGGAGCCTGGGCAAAGGAGGCTGACAGGTTGAACCTTCAAAGTGTTGGAGGTCAAGGTGGGGCCATCCTAAATACTAGGCCCACAGCTTGGGGACAAATAAAGTACAAAAAAGCTGCCAGCAGGTAACAGAAGGTAAATTACACAAGAACAAAGGCTGGGGAGAGTGGAAAAGGGTTAAGACCTGTCATTTCCAGAGGGAAATGCTGGAGTAGGCAGACTGGCACATAGAGCCCAGGAGGCTTGGCCAGGACTGGGCCCTGCTGCAGCAGGAGCAGACGCAAACACACACACACACACACACACACACAGAGACAGCCATGGTCTGTACAGTTTATACAAGAGACAGGGACCCAGCCTGGGTGCCTGCATCTCTACAAATATAAAGTTCTCTCTACAAAATATAGATAATTTAGCCCCCTGTAGCAGCAGGGGGGAGGGCACAAGGAGAAGGTTAAAATCCCCCCCTCTGGGGGAGCAGAGGCAGGGTTGGAGGGCACAAAGGCACCGTCAGCACTGAGGAGAGGAGCATGGGGCTAGGCTACAGGAGGGTAGCCAGAGGCTGGGAGCCCAGGATCTGCGGGCACCAAAGTGGGGCCTCTGAGGTCAGTATTTGTGAGGGGAGGGAGTTCACTAGTGTCTTTGGTAGGGGCTGAAGGCACCACTGGTGGAGGACAGGGTTTGCACAGGAGTCATAAATAGAAACAGGGTGAGGGCAAGGGTGCAGGAGGAGGGATGACTTCAGGTCCTAGGAACCCAGGAGCCAAGTGTAGACGACATAGAGCAGCAGCATGAGGACCACGTAGAAGAAGATGAAGCCGCCTAGACCAGAGGGGAGCCAGAGGGGTGGGGGAGTCCTGTCCCCCACCCGCTTCACAGCCTCCAGTGTGGTCCACAGCCCCTGGGCGGTGCCCTCGAGGAGATCTGAGGGCGAGCACAGGTCAGCCTGGGAAGGGAGAGTGGGACAGATGGACAAGGACAAAGGGCAGAGTCAGCAGCAGCAAGACAATCCTCTCCACCCCCTGCCCACAAGAGCCAGGGCCAGAGCCATGCAATATGCAGAGTGCAGGGAAGGGGGACAGAGCATGCAGGGAAGGGCTGGCAGACATTATCTCTCTGGGGAGCAGACACCCCACGAGTGGAACCCTGCCATCCATGCAGAATGCTCAGCTGAGCCCAGGACTCTTCCCACTTTATAGGAGACACCAGTCCTGGGCTCCTGAGAACATAGCCCCCCATACCTCAGGCACCCCCATTTTTCGACAGGCTTCTAAAAAACTCTCCACATTCTTCCGAGACTTGGGGGCACTGAGTTTTGGCTGGGGTGGGTAAGAAGGGAAAAAAAGAAGAGAGTAAGAGAGAGACTGTAGGAGTCCCCTATCCCATTCCCTCCTTTCTGCCCTGGGGCCCAACTGACCACAGCAGGTGAGGGCACGTGAATGAAGGGCACAGAGCGGGGCCGCAGCTGGTTGGCCAACTGGCAGAGGATGACCCCATTGGCTAGAGCCTCTGTCAGGTCCTCAGGCAGGGGTTGCTGCAGCCTCGACTCAAGGGCCTGAGAAGCAGGGGAAAGGGGGAAGAGCAGGTCAGGGTCAGCAGGGAACGCCCTTTTGTCCTTAGCAGAAGTTCCAGGGTAGACAAAGAGGGTGCCGAGGGGCACCCTCAGCCGAGCCCCAGTCCACAGACACAGCTCTGCCTCTGTTACCTGGCGCAGCTGAGTCATCAGCTCCTTCTCATCCAGAAGCTGCGGGGACCGCCGAGGTCTTAGGACAGGGTCTGGTGAGGAAGGGCCTAGAGAAAAAGGAGGACACAAGTTTGTAGCCTGATCACAGTGTCTGGCACCCACATCTCCTGCCTATCTGCTTGTGGGATTTTCAACACAAAGGGACAACAGATCCAGAGAACCCCAGGCCAGAGGAGTAGATGCAGCCCAGGGGCCAATTTAGAGTCAGCACTAAGGGGATGCGGTACCAACCTGAGCCACTCTGAGAGGAAGAACGAAAGAGGAAGCTGTTTGGTCTCTGAATGGAGCCCAGCGGCCGGGGAGCAGGCGCTGTTGCTAAGGGCCAAAGGTAGGGGATAGAGCAGGTGAGAGACACCCCGTCAGTGCCCCACTCATCCCTCAGGCCACCAGGCCCCAACTACCCCTCACCTTCCCAAAGCCCCTGACCCACCTGGCCCAGATATAGGAAGGGGCTCCTGGGAGGTGGGGGCAGGGGCAGATGCAGAGGCAGGGGCAGGGGCAGAGGCAGGGGCTCCCTGCCCCCCTGAAGATCCCAGTGGAGTGGAACTAGGCTTCGGCGTGCCACTGAGGAAAGACAGAAAGGGAATTAGAAGGGGAGGTCAGTGGAAGGATGTGGAGGGGGAGGGCACAGGTAAGTCTTGGGGACACATACTTGTAGGTGGACTGAGCAGATGAGGCAGCAGCAACCCCACCAGCAGCCCTGATCCCCAGCTTCAGAAAACTAGAAAGTGAAGGAGATGTGGGGTGAGCTGTGCCAGGCAGTGGCCAGAATAGCTCAAGGAGGCTCATTTCCAGCCATCTCCAAGGCCCTCTGCCCTGAACCTGTGCCCACACCTGTCTTTCCTGGGGACCCCCCACACTCCACTCTGCTGTTGCTGCTGCTGTCTCCGCTCCCGCTCCTGCCACAACTGCAAGGTGTCAGGGCGACGCCGCTCCTCTCCTGCTGGTTCCTCCCTCCTGAGGGACAAAGGCAGGATGAGAGGTAGAGCTGGGTATGGGGAGAAGGGATAAAGGGAAGAGATAGCAGCTTAGGTGGATTTTGGGGTACCTGCTGTTTGGGGCCTTCTCCCCATCCCCTGCCACAGGTTTTAATTCTGGTGGCCGCTGCTCCTGAAAGAAAAGAGCAGAGGGGCTCAGGGGGTGCCTGTCCCCCAAGCCAGCACTAGTTCCCTCCCTCCAGCTCTCTTGTCTCCTAGTTCCTCACCTCGGCAGCACTTCGCTCTTCGTCCTCCCCCGGGACGTGGCTGTCAATGAAGTCAATCTGCTCAGGGTCTCCATCAGCTGCAGAGGCCGGGGCACGTCAGCAAGCAGATGGGGTCTTCAGGCAGTCATCCAGCCCACTCTTCCCAGCCCCTGGGCCCATTACTCACCAGAGCCATCCTCCCTCCGCTCCCTGGGCCCCCGTGGTTCTCGGGCCAGCTCCGAGATCCGGAAGGACAACTCAGAAAATTCATCTGTTGACTGTAAATGCAAAAATGCAGAGATGGAACACAGCCTTTCTATAGTGCTGGGGGCTCACTGAGGTGACTGCTGAGCCAGTTATCCAGCATACTTGGGTGAGGGAAGGAAGAAGAGAATTTTGGCTACATATGTCACTCTGAAATTTAGAGGAACCAGGCAAAGGGACCTGGCTCAGAGGTTGTCCCCCAGGAAAAAGACTCCAACATCCCTTACCTCATTTCCAGACCATCGCTTGCTGCCACTGTCAACACTGTGGAAACCAGAGTCCAGCCCACCATCGTACCGACGTCCCGGAAATAAGTCCTCTGCTGGGCTGGGGTTGGCCAGGGAGAGCTGGTCAGTCCTTACTGAACAGCAAACCTCTTCTCCCCACAGAAACCCCAGGTCCCTGCCCCAGGAGGCAGCATTAGAGCATCCTTCCTTCCCACTTGGGACTTACCAGGGACTGAAACTTGGGGGGCGAGAAGGGGCCATGTCTCCCAGTGCAGACCCCCCACGCCGCCCAGCCTCTGTTGACAAGTACTTGAAGATGTGAAGTTTCCCCTTCAGGCAGATCTGGATGTGAGGAGGAGCATGTGGGGGAGGGAAAGGAGAAGTTATGGGAGAGCAGCTCCCTAGGTCCTGCTTGGCTACCCACAGGACCCATCCCACTCCTGCCCCATCTCCGCCTGTTCCCAGGCCCACCCCTCACCTGGGCAGGTGGGCTCTGCAGGGGGTTGCTATCCAGCAGAATGACCTGCAGGTGTCGGAGGCGGCAGAAGGAGACCGGGATGCGGGAGACACGGTTACAGGAGAAATCCAGGCGGACCAGAGGAAGGTCCCCCAGCTCTGAGGGTGGGTGAGTGAAGTCAGGAGCATGCCCAAAGGAGGGGCCTCGTGCTTACTACTCTGCCCTCTGCTCTGGCCAGCCAGCCACCCCTGCCCTCACCACCACCTCTGCCAGGGCTGCTGAGGACACCCCAGAAATGACTGCCCCGCTCCTCTTCCAGTATAAACCTGGGCCCCTTCAGGCTTCTCCTTCCCCACCAGGGCTCTCCTTTTCTCCACCCCGCCCACTCACACTTCAACACACCCTTCATTCTTAGGTGATCATCACAAGACCCGAACAAAACTGTGACACCACATTGCTCAAAACCCTTCCCTGACTTACAGCAGGGGCTGCTGGTGAGGGTCATCCTGCACAAAGGCACCTAAGGGAGGTAGGGGGCTGCCTCCACAGCCACTTCACCAGCTATGCCTGCCCACAGGAAATTATTCCTTTTTCTACTTCTCAAAATGGTGCAGTTGGATTTGTGACAATCTAAGACCCACAACCCCTGGCCCACCCCAGTCAGGTGTTCATAATGTGGCAGGGGCCACATTTCCCTCCTCACTGCCCACCTTCTATACATGACAACCCTCTAGCCCCTCAGCTTCTGGACCTTTCCACATGTTGCCTACTCAGTTGCGAGAATACAATTTTTCTGTCCATACATCCTTACAGGTTCAGCTCAGGTATAGCCTCCTCTATGAAGTTTTTCCAGACACTAGGCTAGAATTAATTTCTCCTTCCTATGTCCCCAGTACTCTACTGGCCCAGAGAGCACCCTGATCAAAACCTTATTTGTGCCCTTACTGACTCAGAAGGTAAGGAAGCTTGTGCAGGAAGCAGCAGGATGCCAGGAGATAACAGACCACCTCATTCCCCTCTCATCTTCAAAGCCAAGATGAATGTGGCACAGGTCCTTCCTGCCCAGCCATGCCTTGTCTTCCTACTAATCACATTCCTGCTGCACCATGCCCTGCACTGCCTGGGGTGTCAAGGGATGGAGAACTCCCTTCCAAGGCCAGCTCCTGGTGCACACTGAGGTGATTTCTTCCTCAAGTTCCCCAAGCAGAGCCGTGCCTCCTTCTACACCTGCAGCTCTTTAAATATCCTGTTCCAGCACTTCCCTCTGCTTGTCTCTCCCCATTACGTCATTAAATCTTAAGAGTTGGCCCCAGGTCTAAATGACATCACCCATATATACCTGGCCTCCACCTACAACATAGGAAGCACACATTAAGCAAAGCCTGGTAAATAAAAGAAGGTATGCCTTCTTTTTTTTTTTTTTTTTTAAAGATTTATTTATTTATACAAGCACTGGGTACAGTCAAAAGCGCGGGAGGGTGAGCGAATTCACCAGAGCCAGAGCGGGGAGCAGAGCAGGCAGAAGGACCGAAGTACACTGCTGAGGGGAGCAGCGGGCGGCAGGAGAGGTCTGCGCGCCATGTGGGACCCTCCTCCGGTGGCCGGGGAGCAGCCGGGGATCGAATCAGCGCCGCAACCCACCACTCAACCGCTGCGCCACCGGGGAGGCCCGGTATGCCTTCTTTGGAGCAGAAAGTATCAAATATTGGGGTACATCACAATTAGTTGGTTAAAATGGGGCCACTTGGGTGCCAGCACATAGCCCCACGGGCTCAGAATCTCTGGGGAGGAGGCAGCACAGGACATGGTCTGACTCAGGGTAATAATGTGCTTTCCTACCTCCCTTTCTGCCTTTCTCCACATTTGTAAAGTAGAGCTAATAACCGAGGCCTTGTCAGCCTCCAAGGGCTATTCGTCAAGATCAAATAAAATCACTTACAGGTTTTTTTTCTTACACACTGCAAAACCCTGGGCAACAAAGGAATTATTTTCTGTGGCGATTCCTTGTCTGGGATTTCTCCAAGGTAGACACACGCTCACCCACACATTCACACACACTCTCCAGCTCATCATCTTCCTCACCAGCAGGCAGGGTGCTGAGCTGGTTCCTCCTAACGTTGAGATCCCTCAGGGAAGGGAGGCTGCACAGCTCTGTTGGGAGGGCCTGCAACTCATTGCTGCTCACATCCTGGAATCAGGAAAGAAGTGAGAAGAGCCTGAGCCCAAAAGGATCAAAAATGACCTCCTACCTCTGGCCAACTCCTTCAGTCCTGGCCTTTCCCCTCCTTTCCCCCAAAGATCCCCAGTATCTAGCCCAGCAGTCTCTCTGCCCCTCCTTACAAGTTGTCTCAGACTTCCCAAGGCACTGATATCGGCGGGCAGGGCTCCCAGCTTGTTGTTGCTGACAATTAGCACCCGCAGGGGCAACTGGCAGATGTAGGAGGGCAGCGATGACAACTGGTTTCGACTGTGGAAGGAAAAAGGCATGCTCGCTCTGCAAGCATGGCACCCAGCCTTGCGCTCCTTTTAGGGCCACCAGGTGGGGCACTCAGGGTATTGTGCATGGGTACCTGGGGGGTGACTGGGAAGATAAGTTCCCACCCTCCCTGGACCGGCTACCTACCTGAGGTTGAGGTAGGTGAGGGCTGTGAGATTCCCCAAGGCTGGGTTCAGGCATCTCAGGCAATTGTGGTAGAGGCTCAGGCCTTCTAGGGACACCAGCTGGCATGCTGCCTCTGGCACCTCGGGGAACCGGTTCCTGGACAGGTCTAGGGGAAGCAAGTGTCAGGGGAGAGCTGTGGAACAGCCCAGCCCTGGACAGAAGGACCCAGAGCCAGCTGCCCAACCCCCTAAATCAGGCCTATAAACCTGGGATCCCTGGGGTTAGATAACAAAGCCTTCTGCAAACTGGAGGACATTCCAAGCATGACCAGAACAACAAAGGGAAGGCAAAGGCCTCAGGGTCACTGGGCTGCAGAAGCCCAGACTTGGTGGAGGGTGATGGGGAATGAGTCATGAACAGTCTTCAAACACACAAATGAAAGACAATTGTGGAAAGGGGGCTGGGTCCTATTACTCTCATGGTTCCTTTTGTTCTGAAATCCCAGGAGCAGTGGAAGGCAAAGGTGATAGGAGAGGGCTGGTGCTTCAAAGAAAACAACAGGTGATGGGTTGGGAGTCAAAAGGTAAGAACATGGACAGCCCCTGGAGGAAACCCCTTAGAAAGTGGCCCTCCTTAGTGTCTTATCTCCCAATCTCAATCTGTTTTCAACACAGGGGAGAAACCAAGTACTGTGGCCTGGCTCTAGAGACGGTGTATGGCTCCTGACACTAGATAACAGGTTCTCACCAGTCTCTGTGGTCTGCAAGTCAGGTCCAAGGGACTGTGAGGTTACAGATTCCTAAGATCCAGGAGGGGAAGGCAACTGGCCAACTGGAGCTAGAATCTGCAGGTCTCTCCCATCAGGGCACACTTTCAGGACTGACCACCTTCCCACCCACTCCCAGCCACGCCAGCCTTTCTCTACTTCCTCTCTGACTGACCCAGATTTCAAAAGACCAGTAACCCTGCCTGAATGTTAGGCATAGACAGGGAATGGAGAAAGGGTGGTCTGTTACCACCCCTTGCTATCCCGATGCAAGGGGTCAGGCCTTGGGATGCCCTCGCCTCTGGAGACGTGAACTGCTTAGGCCTCCAGCAGCCTGGGTTTATGTTTCCTCTGCTCAGCCTGCAGCAGGAAGAGCCTAGGATCTGCTGGGGAAGGTCCCAAGTAACAAAACTTGGATGAACTTCTTAGAAGGCCCTTCCCAGGGAGCGGTGAGCAAAAACTGAGGGGGAAGGAGCTGGGGTATATCCCCCAAGGAAATGAGTCTTGTGACAGGAAATGAAGTAAAAACTATCCGTTGGGTTCTGTCTCTCTTGGCCACATTTCCCAGGATGGATGATAGCCTGAGGGCCCCAGAATTATCCTCTTTCCCTCTGTTCCCACCCCTGATGTACAGTCAGAAAACCTGTCATGGGAGAACACAGTTCTGGAGATGGTGGGAAGAATGGTCCTCCCACCCTTACCAGCCTGGGCCTCTGCATCCACAAACATGTGCAAGACAATGTGGATGAAGGGGGCAGAGAACAAGTTGTGTTGGGGTAAGCAGGCCAAGGGGGCAAAAGCTAGGAGCGGAAGGGAGCCCAGGCTGCAGGAGGCAGGGCATAGAAGGGACAGGATGTGGTCTGTGAGAGATCGAGCTGCACTTCTCCTTTGTGAGAGCAGCCCCTCCCCCATCTCAGGATCCATCCAACTCTTGGCCCCAGGAATGGGGTCTAGGAAATATGGGGCACCTGCACCATAGGAAACGTACAAGACAAACACTGGTTCAAAAAAGGCTAGAGAAGGAGGAGGAACGGATTCAGAAATGATTCAGGTGGCACAGTCGGACAGAAGTGCAAGGAGGGGTGGAGGGCAGGGTATGGGCAACAACGTGTTCTGATCACTTCCCCTTTCCACTGCCAGCTCTAAGTACCAGGCTTGGGGAGAGGGGACAGGAGTGTTCTGGATAAGACTGATCCCACCAGACCTAAAGCCCTGAAAGGACTGAGGATTTCTGGAGAGTAGGCAGAAAGGGGCTCTCAGAAAGCTGGGATTTTCCCTCACAGAACTGGCTGCACCCAGAGCCGGAATGCAGGGGGTGGGGGGAGAGGAGGCAAGAGCTGGGAGCGGCTGGGGGAGTTCTTGGTAGTTTTCCCCAGGAGTCCGCTCACAGGGACAGAGCCCTAAGGAAGTAAAGAATAACATTTGGTCTTTGTCAAAAAACAAGCAAGGGGGAGGGGAAAGGGAACAGAAGGCAAGTGTCACACAGCTGCTGAGGTCAATCTGGAGCTTGGGGGTTAGGCAGCTTGGGGAGACTGAGAGGGATAGGAATGGCTCCTGGGGCTCATGCATTCCCTGAACTCACTTACTGTGTAGTGAACAAGTTTGTTTACCCAGCAACCCAAGGAGAGTGGAGATGTTTAAACTGGTTCTTCCCAGAGTGGATCGGTGCCCAACTGAATGTTTGCAGGTGAGCAGGCACCTGCTAGGGGAGACATGCACTCCCAGGGCAGTATCACCAAGACAACACTCTCCTCGAGCCCCAAGTCCCACCCTGGGCTTGGCTGGGGTGGGGCTTCGGGAATGCAGCCTTCCTCCTCTCTCCCAATCCCCACACCCCAACTGCCAATTCAAGGCCATAGATAGGTTGCCTCCCAAGCAGCTGAGGCCTGACTCACCTGTCACAGTAGGGTCCCCCACACCCCACCATCAACAGACAACAGGGTGGAGAGCATAATTAGAAGGATCCTGCTGATGGGTAAGCGGACGGATAAGAGGACAGTCTCCAGCTTCCCAGCACCCCGAGCTCTTAGATTATATTTCCTTCCTTCCAGCGACTGCCTCAAATCCCTCCCCCTTGGGAAAGCAGAAACTGAAATAGGAATTCTAGGGTCCCTATGAGGTCACTGGTCTTCAGTGACCTCACAGCTAAGTGATCTCAGATAAGGCGATGTCGATCATAGGCGGAAGAGTTGGGAGAGAAAAAGAGTTAGGGGAGTAGGAGATTTCCTGCTTTTCCATAGGCTGGCTGGATGATGATGATGACCTCAGGGGGCGGGACTACAAACAAAGTACGCCAGAAACGTCAGTCAGGTTAGGGGTAAATCCCAGAGAAGGGGGATGTGGCCTGGGGTTACTGGGATCTCCATCCAACACGAAAAAGAGAGACGAAGTGGAGGAAGAGGAAAGCATATTATGAGAGCAGCTCGTGAGAGGAAAGCTTTAGGGAAATATCAGAACTGAGGTATAAGAGATCATGCAAATAAGCCACCCAGGTGAGGGGCGGGACCATTCTACAGGTGCGCAGATATGCAAATAAAGAAAAGCGCAGGGCGGTGGGGGCTCCCCAAAGCTTGGCCAGAGACGCCTAGCGTCCCGTGTAAACGAGAAAAGCGGTCATTGTCTAGCAGTTCTCACGGTGGGGAGGGGGGGTAAATGTAAATCGGCAGAACCCGGACAAACAGGTGAGGGGGCGGGCCAGAACCCTGGGCTGGGTGAGAAACGGGTGGGGGCGGGGTTATGCAAATGAGGGTCCCGGGCGGGCGCGGGGCCGGGCGCACTCACCAGCCTGGGTGATGTCTGACAGGTCGTAGCTTCGGGCCGCGCCCCGGGGGAAGTGCTTCAAGCGCCGATTAGATAGGTTCAGGGTCCCGGTGGCCACGGCCTCCTCTAGGGCCCGCTCTGCACTGCGGCTCCCGGGCAGCCCCACAGAACCTGGAACGGAGGTTGGGGACGCCGCCTCCTCACTCCCGGCGGCGAGGGGGGCCGCTACCGCCGCCGCCATCCGCTCCCAGCGGCTCCCGCTGCCTGACTGACGGCACCGGCCGTCCCTTCTTCCCCCTCCCCCTCCTCGGAGCCGCCGTAGTGGCTTCACGGGGGAGGACGCGGGTTCAGGGACCCCGCGGACCAATCGTGCTCCCGAGATTTGTCGGCGGTGGCTAATCAGAAGCCGACTGGGGGGCGGAGTCTGCGGCGCCGGAGGGAGGCGAGAGAAGGGAGGGGGACCAGAAGGGAGCGTTCGCCAACGGCCGACGCTCCAGGCAGGCCCGCCCCGGCAGCCGCATCCAATCACAATGCTTAGGGCTGGAGATGGAGCCAATCGGGTCCAAGGAGGAGGCGGGGACGCCGGCGACCGTCTAGCAGGGATAGAGGCGCAGAGACGGCCAGCGGGGGCGCGGGGCCTCGTCCAACGAAGACCAATCGCAAGCCAGACAGGCGAGTGACTGTCGAGAAGGCCAATTAAAGCCTCCGGAGGGAACCTGGCCCAGCCTCTTCTCTGAGGAACGGCTCTACCTACCAATAGAATGGGCGAAAAGGCGGTCCCTTCGCTAAGGAGGAGGCGGGTGAGCTAGAACTTTGAGACTGAGGTAAAGAATGCGAGCGCCGCGCGCTGGGAGCCGTGCCGGGGCCGGAGTGGTGTGCGCGCGCTGGACGTGTGAGGGGGCGCACCAGCTGTGAGGGCCGGGGGAGCAAGGCGACGCCTGAGGCCAGTTTTCAGGGAATCAATCGATGCGACCGAAAAGATCGTGGGGCCGTCGCGGCCGCGGAGACAGACCCTGCGACGGCCTCCGCGTCCTGGCTTGGCGGGCGGCTGCCCAGAGGCGACAGGCCGAGCCCGGCTCCTGGAGGGAGGGTTGCGGGAGCCCGGCGGATCCTCGAGAGGTCCCGCCCCGCCTGCTAGCCCACCTCCCGGTGCCCTCCTCGTCTAGAAGGAGCTTCCGTTTTACAAATGAGAAAACCGAGGCGAGGGCAGAGGGCAAGTTACTGACGGCTTGACCCAGAAGCCAGGTTTCCCGCCTTGTCAGATTTTACACTGGATTTTTCCCCTGCGCGACCCCTCTCCACCTCCGCGGGGAACGGGGGTGGATGGAGAGGACCATGATACAAGAGGAGACTGGCAGAGGGGTTTTGTTTTTTTTTTTTTTTTTTTTTGGTTTGCTGAGAGATGCTAATACTGAGAGATCCTCTTGGGATCTTTCCTAACATCCTTTTAGGTGGCGGAAGAAACCTGTCATCCACCTAATACGTTGTTGCCGAACCACGGGTGACGAAATGTTTTCTCTTAAGCCGCATCTCAGTTGTTGATATTCCTTAATATTTATTAAATTATTAAAATTCTATCCTGGGTGTCAAGCGGGCGCTATGCTAGTCTCTGTAAATAAGAGACTCTTTTTGGGTGCTTGACAGCCTATTGGCTCACATGTAAATGAATGATTCGGTAAAACTGCCCCGCTGAGGTCTGGTGGTCCAGAACTGCATGCCTTTGAGTTCCTGGAAGAGCCTACTGCGCCTTGGATTTCTTGGTGTAGAGCTTCTGCCCCTACCTGGACAGACACAACTCCAACTTGCTGTTTCTTCTCTTAAATGCCATCCCCTACCCCCATAAGACCAAGTCAATAGCTTTGATTGGGAGAGATACCCTAAGCTGTGGGTGTAAATCTATCCCTTTCTTCCCAGTAATAGGTTGCTCTCACACACCAGTGACGTTACTGTCCCAGGAAAGCGGCCGCCTTTGGATGTATTTTTCATGAGACTGTAAATAGAGTTTGTACTGAATTGCCCCCCGCCCCACCATCTTTGATTTGGTGCATGCTTTCATGAGCTAGATGGTCATTAGCAGGGTCTCCTTTTCTTCCTCACCTGTCGAATTGAGGATGGATGGATGGATGGATAAATATGGGAGCTTATACTCTCATGCTATGGATCCCTTGAAGGCCCTGGCCTGCTGTGATATGAAGAATTCTCCAATGTTTTTCTGCAGAGTTAGTGCTAAAAGGGCCCCAAGTGGAAAAGCCTACTACTCCCTGAAAGTAAAGTCTTCATCTACCATAGTTCACTTTTCTTTTTCCTGTAAAATGCACAGCCCATGAACCATTGGGTGGCTAAAGTTAAGCTAGAACCCAGGAGCTTTTCTAAAAGAGAAAATCCCAGGCAAGACTGGGGAAAATAGGTCACAGTGACTGGGCAATGAGGTCACAGAGAGGTCTGTCCGCCCCAGACTCCATAGGGGAGGGGCCTAGGAGACAGAGGGGCCCCAGAGGTCCCCCAAGCCCCTGGCAGGGGCATGGTGTGGGCAAGGGAGCGGGGACGGGGGCCAGGGAGCTGAGTACCGGGGGCCAAGAGGCCCGGAGAGATGAGGGCAAGAGCAGGGAGGGGGCAGCCAGGATGGTGCGGAGAAGCCGGAGACAGAAGCTGCAAAAATTCACCGGGCTGTGCAGACGGGAGGAGGGTCTCAGGGTGAGGGAGGTGGGGGGGGACGAGGAAGGGAAGGACAGCAAGATGACTGCCAGAGAGTGGGAAATGGTTATCTGGAGAAGTTGGGCTGAGAAAGGAGACAGAAGAGGGATAGAGAGACCTAGACCTAGACCTTGAGAGACAGATGGGAGGATTTGACAGCACTGAGCTGAAAGTCAGAGTTATGAGATAGTAGCTGATGAAAGACACTCTGAAAGAAGGGAGAAAAAGAGATGTGACCCTCATGGAACCCCTGTGCCCCCATCTTCTCCTTGGGTAGGTGAAGCGGAGCTGCCCTTCATGTGGCCCAGAGCCTGGGGGTGAAGAGAAGAAGGGGAGAGGGAACCCTATTTCTGTTCAGTTGTTCCCCCCAGAGCTGGTGAGTCCTGGGGTGGGGGGGTTAAGTGTTAAGAATAGAGGATTGAGGGCCACTGAGGGGCCCTCAACCCCGGCTTCTCCTTCCCCAGGTGGAGCATATCATCTCATTCCTCCCAGTCCGGGATGTAGTTGCTCTAGGCCAGACCTGCCACTACTTCCACGAAGTGTGCGATGCTGAGGGCGTGTGGAGACGTATCTGTCGCAGGCTCAGTCCCCGCTTACGAGAGCAGGGTTCTGGGGTCCGACCCTGGAAGAGAGCTGCCATTCTTAACTGTATACCTTCCTAAGAACCTTACTCCCTTTGTATCTGTCCTACCTTATTTGGGATCCCTCCTGCTCCATGGAGTTGCCAGATGACCTCAGCATTCCCAGCCACCATTCCAGGGCCCCTTTCTCTAGAAGAAACATGTTAGATTCAAACATAGACCATTGAGTACTCTAAGTCTCCAGAGCCATCCTCATCCCCATTACTAGCATCCCTGCCAAATCTCCCTCCAGATTCACATTTTTTTCAAATTTTACCCTACATACATCCTCTAGAGTTGTCATCTCCAAACCTAGAGTTTTCCCTCCTTTAAACCAAGGTTTCGCAACCTTGTTGCTATTGACATTCTTTGAAGTGGCGGGGGTGGGGGGGTTTGACTATCCTGTACATTATAGGGTGTTTAGCAGCATCCCTGGCCTCTACCCAAACTAGATGCCAATAGCACCCCCTCACTCTTGACAGCTAATGTCCCCTGAGGGAAAAAGTTAACAGGCTCTAAACACCTACCCCCTTTGTAGGAAGCCCTTATCTAATTACTTTATCTCACATATTGGATATCGAGGGAGAGCCAGATAATGGATCTAGACCTGATCCAGATAGCAGAGCCAGAGCTAGCTGTGAGGGAGGTTATTGGCCTTTCTCAGTCATTCCTTTTCCTTACCCCTTCTGCTTCGTTCGTGTGTATTCTTGTATTTCCCTTGATATCTCTAATGCAAGGTTGGACCAGTGAAGCAGTCACTTAGTAACATGTGTATGGCCCTGGGCGGAGGTGGGTGAGAGAACTAAAGTTCAGACATTGAGGATACTCTTCTAAGCTTTCCATATGTCCTTTGGAAGGGGTCCCAGGGGTGGGGAGGAGCTAAATACCAGGGTATCAGAAATCTAGTTTGCTCAAGCTCTGATTCATTACCCTTGTGTGTCATCCTGACCCTTGAACCTTCCATCTTCTTCCCTTCTCCAGACACAAAAGGCCTGTATTTCCAGGCATTTGGGGGCCGCCGCCGCTGCCTCAGCAAGAGTGTAGCCCCCCTGCTAGCCCATGGTTACCGCCGTTTCTTGCCTACCAAGGACCACGTCTTTATTCTCGACTACTCAGGGACCCTCTTCTTCCTCAAAAATGCCCTGGTCTCCTCCACGCTTGGCCAGATCCAGTGGAAACGTGCCTGCCGCTATGTTGTGTTGTGTCGCGGAGCCAAAGATGTGAGTAGAAGAAACGGCAGCCTAGAGGACCTGTCCCTCCTCCAGAGACCCAGGGCCCATATCAATCCTGAGATATCCTCTTCAAGACAGCTGCCCTCCCATGCCAGGAACCAGAAAATGAGTCCTCATTTCCCACCCAGGACCCAAGTATCTCATCTCCCACCCCAGGATCCAGTTACCCCTACCTCATCCCACCCCAAGGCCCTAGATCCCAGACTCCTTCATCTTTTCCTACAGTTTGCCTCAGATCCAAGATGTGACACAGTTTACCGTAAATACCTCTATGTTTTGGCCACTCGGGAGCAGCCCGGAGTGGTCGGCACAACCGGCAGCCGGGCCTGTGACTGTGTAGAGGTCTATCTGCAGTCCAGTGGGCAGCGGGTCTTCAAGATGACCTTCCACCACTCCATGAGCTTCAAACAGATTGTGCTGGTTGGTCAGGAGACCCAGCGTGCTCTACTGCTCCTCACAGGTGTGGCCTAGAGCAGTGGTTTGAAAATTGTTTCCTGCAGATTCTGCAGGATCTGCTTCAGGGAAGCGGGGAAGGAGGCTTCTCACACAGGGTTCTTTGCACCACCTCATCTTGGTCTCAGATCAAATAGTTCTCCTCTTGACTGTCTCATAGCCTAGAATTCTGCATATTTCCTATCAATGAAGGGCCCTTCTGCAAAAAAAATAGTTTGGAAACCACTGTACTAAGTGAATGATATTTAAAATTCTAACCTTCCCACTTCCCTGCCAAGCATCTCACTTTATGACTCAATTTCCACACCCACCCCCTTAATGTCCCCTTTACTTGACCACACTCCCAAGCCTCCTTAATGCCAGGTAAAGCCCTGACTCCCTAGACATCATTCTTCCCAACACTCAAATTGGATTCTGCCAAATCTAACTCTGCTAGGTTTTCTCTCTATTCATCTCTTAGCTAAAGGCCTTTCTTGATTTATTTTTGGTGATGAGGCTGGAGTCTAGGAAACTTAGTCATTTTTCTCTTTTTGGAGGATCCCTCCTCCACATAACTGTCTCTCCCCCATCCCTCAGAGGAAGGCAAGATCTACTCTCTGGTAGTGAATGAGACCCAGCTGGACCAGCCACGCTCCTACACGGTTCAGCTGGCTCTGAGGAAGGTGTCCCGTTGCCTGCCTCACCTGCGCGTGGTCTGCATGGCTTCCAACCAGAGCAGTACTTTGTACATCACGGGTAAGAACCACCTCCCTTCTTTACCAGACCCCAGCCTTAGGCAGACCTTCCAAATATGAACAACCCCCTTCTCTGCATTCCAGCTCTATGGTGGACCCCTTAGGGTGTCCTAGTGAATGAAAAGTTGAGTTTAGGTTCCCAAACATCATAGCTGATGCATTTCTAGTGGGGGTAAGATGCCCCTGATCTTGCAGCTTTCATCCCAGGTAGGAACCTCATCCCTAGGAATTGGGTGCCCAAAGCTGCTGAGCTGAGGGCTCCCGACCCCCCAGACCAGGGGGGAGTGTATTTTGAGGTGCATACCCCAGGGGTGTATCGTGATCTCTTTGGGACCCTTCAAGCCTTTGACCCCCTGGACCAGCAGATGCCGCTTGCTCTCTCACTGCCTGCCAAGGTAGGTTCCTGGAGGGATGGGCAGACCAGAGGGGGGAGGGACTCTAGGGATTGAAAGGTACCCAAGATCTGAAATATGAGCAGCAATCAAATGATTGATCAGGAAGGGACAGGGGGCCCAGGGAGAGGGGTGAGGTAGAGGGCAAGGCCTAATGAGATCAGCTAGGGATGGCAGGTTAGTGGCTGGGAGATTCTGGAGCTCAGAATTTCTCTAGAGGGAACTAAATGCCCACATTCCCTTTTTGTCTTACCTCCTAGATCCTATTCTGTGCTCTTGGCTACAATCACCTTGGCCTGGTGGATGAATTTGGCCGAATCTTTATGCAGGGAAATAACAGATATGGGCAGCTGGGGACAGGGGACAAAATGGACCGAGGAGAACCCACACAGGTAAAATTGTGACCCAGAAATCTCATCCTGACCCCCTTCCTCCAAATGCCTAACCCCTGGATCTCTCTGCTTCAAATTCCCTAGATTCTACTTTAGAATCTACTTCCCTTTTCTTTACAGAAATTAAGCCAACCTATTGCATGCCTTGCCCATAGTTGGCACTATGAGCAGCACACTCTGTAAATGCAAATGCGATAGGAATTTAGTGAAAGGGGTAGGCAGAGACCTGGATGGGCTGGAGTAACTAGGAGAAATGGGATGTGAATAGAGCCTAATGGGTTAGCTAGGATTTGAGTGTGGATTGGAAAGAGTTCTGTACAATGGGGAAGGGGACAGAGTTTGCACAAAGTTGCACCTGAGACAGTGAAAAGGTTGAGGGGTGTTTCAGAAATCTGTAAGGTATGAAGTGGTAGAGGTGGGTTTGAGCCTGGAGAGTTACAAATTTGGGAGAGTCGTTGCGGATTCTGGAGCAGGAGAAGACAGCCCCCACAGAGGACTGAGACTAGGGCGCCTGGCTATATTGCACAGGAAGCCTAGAGTGAAAAGCCCACTGGGAGGCTGTGTGAGATGACAGTGCTTGAGACAAGGGCCTGGGACTGGACAGTAGTGGTAAGAATGGAAAGCAACAGACAACATGAGATGTTTTGAAAGAAAATGAATAGATCCTGGAAACTGATTAGATGTGGAGAGAGAGATGTAGGACAAAGGTGACTGATCCCTTGATTACATCCCAGAAAAAAAAGATAGTATCACCAACAAACATGTGACTTAAAATAGGATGCTGGTTTGAGGAAAGAGGAAGAGTATGAATCTGACTTTTTTTAAGTGATAGTAAGTCACTAAAGTAGAAATATCTAGCTGTTCCAGAGTTGGAACATTTGAAATGACAAAAGTAGAGCTGGAGGAGCAAACCTGGGCAGTGGCTGCTATTGGAGACAGAGGGAATGAAAATGAGTTATTTCTCTAATAGGTAGCACACCCTTAAATACTATATCCAGAAGCCACCCTTAAATACTATATCCAGGTCACAAAGTTTCAAATAGGGGCCTCCCTGTTGGCCAAGGGAATAAGTCTCAGCACTGCCCAAGTTCGATCCCCACCAGGGAGCTAACCCATGTATGGCGCAGCAGACCTCTCCTGTCTCGCCCACTACGTCTCTCAGCAGTGTCTTTCAGTAGATCTACCTGTTCTGCTCCCCACTCTGTTGCTGGTGAAACCTCTCACCACCACCCCTGTACCCCTGGCCTAGACCCCAGTTCTTCTATGCTAAAAATAAATAAATAAATCTTTTTAAAAAAGTTTCAAATAGGGCCTCCCCGGTGGCGCAGCGGTTGAGCGCTGGGTTGCGAAGCTGCCCGCAGCCTCAGCGGCACCGGTTCGATCCCCGGCTGCTCCCCGGCCACCAGAGGAGGGTCCCACATGGTGCGCAGACCTCTCCTGCCACCCGCTGCTCCCCTCAGCAGTGTACTTCGGTCCTTCTGCCTGCTCTGTTCTCTGCTCTGGCTCTGGTGAATTCTCTCACCCTCCCGTGCTTCTGACTGTACCCAGTGCTTGTATAAACAAAACAAACAAACAAATAAATAAATAAACATGCCTCTATAAAAAAAAAAAAAAGTTTCAAATAGGGAGTGATAAATGTGACCGGGATAATGTATGAATATGATTATTGACATGGAAAGATTGTCCAACTATATTTTCAGGTGAAAAAAAAGCCATTTATGAAGTGGTTTACATAGTATATAATACCACTTATGTCTAAAAATATACAATTTACATGTATATATTTTTATAGGCATCAGTGAAGAATATGAAAACAAGATGCCGATAGTGGGTGGTGGGATTTCCAGTGATTTTTAAATTAATTTTGCTTGCCAATATTTTATGATTTTTCTACAATGACCATAAATTAATTTTCTATGTTTTCAAATTAAAGTGTGCACAGTCTCAGGAGAAAACATGCAGGGGAGGCCCCAGGATTTGGCAACTAGGAAGTCAAGTGCCTTTGGAGAGAACATGTCACTAACATAGTAGGGAAAGAAGCCAGGTCACAAGAAGGTTCGGAAAAGAGTAGCTGTGATGAGAACAAGACTGCTGCTGTCTAAAAGATAGAGGTAGGAAGCAGCAGGAATTAGGTGGAATTGTTTTTTCATACTAGGGCCATTTGGGAAGATAATATTATGACAAATAGAAAATGCTGGAGAAGGAAAGGAGGGCAGGAATGAGTGAAAGGAGTCCTTCTTGGGGGCTAATCAAGAATTGCATAGGGACAGAGGAAGTCTTTAACCCTTGAGAAGAGAAAGAATATTCCTTGTGCTGAGGCTGGAACTGGCAGGATGAGAGGCTGGACTAGCACAAGTTTGTGGGTTGAGAAAAAGGGAATAGACAGCAGGCCCTGATCTCAGGGAACAAAGATTAGGAACCAACAAGTGCTACAAGTGTTAGACTCCATGTGGTCAGACTTTGGGGGACTGAATTCAGCATTCAGGGCAGATCCGCGGAAGGAGGTGGAGGGTAAGCTGAGCCCCATTTCTTCCCTTTCCTGGTTTCCCTAGATTCTGGCCTGAACCAGACCATCACCCTTCTCCAGCCTGGGCCCCCAGTCCCTCAGTGTTGCCCTTTAGGAACCTTGGCCCTGTGTCCTCAGGTACATTATCTGCAACGCCCCATTGCCCTATGGTGTGGCCTCAACCACTCCCTGGTGCTGAGCCAGGGCTCGGACTTCAGCAAGGAGCTGCTGGGCTGCGGTTGTGGGGCCGGAGGACGCCTCCCTGGCTGGCCTAAGGGGAGTGCTTCTTTTGTCAAGCTCCATGTCAAGGTCAGAGCAGGGGCAGGCAAGTGGGCAGGCACGTAGGACAGGAGCATAGAGCCAGGTTGCCCAGAAGACTCAGGCTGGGGTTCCTTCAGGGACCCAGGGGTCCCATTTCACCAGCTCCACCTCACCTCCATTTCTTGCATGCACCATTGCTCCTGACTTTTCCCATTAGCAGACCCTTGAGGTCCTGTCTGACCTCATACAACCTGGGGCCCAGCCAACTAGAGCTCACTTGCTGGCTCAGAGCTAGTCTGAAAGGGAAGAACACACAGTTGGGGCTCCCTGGGACCCCCCAGGAAAAGCCCCACTCAGCCAGCTCCTTCTCTCCTCCAAGGTCCCTTTGTGTGCCTGCTCCCTCTGCTCCACCAGAGAGTGCCTCTACATGCTGTCCAGCCACGACATCGAGCACCATCCCGCCTATCGGGACCTACCAGCCAGCAGGGTGGTGGGGACTCCCGAGCCCAGCCCAGGGGCTGGAGCACCCCAGGACCCTGGGGGGGCAGCCTGGGCCTGTGAGGAATACCTCAGCCAGATCCACAGTTGCCCCACATTGCAGGACCGCATGGAAAAGATGAAGGAGATCGTGGGCTGGATGCCCCTGATGGCTGCACAGAAGGATTTCTTCTGGGAGGCCCTGGACATGCTACAGAGGGCTGCTGGAGGAGTTGGCCCAGGCCCCCCAACTCCTGAGAGCAGACCCCCTCCCTTAGCCTCACCCTAGAGGGAGAGTCTGGCGATAGCCAGGGGCTAAGGAGAAATGAAGTGGCAGCCATGAACACTGTGTAGGGGGGTAGGGGGGAGGGGCTCAGGGGGGTAGGAACTGCTAGACATGCCAGGGTAGGGCAGGGAACTGTTTTGTAAAATGTCAGGGGGCTGCCCAGGAGGGACCCCCAACCTGACTATCATGGACAAGAGATTTGATGGACAAATAGAATAAAAGGCTGAAATGAGGCCCAGCTTGGAACCCGGGGGCCTGGGGGGAAAGTGGGGCCGAGGATGGGGGACTGCTGCCTGACTCCATGGTGAGGGAGTCCAAGAGTACAGACAGGCGTGGCTAGCAGCTTCTGCCCCAGTTTTAAGTGACTGCCCTTCCTCTCCCAAGACCTGATCCATTCTTTGTGACTTGGAAGCCTAGTTCCACCTTCTGGAACAACAACTCTCAACATATGCCATTTGATTCCCCCACTTGGATCCTCTGTCTACAGACTTATTCCAGTCCTGAGGAAGTCATTTCCTCTTGACTCCAGAAAGCTTCCTACCCCTCTCCCTTCATCCCTGTGAAGTCAGCGCCTTTCCTCTCTTCCAGTTTACCTTCCAGATTTGGTCTCATGTTGTCCTTTTCCCTTTTTTTCAACAAGGGGGGCATCCCTTCATCCACATACCCTACTCCTGTACCTACTCCTCCCTACCCTACTCCTGTACCTCCAAGAGAGAAAATGGGTGAGCAGAATTGTCTGGCCTGAAGATGGAGACTGAAAATAAACTGGAAAAGGGTGGCCAGGAATGGGGGAGGGGTGAATGATTAGAGGTTGAGAGTCCAGGGAAGGACATCCTCTGGGTGCTGAGGAATGGGGAGGATTATATCTGAGCTGGAGAGCATTCACTGGAGGACCAGACTGTTGACAGGATGCTCAGGCCCGGACAGAGTGGGCTCTCATATGACATTGCTTGATGCCCCATGCCCCCTTCCCTTCATGCTCCACCTCCTACTTAGGTCAATGTGAGCCCTGGACCTAGAGAGGCCCTTGGAGTCGCCACTGTCCCATTCTACTCTCCCTGGCCCGCCTTCCCTGCCCGCCCCACTGGCCAGTCCCCACGCCCACACACCCTAGGCTGTCTCATCTGGCACTGATTATCCCTGCCGCTGCTGCTGCTGCTGCTGCTGCCGCTAAACTCAGCTGCTGCCTCTGTCTCGAAGACCCCAGCACCTCTCCCCCCGGCCATGCTGCCTGCTGCCACAACCTCCCTCTCGGGGCTCCTCCTCACTGCCTGGGCCCTGCTGCCTTTCACCCAGGGTCAGACCCCCAACTATACCAGGTAGGTCTCTTGGCATCCTCCAGATTGCTTGAGTAAGCTTCCAAAGCCCCAGTTCCTGGGGGTCATACCTGTGAACCCTGTGGGTCCCTCTGCTAACACACCACCCTCCCAGATCTCCCACAGCCCCACACCCTTTCTGACCCCCAAGTCCTCCCTTCCTGCTACAAGACCACTGAATCTGCAGGTCACCACCGCTCCCTATTCTTCTACCGTCTGTCCTCTAAGCCTCCCATCCACCCAGATCCCTGATCCCCCATGGTCCTGGGAGCACCAAGACCTTGAACTTGCCTGGTAACTGGACCTGGGTTCCAGGAGGGAATTAGAGACTGTGAAAGAGAGAGGGGACAGCAAGGCGAACTGGGAGTCAGATACTCAAGTAGTTAGCTGGAACAGGAGCAGGGCAAAGGTTGAGAGATCAGGAGGAGCCGGTTTCCAGGTTCAATTTAAGGGCCATAGCTGCTGCTGCTCTCTCATCTCTCCGCCCCCTCCCCCCCACCGCCTCGTGGCTGTGTCCACATCTGGTAGTAGTTAGGCGCCTGCAGTCTCAGACAGCCAAGCAAGGCGGGGCTAGGGGATAGAGTGAAGAAGGGGGGCCCCCCTGAGGAGGATTCCGGGAATTCCTATTGGGGTGGGGGTGGGGACTTGGGCATGGAGGGACAACCAAGTTACTAGCCCCACTTTTTCCTCATTCTCTGCTGAAGTATTCCCCACCCCGTCCCACTGTGGCTGGCTGAGGCAACCCAAGGTCCCTAAGACCTTTTTCCTTTATCCCCCTGGCTTCCCTCCCTGACCACCTATCCTCATTGCTCTGTCCCAATCTTTCCATTACTCCCCAATTCATGACCAACCTCCTTCTGTTCCACAGACCTGTGTTCCTGTGTGGAGGGGATGTGACTGGAGAGTCAGGTTATGTGGCGAGTGAGGGTTTCCCCAACCTTTACCCCCCCAATAAGGAGTGCATCTGGACAATAACGGTGAGATGGCCCCTTTGTCAGAGCCTGAGATCTGGGTCCAGGCAGCCAAAGGCCTGAGTGCTAAGGGATCCCCTCTCCAGGCAACACTTTCTGAAGAGGGTCTTGGGGAGGATGGGATGTCCAAGTCCCTCCCTCTACTCACAGATGACATGCTCACAATAACTTGCCTGGTGTCCTCATCCCTTAACTCTTAAAATTCAAATCCTGATTCTCCAACTTCAACTTCATTCCTGCCCCCTTTAATCTCTGCATAGCCTCAGGTTTTATCCCCTGCTCAACTCACAAGCCAGCTGCAGAGCCCAGGGCCCCTGCTCTGCACCCTGACCAGGGTCTTTCCTATTCAGGCTCAGTTTCCGTAGAAGATGTTTGGGTTAAGGGAGGTGCCCTCTGCCTGGGTTGTATGTGACCTGTATGTGGCCATCAGGTTCCCGAAGCCCAGACTGTGTCCCTCTCCTTCCGAGTCTTTGACCTGGAACTGCACCCAGCCTGCCGTTATGATGCTCTGGAGATCTTCGCTGGGTCTGGAACCTCGGGTCAGCGGCTCGGACGCTTCTGCGGGACCTTCCGGCCGGCACCCGTAGTCGCCCCCGGCAACCAAGTGACCCTGAGGATGACGGCGGACGAGGGCACTGGAGGACGAGGCTTCCTGCTCTGGTACAGCGGGAGGGCCACCTCAGGCACTGGTGAGACCTCCCTCACCTTCTCCTCCACCCCTTCCTGGCCCCGCCCCCGGCGCAGACCCCGCCCCCAGCCTTAACCTCCACCTCCTGGCGCACCCCAGCCCAAGAGCCTAGGCCCCGTTACCTACATCCCTGACCCTTAGTCCTCACTAACTGCCCCTTCAGTCCCTCCTCCCCGTCTTTTCTCCCTCTCCCGCTCCCACCCACCCCCTCTTCCAGGCCCCCCCCCAGGCGCGAGGCGGAAATGGGTCACCGACCCGCGGGTGGAATGGGCGGCCTGGGGTTACTGGGACGGTGAGTAACTGCCCGCCCCTATCCGCAATCGGGTTCCTTCAGACGGCGGCTAGGGGTCACCCCTGGGCTGGGGGACTAGGTTCCCCCAACCCGGAGCCCCCTACACCCAGTCCTGGGCTCCCGATTGCGGTCCCATCACCCCCTCCCGGGGGCTGAAGTCTCCCATAAAATGTTGAAGGCAGGGACCTCCCCAAAGGGACTTTAAGGGGCTCTGCCCCAATTTAAAGACATCCTCACAGCGTGGGGACTCTGCAGCCTGCCAGGGAGACTTTTTGCCTGGCGGGGGAGATGGGATCTGCCAGCGGAGAAGCTGAGTGGCCATTGGGTCTGGGGGGAGGGAAAGGAAGGGGGCGTAACCAACCAATTCCTCCCTCTTCCACCACCCGCCTGGGCGCTCCGGCCCAAGACCCCCATTCTCCAAGCCCCACACCTGCTAACCCCCCCATTTTCCTTCCCACCCCCTCTTCTCATCCCCTCTGCCTGAGACCCAAACAACCGAACTTCCTGCAGGGGCTCCCAGCCTAGAGCTCTCCTCGGACTGATCCAGGGTCTCCACCGCCCCCCACCCCCACCTTTCTCCCCTCCCCAGAGCACCAGTTTTGCGGGGGGCGGCTGGAGAAGGCCCAGGGGACCTTGACCACGCCCAACTGGCCCGAGTCCGATTACCCTCCCGGTATCAGCTGTTCCTGGCACATCATCGCACCCCAAGACCAGGTACCCTCCCCTTGCCCTGCTGCCCCTGGCAGCCAGCAAAGATTTATTCAAAGTCCAGACCACTGAGTTTGCGCTGGTGGGGAATGAAAGCAGACCCAGACCTGATCGCAGGCAAACTAAAAATGTAAAATTGTAACTGTGACAAGACTTAGGAGAGTGAGGTACAGGGTGTGGATATGAACTGTGTTGGGAGGTCTTTGGGGGTTCTGGATCTGCTCCTTGAGAATGAGCCGGAGCTTGCTTGACCTTGCCTCCCGTGGCTATGGACATCACTGCCGGGTTTGTATGGGTGTGAGCCTCTGAGTTGTGGTGTGAATCTATCAAGAGGGGGCTTAAGGGACGAGGTGGAGAGGAGATATGGAACTCCCATGCCTTTTTCTGCCCTGCTACCAGGTGATCTCTCTGACCTTTGGGAAGTTTGACATTGAACCAGATACCTACTGCCGCTATGACTCTGTCAGCGTGTTCAATGGAGCAGTTAATGATGATGCCAAGAGACTAGGGAAGTTCTGCGGTGACACAGCCCCGGGGTAAGGAACTGGATGGGCTGCTTAGGTCTCACACCACTTTCTCTGGTGTGGGAGTTGGGGCAGTGAGGGACCCAGCTGCCATTGGGAGGGGAGGGTCTTAGCTGAAGAGGTGGGACCAGAACTTGGAAGCCCCAAACCTGCGGGCGAGCAAGTGAGAACCTGCCAGAAGATGAGAGTTGGTGCCAGGCCTGGGGTGTGTGGACAAGAGGGAAGTTAGTGCAGCTTAGTGGAGCTCATAGGCCTGGGTAGAGGCAGAGTACTCTGCCCATTCTGATATCTGTCCCACTGCCTCGCCGTTCGCAGGCCCATCTCTTCTGAAGGGAACGAGCTCCTTGTCCAGTTTGTCTCGGATCTTAGTGTCACCGCTGATGGCTTCTCAGCCTCCTACAGGACCCTGCCTCGAGGAGCAGCTGAAGAAGGGCCAGTGCAGAGCCCAGGGGAAGATTCCCTGCCAGTTCCCCCAGTTCTCCACCAGGGCCCCAAGACTGGAGGAGGGCCCAAAGTCAAGCCCAAACTCCCACTCGCAGAGAAACCTAAAGTTCTGCCGGAGGCCTCTGCAACTCCAGGCCCCAGTGAGTCTGGGAAAGGGACAAAGACTAAAGGGGGTTGTTTTCAAAGAGTTCTTTCCTGATTAATCCATTCATTCATACAATATTCCTTGGGGCGGCCTCTGTAGTGATGATGTTATTGGGTGTTGGGACCCAAAGCTGGATAAAAGTCTGAGCAAACTCACGAGGCAGTTATAGGGAAAGTGGTCCTTTCTACCTGCAGGGTAGGGTCACCCTACACAAACTGCGTACCCTCTCTCCTAGATGTACCCAGTGTTACCTGCCCAAAGCAGTGTCGGCGGTCAGGCACCTTGCAGAGCAACTTCTGTAGCAACAACCTGGGTAAGAAGCACTCCCCAAAGTCCCCACCCCCTTTTTGGTCCCAGCCCTGCCCTCATCTCCTGTCTCTTTACTTCTCACCCCTACTCTCCCACAGTGGTAACGGCAACAGTGAAGTCCATGGTTCGGGGCCCAGGGGATGGCCTCACTGTCACTGTCAGTCTCATTGGTGTCTACAAAACTGGTGGCTTGGACTTGCCCTCTCCACCGACTGACACCTCCCTGAAGTTTTATGTGCCGTGCAAGCAGTGCCCCCCCATGAAGAAAGGTAAAGGAGATGTGGGAAAATGGGAAAGGGCTCCTTAACCTCATGAAATGACGGAGAGGTAGAATCTGAGGGACTCTACTAAGGAGTTTCAGCTGCCAAGTTCCAGTAACAGAAGATACCCTTCCCTCCCCTCCTCCAGGAGCCAGTTATCTGCTGATGGGCCAGGTGGAAGAGAACGGAGGTCCTGTCCTTCCTCCACAGAGCTTTGTGGTTCTCTACCGTCCCAACCAGAACCAGATCCTCACCAACCTGAGCAAGAGGAAGTGCCCTCCCCAGCCTGCTTGGGCCACTGCGTCCAGGGCTTGAGACCCAGGCCAGCTCCAGCCCTTGGGAACCCCTTTCCTATCCAAATAAAATGTCCTTGTTTAAGGAAGGGGTCACATTGCCACCTCTATGGCTTTGGGACCCATCTTGGGAATTTTATTCATTCATTAAAGTTAATAGACACTTACTATGCAGAATTATTTTTTAAAAATATAAATCAAATCTTGTCATCTCTTTGCCCAAAACTCTCCCATATTCTCAACACACATATGCCAGCGCATACACATACACACTATGGAGAGGTGATGGATACATTAAATAGCTTAATTGTGGTGATCAATATGAATTGTGGTGATCAATTTGAAATATGTATACATAATTTTTATTGCAAAGGTATCTGTTTTTAAAATATAAAACTCCCGGACCTCCCCTGGTGGCACAGCGGTTGAGTGCTGGGCTGCGAAGCTGCCCGCAGCCTCTGCAGCGCTGGTTTGATCCTCAGCTGCCAGCAAGGGTCCCATATGGCGTGACAGACCTCTCCTTCCATGCCGCTACTCCCCTCAGCAGTGTATTTCATGAGTCTGTTCTGTTCCCCGCTCTGGCTCTGGTGAATTCTCTCACCCTCCCACGCTGCTGACTGTACCCAGTGCTTGTATAAATAAATCTTAAAAAAATAAAAATAAAAAATAAAACTCCCATAGTTTCCGATAATGCTCAATAAAATTGAAAGTCCTGCGGATTCTGAGGCCCTGGAAGATCGGCATCTCTCTACCTCATCTGTTCCAGTCACAGTGGTTCCTTGGCCACTTCTGGTACACTTCTGTTGTGTTCCCTCTATCTGGATTTCTTTAAAGATCTCATGACTGGCTTCCTAACTTCAGTCTGATCTCAACTCACCGTTCACCCTCATCATTTTGTTCATTCCAAATAGTAGACACCGTTTAAATTTCCAAAAGACAACAGAAGACAAAGCTCCAGCTCTTGTGGAGAGGAGTAACTACTGGAGCCAGAAATAAACAACAAAAAGGTGATGTCAAACAGCGCTAGGATTGCTATGAAGAAAACGATAGAGGGACTCTACATTTTTTGACAGAGTGCTCAAGAAAGGCTTTTAGAGAAGAGCAGCTTCACTCATGTGTGGCCTAAGGTGAATCAATTCTTCACCTTGCAGAGGCTGTTTTCCTCATTTGTAAAAGGAGTTAAGGAGCCGATGGGATGGTGTAAGTGGCGGAGTTAGGAAATCTTAATTCCCAGTGCATATGTGACTTCCCAGTCCCATGCAGGAGACAATCAGGAGAGGAACCCTAGCTGAGCTCCGAATGCAACAGGCAGCAACTTCCAACTAGTACTTCAGAAAACGGCTTGCGTTGCCGCAGACCTCCAGGAGAGCCAGGAGTTGCAGTCGAGAAAGAGAGCCTCCATGGGGGATGTGCCTCTAGTCATCTAGACTGAGTGGGCAAGAAGCAAAGCCGCCATCCAGCCGCAGCCCGAGCATCCCGCGTTACTTCAGAGTAGTAGCCAAGAGGCCCATAACGTTTTACGTCACTAAGATCAAGACCCGTCTTCAAGCGCACCAATCGGCGCCCACACAGGGTGGAAACTCGACCGCCCTGGCCAATGACAGGCCGTACGGCGGAAGTGCAGACACGATGTCTGGGGAAGATGGCAGCCCGGAGGGGCCGCAAGTTGATAGGCAGGTGCTCAGGCCAGAAGGTGAGCATCCTGGCACGAGGGGCCTTTGGAGGAGGAAGCCCCCGGAGCGCGAGCCCCAGCTCAAGGCGGGGGCGAGGGCGGACTTCGGCGGCACAGACACAGGACTCCTGCAGGCCCGGAGGGGCTGAGTGAGCGACCCGGGTGGGGGCGGCAGGGGGCGGTGGGATAGGTAGGGGGGCGGGGCGGGGCGGCCGGGACGCCCGGAAGGGGCGGGGCCCGCGACGGGGTGGAGTTTGTGAAGATCGGAAACCGGGCTCGGAGACTGGACCGGGGTGGGAGCTCGAGAGGCCGGGTTTGCGGGGTGGGCGTGGCCAGCGAGGAGGGGCCTGGGGGCGGGGCCTACAGGGACCCGGGACGGGCTGGCGAGCGCCAGGCCTTGGGGGCCTGGTCTGCGGGGGCCTCAGCTAGCGGAATCCTAGGCGGCGGCGGCGGCTTCAGACCAGGCCCTGCCCCACGGTCTCATCCCGTTGCGTTTTGTCCCTCTCGCGCCCCCAGCTCTAAACTCCGGGCCCTGTTCCCTGAGCTCTGCCCTCGGATGTCCCACCGACCAGAGCCTGCATGCGCCGTGGGGCGCCCCAGGACCAGGAGCTCGTGGGTTCCGGGCCTCCCGGACGAGGGTCCCGGGGCGCCCCTCCTCCCTCGGGACCTGTTGTCCCGGTGCTCGTCTTTCCCCCGGATCTAGTATTCAGAGCGGACCAGCGGAGCGGACCCCGGCAGCTGCTGACCCTCTATAATCCCACAGGAGCTGCGCTTCGCTTCCGAGGTGAAGGGATGGGCATTTTGGGCTAGGGTCTGGGAGCTGGCGGCGGGACGTTGTGGGGTGGGGGGGGCGTTGTGGGGGAGACTGTGTGGGCTGGAGAAGTCAGATAAGTGCCGTCAGATGTCCCAGCCCCGGGGCGCTGGAAGAGACTTGTTCAGCCCTGGGGTAGAAGGCAAGGACAGGGCTTGTGAAGGGTCTCTGAGGCGACAGTGGATCTCTGTATGCCTTTATCCCTCAGTCTTGTGCACTGCACCTGCCAAATACACAGTGTTTGACGCAGAAGGATATGTGAAGCCTCAGTCCTGCATTGACATGTGAGTTAGAGGGTGGGGAAGTTGATGGAATTCAGGGATGGCTGCCACCTTCCTCTGAATTATTGCGCTGTTGTCTTAGGTCTGAGACCTGGACCTCTTCAACCTATTTTCTCATCCCTAAGAGAAAGGCTTCGGAGGGTGGGACCTCGATCCATTTGGATTGCTTCTTCACCCACTTCCTCCCTGTCTTGGAAACAGTGTGATTCGCCATGTGGCCCCCACTCCCAGCCACTATGATGTCCAGGATCGCTTCCGAATTGAGCTGTCTGAGGAGGGAGCTGAAGGCCGAGTGGTGGGGAGGAAGGACATCACCTCAGTCCTGAGGGCCCCAGCATACCCCCTTGAGCTTCAGGGACAGCCCAACCCAACGCCTCACCCAGGGCCTCCTTCCTGGACAGCATCACCCACAGCCAGACACTTCCCAGAAAGTGAGTTTGTTGGTGGGGGTTCTTGACCCTTGCAGGGAGGGAGCACCTAGCAATACCTTAGAAATGAGCTCAAATTGCATTAGAAAAGGTCTCCTGGTTCAGTATTTGCTTTTTTGGTGGAAACATTTCTAGGACTTAAGATTTTATATCAGATTTGGGAAAGGGGAACAGAACAGGCAGAGTGACTGAAACACTGCTGAGGGGAGAAGCGGGAGAGTCAGGAGAGGTCTGCTGTGCCATGTGGGTTGTTCCCTGGCCGGCCCACGATTGAACTTGTGCTGTAGAGGCTGCGGATTGCTTCATAGTGCGGTGCTTAATCCCTTGCGCCACCAGGGAGGCCCTTAATTACTTTCTATCACATCCCAGCTCAGTTCAGTTCAACAAGAAACCTGTACTGAGAGATTATGCTGTACCAAGCTGTGTACTTGGCTTGGGAGACAGACGGCCCTGCCTGGCAGGTAGGTCAGGAGCCAGTAATCAAAGCAGATAAAAAGGATGCTGTGGCATCAGTGGAGAGAGGGTTTCTTGCAGTAGACAAGAGGCTCGAGGGAGGGGAGGGCACTTGACAGTGTTCTCTGGAGTGCAAAGAAAGTGGACACATCTTTCACATTCATCCTCCTTCCTGGAAAGCCTGGGATTAGGCAGGAGAGGACTAGAGCTTCTGACAAGTTCTGTTTCCCAGACCCCCACCCGCAGCTGGCCACCAGCTCCTTCCTCCTATTCCTGCTGACGGGCATCGTCTCTGTGGCCTTCCTACTGCTCCCGCTTCAGGATGAGCTCGGCAGCCAGCTGCCCCAAATCCTGCACGTCTCCCTGGGACAAAAGTTGGTGGCAGCCTACATCTTGGGTGAGCATAGTAGGGACTTGGGCATCCAGGGCTCAGAGAAAGGAGTTGAGGGATAGGAAGAAGCTAACACAGCCCCAGGGCCGCTCAACGGATCTTGTTCTTTCTCCCCTCCCTAGGCCTCCTCACCATGGTGTTCCTTCGAACTTGAGTGCCCTGCTCAACCTCCACCCGGTCCAGTCCACAGGCAGTGAGTGATGTGGGATGTGAGACAGCCACTGTGATGCCCAGACCTTGCCTCAACTCCTCCTTCCTTCGTCCTTCCTGCCCACCAGCCCCACCTAAACCCTGACAGAAATACCCAGGGATTTGTATTAATTTTCCAAGTTGAATAAACTAAATTTTTAAAATTAAACTGAAAAATGTAGGAAACATACCCCTTTCTTCCCACTTCTTTTCCTCCAGTTCCTTCCTGCTCCCATTCCTAGGGGACCTGGGTGGTGAAGTGGACCAGTGGACTTTTAGAAGATCTGGGTTCTAGTCCTGGTACTGCCCAAAAATGCTGTGACCTTGAACAAGTCTTTTAATTCCTCTGTGTTTCAGCTTCTACCTCTAAAATGAAGGACTTGGAAAGGGGATTTTCACGATTCCCTTAAGCCCTAAAATAGGATTCTGTCCCAAGGAAACACACAAAAATACCAACAATCCTGTCCACTGTAGAACTGACGTCTCACTGTCAGGAGCCTCCTGCCAAGGTTGCCTGGATGCTTCCAATCTCCAGAATCCTCTTCTGTCTTTTGACCCTTTATTGGTTTTTATTTTGTCTCTTTAAGACTTCAACTCCCTTGGGTCAGAAACGCAAGGTCCTGGGGGCGTGGCATTGCCTGACATAACCAGTTTAACCAGGTAGGAGAAACTAAGGCACAGAAAAAGAATAGGACCCTAGAAAGGCAGGATTTCAACCCATCTGCCTTCCTTCAGATGCGGAGAAGGGGAGTAAAGGGAGA
The DNA here is from genome assembly GCF_964194135.1 of Talpa europaea. NCBI lineage: Eukaryota > Metazoa > Chordata > Mammalia > Eulipotyphla > Talpidae > Talpa > Talpa europaea. The sequence continues at coordinate 80,845,161 of NC_140079.1, read as the reverse complement.
GGGGCCCACTAGTGGCAGTGGCAAGATTGTTCATTGGGGACAAAACCCAGCAAAATTATGTTAAAATAGACCCCATCTGTTATGCTATTGAAAGATTATCAGTTGTTCCAGCTTTACTTTGGGGGCCTGGGGAGCAGCCCCTCTGCCCAGAGGGGAGTCTTGCCCCTCCTACACCCACTGGCCCATGGTGTACAGAGAAAGGCTCTGCAACATGTGTCTGGGAGTATGGGTGGGCTTCACCACAGCGCAGCAAACCACTCTCCAGGTGACACATGTACAAGCAGCCACTGTCATATTGGACAGGCTGTGCCCAGGACCCCAAAAAGGCATTTCATTGAACATTAATAACCCTGCTGGTATTTGCTGTGAAAAGGCCTTGTTGCTGGTAACGACAGAAAGGCTTTCAGAGAGAGCCTTGAAGCAGCTATTGTTTCTTAAGTTTTTAGAAACCAATACTCAGCTTACTGTAGTTAGAGTAAGTGAATGTTAGTTTTCTGTGGCTGCTGTAACAATTTATCATAAACCTAGTGGCTAAAAACACTACAAATTAATTCTCTTATAGTTTTTTGGGGCTTGAAGTCCAAAATGTGTCTTCCGGGAATAAAACCAAGCCGCCAGAGTGCTGCATTCCTTCTGGGGGGGCCTAAGGGAGAAGGAAATGTTTCTTTGTCTTTTACTTCCAGAGGCCACCTACCTGCATTCCTTGCTTTGTGGTCCCTTCCTCTATCCTTAAGGCTAGGAGTGAAAAAATAAATGATTGTTGTTTTTAATTAAACAAAAAAAAAAAGCCAGGAGAGTAGCATCTTCACATCTTTGCCTCTCACCCTCTGCTTCTGTTGTCAGACCACTTTTCTCTATTTCTGATCCCCCTGCCTCTTACAAGAACCCTAGCAATTGCATTGTCCCTCGCCCATCTAGAATAATCTCCCCGCTAATGTGCTGTGGATGCCACAGACTGGGGGACTTAAACAATGGAAAATGATTTTCTAATAGTTCTGGAGGCTAGATGTCCAAGATCAAGGTGTCATCCCATTTGGTGTCTCCTGCAGGCTTTCTCCCTGGCTTGCAGATGGCCACTTCTAGCTGTGTCCTCAAACAGAGCACTGCCTGGGTCTGTTTACTGGAAGGACGCCAGTGGAATTAGGTTAGGGCCCATTCTAATTGCCTCCTTTTAATTCAGTCACCTCTTTAAATGGTCTATCTCCAAATATAGAGACATTCCCAGGTGCTGGGGGATTAGGGCTTTAACATGTGAATTGGGAGAACACAATTCAACCCATAATACTCCCATCTCAAGTTCTCAACATAATCACATCTCAAAGTCTTTTTTTTTGTTATGTAGGGTAACATTCATTCACAGGTTCCAGGGGTTAGAGGACATGTACATATGTGTCCAGACAGCTACTCTTTCTACTTCAGGGAGCAAATGGATGAGGAAGGACTGAGAAACTGTAACAGGGTGGTCCCCAGGAAAGGGGGAGGTTCCAGGTTTCCTGCCCCACCCAAGGGAGGGTGGGGCTGAGCAGGGAGAGAAGAAGCTGCAGAGGAGACTGAGGAAGGAAGCAGGATGGAGCCAGAAGGAGACCTGGAGGAGGCACATGGAGCCTAGAGACACGTGAAGAAACTGCGCTTGCCTTTTGGTCGTGGACGGGGTGACACAGATGTGGGTGAGACCCGTGGGGAGGTGACAATAGCAGCTTTTATCTTGATTTTGATTTTGCTCTTTTCCTTCCGGGCTTGTCTGGTTATTTCTGACCCTTTTCTGTGGGTCCCCACTGGAAGATGCTTTAGACTTGTGGCAGGCTTTGGGGCCTTGCTCTGGGCAAATCCCATTTGGATGGAGATTTACCCACGAGGGGATGGGTAACTTTGGGTGCTTGATTTAGAAAATAGATTCTTTGCCTTTCCTGTATTGTTTCAAATTGTATTAAAGTTCCTTCCCATTAAAGTCTCATATGCTTTGTGTTGATGCGGTGGATGGCAGAACCCATTTAGAACAGGCAGGTTTGCGGGGTTTGGGCTGCCCCTCCCCCTGCCCTGTAACAAAACCACTCTAGAAAAATGTGTTCTGGACAGCATGTCAGGGAAGCAAGCAGCCAAACAAGTTGCTGGCCTCAGTTCAGGCTCCAGAGAAACTACCCAGTCAGGGTCAAGGAAGTGGCAGTTTCACTTTGGAACCCAGAGACTGGACATCCTGAGCCAGAGACTAAGAAGTGTTCATTTGCACCATCTCAAGGAGCTGGGTAGCACCTCTCAGGCCGCCCTCAAGTCCCCAGGATTTATGCAGCTGTCCTGGCAATGAAAGCCAAGGCTACAGTCTCCTGAGACTGATTAAAGGTGAAGGAACCCAGGAGCACTTGGGATACCCTACCCTATTATAGCTCCCACCTGCTTGCACAAAGATTGGCCCAAGAGACCCTGGGGGGAGATGAGATCCTGGCTTGGACCAACCTCACAGGTGTGTGACCACTGAAGACTCACAGGGCCCTGTGCTCAGAGGAGGGCCGTGTTTGTGGGTTAATGATTTTACCTTTGAATTTATTTTTTTAAAGATTTATTTATTTATGCATTCAACAACTGGGGTGTAGGCCAGATGTGCAGGAGGGTGAGAGGATTCACCAGAGACAGAGCAGGGAGCAGAACAGGCAGATCGATGTTAATACACTGCTGAGGGGAGCAGCAGGCGAGACAGGAGAGGTCTGCGCCAAGTGGGTTGTTCCCTGGCCGGGTGGGGATCGAACTCATGCTGCAGTGGCTGCGGACAGCTTCATAGGTTGCGTCTTAACCCCTTGCGCCACCAGGGAGACCCTGAATGTATTTTTATAAGTGCAATCTGACAGGACAATGGAACATGTGCCAGGAGTCCTGCTTCCCCTGGGTGGGTTCTCACCTGACATCTCCCTGCCCCCACCTAGCAACAGCTGCTAACTTTCTTTTCCAGCAGGTCCCTGGGTGCAGGCACAGGGAGGGTCCAGATCTGGGTCAGGTACATGTTCAGTCTACCAAATTGTGGGACAGAACCTTGAGTGCTGAAAAGGATTTGCCCCAGAGTATCTCCCTGTGTCTGAGGGGTCTGGACATTAAAGGTCAAATAAAAAATGACCCTGACAGGTTAGAGATTGTGGAAGAAATAAGCTTTGTCCTTGCTTTTTGAGTAAGAGGCAACAGGCAGTACAAATTAAAGCGTCCCCGGGCCTCCCCGGTGGCGCAGCAGTTGAGCGCTGGGTTGCGAAGCTGCCCGCGGCCTCTGCAGCGCCGGTTCGATCCTCGGCTGCTCCCCGGCCACCGGAGGAGGGTCCCACATGGCGCGCAGACCTCTCCTGCCGCCCGCTGCTCCCCTCAGCAGTGTACTTCGGTCCTTCTGCCTGCTCTGCTCCCCGCTCTGGCTCTGGTGAATTCTCCCACCCTCCCGCGCTTCTGACTGTACCCAGTGCATGTATAAACAAAAAAACAAAACAAACAAATAAATAAATAAAAGCATGCCTCTATAAAAAAAAAAATAAAAAAAAATAAAGCGTCCCCACTTCCATTAGACACAGAACCAACCCCTTCGCCCCCTGTCCATGGTGGGGTTTGGAGAATGACCCTCCTTATTTCATCAGGCAGTTTGCTTAGCTGCTTAGGTAACTAGCTCAGAGTTTCCCATGGAGATAGCATTTTCTCTGGCCCTTTCTGCCCATCCCTTCCTGAGATCTCTAGGGAGGAACAGCTGGGTGGAGTAAAGGTGAAGAAGCAGAAAGGTGCTTATAAACAACAGATGCAACTAGATGGTTTATTGAGGTCCCACCCTCAGTCCTTCCCATCACAGGCCACCTGTTGGCCACGGGCTACGGTCCCAGCCATCTCTCCCACCAAGACAGCTGGCCAGGTCCCAGGGCCTAGGACACTTTCCAGAGTGCTCTCTAGGTATGTGTGGATGAAAGGAGCTGCTCTTGAAGGGGAGGGTCAGAGAGGAGGCTGTGACTGAGCAAAAGGGCGCTGTCCACTGTCTAGCTGACAGAATGGCCCTTCTTTATGCAAAGTACTGCTCAGTCACTCCTATAGTTGCAGGGGTAGGGGTGTGTAGGTGAGTGTTGGCTTAGGTCACCCAGAAACCACTTAAGTGAGGGCAGGAGCACTCAGCAGGAGGCAGGGGTATATGGGGGTACCCCTACACACCCACATTGGACCTTAGAAGTTGTTATCGATGTTCCAGACATCCCCACTAAGGGCATTGGCTGCCCCCTGCAGTGTCCAGGTAAGCAGGGCCAGCTGGCGACGGAAGCGGCTCTCCTGGAAGCCCGGGCCAGGTGAGACCGCAGAGGAGGAAGCCTCAGGGTCCCTAGAGTTACCACCACGCAGCAGCCGCACGTGTTCAAGCAGGGCCCCTAGTGTGTGGTCCCCCTGGCCCAGGAAGATGTGGCGGAATGGAGAATCAGCGGGTGACACATACTGAGACAGGAAGTAGAACTCCACCTGTATGGAGAAGGGGAACAGGTCTGGGTGAGGCCTCTACCTCAGAGCAAAGGGCCTGAAGAGCAATTCCTAGTCTAGTTTGGGCTCTACAATAGTGTGTTTAACAATGTTGAGCCCTTCTTTATGACCCACCTCCCTTTGGCTACCCAATCAGGAAAGGTCATTTGGTGATGTCATCAGTAGCCAGGTAGGATGTTTGCTCCAATTGTATTTTGGGTCCCATCCCTTCAGTCACCTTAACTTTACCCACATTCCTCTTAGGAATTCAGTCTTCCCCATGTGCCAGACTCTCAGCCATGAAGGTGAGTGACAGTGGGGTGAGCACAGGTTTTGGGGTCAGATTGTGAGTTACTCCAAGCCTGTATCTAGGTCTCCCCAGACTTCCTCACCCATTCACTTCCCCCCATCCTAAGCCTCAAAGAACAGTCTGTTGTCTTGTTCCTCTTAATGCCACAGCTTTTAGCAACCTAGTCATTCTGCCCCACCTCCACCAGTGTCCACAGGCCAGAGCCAAAGGTCAAGCAGGCAGCCCAGCCCCAGTGAAGTGCCTGATTCTGACTCAGATGTTGTTACATCTTTACTGAGATGGCTTGTTCCTAGCTCAGTTCTCCCACCTCCTGTTCCTATCTGTGGGTGAACCCACAGTTGGACCTCTTCTCCTCTTTACCCACAATCCAGCAGTTTTCTGCCCTGGCTGTATATTAGAATCACTTGGGAAAAGTTTTTAAATTACCATTTCTCAGCACCTCCCCAGCAAAATCAGAAGCTTTAGGGGCCTCACACACTCATATCTTTTTAGGGCCAACATCTTTCATTCACAGAGACATCTAGACCCCTGGATTCAAGCAGGCCCTCATGGGGAGTTTCCAGTTCTACTCACCCAATCATCCTGCCCTCCAGCTTCTTCCCCCCCACCCCAGGGGGAGGGAGCACCTGGACACAGATACATAATATCTTCACCAATCTCTCCTGGAGCCTGGCCCTTTACCCACATTCCTCCTAGGAAACTATGGTGTTCCCCAGGTGCCAGCTTCTCAGACTTGAAGGTGAGTGAGAGTGGGGGGAGCAAAGGTCTTGGGGTCAGACTGCAAATTACTTAGCCTCTCTGGGCCTTAGTTCTGTGTACAATATTAGCAACCTCATAGGATTTTAGGAGAGTCCTATGGGGAACAAAATGAAGTAAGCCCCTAGCAAATGGTGGCCCTCAACACCCAGTCTGTCCTTGTTTCCTTCTAAATATCCTATCAGTCTGATCCCCTCACCCACAGTGGCACTTACTGCCATTTGCCACCCTCTGCCGGAATTCAGCCCTCACTAACTTCATTCTTTCTTCAGGTCATTCTTTCTTCATTCTTTCTTTGGCCATACTGTGGCCAAATTCTTCCTAAATTCCACTTTGTTCCCATCACCTGCCTGCTCAAAACCTTCCCTAATTTCCTTGATGCCCAAACCTGAAAACTTTAAGGCACTCAAGGCTCTTCACAGTTGATCCCTAGGCCACCATTTGGTGCTCTTCTTCCCTCCACTTCTCCATCAGTTCTCTGTTCAGGCTCTACTAGTCCACGCCCTGTTCCCTAGGACAGTCAGGCCTATTTCACTGTCACACCCTTGTTCTGGGTCTCCAACCAACCTGGAATGTCTTTTCTTTGCACCAACCTAAATTCTGTCTGAACTTCAAGACCCAAGTCACGGCCTAAAGCAAGGGTCAGCATTTGTTTTCTGCAAAAAGCCACATAGTAAATACTTTAGGTTTTGCAAGCCATCCTGTTCCTGATGCAACAACTGAATTTTGCTGTTGTAGCACAAAAGCAGCCACATACAATACAATAACCAATAAGCATGTCATGTTGCAATCAAATTTTATTTATTAAACAGGAGGCAGGAGACAAATTTGTCTTTCTGGCCATAGTTTACCAACCCCTGGTCTAGATCTACCAAGTTTCCTGGGTGGGCATGAGCCCTGTGTTTTGGGTCTGAAGTCCTGAACCTGAGACTTGTCCCTACTCTGCCCCTTACACACAGATGCCTTTTGTGTAGGGATGACTTTTAGGGGTAGGGATGGGAGGCAATTTCAGGGGTGGGGTGGGATGTCTATTTGTGCTCCTGAAGTCTGGCACAGCAGGGATTAAACGAAGATCTGTAAATGAGAATGAACCATGCCCATCTACTCCTACCACAGGGTCTTCCGTGTCTCAGTGAAGGGGACAAAGGCAAGAGGAGGAGAGGTCAGGAAGGGGTGGGGGGAGAGAAGGTAGTAAGGAGAGAGAATAAGAGGGAGCAGGAGAAAGGGCAAGGACAAAAAAGCAAAAGGGATAGGCTTGTGAATAGAAAGAATGGGTGATGCCAAGGGACAGGCAGAATGGGTGCATGAAGGAAAAAAAAACAAGGGAGAGGAAGAACGCCAGCTTACAGGGGGCACACAGACTTCCCAGACTGCGTGGGTACACAATGGGTTCCCCGTTCACCCTACATTCACTAATAATTTTGACTTGTAGACCTTGTCCCACACCCACAGTCCCTAGCCATGTATTTTCCAAGATCAGATGATTGCAGGGTTGAGTTGTTAGGATGAAGAAATGAAAGAGAGGCAGGTGAGCTGCGAAGTATTCAAAGCTAAGCAGTGACTGGTGAGGGAATAAGATCTTGATTAACTTCCACATGTACTTCCCCCAAGCAGCCTTTCTGTATTTCATCTATCTCATTACCAGAACACAGCTCTCCATGCTCTGCATTTCTTCTTTTTTTTTCTTTAATATTTATTTATTTATTTATACAAGCACTGGGTACAGTCAGAAGCGCGGGAGGGTGAGAGAATTCACCAGAGCCAGAGCGGGGAGCAGAGCAGGCAGAAGGACCGAAGTACACTGCTGAGGGGAGCAGCGGGCGGCAGGAGAGATCTGCGCGCCATGCGGGACCCTCCTCCGGTGGCCGGGGAGCAGCCGGGGATTGAACCGGCGTTGCAGAGGCTGCGGGCAGCTTCGCAACCCAGCGCTCAACCTCTGCGCCACCGGGGAGGCCCTGCTTTGCATTTAATAAGCTTTTTTCACCTCCTGGGTCATAAGCTTGCCTATGTTCTGCAGACCATCAGGGACATGGTTTTTCTCTCCGGGGGGGGGGGTATTTCTTAGGGGGGATATGTGCACCCCTCCCCGCATCCTCAGTTCTGCCACCCGTCGGCCGGTCGACTGTGGTCAACGGCCTTTCCCTTTCATCACTATGCAGGGCCTGTCTCAATGGTCCCTCCATCCCTGCCGGTCGGTGAAAGAGCGTCCCCAGCACAAGAGCCGGGTAGGGAGAAGCCGGGCAGGCAGCCCCAGGGCGCGGGGAGGCGGGCGGGGCGGGGCGGGGCGGGGCTGCGCGGCCGGGCCGGCGGGGCGGGGCTCACCCTCATGATGCGCACGTTGTACATGCGCATCAGCCTTTCGTCGCTGTCCTCGGAGCTGTAGATCTCCTTCCGCAGCTTCTCCGCCGCCCGGATGTAGTCTCCCCGCGCCGAGAACACCCACTGGAGGGTCAGTCCGCGGGCCTGAGGGCGGAGGTGCAGGCTGGGGCCGGCGGCAGGGGCTAGGACGCGGGCTTTGGCTGGGGGTGCAGGTGCTGGGGGACAGGGCCTGGCGGGAAGGGGAGGAAGAGGGGAACCCAAGGCTGGGAGCAGGGTGGAAAGGGAAGATGAAGACCCGGGCCTGGAGGTTGGAACAAATCCCTGGGGCTTGGGACAGCACCGGAGCTGGGCTCTAGGGGCTTAAGTGGCTGGGGGGTCAAGACCCAAGAGCTGGGGGAGGGGCTGGGCTGCGCTTTGAGGGGCGATGCCCACCCCCACCCCCAGTAGCAGGGAGCTCGGATGGCATCTTCGACCTTGAGATCCCCAGAGAACTCGTTGAGGCTGCCTATGTGCCTGAGGACCACGTCCCCATAGCCGCCGAAGTCGAGGGGCAGCAGGTGATCGTGGCTCAGTCGGATGAGGAGCTGCCCAGCGAGCTGGGCCACAGCCTGGGCCACAGCGGGTAGGCGGCCTCGCAGCACCCTGTGCAGGTTCTCATATGTGTCGTCTTTCGTGTGCAGGAACGGATATGCCTGGCCGTCCTGCGGGGACAGGGAATGGGGGGCTGGCGCTGGGCCCTGGTGCAGACCAGAGAGGGGCTGCTGCTGCCGGGCGGGCTCACCTCCTGGAAGGAGAACTCAACGGCAGGGACCCCTGCAAAGGCCGTGAAGGAATAGGCGCTGCTGTCCATGGGCAGTGGTCGGATCCTGAGGGTGGGCAGGTGGGAATGCTGTGTGGGTTCAGGTGCCCCCTCATCTCCAGCTTTCCTCCCCACCCCAACTTACACTTCAGCATCCCAGCTGTGATTGCCGAATACCACCTGCTCATAGAGGGTCTGCCCGCTATGGTTGGGAGAATCCACCTGGGGAGGATGGGACGACGACACTGGTCAGGCTCTGGCCCTCACCAGCTTCCCTTCACCCCTTCATCCCCTTGGGCTCTTGCCTGCTTCAGGATGTTCTCGATGAGGCTGATGAGAAGGGGGCTAGTCTTGGCATGGAATTTGTCATCTCCTGCGGAGAGGGTGGGGGAGGGATACCAGGTTCATGACCTGGCCTGAAGGCAGGGGTGTCCCTGAAAGGGCCCAGGGGATGGCAGATGGCACTGCCCTGCTCACCTAGCACTGCATTATCCAAGCTCACATAGACTACGGCTTTGAGGTGCAGCACACTCAGGTAGCCCTGTTGGTGAGGGACATGGAGTGTGGAACCACCCCTCCAGCTCTCCCCACTGATTGACACCTACCCAGGACCCCACATTACCTCCAGCCACTCCGTGGAGCCCACACTCCCAAAGTCACCTCCATCCCAGCTGATGAAAAGAAGACTTCTGCGGGGCTGGAAGCCTGGGGGCAGAGAGGATGGGCTCTGTTGGGGGTTAAGCAAGGCCACCTCTTTTTCTTCTTCCTTCCTGGGGTCTCTCCTTCCCTTTCACTACACGCCCATCCCAGCCCATCTCCCCTGGGTCTGTCTGGCTCAATTGTAATTGGGCTGGAGACTGTTTACATATGGAATCTCTTGCCTGCTCTTTACTCAGACCATGGGTGATTATTACTTTTATTTTTATTTTATTTTTTTTAAAGATTTATTTATTTATTTATACAAGCACTGGGTACAGTCAGAAGCGCGGGAGGGTGAGAGAATTCACCAGAGCCAGAGCGGGGAGCAGAACAGACAGACTGAAGTACACTGCTGAGGGGAGCAGCGGGCGGCAGGAGAGGTCTGAGTGCCATGTGGGACCCTCGCTCGGCAGCCGGGATCAAACCGACGCTGCAGAGGCTGTGGGCAGCTTCGCAACCCAGCTGTGCCACCAGGGAGGCCCTACTTTCATTTTTAGATGAGGAAATGGAGATAATAACTTGCCCAGGGCCACAAAGGTAGGACATGAGTGGCCAGGTTTGGAAGTCTGAATGGCCACCCTGCAGGCTGAGCTCCTAACTGCCTCTCTCCCCATGGCTCTCTCCCCTGGCTCTGTCATAGCCCCAGCTGCCTGGCCCAGGCCCTGCCCCTGACCTTACCATTGCTCACCATGGAAGAAAAGGTTCGAACCAGCTCCAGCAGTATGGCAGTCCCCACTGCTGATTTGGCTGCCCCTGGGCCCCACGAATCCCTCTGGGCCCCGATGACAACATAGTGATCTGGGGGAAGGGGGGATGTTTGAAAAGTGGGTGCTGGCCGAGCGGCACCACCATTTCTTCAGGCCTCCTCCATCAGTCTTCAGCCCCTCACATCTCTGCAACCCTAGCCCTTAAGCCTGCTGCCCCACAGGGAATAGTTCTCCCCTTGGCGCAGCCTGGAAGGCCTGCTCCTCCAGGAAGTGCCTGGAGTCATTCTGGACTCCATTACCTCAGCTGTCCTGATGGGTTTTATTCTTTTAAATCTTTCACATTCCTACCACAGGCATCCCAGCTGAGCCTCATTACAGGCCTCCCTGTGCCGCTCCCTTAATTCTTAAAGGAATGACACTCCAGCGTGCAAGAACCTGCTTTGATTCCCCACCTTTATGCACACCCAGCTATGCTGGAAAGTGTTTCCTATCCTAGTCTGACCTCCCTTTCATTCTAGAACATCACCCAGCAGGTGCTTGCTCACCTCCAGTGCTTGGGAGCTTACTGCTGGGCAGAACTCTGGGTGGTTGTGACAGTGGAGTCTCACTGCTACCCTCCCTCATCCCAGGTTACCTTGAACTTGCCAGCCTACCTCAGAGCTAGCCCCTGCCACACCCTTCACTTCAGTCAAAGCTGCCCTCCTCCCTGGGGCACCTCTCTCGCCCCCTCCTGGGCCCCCTGCTCCAGCCCCATCTCTTGCCAGGGCCATTACACAGCTCCTGCAGGCTGTTGGGGATGCCGGGCAAGCAAGCACACCTGGCTCTGAGCGGCCTTCGATGCAACCGAAGATGTTGCTGATGGGAGTAGAGACCCTGTGGTTGTTGACCATTAGGTGCAGGCCTGGCCCAGGGCCCAGGCGATAATGGGAGCCTGGTAGGTGCCCCTGCCATTCCTGGGGGGCCACAGGGCCTTTGAGCTTCCTAGAAAGAAGTGGAGCAGAGTTGGAAATGGCAGAGAGGCCCGGGCTGTAGAAGAGCCCAAAGACCCCTCTTCGCTCTTTCCTTCCACCCCCAGCCCTCCCTTGCTGCTTCTGCACCTTGCTCACCAGTCCTGCCTCGGGCATTTGTGCAGGTTGTGTACTGCTCAAGGGTGTCCAGGGAAGTGGGTATGAAATCCAGCTGGAGCTCTACCCACCAAATGGTGGGTCCTGGCAAGAAGCTGTGCTCACCCAGAATAAGGGCCAGTCTCCTAGTTCACCAAAAGGCACCTATAGGCTAGTGGCAGCCTACCCTTCCCTGCCCCCTCTCCTGACCGCCATATGCCCCTCACCTCAGCAGAAGGGATGCAATGTCTGCACTGATGGGCTGAGCGGGGATGCTAGGGAGGCCTGAGGACTGGACTGGAGGAAACTGGGTTTGATTGAAGGAAGGGAAGCCAGGTGTGTAGGGGTCTCCAGTTCCCAGGTGGACCTGTGGGGAGAGGGGTGCTGACAACGAAACTGTACGGGCTCTCAGGAATAGTGTGCCAGCCTCTTCCCAGACAGGAGATGGGGCCGGGGACCTGGGAAGGCACTGCCGCCTTCTTACAGACTCACGTGTCCATACACAGCCCGATGGCTGGACAGGCCTAGCTTGTGTGGGTCCTGGGAGAAGTCTGCAGGGTCAGGATATATGAGTACTCCTTGGGCCCCAAAGTCCTGGGCACTGGCCACCTGGGGAAGACAGTGGCTAATGGACTCCTTCGAGAGAAAACCAACTTGTAAGGGCAGGAGGAGCAAATGCAGGTGAAATAACGGCCTTAGACCTGCAACTGTGGGTACCACAGGGAGACTGTGGCAGGACTTCATTCCCTCCTGCAGTGCCTTGGCAGCCCTCAAACCTCATGGGACCCCACATGCCCTTATTTTTGTACTCCCCATCCCTCTCCTGATTTTGCTCCCCACCATTTTCTTATGATCCACGTGGTTCTCCTTTCTCTGACAGAGGATCTTAGGACTGCCCATCCCGCACCCTCCCCGCCCTTTTCCATTCCCCGGTTGTGGGATCTTCACCTTCTGGGCAAAGCTGATCACCCCCAGGCGCACCAGCAGGAGGCGCCCCGCCGGCTCCACGCCCCGGGCGCGCAGGTCCTGCAGGTCCTCTGGCCGCCCGTAGTGGGCGTACACCAGCTCGCCCTGGAGACGGGGAGCATAGTGAGGCGCACGCGACGTCGCTCCTCCACCACCAGGGAAGGGGGTCTGGCTGTCCCCCTCCCGCCCCCACCCCTTCCTGGGGGCTGAGCCCGAGGCGCGCACCGTGGCGTTGCCGGTGGCGCTGTAGGGACAGTAGACGTCGGGGTCCTCCAGCGGCAGCTGCTCCTCGAGCCTCCCGGCCTCACCGATCCAGTGCAGGGTATTGGGGCGAGCCCTGAGGGGTGGGGCTGTTGAGCGTGCACACCCCGCTCGCCGCGCGCGACCCGCCCCCCCAGTCTCGGCCCCGCCCCCACGCGCTCACGGGTCGGGGAACTGCAGCCCCACGTAGTGCGTGTCGGTCCACACGTGGTCCAGTTTCTGGCGAGACAGCGTGGCGCGGATGTCCCGGGCCAGAGAGGCCATCCCGGCGGAGCCGGCCACCCTTTCCCGAAGGCTGATCTGCCTAAGCGGGGAGAGATGGGGTTGGGGCACTGGAGGGGGAAGGCTGGGGAGGTGGAATCGAGCGCTGCCCAGAGCCGTGGGTGGCGAGGAACTCCTGTCTCTCCCTCACCCTGCCGGCACCACCCCTCCCATCACCACCAGGACTGCACCCTAGGGCCTCCAGGGCCTCCTGCTCGGCCATCCAGGCTCAGGCTACACTCACTGTTCTAGCTACCTCTTCCTCGCCTCATAAGTGCACTGACCTGTGCTTTGCCCCCACAGGAGAACACTTTTCTTACAAAGTATTCATTGGGCAAAAGTGGGGGACCCTCCATCTTCCACCTGGATCTCACAGAGACAACTTACACATGGGGGTCCCTTGTCTCTTTGGAAACCTCACCCTGATTTCCATAGTCACCACCTGACTGTTGAGTCTCTTGGCACTTGAACTCCCGATTCTTCCATCTCACCTCAACCACTACATGGCCTCCCTGTCACCTGGCTCCCCCTGTGCCCTGCCTCCTCAGTGCCATCACTGAATACCCACCCCTCTAGCTTAGCAGAAACTGAGCTTTCTTGGGCCTCCCCTGGTGGCGCAGCGGTTGAGCGCTGTGCTGGGAGGCTGCCCTCAGCCTCTGCAGCGCCAGTTCGATCCCCGGCCACCGGTGAGAGTCCCACCAAAAAAAAAAAAAAAAACACAACTGAGCTTTCTCTTGAGAGGTCAGGCCTCCTCTTGAAGAAGGTGACTTGGGTTCTCCCACCTCCTCGCCTGGAGTGGAGGCTACTGACTCCACTGTTCAAGTTCCTGACCATTTCTCCTCTGGTAAAACTCTTTGAGGCCCATGCCATCCAACCCTTTCCACCCACCCCCCTCCCCCAGTGCTATTATCTTCCAGTCAGTCGCTTGCTCTCTTTCATTGAGGACTTTGGCACCTGGCTTATTTTCCTCTCCACATCCATGGTGCCTCTGTACCCCATCAGAATCCACATGGATGATCCACCCAGTGTCAGTCACCATCCTGTCAGCTCACTGGGGCTACTGTTCTGTTACTATCCCTGATCTCACTGGCTTCCTCAGCACCATTCCTGTGCCCCCAGCCAGTCCCCTCCAGGGGCTCAGGTGTTTGGAACTGCACCTGTCAATGAATTCTTAATATCTGCGCAGCAGTAAGAAACAATAGACCTAGCGGCACACATTACTGTATAGACAGAGCTTGAAAACAGTGTTATGTGAAAAAAGTTTAAGTAAAAGCACACATTAGTGATGACTATACCTGCAGAATGAGCCTTGGAGTGTTTTTTCCCAATGTTGCTTAAATTTTAAAATGAACATTTTATACAATGTTTTGAAAAATCTACATAGTGCATAAAAAAATCTACATCGTGCATAAAACATGACAGCCACATGTGTATTTAAAGGCACACGCCCAACTTGTTAGGTGGGGTGCTCCTGGAGGAGGGGGTGGGGGGAAGTGTTCAGGGATAGGGAGGGAAAATTCAACAGGATGCCTTTTCACTGAGGATACTGTACTGTGGTCTCGGGAGTAGGATTGACTCCATTCCTTGCACTGGACCTTAAAAATACCCACCCACATCTGATCACAATAAACTCTTCAGTTTTCTCTCTCTTTCTTAGAATAAAATCCAGAAAACCTCATGTCACCAGAAGGCCCTTTATGACCTGAGCCACAAAGACCTCCTTTTACCTCTACTAATAGACTACCATCCTCCCACTTCGGAGCCTTTTTACAGCCTGAAATGCTTTTCCACCTTTTTGCCTGGCAAGCTGACTCACCACTCAGGTCTCAGCTAGCTCCAGGCTAACCCAGGTCCCCCTAGTTAGAGTCATTCCTCACACTCTTTACTTTTCCTTCAAGGCATTGATTCTAGTCATAATTATGTCATGAATGTAGTTAATAGTTTAGTGTTGATTTTCTTCCATAGACTGTAAGTTCCATGATGGTAAAGTCCAGACTGTTTTGTTCTCTGCTTTATCACCACCATCTGCTTAGCCCAGCACCTGCCACAACAGCAGATGTTCAAAATCTTTGTTGGACAAATGAATAAATGATGCATCAGAGCCACCCCCAAGCTGGCCATCCATTCTCCTGGCTATACCATGGATTTTGTCATTACCTGGAGCTCCATCTCCAGAATGCTTACCTATTGAAGATTTACCAGACACTAAGCACAAGGCACCGTGGTAGTGCCGGAGACTCCAATATCAATGAGACACAGTTCAGACAAAATTGAAAAGTTTCAGAATCTATTCTCTGCCTAAAGCTTTTCAGATTCCAACTTGCCCCCTTACCCTCATTATACCTGTTCTTCAACCCCATCAAACACTCCAGACTGTCCAGTTTCTCCAGGTCTCTGCTCCTGCCGGGCTTTCCTTCCTTCCCCATACAACCTAGAGTCATTGCTTGTTCTTTCACTGCTACACTCCTGCCTCCCTGCCCTTTGATGGCACCCACAGTGCCACACCCCAGCCCTAGACCTCTCAAACTGTCCACCTGCTCAGCCTGTATTCAGACTACCACATTCAAAAGCCCTACATTTAAAAAAAAATTTATCCATTTATGCATACAAGAACTGGGGTGTAGGCCAGAGGTGCAGGGGGTAGGAGGATTCACCAGAGAGAGTGGGGAACAGAACAGGCAGATCTACACTGCTCAGGGGAGCAGCAGGCAAGACAGAGAGGTCTGCTGCGCCATGTGGGTCAGCTCCCTGACTGGGGATCAAACTCATGCTGCAGAGGGGACAGCCCCACAGTGGTGAGACCTAAAACCTTGTGCCACCAGAGAGGCCCCAACCCTAAATTTTTAACTATAATTGATGTCACAAATTTAGGTCTTTTAGCAAGGCAAATCTAGTGTATCAAAAGACTAATAATAGACCTTAATCTTTAGCCTTGAGCTCATGCAGACAAGGAAATCTATTAATACAAACTACTGCATATACTAAAACTGGAAAAAGATTTAAAAACAAATTACTACATAAACATTAAGGAAGAAATATCATGTGATCATCATAGTACATTCTAGAAAATTTTTGAAAAACATTCTATACCTATTTATTCCTTTCCTGATCATCAAAAAAATTAAGTCTCAGGGCCTCCCTGGTGGTGCAAGGGATTAAGCACTACACTATGAAGTAATCCGCAGTCATTGCAGCATGAGTTCAATCCCCGGCCAGGGAGCAGTGGTGCAACAGACCTCTCCTGTCTCACCTGCTGCTCCCCTCAGCAGTGTGTTTCAGTCGATTAGCCTGTTCTGCTCCCCACTCTGTCTCTGGTGAATCCTCCCACCCCCCACATCTCTGGCCTGTACCCCAGCTCTTGTATGCATAAATAAATAAATCTCTAAAAAAATTTTTAAAAAAGTCTCAGTAAGCTAGGAATAGAAGGAAACTTCCTTCATTTGATTTTAAAAAGCTCTCCAGAGACTACAGGAAAGTTCACACTCGGTGACCAAGTATTATAAAAACATTCCTATTAAAATCAGGACACAGACAAAGATATCTACTGTCATCATTACCCAAATTCATGATCTCTCCAATGCAATAAGAACAGGACGATGAGTGGATTAAGAAGCCGTGACATATATCAATATAACGAATGGAATACTATGCAGCTATAGTATTGGCCATTTGGAACAACCTGGATAGAACTGGAGGGGATTATGCTAAACAAAATAAGTCAGAAGGAGAAAGACAAATACCAGATGTTTTCACTTATCGATGGAGTGTAAAGAAACAAAACAGGGATTAAAGACAGTGCAATCAAGCTATCTGCAGCCACTGCAACATGAGTTCGATCCCCTCCAGGGAGCTACCCACATGGCATAGCAGACCTCTCCTGTCTCGTCCGCTGCTCCCCTCGGCAGTGTATTTCAGTGGATTCGCCTGTTCTGCTCTCCACTCTGTCTCTAGTGAATCCTCTCACCTCAATACCTCTGGCCTACACCCCAGCTCTTGTATGCATAAATAAATAAATCTTAAAAAAAAAAAGAGGGCCCCCCTGGTGGTGTAAGGGGTTAAGATGCAGCCCATGAAGCTGTCGGCAGCCTCTGCAGCATGCGTTCTATTCCGCCTGGCCAGAGAGCTCACCACATGGCGCGGCAGACCTCTCCTGTCTCGCCCTCTGCTTCCCTCCCTCAGCAGTGTTTTCGGTCTGTCTGCCTATTCTGCTCCCCGCTCTGTGTCTGGTGAATCCTCTCACCCTCCTGTGCTTCTGGCCTGTACCCCAGTTCTTGTATAAATAAATAAATCTTTTAAAAAGATAAAGAGGTGTGATCCTCTACAGTGTTGTAAACCAATGTTTCCTCAATAAAAAATTTAAAATGAAAAAGACAGTTACAGGGCCTCCCTGGTGGCGCAGTGGTTGAGCACTGGGATGCGAAACTGCCCGCAGCCTCTGCAGCGCCAGTTCGATTCCCGGCTGCTTCCCGGCCACCGGAGGAGGGTCCCACATGGCGCGCAGACCTCTCCTGCCGCCCGCTGCTCCCCTCAGCAGTGTACTTCAGTCCTGCTGCCTGCTCTGCTTCCTGCTCTGGCTCTGGTGAATTCTCTCACCCTCCCACGCTTCTGACTGTACCCAGTGCTTGTATAAATAAATAAATAAATAACTCTTAAAAAAAAAAAGAAAAATACAGTTACAAATATTGAAAAGGAAGCCGTGAGTCTCCCACTCTATAGCTTAGATGATTATCTACTTAGAAAACCCAGAAGAATCCCCTGAAAAACTATCGAATTTGTTTGCTTGTTTTTCTGATTCCCTGAAAATGTTCATTCTCTGAGCTCCCAAGAGCTCCCCACTGCCATAGGTCACCATCTGAGTTCCTTGGCATGACACTCCAAACTTTCTGGGTGTATCCCACCTCATATCTGGATGCTAGAGCTCTTTGTTCCCATTGTCAGCTCCCACATGTCGCCAATGTGTCACCCTCAGTCTGAGCCTTTGAACCTCCTCTCCAAACTGCCTCCCTCTCTCAGCTCCAGATGCCTGCCACCCTCCCCAGACCACTGAACGGCGGGGGGGGGGGGGGGGGGGGGGAAGCAGGTGGAGGATTCAGAAGGGGGTGGGGGCTGAGGATAGGCAGAGGAGGAAGAGGCTGAGTCTGAAGTTGGTGAGGCTTCTGAGGCCTGGAGGGGCAGCTGGGTCCTTACCTGATGGCGTCCTCCAGGTAGCCCTCTCCCAGCAGCCGCAGGAACAGGGCCTGGAGGTCACTCCAGTACAAAGTGCTCTGCTGGGAGTCCAGGCCCACCTCATAGTTCACGTCCTCATTGACCACCAACACGTCACCCCCGCATGCCTGGCAGGACGCTCGGAAGGCCACGTAGCCCAGGAGGAAGGCTGGCGGGTGGCAAGATGGAGATTTTCCCTGTCCCTCTCTGGACCCCAGAAATCTCCCTCCAGCCCAGGCCCTTCACTGGGGGAAGGGGGCATGTCGCTCACCCCCAGTGAAGATCAGCAGGGCTGTCAGAACCAGATACGGGGCGGCCCTTCGTCCTGCTGTCACCCAGAGGCCAAGGTTTTGCCGCCCCGTTGTAGGATTCAGGGACTCAGGACCCTTCAGCTCCATGGGGCAGAAGCGGGCTGGTGGCTCAGCCCCCTCCTCCCAGTCTTCCTCCTCCAGGTGGCCCTGCTGGGTGCCTTCCACAGGCTTGTAGACTGTCTGGGAGGGTCGTGAGGACAGCCTTCGCTGTGGAGAGCACAACGGGTATGAGATGGGGGAAGAGGCTAGGGAATGGGAAGAATCTGGCAATAGAAGTGTTAGTAAATTCAGGTGCCACATGAGCACAAGGCAGGGGAGGGGGCCTGAGAGGCGTGCTGGAGAGGGCAGGGGAGGGCCAACCCTGGAGTTTGGGAGGAGGCTGGAGAGAAGGCCTAAAGTGTCCCCAAACCCACTCTGTCTTACCGCTCTCTGGAGTAGACCCCAAAGCTGCTCCATGCTTGTGCCTCCTCCTGAGCCCTGCGGGCTATCCCTCTAAGCAATGATAAACCGTTTGTGGGAGCCCCAGAGGGCCCCTTATCAGCCCTAGCAGGCAGCCTAAGCCCAAGCCCTTCCTTGTCCCCCTTCTTCTAAGGGTGGGGTGCAGTCCTGGCCTCAGTCCAGTCTCTGGGACATGGCCCACCAGCCCAGGCTAGAGGATGAGGGGCCAATCCCTCCCCAGTCCTGCTCCTGCCCCCTTCCTCCAAAACAATCAATTTTTTGACCTTGGGGCAGACTTTGACCTCCCAGTTACAGGCAGGGTTGGAGGAGGAGGGCTGATGACTGAGGAGGGCGGAGATAGGGATGCCCCTTCCCTCTCTTGCTTCCACCCTTCCAGTGTCCTCCAGACCCCTTCCTAAGCTCCCCGCTATGAACACCTCTGGCCCATACTCATCTGGCTTGCAGACCCCCAGTGCCCTCCCTGCTCCAGTGGGATCCTAAGCTGAAAGTGCCACAGTGTTGTGACCCCAGGTGGGGGAGGGGGCTTTGGTCTGGCCAAGTGGATGTTTGTCTTTTCAGGATCTGACTGAAAGGCCGTCTCAGTCTCTCTTGGCTGCCGGGGAGGAGCATGGATGAAAGCACATGATCAGGCAGGACCAGTGAGATCCTGGACAAGCCCCACCAGGATCAGTGAAGAGTGGTGGCCAGGTGCAGGCAGAGCTGGGTGTCCTTGGACAAATCACAGTCCTCCCTGGGCACGCACGCCTTTTTAGTCACCAAAGCAGTTAATCACACAGGTTTCTACCTCTTTTGGGTCTGGGATACGTCAAGGGCACAATCACTAAACTTCACCCACAATTTGAGGCAGGGGGCACGGGTCCCCGCCAAGGACTCCAGGACAAGAAGCTCCGGAATAAACGGGTCTCCCTGGCAAACCTCAGCTACTACCCAATCGGTACAGAAATTCTGAGATGCTGGGGTGCACCAGCGCCCCAGGCTCCACCCCCTTCTCCGTCACCTCCAAGAGCCAGGGCCTGAAGACAGCCCGGCGGCGCCCCCCACCAGAGCTGGCAGCCGGGGCGGCGTCCTCGGGCGCAGCCTTCCCGGAGGCCCGAGCCCGCCCAGGCCGCCCCTCCGGCCTCGTCTAGGCCCCGCCCCGCGGCCGCCCCGCCCCGCCGCCTCCCGCCCCGGCGCGGCCTTTAGCCGGGTCCTCGGCACGTTTTTGAAACCTGAGGCGTCCGCGGCCGCTGGGACTCTGCCCTCGCCCGCAGACCTTGCCCGGAGTCCACCCGGGGATCACGAATGGACGTAGGTTGGCCTCCCTTGCCTCCCTCCAAACTGGCCCCCACTGGCCCCAAGAAAACCAGACTTTTAATTTTTCTTAAAACATGTTTACTTCTTTCAACCCAGAAACATCACAATCTAAGGAGAATGGGGGGGTAAGATGGGGACAATGAGGGGTTGGGGGCGTCGACCTGCGGAGGCGGGGCCGGGGGAGCCCCATTCCCCCCGGCGCGGTCCTCCCCGTCGCCGCCGCGGCCGGTGTAGGCAGGGGGCGCCCTCAGGGGCACTTCCGCTCCACGCACTGCTTCCCGCCCTCCTCGTATTCCTGCTTGGAGATCCACATCTGCTGAAAAGTGCCCTGGTGGGAGAAACGACGTCGCCAGTCAGGGTGGTGCTGGAAGGAGCGGGACCAGCCTCCCCCCACCGTCCACCCTTGCAGGCTCAGCCGCGCGGGGACCCTCCTCCTGGGCCTCTCCAGGCTTCCCAGGCCCACATACCCGCCTACTCCTCCGCCCACCCCCAGCATCCTTCTGCGACCTCCGTTATTTCAGAGGCGAATGGTCTGGTTGATGATTCATTCATTCAACAAGTATTAGTAGAGCCCCCTCCCTCCCTACCTGGGACGGGTGTTCTCTGTTCGCAAGCTGGGTAGTAGAGCTGACAGCCCGGGCCCGCCAGCCGGTACCCCAGCACACACACACATTCCTCCTGCAGGTATCCTAGCACCACACTGCACTTTATAAACAGGCCCAGTCCATTTCCCAAGAAACGGCTCTCCTCTGGGCAGTCTTCCGCTCTGGTGCTCCTTCCCCACGCATACTTGAAACTTGCCTCTGAGGGTCTCTTGCACTGGGCAGCTCAGATTGTCCCTTCTCTTTCATGGTTGCACTGCCGCTGCCTGAAAGTTAGTGTCTGTGTTCCTGGTACTGTCCCTTTTTCTGTCCTGGGCAACAAAGCAGGCCTCCCTCGCTGACTGATCCACTCCCTGGATTCTGCTCATCCTCTGCAGCCCCACCCCTCCCTGTATCTCCTGTTTCCAGTACAGATCAGGGCGCTGAGTTCCAAAGCCAAATACCTAACTGGCTCATGGTACCTTCTTGTTGGACAGCTCTGCTCTAGCCTCTACCAGAAGGTAGCGTCCTGGACCTCCATCTTAATTCCTTCCCTCGCTTACCTCTTGTATCCAAACAGTATCCACATTCTGTCTGTTGGATCTCTAATAAAATTCCAGTTAGTTCCACCCCCTAAAAATCCACTCTTCTGTCAAACTCCGTCACAGTGGAGACCACAGCAGCCCTCTCCACTCCACGCTGTACTCTGCAAGTGAGCTTCCTAGTCAGACTTGAGGCGCTGGCTTACTGTCTTTGACCTTGGCTTTGCCCAACTTTCCCCATGGCCCCTCTCTGCCTCTTGAGTTCTTACTCTTCCCATGCATGTCAGCTTGAATGTTGCATCTTAGAGCCCTTAGGAACCCTTCAACTACATCAGATCCTGCCTTGAAGGAACACTCCCACACATTGTGGTGACTTCCTGTTTGCCTTGGCCTCTAGATTGTCCCTGCTCACGGAGGCAAGGTCTATGTGGGCTGCCTGTCCACATCCAGCACACAGGAAGCCACACAGTCAGTGTGCAGCTGACATACTCCCAGCTCCAAGCTAAGATCAGGATGTCAGCCTCCTGTCTTTCTGACCCTCATTTCTGTCTCCTTGGGGGTTCCTCCTTTAGTGATTGTTCTTGTCTTTTCATGGCCCTCCTGTCCCCTCTGTGCAACTGACACCCTCCAGATGCAATTTGAAGTTCCAGCTGCCTACTTGACATCTAGCATCTGCTTCAGCAGAAGTTTCCGACTGAACTCTCCACCTACTACCATGGAACCAACCTTGCCTATCTCCTTTTCTGTTTGTCCCCACTTTCTGTTTGCTCTCCCCACCCACACTGCTACCCACTCTGTGACTCCAGGACAAATAGAAAGAGCCTCCTTGCAAAGTCCCCATGCGTCCAATTCATACCCTGATCTCCAAAGACTCATGCCTGATAGTCTTCCCCAATGTGCCTGTGACTATCACGTGATCCCTTGCCCCAAGCCTTCATGCCTGCCTTGTGCTGAGTACAGTGGGTGCCTCTTCCTACACACAAGGCTATCCACAATCTCATCCCAACCAACCCCTCCAGCTTCTTATCCCCTTGCTCCCTGATTTGTGTTCTGGCAGAGTCTTCACCCTTCTGGGATTTCTGACAGCCCTTTCTCAAAAATAGATGTTTGTTGAATGAATGAATGAATGAATGAATGAATGAATGAATGAAGAGGCAGGCAAAATGGTGAGGACTATTTGGGTCTGCCCCTTTCCCACATTCAGCGTGGTGCTAGGCCCTTCCCCTCTCACCAGTGAGGCCAAGATGGAGCCCCCAATCCAGGGACTGAACTTGCGCTCCATAGTGCTGTTGCTGGCGATGAGCTTCAGTCGCATACTCTGGGGGGAAAGAGGGACTGGGGGAAGCAGACACCTGGGTTCTGGGAAGGGGCAGGTCTGGGGGTGGGCAAGACTGAGAAACCACAGGGAGAGGGTCTGCTCTGGTAACCAGAGCACTCAGTGTTTGGGAAGGAGGAAGGACTTGTACCCAAGGACTAGCCAGACTGAAGGCCAGGGCCCTGGTCGGGAGTGGGTTCCTACCGGTGGAGTCTTCTGGGAAAGCTCTCGATTGAGCCTGTCAGTGAAGCCCTGAAGCAGCGTGTTCCCACCGGTGACAATAACACTGCCGTACAGGCCCTGCGAGCAAGGAGGAGGCGTAAATGTGCAGGGAACAGCCTCCTCCTGTCTCCCCCTCTTTTTGAGCCCCTCTGCTGAGACGCAGGCTCAGGCCTTACCGGGCGAATGTCAATGTCACACATGCCAATGCTGGTGGTCACCACGTGGCCCACACCTAACATGGTATTCCCTGACAGGCCCTGTGGAGAAATGAGACCTGGGCTTTGGGCCTTCTGGCCCCTCCCCCCAGGCTCCTGTGATCCTTCCCAGCCTCTTCTACATCCAACCGAACCTTGACATTTGAGGGATCAAACAAGCCTTCAGGGATGCGGAGTCGCTCAGCGCCATAGTCTGTGTTGTAGCCGTTGGGCATCTCATAATGCACTGTGGGCATCTGTGCAGCCACCCTGCCCGGAAGGAGCAACACTCTGCCTGGGGTGCTTGCAAAGCACCAGAAAGCCCTTCTGAGCTCCAGGCCCGCCCTCATTCCCACCACTCAGCCGTGGACCTTACTCACTGCTCATCGTAGGGAGAGTCTGAGACCTGAAGCACGGAGGCCTGGAAGTCCTGGATCACCTCCTGAGAACCCAGGGAGGGTGCTGAGGGCCTCGCCTCCCTCAGCACCCCCCCAACCCCACCCCACCTATAGGGTCTCTGTCCCTTCGCTTGTACTCATGGCAGGGAATGAATGAATGAAATTTTGGGGCACCCTCTCCAGTGGAATGTTTTGGGGCACGCTCTCCAGTGCCTCACATTGCACATGTAGTTATGCCAGGACTTGGAAACTTGGGGTAACTTCTCTTTCTTCTTCCAGTTTGGGGGGGCGCCCTCCCGTACAGGCTCCTGTGGAAATACAGCCTCTGAGTACTCTTCTCCAGCCCACCCTGACCACACCTGCGTGCCTCACACTCTCTGACTCTGCAGCTAACAGGCACTGGTAGGTTGCACCCCTTCTCTGTGAGGGGCGAGGATGGGGAATGTCTGTCTGTGTGTGTGTGCGCGCATGCACGTGCATGCACCCAACGTGTAAAGTTCGTCTGATGGCCCCTAGTCCAAGAAAGCTGGGGCATGGGGAATATAATGGGAGGCCAGAACTTTCCAGAGACAGTTTTTAGGGTTTTTTCCTGAGCTGTGCTCCCTGTGGGGATCCAGGGCACACCCTTGCATGCAGAGTCTCGTTTAACACTCCTCTGTTACTCCACTTTACCGGGGAGGAAACTGAGGCTCAGGAGCTGCAGTCTCATGCATTAGGTGACACAGCTCTTACATGAAGAGGCAGACCTAGATCCTGAGTCTATTGGACCCCAGAACCCACCACATTGGCCTCACTTATCCTCCTAGCAGCTGGTTGTCTGACCTTGGCCATGTCCTTCAGTTTATCTGGATCTGATGCCGAGATTATAAATTAAGGGACTGGACCCATGGTCCTCTGGGGGGCCCTGCTGCTCACAGCTCTGATATCTGATGAGTCAGTGGGTAGATAATCATAGGTGAATGCTCAGGACTCCTCAGACACCCCACCTTGGCTGCAATCATGTAAGGTGGGATGATATCAATGGCCATTTCCTGGAAGAGCTCCCGGCACTGCATAGAAATGAAGTCCCCTGCCAGGGGTGACTTGACGATTCCTGGAAGGGGAGGGAGTGTCAGGGACTGGTCCACCCAAGGCACTCCCCATCCCCTGCCAAGGCCTGACCTTGCTGCAGGACGTAGCCATCATGCACGGGAATGGCTGTGGTGTGGGTGGCCCCACTGTCCAGCACCAGGCCTGTGGAACGTCCATTTGCAAAGCTGCCATGGGAGTGGCAGGTTAAAGAGAGAGCAACAGCAAGTTAGGGGCCTGGGAGCCAGGTCTGGTGTAGTTACTCTGCTCTCCAGGGCTCAGCCCATTCCAGGGTTTAGAACCCATCTATTAGAGAAAGGCTCCTGGGACCTTCCTCCTTTTCTGAATCACAAC
Source organism: Talpa europaea (assembly GCF_964194135.1). Taxonomy (NCBI): domain Eukaryota; kingdom Metazoa; phylum Chordata; class Mammalia; order Eulipotyphla; family Talpidae; genus Talpa; species Talpa europaea. The sequence continues at coordinate 80,820,586 of NC_140079.1, read as the reverse complement.
CTCTTCCTCTATTCCTTCCTGCTGCATGCCCAGACTCTCTTTATTCTTGATTCTGTCCCCGCCCTGAAAATAGGGTCCATGTTGTCCAGTGCCTTGCACAGGTTTCAATGCAAGACCAATCCTTAACAAAATAAATGCTGGTTGTTGTGTGGGGAGGAGACCCCTCAGTGTCATAGACCCTTCCCTCCTCTCGCTAGCTCCAGCCCCTGCTGTCCAGTTGGCTCGATTCTCTCTGTTTAGCCTAATCTGAAGAATGGGCAAGGGGCCACTCATTGGCCACCCTAGAGCCCACGGCATTGAACCCACAGGGCCCTCTGCACTGATGGAATTCAGGGAGGTATCTTCTCATCCATGACACTTATCTCCACTGAATCAGACTCAGTCTTCAATTCAACACACTGAGCGCCCCACCCTGGCCCTCCACCCAGGCCGAGCAACCCAGAGGATACGCAGTGAGCACAGCTGTCTTGCATAAGAAGAAGGCAGGAATGTTGTACTGCTCGAACATCAGCTCTGTCAGCTTCTCCCGCTTGGCCCGTGTGTTCCACTGGAGAGAAAGTGCAGGAGGGGAGGACTCAGAAGGGAGATGAACAGCCCCATGTACACACTCCCCCCACACAAACATATAACTTGTACTGTGGATAGAGGTCAGAGTGCTGGCCCACTAAGATCTCCAGAATATGAGGACTGTAAAGAATTTTAAAGTTCACAATCTAAGCCCAGCTGAAAGAACTCAAGAGAAGACTGACTTGCCCAGGAGAACACAGGTGGCTCTTGCTAGAGCTGGGTCAAGAGTAATCGTCTCTTGACTCCTGGTGCAGTGCTCTTTATTGAGCAAGACACACTTTGGGCTCCTCCATTATATCTGTTTTCCCCATTCTAATCATCTCAGAAAAGAAAGCTGGGGAAGATGATTTCTGGATGAAAATGATGGGTTAAATACAAACATCTAATTTTATTTCCTCCCAAGATCCTAGCAAAGGTATAACAAAGGGGCAACTTAAAAAGACATAAACCTATATGGATTAGGGAAATGCAAATAAAAACCACAATGAGATATCACTTCACAATAGGGCAGTTATAATAATTTTTAAAAAATTGTTAGAGAGTATGCGGAGAAACTAAAACCCTGTATGTTGCTAGTGGGAAGGTAAAATGATTCAGCCACTAGGAAAACAGCTGGCAGTTTCTTGAAAAGATAAACGTGGAATTACCATATGACCCATCAGTTCCATTCCTAGTTATATACTCGAAAGAATTGAAAACAGGTACTCCAACAAATCCTTGTACTCAACCATTCATAGCGGCACTACCCACAATAGCCAAAGGTGGAAACAGCCCAAATATCCATCAATGGATGAGTGAGAAAACAGATTGTGGTACACTCATACAATGGAACGTTATTCAAACACAAAGAATAAAATATAGACATATGCTACAATATGGATGAATCTTGAAAATAGGCTAGGAGAAAGAATACAGACACAAAAAGACACATATGATTTCATTTATATGAAAGATTCAGAAGAGATACATACATAGAGACTGAAGCAGATTGATGCCAAGGGCTAGAGACAGGGGGAGTGGAGAGAAATTGCTTAATGAAAATGCTTTTTTAGCAGGGGGAGTGTGATGAATGTTTGGGAACTAGATAGAGGTGATAGTTACACAACAATATGAATATATTAAATATCACTGAATTGTTAACATTCAAAAGAGTAATTTCACGTTATGTGAATTTGACTTCAAAAACAGATGTGAGAAAGAGAGCAAGGAATGATATGAAAGAAAAAAAAACAACATTTTGAAGGTTGATAGTTTAATGGCAAGAGACCTAACTTAGAGATTCAAGCATACTGACTCCAAAGCCAGTAGTGAAAAAACCTAGAACAACTGTGTTATACTGCAAAATCTTCAAAGGGATCAGGAATTGGTAGTTTGAGGTAACTCTGGAAGTGGAGGTGAAGGGAAAGCTAAAATAAGATTGCTTAAAGCTATTTAAGTAACAGATCCCTCAACTCACTCCCAATTCTATGTCCCTGGGTTATTGCGCACCTGACCCTATCAGAAGGCTGGAAGTTTATTCTCTGAGAGAGTGAAAATGTTGGTCTCTGAACTGGTGAGACCCTTGACACAGCTGGGAGTAAGGACATTGTATGTAGAACAGGGGCATTGAGTGATGCCAGGGATACTGAATGCTGAGACATCAGCTCTGTTCCCTCACATGACTCCCATAACGAGGGTGGCCAGGCCTGTCTTCAGGGTGGAAGTGTTCCCTGTGGGTTACATCAAAGATCTAATGATGTCGGTTATCAGATGTTACCCAACAGACATCCCAGTCAGATCATTCTATAGCAAAAATCACAATGAAAAGTCTCCTGCCCTATACAGCTACTAATCAGAGTTTTAGTTCTTGACTCCTAAAGATAAGCAGACATCCAAGATTTGCAGAAATCTGAGAAAAGCCTCTAAAATGAGACAGGTGTGGGCCTCCCTGGTGGCACAAGGGGTTAAGCACCGCACTATGAAGCAATCCGCAGCCTCTGCAGCACGAGTTTGATCCCCGGCCAGCCAGGGAGCAACCCACATGGCGAAGCAGATGTCTCCTGTCTCACCCTCTGCTCCCCTCAGCAGTGTATTTCAGTCAATCTGCCTGTTCTGTTCCCCACTCTGTCTCTGGTGGATCCTCTCACACCCTGCTCCCCCACATCTCTGGCCTGTGCCCCAGCTCTTGTATGCATAAATAAATCAATATAAAATGAGAGACAGGCGGGGCCTCCCCCGGTGGTGCAGCGGTTGAGCGCTGGGCTGTGAAGCGGCCTGCAGCCTCTGCAGCGCCGGTTCGATCCCCGCCCGCCGGGCGAGGGTCCCGCATGGTGCGCAGACCTCTCCTGCTGCCCGCTGCTCTCCTCAGCAGTGTACTTTGGTCCTTCTGCCTGCTCTGCTCCCTGCTGTGGCTCTGGTGAATTCTCTCCCCCTCCATGCTTCTGACTGTACCCAGTGTTTGTATAAATAAATAAATAAATCTTTTTTAAAAATAAATAAATAAAATGAGACAGGCGCCCAAAAAAGGCTGAATAAAAGCAACTTGGAAGAATGTAGATTATACAGGGAAATTAAAACATCCAAAAACAGAAACAAGACTAGTACCCTTAGTAAGATCACAGAATAGGATGCTCTAAAAAGTGGATTTCATAGAATAAAAAAGAAATGGAAATTAAAAATATAGGAACAGGGAGGATCTGCTTAATAGAAGAGTTGAAAAATAAAGCTGAACGAATATCTTGGAAATTAGAGGAAAAGATAAAGAGTTGAAAAACATGAGAGAAAGATTTAAAAATTAGGGGGCCAATTCAGGAAGTACAAAATCCAACAAGAGGATTTCCTAAACAAGAGAACATAAATAATTAATGAATAATTAAAATTACTGAATTTTTTCCACTGAATTAATAGAGATTTCCAGATTGAAGGGACATGCTGAATGTCTAAAGCAGTGACTGAAATAAATCAATAAAATATTGTGAAGTTAAATAATACTGAGGACAGAATTAAAATTCTATAAAAAATTTAGAAAAAGTTACATCAAAAGGTTTAGGAAATAGACTATTTCAGCCTTCTTGATGGCAACAACATATATTAAAAGACAATGGAATCGTCAAGATTCTGAAGAAAAATTATCCTCAGCCTGGAGCATTATACCTAGCTAAGCCTGCCCATCCAAAGTCTGACAAGCAAGGTCTCAATAATTTTATTTTCTATGACTTTTCTAAGCATTTACTGGAGGATGGGATCCATGAAAACCAGGGGATAAACCAAGAAACAGTCCTGAGATGCGGGAAACAGGAATTCTACTATAGGAGAAAAGAGAGGGATTCCCTAAAATGAAGGTGAAGGCAAATATCAGGATGATAATTCTGTCCTCTGTGGAAGGCAGCTTGTTCAAAGTGGAACAAATCAATGGGGATCCTGGAGAGATTTCTTAAAGAGGATTAAATTGAGAGAATATATAAAGGAATTTAATATCTTGAGAAAAATATCGATAATTGATAAATAATACAGGATCCCATTAAGTAGATAGAATGCTAAGCAAAATGAAAACCAAGGAAAGTTTCAAGTTGCAGGAAAAATTAAAAGTTGCCCAGGAAAAATAAACATAATTTATTGCCCTGATTAATAATAAGATTGTAATAACTGATTGTTGATCTTTAAAAAAATGAAATGAAAGCTGTACTTAAAGATGGGTGTTGTAGCATAAGTTGGGGGGAGAAAAGAAAGCTTAAAGTTAATTTTCTGTAGTGAGAAATCCATAGATGATGCCTTGAACTAAAAAAATGCACAAGAAGTAATTTAAGGATGATATTTAAAGATTTGGAAGGAAATAATCAAAAAAGATCCGCTAAGTTGAGCGCTGGGTTGCGAAGCTGCCCTCAGCCTCTGCAGCGCCGCCGGTTCCATCCCCGGCTGCTCCCCGGCCACCGGAGGAGGGTCCCACATGGTGCGCAGACCTCTCCTGCTGCCCGCTGCTCCCCTCAGCAGTGTCCTTCGGTCCTTCTGCCTGCTCTGCTCCCCGCTCTGCTCTGGTGAATTCTCTCACCCTCCCGCGCTTCTGACTGTACCCAGTGCATGTATAAACAAAACAAACAAACAAACAAATAAATAAATAAAACATGCCTCTATTAAAAAAAATTTAAAAAAAAAGATCCGCTAAAAGAGAAAAGAACAGTTGCCTCTAGAAAGGGGAAATGAATGGCAGTTTTTTCTCTTAATACACTTTACATAAAGCAGATTGATTACTGAGGTGTGGATATAGAATATGGATAAACACTTTAAGTTAAAAAGGTGAAAAAAAAGTTTTGGGGACAGGGCCAGTGTACAAAGCTGGTTGGGAAAAGGGGTGATAGATTGAGTAGGGGGAGGGAGGGAGGCAGGGAGACTAAACCCGGGAGCAAGGAAAGTGACTGCAGAGGATGAGAAAATCTGAAAAGCGAGGTGACTGAAGACAGTGGTTTGAGGGGAGAGGTGAATGGGAAGGGGAAAGGACGGACCTAATCGCAGACCAAAATGAGGGGCCCAGTGAGGCACTTACCGGGGCCTCGGACATGAGCACTGGGTGCAGGTTTGGCTCGGACTTGACATGTTTGCTGTATGTGTGGTCCAGGATGGCGCGGAAGCACTCCCAGTCCTCAACTTGGGCCAGGAGACCAGCATGGAGAAGGGAGGTGGGCAGGCAGGAATGGGTGGCAGGAAGGAAAGGAGGGAAGGAAACCAAGTTCAGGAGAGGGAGAATGAGACCAACTCAGGGGACTCTCCCCATTCACAGGAATCTGGTCAACCTCAGTTTGAAATCTTGCACTTGTGGGCAGCAGTGAGGAGATCCCTGGGACTTGAACAGATGCAAACAAGATTCTGTGGACGTGGGGTGCCATGTGCCAGGGAGTGGGCTGTGGGCTGTGTGTCTGTGTTAGGAGGAAGTGGGTAGGGCGCCCTTACTCATGCCATTCTTGAGGGGTGACATGACTTCCGCTCCATCCCGAGGCACATGCAGGGCGTTGGTGTCGATATGGAAGATCTTCCCTTTCTTCTCTTTCTCCCCCTCCAGCTCCAGCCCGCCCCCCTCCTCCGTGGCCAGCAGCCCCACCGTGGTGGGGAAGTCAGCCTGGAGGGGGGGAGTGGGCAGGGAGGGGGATCAACTTCTTGCCCTTGACCAGTCCCACAGCAAGGCCCTCAGCCCACCCTTGGGCTAATCCCACCTTCCAGCTCAGCAGAGCTTCTCTCTAGGCTATGAGAGCCCGGGATCACTGGGAAGCACGAAAGGAGTCCAGGGTCCCTAGGATTTGGGGAGGGGGCTGGAAGCTCACCTTGGGACAGTCCTCCCCTGCGTACCCAGCGCGGACTGAGAAGGAGCCAATGTCAAAGACCAGCGCCCCCACCTCATCTGTGCGGGGAAACAGGCATGTGAGGGACCTTTCCCAAACCCTTTCTCCCCTTGGAGATCTCCAAGAGTAGGTCCGGCCAGCGCCACAGTGTAGCCGCCTTCAGTGGGGACTGGGTCAGGCTGGGGCTTGGCCTGGAATCTGGGGTCTTGGAGCTGGGGTCAAGCCTCCAGGGTTCCTTTTTGATCAGAGGCCTTGTTTAAAGGCACTCTCCTTGCCGGGAAGGAAGGGGCCGATTGGAGGTGAGTTGCATGGTGGAGAGGTTGGGCCCAGTGCTCGCGAGCGTCCAGGGAGGACGAAAAGTAGGAGTGGCGCGGGACCCAAACGCAGGGCTGGACTCTTAAGAGCACCGAGGTAACAGGCCCCGGGGTGCCCAGAGCTTGGGTCGCGCGGATTCGGGGTGCAGGGCCGCGGGCGAGGCCGCGCGGGGCCTGGGAGCCCGGAGCCGGGAGTCGGAGGCTCGCTCACCTCCGCCGTAGACGCCCCCGCTCATAATGCCCTCTCGGCGCTGCTCGCGGCCCTTGGGCGGCGGCGGGATCAGCACCGAGGCAGCCGGACAGCTCCCGGGATCCCGGGCGGGGCGGGGCGCGAAGCGACCAATCAGGAGGCAGGATCCCCCACACACAATGGCTCCGCGGATTGGCTGCGAGGCAAGACAATAACCCTGCCGGGGGCTCCTGCTTTAAAGGGGCAGACCCCTCTTAGATGGCAGTGAGGGGTTTAGCAGGCGGAAAGCCAGGCCTTGGAGCCCTGCCCTTAGAGATAGAGCTGGAGTGCGAAAGAGATGGAGACCTTGTCCATCTGGAGAACAGGACTCTGCAGGGTGACTGAAGGGGCCCTTGCTCCCTACTTTAAAAATTAAGTTGAGGTGAATGTGCTATATTCCGGGAAGGCAGTACATCCTCAGGTTCCCAAGGAAGGTTCTGCCATATCCGGACCTGAATTAAATCTCCGGGAAAGAGAGGAAAGGGAAGAAGGACATAGAGGTACGGAGTGGGGCATGTCTTCATCTTCTCCACATTGCTTTCTGCTCTTGTGTTTCAGGTAGCCCCTGTTTTCCTCCCCTACTATGCTCTGGTGCCTGGGCCTCATAGGCACACAGGTGCACCCACGTTCACTCTCTTCATCTGTTCTCTTCAAGAAATATTTATTAAGCAAGTATTTGTCTACTGGTAGGCTCCTAGTTTCTGCAGGACTCCTGACATGACACCACCTCTGCAGCAGTTTTGATAGCGAAAATGAAGGAACAGCCTTGACAGCATGGTTAGCTATGCAGAGACTCTTATGTAAGCAAGTGTATTGGTGTGTGCTTGTATGTATGAGCTTTAGAATGTGTGTGCCTGTGTATGTGTGTTCACATGTGCATGTAAATACATATGTATTTGCACTCCCACCTACTTGTACGGGGTGGGAGGAGCATAAAGATCAGAGATGGCAGAGGAAGAGGGTACTGATGGCTATATGCTCCTGAAGGTTCTTTGCTCACCAGATGCCCGCCCTGGAAGAGCCTCCACCCATCCCCAGAGAAAGGACAGATAGTTTGAACTGGCTCATTGGTTACCTACAGTGGCTTTAAATGCCCAGCTTGGTTCCAAGTCTAGACCTGGTTCAGGCTTCGGTGTGAGGGCAGAGTTGCAAGGGAAAGAGCTGACTTAGGAGCTAGGAAATTGAAGTATTCCTGAGTGACTTTAGGTCAGTCATTGGCCTCATCATAAATTGAGGCCTGAATGAATTGGAGGAGCCCCTTAATCTCTCAGTGCCTTCACTTTTTAATCTTCGAGATGATGATCTGAGGATTAAAGGAATACTGAAAGGGAAAGTGAATCTATTTATAGCCTGTGTCTTTCCTGTTGTTGGCACTTATTGATGTTGCTTCACCTTTTAAGGTCACCTTGTCAATTCCTACTACCATATTCCCCACCCCTGTTAGGACCTCAGATTCAGAAACTGCCCCAGTTGGAAGAAATCTTACTTATCATGGATTCAACCCCTGGATTTTACAGAGGTTTTCCAGGATAGAGGAAGGATCCTGTCTTGGGTTACACAGTCCACTGGGTAGAGCCAGGGCTAGAACTCATATCTCTTTTCAAAATTATTTATTTATTTTTATTTTCTTTCTTTTCTTTATTTATTTGTTTGTTTTGTTTGTTTTTGTTTATACATGCACTGGGTACAGTCAGAAGCGCGGGAGGGTAAGAGAATTCACCAGAGCCAGAGCGAGGAGCAGAGCAGGCAGAAGGACCGAAATACACTGCTGAGGGGAGCAGCGGGCGGCAGGAGAGGTCTGCGCGCCATTTGGGACCCTCCTCCGGTGGCCGGGGAGCAGCCAGGGATCGAACCAGCGCCGCAGAGGCCACGGGCAGCTTTGCAACCCAGCGCTCAACCGCTGCGCCACCGGGGAGGCCCTCGTATCTCTTTTCAGCCAGTTGACAGATTACCTTGTTTCATAACACCTCTGTGCTCCTTCCCAGGTTTCACTGTCCCTGGTGGTGAGGAATTAACCAGGTGCCAGAAGTCAAGCTCCTGGCTAAGAACTTGGCACATAGGACTATTCGGTAAATAGTGGGTCCCAAGAGTGTCCCTGGGGAGTCTTTGAGGCTTAATATTATTATTCATAAATTAGAAATCTATAGTCTTTTTTTAAAAGATGTATTTATTTATACAAGAACCGGGGTACAGGCCAGATGTGCAGGAGGGTGAGAGGATTCACCAGAGACAGAGCAGGGAGCTCTGTGAAATACACTGCTGAGGGGAGCAGCAGGTGAGACAGGAGAGGCCTGCCACGCCATGTGGGATTCTCGCCAGCCGCCTGGGATCAAACCCGCACTGCAGAGGCTGCAGACAGCTTCACAGTGCGGCACTCAACTGCCTGCGTCACCAGGGAGGCCCATGTAGTCTTTTTTTTTTTTTAAGATTTATTTATTTATGCATAAAAGAGCTGCACCCCAGAAGTGCAGGGAGTGGGTGAGAGGCTTCACAAGAGACAGAGCGGGGAGCAGAACAGGCAGATCGATCGAAGTACACTGCTGAGGGGAGCAGCGGGCGAGTTATGGGGTAGATCCCTGGCCGGTCAGGGATCGAACTCGTGCTGCAGAGGCTGTGGACAGCTTCACAGGCTGTGCCACCAGGTAGGCCCAGAAATTTGTAGTCTTTCTTGTAATGAGAAGTGAATCTTCTTTTCATAATTGGTGGAAAAACTACAGTCGACTAATGACAGCACTGGACTTAGATGTAACTTCTAATCAACTGTGACCAATTTTCATTTGTCATATAAGATGTGACATAAGATACTATTGTATTATGGATTATTAAGGCTAAGGTGAAAAATATTAATATATTTCATCTTTTCATTCATTGATTCAATGAACATCTTTTATGCCTGTGGTATGCCAAACATTATTTATTTATTTATTTTAAAGATTTATTTATTTATGCATACAAGAACTGGGGTATAGGCCAGAGGTGTGGGGAGGGGAGAGGATTCACCAGAGAGAGTGGGGAACAGAACAGGCGGATTGACTGAAATACACTGTTGGGGCCTCCCCGGTGGTGCAGCTGTTGAGCGCTGGGTTGCGAACCTGCCCGCGGCCTCTACGGCGCTGGTTCGATCCCCGGCTGCTCCCCGGCCACCGGAGGAGGGTCCCACATGGCGCGCAGACCTCTCCTGCCGCCCGCTGCTCCCCTCAGCAGTGTACTTCTGTCCTTCTGCCTGCTCTGCTCCCTGTCTGGCTCTGGTGAATTCTCTCACCCTCCCGTGCTTCTGGCTGTACCCAGTGCATGTGTAAACAAAACAAAACAAAACAAACAAACAAATAAATAAATAAATAAACATGCCTCTATAAAATAAAAAAAAAAAAGAAATACACTGTTGAGGGGAGCAGCGAGCGAGTCAGGAGAGGTCTGCTGCGCCATGTGGGTAGCTCCCTGGCTGGGGATCAAACTCGTGCTGCAGAGGCTGCGGATAGCTTCATAGGTTGCAACTTAACCCCTTGCACCACCAGGGAGGCCCTGCCAAACATTATTGACGGCATGGGAATACTGAGGTGCATAAAATATATCCCTGCTCACAAGGTTGGTGATGTGGGAAGCTCAGACATGCAGGAAAGTAGAGTGAAGTGGAGGCCCAGAGAATGAAGGAGCTACCTGTCTCTCAGAGTCCAGGTAGTCTTCTAGAAGTAAAATTTGAACTGAATTATGAAGAATGACTAGTGGTTCCCTAGTAGACAAGGTAGATGGATGAAGTTGGAATCCTGAAACCAATTTCCAGCATGAGCGTGTAGGGAGGCCTCCCCACACAAAGAAGAAATAGACACCAGCAGAAGTGTCCTGGAATTTAACTCAGTGCTGACACACTACTTACTCTGGAGATTCCAGAGATTAGAAAGTCTCAGTCTCCCACATTGCCCTTTATTTCAGACACCAGCGATAAGCCCAGTCTGTTACCTGTGCATCTGATCAACTGCCTACAGACTGGAGGTTCTCACAACCCCTTCCCCAGACTTCAGGTGCTTGTCATAAGCCCAGATTACGACCTGTGTTTACGACTAGCTGGCTGTAAATGAGGTTCCTGTGATCCCTTCCTCAGGTTGATTAATTTGTTAAAGTGGCTCACAGAGCTCAGGAAGCTGGTTCATTTGCTAAATCACCAGCTTATTACAAATGATACTACAGGACAGGAACCAACGGCCAGAGAAGGATTACATGGACAAGGTCCTAGACAAAGGAGCTTCTGTCTATGTGGAGCTTGGGGGCCAGCATAGCGGTACGTGGGAGAACTCTGGTTCTGAAATCTGGAAGCTCCCCCAAGCTCCTCCTTTTGGGGTCTCATGGAGGCTTAATTACATGGGCATGATCAATTAACTCATTGGCTTTTGGTGATTGACTCAACCGTTAGCTTTTCTGCCTTCCCAGAAATCAGGGAGCAGGACTGCAAGATCTATTTTCTGTTCCTTGTTGGTTTCCTAAATGATGAGAACAATAGGGTGTCCTGTTATTATTATTTTTTTAAGATTTATTTATGTATACATACAAGAACTGGGGTACAGGCCCGAGTTGTGGGGTGTGAGTGGGGGACAGGCAGATAGTCTGAAATACACTGCTGAGGGGAGCAGCGGGCGAGTCAGGAGAGGTCTGCTGCTCCATGTGGGCAGCTCCCTGGCCAGGGATTGAACTCATGCTGCAGTGGCTGCAGCGAGCTTCATAGGTTGCGTTTTAACACCTCGCTCCACCAAGGAGGCCCTTGTCCTGTTATTCCTTTTTTTTTTAAAGATTTATTTATTTATTAATTTATACAAGCATTGGGCACAGTCAGAAGCGCAGGAAGGTGAGAGAATTCACCAGAGCTAGAGCGGGGAGCAGAGCTGGCAGAAGGAACAAAGTACACTGCTGAGGGGAGCAGCGGGCGGCAGGAGAGGTATTCGCGCCATGTGGGACCCTCGGATCGAACCGGGGCTGCAGAGACTGCAGGCAGCTTCGCAGCCCAGCGCTCAACCGCTGTGCCACCAGGGGAGGCCCTGTCCTGTTATTCTTAAGAAGCACCTAATGTTAACTTTTGGAAAATACCTGGGAATGGGTGCTGATTGCCAGAGAAATGGTGCCGATTGCCAGTTAGTTTTCATAAGATGTGATTATTATGTCCATTTTGCAGGGGAAACAAAGGTATGCAGAGGTTAAGTGACTTTCCCAAATCACTCAGCTGGTAAGTGACAGAGCAGAGATTTGGGCCTCAGTGTGTGAAAAGTATTAATCCTGGGGAAATGTTTGCCATGTTTCCGTTCATTTTCATAGATAATCTCCAGGTGGCTGGTGGGTATTGGGACTATAATGGCTCATATAACTTGATGTGACTGTCTAAGAGTTCAGTGTCCATCCTAAAAGGAATGATAAACAATTCAATGAAGTCATCTGGAGGGCCTTGCACTGAAGACCCACATTCAAGTTGGCCATATCTGAGCACCTGGTAATAATGTTGAAGGTGGGAGGGGCACGGCTCTCAGACCCCATAGCTTGAAAATGATTTGGCATCTTGTGAGAGTCTGTTCGCTGACTGGTGAGATCTCCTCCAGTCCTCTGCCAAAGAAACCTACTTTGACATCACAGGGTGCCCTGGCCTAGTGCAGGTGGCAAATGCCCAGAAGTAAATAGCCCAGTAAAGGCTGCAATAGGAATGAAGCCAGCATTGCGGTGTGGTCAGGGAGGCGATATTTAAATTAAGCCTGAGAAAATGACCTGAATCTTCCCAGCTAACAAGGAAGTAGAGTTGGAATGAGGGTGGAAGGCATTCTGGGTAGATAGCACAAAACCCAGCCTGTGTGCCATGCAAAGAAGTTTGACCCTTCTCATGAAATCAATGAGGAAGTACTGCATTGTGTAGAACAGAAAGTTATATCATTTAATTTGCATTTTAGAAAGATATCTCTGGCAGCTATTTGGTAGGTTGATTAGAGAGAGATTATCCTAGAGGCCAGGAAATAAACAAGAACCAAGGTATTAGCAGTTGGCATTTAGTAGAAGGAATGGAGTTAAGTAATATTCAAAAGGTAGCACTCACTAGATGTATCCACCAGTGTTGTATATGGCTAGTCTTATACTGATACTCATCTCCCTTCTTTAGTAATAATGCCTTATCTGGGTATATGGCTAGAGGCTACATATCCCAGCCTTCCCGACATCTGGCCAACTTCTGAGTGAAAGTTAGAGGTGTTCTTTAACAAGAAAGCTTCACACCCCACCCATTTTCAATGGATGACATTCAGATGTGATGGTGGAAACTACCTGGGCCACAGTGGACCCAGAGATGGAAGCTACCTGTTGAGGGGGGCAGGGATGTCATTTCAGTCCAAGATGATCTATTTTGGGGATACTTAAGTCATTGCATTTTGGGGGTTCTGTTCTAACAGCTTGAACTATATCCTATCTGGTTGACCATCCTTTGGCTATGAGAAATGAGGGAGTGAGAAGTTCCTGGGTGGATGGTAGTGCTGTTCATGGGCCAAGAGATTGAGAGAAGGGGTAGGGCTAGGTGGGGTAGGGTAGGGTGGAAGAGGATTTACTCTTGATCAAGATTAGTGTGAGACATCTGTAAATAGTGGTATAGTAAATGTTTCAACAGCCATCTCTTTGGGGAAGGGGGGCCCTGTTCTAAATTTGCCAATTTCTATGGTGTAAATACTCCCACTGTGATGATTTCAAGTTACTATCAACATGAATTCACTGAAGAAGGAGCTGGGAAGAGGGAATACAATGGGCTCTTGTGAGCTAGTCTGAGCTGGCACAACCAACCCCATATGAGCATACAGATGGAGATTTTCAGTCTGCAGTTGGATATAGACCAAGTCTGTACATGGGGAGAGACATATGGACTGGTGATAGAGACCTGAGAGTTACGAGCGATTAGGGGGTAAAGTCACAGTAATGGATGAAGTCATCCATGAATAATATGGAAAGTGAGAAGAGACTGAAGCTAGGATCCTGAAAAAATCAGTGTATACAGATGCCTGAGGAGGAAGAGAAAGCTAAGGAAAAACCTGAGAAACAATGGAGGAAGGAGGGTTTGTCCCATGACCCATCAGAACCAAATTCTCCACATCTACTCCAGGGTTTCTGCCTTCTCAGACAAACTGGTCACCCTCTAACTTCCCCTCACTCTCCTCCACCTGTCTTTCCCATTATCATCAAAACAAGCTCCAGAAGCTCCCACCAAAATCCAAATATCTTGGCGCCACATTCTCCTCCCACTGCTGCCCAACCTTTTCACATCCATTCCAAGCTAAGATTCCCCAAACCTTGACCACGTTGGTCATTACACTGCCTCACTTCTCACTCACCCCCAGCATGATGCAAGAGGATGTCCATTGCAAATGCTCCAGACAAAGTCACAGTGACCTTCATGTTACTCAGTATGTGCTCCCCAGGTCAGTCTTACTTCATCTCTTTGTACCATTCAACGTATATCCTTTTTGGAACACTCTTTTCTTATGAGTTCCAGAACTCCACATTCTCCTAATTTTCTTCTTAGCTCTCTGGCTTCCCTTTTGGCAACTTGTTCTCCTCTGCCTGACCTTTAAATGTTGGAGTTCCTCAAGGCTTGGTCTTAGGCCATCTTGTCTTTTCCCCAAACCTTTTTATGACTTCAACTGCTCTAAAATGCCACTTTCAGGCTCTATTCCAATCCAAACTTTTCTGCTAAGCCCCAGACCTGCTTCTACACTCGCCTACTGAATGTTCTTCCTTACATCTCTCCTAGGCACCTCAAATCTAATACATTCCAACTTAAAACTTTTTTTTAAAAAAAGATTTATTTATTTATGCATACAAGAGCTGGGGCACAGGCCAGAGGTGTGGGGGGTGAGAGGATTCACCAAAGACAGAGTGGTGAACAGAACCGGCAAATTGACCAAAGTACACTGCTGAGGGGAGCAGCAGGTGAGACAGGAGGGGTCTGCTGTGCCATTTGGGTTTCTCCCTGGCCAGCTGGAGATTGAACTCGTGCTGCAGAGGCTGTGGATTGCTTCATCGTGCAGTGCATAACCCCTTGCGCCACCAGGGAAGCCCTCCAACTTAAAACTTTTGATCTTGCTCCCCAAAAGTGTCCCCTTCCAACTTACTCTCAGTAGATGGTACTTCCAGGCCACCAGCACTAATTATCATTTTAGTGATCATCTCCCATCTGTCTCCTCTGTAGATCTGAAGCCCCCTACAGGCAGAGGAAGGTGCATGTGTTCAGCGCCTAGGACAGTGGCTGATATGACACAGCACTCATATTTGCTGAATGAGTTAAAACAGGGAAGCACAGCAGCACAGAAATCAGAGCAAGAGGAATCAGTTTAAGAGATGCCCGGTAGGGGTTAAAAAATTGGGTTCTAGTCCTGGGCTGCTGGTTTTCTAAGTGACTTTAGGGAAGTCACTTTGCCCATCTGTAGAGTGAGAGGAAATTGAAGTAAATTATTAAATTTCCTTCCAAGTTCTATCCACTCCTAGTATATTATTAGCTTGGTAAGGGCACATAAATGGAGTTTGTCCATAAACAACAATGACTTTTTAATTTTCTTTTAAAAATCAGCTTTGAAAACTGTAATATTGGTTTTAACAGAGGCTAATTGGTTTTAACACGAGGACTCAAGGAAAGCTCTTCATTGACTTGAACTTTCCAAAACCTTCTCTCCATCTATGGGGCTCTCATAACAACCCAGGGTCACCTGCAGGGCAGGTAGCCATCCACTCTTCTCATTTTATTTTTTTAAAGATTTATTTATGCATACAAGAACTCGGATACAGGTCAGAGGTACCAGAGGGGGAGAGGATTCACCAGAGCAGGGAGCAGAAGAGGCAGACGGACCGAAAACACTGCTGAGGGAAGCAGCAGGCAAGCTAGGAGCGGTCCGCCGCACCATGTGGGTATCTCCCTGGCTGGCCGGCGATCGAACCCGCGCTGCAGAGGCTGTGGACAGCTTCACAGCACTGCCCTCAACCCCCTGCACCACCAGGGAGGCCCCACTTCTCATTTTAGACATTGAAACTGAGGCCTATACAGGGATGGTTTTGGCAGGCTTCAACTGGAGGCAAATATTGATAGCACAACACAGTAAAGTTGCTAAAGCTGCCTTGGTTCATATGTCAACTCGGCAGCCCTAGGAATCCACTTCCACTGCTATAAAACGGAGACAATGCTGGTACTTAGCCTCATGGTTTCGTCGTGAGGACAAGCATGGCACTCCAATGAAAGTTGTTATCACAATGTCATGAGGCCCTGAAAAGAGATGTACAGAAGCCCAGGGGGGAACGCAGAAGAACGCCCGGGGAGGACCCTTTTCAGGGCATTCGTCGGTTCCTAGGGGCCTGCACCAGAACTTTGCTAATCGCTACCTGCTCTCTGCCTCCTGGAAGCCGCCTCGTCCAGAGCGGGCCCAGATCTCTGGCCCCGCCCCCGAGGGGCGGGGCCTTACAGGGTGGGGCGTGGTCAAAGCGAGAACTAGGGCGTCGAGCTCCCTTTCCCAGTCTGGAGCCGCCCAATCCGGGAGGGTGGATCACGTGACCATCAAGCGGTTTCCCCTCCCCTCCCCTGTGCCGATACCACTTCTGCCAGTCCCAGGGGGGATGTCTTGCTCCTCTTCGGAAGCCAAAGCATTCATTTTGGTCCGTTTTGCCTCGAAATCGTGTGGGGTAATATCTTTTTGTTAACGGAGTCAATCTTTGTCCCTCAGCTGGTACTTTCCCTTCCGGCTGCCCCCCCACCAAGTAGTTGGTCTCGCCCAGCCGGGCCCTGGGCGCGGCGGCGACGGCCGCGTCACTGGCGGGCGGGATCCCTCCGCTCTAGGGAGAGCAGCGCTGGACGGTTGAGTTGGGGTGACTGAGAAAATCCATCCGCGTCGCCGCCGCCGCTGCCGCCTCCGCCGCGGAGGAAGACAGGACCTCCCGCGCTGCCCTAGCGACCCTTCGCAGAGTCCCACCGCCACAGGTACCTCCGCTGACAAAAGGAGTCCTCAGACCCCCCAGCCCCAAATTCCCTGGGGGGGACCTCTCTTCCTTCTGCCTCTCCGGTCTGGCCTCCTGAGAGCGGACGTAACTCCCCAAACCTCCCCTCCCTTCCTCTGGTCCCGTCGCTCCCGAACCCGGAAGGGAGATTGGGGGACCCTCGACCTCAATAATGCACGCGCTCCCGCACCGTCGGGGTCATTTTTCCCGACCCCAGACCCCACCTCAGCCCCGCCCGCCTCCTCGTCCCTGAGAAGTTGGGAGGCCAAATTCGGGGCTTTCTCTAGGCCCCGTCCCGCCCCCTTCCCCACCGCCGGCCCGCCCGGGGGCAGCGCCCCGCGTGCCCTCCCGCGCCCCACCTCCGCCGGCGTTCGCCTGGGGACACTCCGGAATCCGCGGGGCGCAGGCAGGCCGCGAGGCCGCCCTCCCCGTCGTCTCCACCCTACTCTCGGTTGGGGCTCGCTCCGCGTTTCCCGGTGCCATTACCGCAGAGCTGCGATGTCGGCACCCTGTTCCCTTCGCTAGTCCAGACCCCAAGCCTAGATCCTGGGCGCCCCCACCCCCCACCCCGCTCTCTTTTGGGCAAAATGGAGGTCGTGGGGGCCGGAGGCCCAGGCCCACTGCGCTTCGCCGAGCGGCACCGGCCCGCGCCTTCCAGCTGCCAGCGCTCGGGACCCTCCCCGGCGCCCTCCCCTTAGCCCGGGCAGACCTGCGGGGGCGTTGGCGCCCCTGTTCTCCTTGGCCCCCGGCTGCCGCATGCCCAGACCCCGGGGGCTGCCGAGGGACCCGGGAGGGTGATGGGGACGGAGGGCTGCAAGTGTCGCCCCCGCCCCCAGCTGCTTCCTACCGGCCTGCTTCCTTCTGCCCCGGGCCTCTGGCGTGGCCGCCCTGCCTGGGCTTTGTCCTGAGCCCGAGTGTGGGGCAGAAGGCTGGGTCCCCCTCCCCTTTTCTGTGGAGGGGCTTCCCCTGGCGCTGGCGTAGAAAGCTGAACTTGACCGAGGGGAAATGTCAGCGGGGAAGAGGAACGCCCGGGGCCTGGGGGAAGTGTGATCTGGGTGGGGGCTGCCCGGGGCGGCGGTGTGCTTCGCCAGATCTCACAGGTGTCCAAGGAGGGGGCAGGACTCGGACCCTGGAGCGGAGCCAGCCGGGCCCCCGGGGCCCCGGCGTCGAGCCCGGCGGGCCGGGTTCCTGGGGGTGCCAAGGGCACAGGGGCCGGGCCGCCCGGGGCCGCCCGCTGGCCCGCCCGCGCCTGGGAGAGAGCAGCTCCGCGCCTCGGGGCCGGGGCCCTCTCTTCGGAGTCCTAATTACTCGAGAGCGGCTCCCACGGGCTTTCTGCGGGCGCGCCGGGGCGGGCGGCCTCGGCGCTGGAGCGAGCAGCGGCTTGGGGCTGCCTTCCTCACCGCCCGCGCCTCCACCCGCCGCGGGCGGCTAATGGGGCGCAGCCGGCCCTGGGATTATCCGGGGTGAGCTGTCCCAAGCCTATTAGAGCCCAATCGGCTTTTCCCAAATCCTGTAAACAGCCACCGAGGCCGGGTCTGGGGAGGGGTGTGAGACCGGGTCGGGCGGGGGTGATGGGGCCGGGGGTGGGGTCACCCACCCTACCACCCTACAGGTCTCTGCCTCGGATGCGGTTGCCTTGGCAACGGGGCTAGGGTGGGGGCACTTCACCAATGAGGTGCTCTCAGTCCGGGTGACGGTTGCCTAGGCAACCCCACGAACAGCCCAGCTTCCCTCTGGCTTCCCCCCTCCCCGTCGAAGCTGGGGGTGTGTGTGGAGGGTGTGCGGCGTGTGGGGGCGAATTTAAAGAGGCACCGCCCCTTTTAAAATTAGGCGCTGGGAGGGCGGGGCCTGCGCGGGCCGGGGCGGGCGCCGGGTCTGTTTTCGCAGGGCCTCTCCCCGCCCCCCGGTTCTCCCCACCCCCCAGTTCCTGCCGCTGCTGTCCCGCCCGGGCTTCTGTCCGAGGGAGGGGTTTCCCCTGCGTTTCCTCTTGCACTTCCCGCTGTTTCCGGGGGGCGGGAGGAAGATTGGGGAAGTCAGCTATTCCTCCGCAACCTCTCTTCCGTGCCGGGGACCCCGGCTCTGCCCCGAGGACCGCAGCCGCCGCGGCCACCCCCCCCCCGCCCCCCACCGGTGCTTACCCCTTCCGGGCCGCACTGCAACCCCGCCTTTCTCCCCTCTTCCCCGGTGGCCTTGGGCCTGACGTCAGCCCTGCATCCCCCAGGCCTCGGGCCAGCGGCGAGGAGCTGCCTCCCCCAGCCCCCGTCCCGCGGCCCCCAGCCGCCCCCAACCCCGCCCCACGGGCCCGGCGCCATGAGTGAGCTGGAGCAACTGAGACAGGAGGCTGAGCAGCTCCGGAACCAGATCCGGGTGAGGGCCTGACCGGCTGGGGCTGGGAAGGCTGAGCGGGCAGGGCTAGGTGGCTTTTGTACCCTGCCTGGGCTGGGTGAGGGTTTTTTTGGGGGGGGGGTGATGGGGGGAACCCTAATTTCTTACTGTTTCATCTTTTCATTCTCCTCCTTCGCCTACTCTTTCTCGCCCCTTTTCTCCTCTTGCTCTCTAATTGGCTGCACCATTTGTTACAGGATGCCCGAAAAGCATGTGGGGATTCTACACTGACCCAGGTGAGGTGAATCTGTGGCTGGACTTGGGGTTTGGGGAAGGAGTAAGGTATGCTGCTGGGTTGGCCATGCCTGAACCCTCCCTGAGTCCATTCTGCCTCCACCTCCAGATCACAGCTGGGCTGGACCCAGTGGGGAGAATCCAGATGAGGACACGGCGGACCCTCCGTGGGCACCTGGCAAAAATCTACGCCATGCACTGGGGGACGGACTCAAGGTGTGTGTGTGTGGTTGGGACTTTCCCTGTGAGCTGATTTTATAGCAGGCAAAAGGGGGCAGCTTTGCAGATGTGGTGGGGTAAACTGGATACCAACACTGCCAAGTTCTCTGGGAAGATCCTAAGTCCCAGACATCCTCAAGGAATGGGAAACAAGACCATGTCACAGGAACTTCTCGGCTGCTATTGAGAGTTTTCTTAAAAGAGCCTTCCACAGATGGGTAGAGCGCAGGGTGTCCTGTCTCCAGAGGGTAAGTCAGGGTCCTAACCTCGCTCCTGCTTCTCTTTTCCAACAGGCTGCTGGTCAGCGCCTCCCAGGACGGGAAGCTCATCATCTGGGACAGCTATACCACCAACAAGGTAGAGGTGGTTCTTGTGGCCAGCAGGCTGGGCTGTGGGCCCTGGCTGGCTCTGACCCTGGGTACTGCCCCTCCTCCCTAGGTCCATGCTATCCCGTTGCGCTCCTCCTGGGTCATGACCTGTGCCTACGCGCCCTCAGGGAACTTTGTGGCCTGTGGGGGGTTGGACAACATCTGCTCCATCTACAGCCTCAAGACCCGTGAGGGCAATGTCAGGGTCAGCCGGGAGCTGCCTGGCCACACTGGTGAGAGAGGCCTGGCAGGGCTTGGGTGCTGTTTGTGGGGGGAGGGGCTGTGCTGCCCTCCCTTAGAGTCCCGGCTGACCAGCCCCTTTCCCCAGGGTATCTGTCGTGCTGCCGCTTCCTGGATGACAACCAAATCATCACCAGCTCTGGGGACACCACCTGGTGAGGCTCAGCCAGCGCTAGGCACATGGGGCTCACCTGTATTTCCTGTCTGAGCTGCTGCCTCAGAGCTCAGCACATAGTGTACCCCTGAGCAAGGGCAGAGTCCCTCTCCTGAACACCTAGATCCCCTCTCCTGTCGGCAGGAAGGAGAGGGCAGAGGGGACCCCATTCCCTCCCCGCCCCGGACAGGAGCGGGTTTGTGACCTGGTGACTCCCTGCACCTCTTCCGTAGAGACTGTCTCTGTTGAGCTCACTTGGTGGAGGGGTAGACACTGGGAAATCTGCCCTGCATCCCCTTGATCCCTTCTTCCTGTCCTCTCTCCAGCGCTCTGTGGGACATCGAGACAGGTCAGCAGACGGTGGGCTTTGCTGGACACAGTGGGGATGTGATGTCCCTGTCACTGGCCCCCGATGGCCGCACCTTTGTGTCAGGTGCCTGCGATGCCTCCATCAAGCTGTGGGATGTACGGGATTCCATGTGCCGACAGACCTTCATTGGCCACGAGTCTGACATCAACGCCGTGGCCGTAAGTTCTGGGGCAAGCTGGGCTGGCACGTGCCTCCATCAGGCTTTTCTGCCCTGTGCCCCCAGCCCACTCTGCACCTGTCTTGCAGTTCTTCCCCAACGGCTACGCCTTCACCACGGGCTCTGATGATGCCACGTGCCGCCTCTTTGACCTGAGGGCGGACCAGGAGCTCCTCATGTACTCCCATGACAACATCATCTGTGGCATCACCTCTGTTGCCTTCTCGCGTAGTGGCCGGCTGCTGCTCGCTGGTTACGACGACTTCAACTGCAACATCTGGGATGCCATGAAGGGCGACCGTGCAGGTGAGCGCCGTGTTTTGATGGGGGTAGGCAGGGACAGGGAATGCAGGCCACTTGAGTTCTGATGGAGTCCTCTCTCGCAGGTGTCCTCGCTGGCCACGACAATCGCGTGAGCTGCCTCGGGGTCACTGACGATGGCATGGCTGTGGCTACAGGCTCCTGGGACTCCTTCCTCAAGATCTGGAACTAACAGCCCCAACCCCAACCCAGGCCAGGCCGGGGCCCTGCCCATGCCCACACTACAGGCCGGGAGCTTTGGGGCTGGGTGTATATATATACCAAGCCTCCCTCCCCAGGCCATGGGGCCTTGGGTCCCTGCACCCCTACCAGGTTTGGTTCCTCCTGGGGCCCCCCGGCTGTGGAGATAACAGCTGTGTATAAGATGGGGGATGGGGAAGGGCAGAAAGCCCACATCCTTTTGCTGCCCTGGGATCAGGCCCTCATGCCTCTGGAGGGGCAGAGGCAAGAGGTTGAAAACTCCAGAGGCTGGCTTTTTTTAAATCCAGTTTTATTTTAATTTTTATTATATTTTGTTTTTCCATAAAGGAACCACTTCCAAGTCTGTTCCTGGTCTTTACCCTTGCTTGTGTCTTCCTTATTCTAGATCTCTGTCCCTGAGGGCTGACTGGTTGAGGCCCCACTAAAGTAGGGGCAGCAAAGAAATCCCTAGTCCCAGGCAGGCAAGTTGCCTGCTTTGCAGGGTGGGCTCTCGCTGTTTCTAGACACAGAGCCCTGCTTCTCCAGTCTTGCCAGATTGGGCTGGCTGACCAAAGCCACCCCAGATTGGGCTGGCTGACCAAAGCCACCCCTTGCCCACAGCTTTCAGTTCCCAGCTCTGCAGTCTCCCCTCCCCAGCACCCCCTTCCTCCAAGTAAAGAGGGCAGAGGCAGAAGAGGAGAACACACACCAAGTTTTTATTAGGGGATGGGGGGGTATTTACAGGGGCTGGTAAAGAGGGGAGTCACATGGGGTGGGGGTGGGAGATTCAGGTACAAGGCCGACACTGGGAGAGAGACCCCTGCATCCACCCCAGCCCTGGGAAGGTGGGGTGAGCAGCTGGGACTCAGGAAGAAGGGTCAGGGAAGGACAGTGATGGGTTCTGAGTCCCTGGGCTGGGGGGCGCAGGGGCTTGTAAACATTGACCACTCTCAGAAGGGGATGGGGATGGAAGAGGGCTCCCCCTACACTTCCTCACAGGGTTAAGGCCTCTCCAGGCTCAAGGGCCCCCTAAGTTCAAAGTCTCTTTAGCTGGGGGAATGGGAAGGAAGAGACAGGGCAGAGTGTCATCCCCTCCCCTGCATTGGCTGCGGCAGGGGCAGGGGCAGTTACATTCAGTCACAACAGTACTCCCCCCACACCTCTAATGCCGCCAAACACTGGCGCGAGGAATGGGGGGGGCTGGAGGGCCAGCAGCAGCAAGACATTTCCCCCTGGCCCATCACCCCCTTATTGCTTTAGAGAGAAAATTGTCTTTTCACGGACACTAACACTGTTGAAACCAGGGAGAAGCAGGTGGAGGGGGCCCCTCCACCCCTGAGGCCAGCTTGATCCCCCAACACTGACCCAGTTGCCACTTTGGTGCAAAAAAAAAAAAAAAGTTATCTCTGGGGATGGATGGGGAAAGAAACTGGGGCCACTCCCCACTTCCCCAGGGCAGAAGGATAAATACATTCATGGAGGGGAGGCAGTGGGAGAATCTTGCCCTAATACTGCACTCTGAGCAATGAGGTCAATGGGAGAAGTTAGATGAGAAACCCAAAAGAGAAAACTTAAAAAAATAACCCAATGGAGACAAACCCAGGTAGGCGATCAGGAATCAGAAGTCAGTGAGGAACAGAAGGGCAGCCTACCTTAACATGCCACCTTACCCAACATTAAAAATGCATCAGGGAGCAGGGGAGAATCACGCCTCCTTTCCCATTTGGTCAATGGAGGGGTCAGCATGGAGCTGGGGGGGGAGGGGTGTGCATCCCACACAACCAGCTGCAGTGGGGAGCTCCCTTCCAACAGCCCCCCCACATTGCAACTAGCAACCCCAAGTGCCCACTCCTGAGGCCCTCTGGGCCCCTCCTCTTGCCCCCATTACAGGAGAAACAACAGTCATGAAGTGGCGCCTCTCCCCCCAGCTCCTGGAGGAACCGCTCTGCCCCCACCTCGCTCAGGTCGAGGGGCAAGCAGGGTCATGTGGCCCAAAGAATACATTCATGTGGCAAGGCAGGGAGCTGGGGTTTGAAGCTTCACACCCAGACCACCCACTGCCTCACCCCCACCTCCCCACGGCAGGGATGGGAAGCCCCTCACCAGGGCTGGAGTGGAAGTTCTGCTGCACTGACAGGTGAGGTTGGCACTGACCAGCCCCGCCCACCCGCCCCACTGGCTGGCAGCCCGGGGAGGTGAGGCGGCTAGTCCCGCTTGTGCAACTTTACCCCAAAGCAGCAAAGCCAAGGGGCTGCTTGAGCCCTACCCTAACACCTCTGCCCATCACAGCAACAAGGGGGCCGTTCACAGCGGAGCCGGCTGGCAGGGCTGAGGGGGCCTCGCTGTGCAAACTGCTGGCACCCCAGCTTCCAGTTACCCCAATGGCCCGCCTCGCTGGCTGGGCAGGCGAGGGCAGCCTCGGGGGCCAGGCAGGACAGGTCTGTGGGGCCTGTGTCCCAATGCCCCAAAATAACAGTGTGTTTTTCCTTTCAGTCTCCTAACTTTTTTTTCATTATTTTTCATTTTTTTTCTTAAAAAAACAAAACAGAACAAAACAAACTCTTCTGCGGACCTTTCACCATCACCCTCCTCTCCAGAAGGAGGAAGAGGTGCTTAGTGTCTAGTTTTTAAAGATTTCTTCTGTCTCCTATTGTTTTCTTCAATGTTTAAAATTTAAAAAAAAAAAAAAACAAAAACAAAAAAAAAAAAACAAAAAACCCTTCCCCCCAATCTGTAAAGTGCCTCGTGGTGGGTGAGTTAAGGTGCATCGTGTGGTTTGTAACAAGTGCTGGGGACCCTGCCCCTGCTTCCTCCTATGCTCCTTCTGGGGAGCTGGCAGGTCGGGGACCCAAGGGTCCAAGCCGCCGCTGCTGCTGCTGCTGCTGCTGCCGCCCCTGGCCTACAGCCTGGGGGCTGGTGGGACGGGCTGGTCAGTAGTCATCCACGCTCTCGATCTCACCAGAAGGTCCGTGCAGGGAGTACCCTGAAGCCGGGAGAAGCTGGGTTTAAGCTCTCTCACCCGGGCTCTGGCCCCACCTTCTTGGCTCCCCTCCCCAACCTACCCAAGATGCTGGGGTCTGAGTGCAGCATTAGCGCCCGCCTCTTGGCCTTGCTGCCCTCCCCAGGGCCGAGTTTGGTGCTGTGGTTGGTCTGAAAGGCTGTCTGCAGGGAACCACTGCTCAGCCAAGCCTCCTGCAAGGCAACAGAGGAGGAGGGGAGTCAGCAGGGTGCTGGGCCACCTCCTCCCACCTGCCAGGGCTCTGGGAAACCCTACCTGCTGCTGCTGCCGTTGCTGGCTAGCTTTCTGCTTGGCCCTCCGCTCCAGGAATTGTTTGGCAAATTCTTTGGCTTCCAGCGTGTCCCCCAGGCAAGAACGGATATAATCATGGACATCGTAGGGGGATTCTACCTCCTTGAGGATCGCCACAGCCATGGGCACTATGGGGTGAGGTGGGGGCTGTCAGGGCAGATCGGGAACCTTTGGCCCAGCCCAGCGCCCAGGGTCTGCCGCCTGTACCATCCAGGCTGCCCGTGGTGCTCAGGGTGTGCAGCATCTGCTCACACCACTGAGTGAAGCCGTCCTGGGGCCTGGGGATGCCCTGTAGCAGCTTCAGCAGCTTCTCTTCCTCCTCTGTCTTTTTGCGCACAGGCCGACCTGACAGGTGGCTATACGAGTCACTGGGGTGGGAATGGGGGTGCATCAGAGGCAAAATCAGCTCAGGAGTCCACATCCTTCCACCCCAGCCTAGCCCAGACCCTGAAGGCCTGGCACCTACCTGAGAGAGGGGCTGCTCCGGCTGTTCTTCAGGCCCAGGCTGCGAGCCAGGCTCCCGCCACTCTTGAGGGTGTCCTCCCAGAGCCCCAGGCTGCTGCTGCTGCCCCCACTCTTGTCAGGCCCGCCCCACAGCGGCCCGGCCTCAGATACCCACTGGTTCAGAGGGGCAGTACCCAGGCCCCCAAGCTGCTATAGATGGCAGGAAGTTAGGGTGGTGGTCCAAATAGGGATACCCATACACCCAAGAGAAGAGCTAAGTGGAGAGGCTCATTTAGGTAGCAGAGGGTGCCACACATACGAGAAATCCTTTAGGGTCAGGTATGGACCAGCTAGAAAGTCTGGGCTCAATGATGGCCCTACCCCCAATCACCCTGAATGCTAACTGGAAAGAGTTCCCAAAGACCTAAAAGGTGCCCATCAAATGGGAAGGGAACCATCCTACTCACCACTCGGTGGTTGGGGGCCTGGGCCCGGGTTGGCTCCCGAGGTGGGGGCTGCTTATGCAGCTGCCGCTCACCCTCCAACTGCAGCTCAAGCAGTGTCTTCATGGAGAGGCCTTGTTTGGCGAGGCCAGCCCACAGTGGGGGCGGAGAGCTGGGCGCAGGGGGCACAGGAACAGCAGCAACTGCCTGCTGCTGCTGCAGCAGCTTTAGCAGGAGCTCTTGCTGCCGCACCTGAGCCAAGAGACATGATGAGAGCAGGCAACAGGGGCCCCCACGCCAGCCTGGGGCTCTGCTGGGCACCCACCTGCTTGCGACGAAACAACTCCTCTTCTTCCTGTCGCCGCTTCTGCTCCTCCTGCTGCTGGCGACGCTTCTCCTCCCGGCGCTTGCGCTCTTCCTCCTCCCGCTTCGCCCTGAGCTCCACTTCTCTGCGCTCTTGAAACTGACATTGCCAATGGGATCAGACCTCAGACGTGGGCACACCTGGTGTGCCCCACCTCAGTCTGGCCCTTGACACTCAGGGATCTAAACTCACTTTGTGTTGCAGCTGGAGTTGTTCTAGAATTGGACCCTGAGTCGAAGAATTAATTGGTATGTCCCAAAGACTGGCCTCACCGCCTGCAGGAGGCAAAGGCAGCTGCAGGAGGAAGCTCAGGCCCCTGGGCTGGAGGAGCATGAGAGGAGCAGATCTAGCTCCCGACTCACCCAGACTACCAGGGAAGGCACAAGGAATGGCTGAGACAGGGCTGGGGGCACTGGGACTCAAGACAAGTGGTGGCACACACCTGACTGTGATGAGGCTGAGGTATGTATGTCCCAGAGGGGGCTTGAATCCGGCACCGACAAGGAGCGGTTCATCGTGGGGAGCAGGTTCTGGTCCCCACCTCTGAGGAGCAAAGCATTGATTCTCAGCAGCCTAAATCCTTTTCTGGCCTGCCCCCATTTTCCCTTCACACATCCTGAGGCTTGTACACACATGCAGCCAAGTGAAACCTGTGACAGACGGAGCAGCCCACAGACCTGGGGGGTTTGAGAGCTTGGAGCTGCTGCAGGAAAGCCGTGAGCTGCTGCTGCTGCGGCGGTGTCAGGTCCCCTAGGGCCGCCTTTTCCCGGAGTGCACACTGCGGGAGCTGGCGGCTGTGGAGAAAGGCATTGGGAGGGGCCAGCCAGAAGGCCACGATCTGACTTACTTACAAGTACCTCAAGTCCCCTGTTACCTGTTGACCAGCTGAAGAAACTGCTGGTGCTGCAGTTGCTGGTACAAAGCAGCTGCTGCTAGCTCCTGCTGCTTCTTTAGCCGTTCCTGGTCCATGTTTCCCTGAGTGAGGGTGACAGCAATCCCACAGCTTTGACCTTGTCTTACTCTGCACCACCTGCTGCCCCCTGCCAAGTGCCCGCCACCCCTCCCTGTTCCTCAAAAAAAGGGGGTATGCTCACCAGCAGTGGGGGTGGTGAGGGCCCTGGGGCAAAGGGCACACGACCCCACATCTTGATCACCTCACCCAAGGGCTGGAAGCCTTCATCACAGCCCCGCTTCACCAGTAGGGTCATGGAGAAATAGCCCGCCTGGAACCACTCTGCCATCTCCTGTGTGGTGAAGGGGCCTGACCCAACAGGGGGAGACTGCAGTCAGAGAGGAACTCTGAACGAGAATGGTGGTGTCCCAATGCCACCCACTCTTCACAGTCACCTTGGATCTCCCCCTGTGGATCCTTGTAGAACCACTTCCGGGCTGCACCGTGGCTGAGGGGGAGGGCAGTGGCAGCTGCAGAGTGGCGCAGGCCCTGGGCCTGCATGGCAGCTGTGAACTGCTCTTCCTCCAGGGAGCTGTCCTGCAGGGAGGCCACCAGCTTCTCTGCCTCCTGAGAGCCCAGGGAGAGACGCAAGGCTCAATCTCTGAACCACAGCAACATCAGGTTGGGGTAGGTTCAGGTCACAGACAGGGGGGGATTGGCAGGGACATATGAAATAGTGCTTTTCTGTCCCCTGACAGGGTAAGATTCCTAGAGCTTCCTTGGCACCCCGCACCTGCTGCAGGTGCTTTAAGCCTTCATCATCTTCCATATCTCCAGGTGGGCCAGGGGGTGAGTCTACCCCGGGACTCAGCTGCATTCCCCTCACATCATCTCCTAGGAGTAAAGGAAAGGTGGTGAACCAGGCAGTCTGGAGAAGGGGACAGAGTCCCCCATCTACCCTCATTCCAGAAAAATGGCTCTAAAGCTAGCTCTTCCCCGCCTGCATGCCCCCTTCTCGTAAGGGGATCCTTCTCTTCACCACCCTCTGGCTACCTTCATTTGCTGGCAGGTCTTTCTCCAAAGCATCAGCACCTTCCCCATTGGCTCCCCAGAGCGGGCCCAAGGTGGGCAACGGGGAGGGGGAGCCGGACTTCTCCTCCTGAGGTGGCAGTGGGGCCAGCTCCTTCCCACCTGCAGGAGAGGCGGGATTAGCAGAATTGAAAACCAAGGAGTTAGAAAGTTTTATTTCTTTGTGAAAAATATTTTTAGAGAAGAATTGGGGTGCAGGCCAGAGACAGAGTGGGGAGCAGAACAGGCAGACATATTGAAATGCACTGCTGAGGGGAGCAGCGGGCGAGACAGGAGAGGTTTTCTGTGCCCTATGTGGGTCAGCTCTCTGGCCAGGGAGTGAACTCAGGCCATGGTGGTGAAAGTGCTGAGACTTAAACCCTAGACCCCCGGGAGGCCCACAGTTGGAAAGCTTTAAAAATGATTTTGCACAAATGCTGTTTGTGACCAGAACCTGAGCCTCTGAATACTGAACTTACCACTTAATTCCGGCCCCTCTGCTAACACCCACCACATGTTGGCACCACAATTTCTCTGCACTCCTAACTCTTTTGCCCTACAATTTTGGTTGCCTGTGCACGCTGTCTACGTCACCAAAGAGCCAATCCTCTGTTCTGGCATGTCTGAAGGATTGATCTTTCTCTAGCACTTTGCTTTTGTAATACAGCTTTACTGGTCGGGAGCCTCTCCCCAAATCCGTGCGCACTGGCTTCTCTTGAATCTCTAAGCAGACTGGAAAGGGCCCCTCTGTCTGCCTGGCCCAACATTAAGCGCTCGACTTCCTTGGATCTCCCTGCAGTCTCACCTGCCTCAGACCCCTCCTCATCCAGCCCTTCGCAAGGCTCCTCTTCCTCTTCCTCCAGACCCTGGAAGTCCAGCTCCTGCTCCTCAGGTATGGGTTCCTTGGGACCCTTCTACATGAGATTAAGGTATGCAACAGGAGGTGGGGGGAGGTGAGGAAAGGGGGGAGCAAGAGGACTCAATCAGGGTATTTTCCCACCAACCTCCAACAGAACTTCCCCCTTGATTCCTCACAGATACCTTGAGAGGCAAGAAGGCCCCAGAGGCATCAAAGGTGCCCATTTCTTCATCCTCATCGTCCAGGCACCACTCCGGGAGCCCATCTTTGTCATCCTCAAAACCGTCAGGCCCTCGGCACCTCCGGAGGTGAGAGCTGCCTCCCCCACCTCGCCCCTCCTCTTCACCACACCCTCCTCGATCCCCTCGCAAATCAAATTCAAATTTGCGACGCCGGTCCCCATGTTCCCGCCAGCCAGCAGAGCGGGGGCCGCCATCTAGGCAGGAAAAGTTGGAGGAGGAGAATCAGTATCCCTGTCACGCCAGTCTCCACTCTTCTGCTGCCCACAGGAACCCCTGGAAATGTCACTTCCAGGACTACTCTCTCGCCCACCCTAACCCACCAGAAAGCTGTCTGCCTCTCCACTTGGTCACGGGAGCCCACCCTTGGGGGAAGGTCGTGTTACCGCCATCCCCCACAAAGCCCACGTGCCCCCAACCTCACCAGGGCTAGCTGAGCGCCAGCGGTCGCCATCTCGTCGGGGTCCTGCCCCAAGTCTCCAGCTGCCCTCCTCTTCTTCCTCTTGCTCCTCTCGGAGAGAACGCCAGTTCTCGCTATCTGAGCGGGCATGTTCCTTCCTTGAGCCAGCCCCTCCCTCCTCAAACCCGGAGCGTGCTTGGGGTGGGGGAAGACAGAGTCAGCAGAATGGCAGCCACAGACCCTAGAAGACTCTTACTATAAACCCTGCTGGCAAAAGAGTCGTCCAGCTCTGGGCCCTGTAGCACTCACCCCCTCCTCCCCAGCAAACAAGCCCCTAACCAGGGTCACCCATTTAAGTCCTACCCCCATCTCAACGACCCCCAGGCTGTGGCCACCACCTTCACCACTCTTCATACCTCCTTCCCTCCTTGCTGACTTCTCAAACCGCCTCTCGCCTCTGCAGGAGGGAAAGGGGTTGATCAGAGGGCAGTTTCCCCTCCTCAACCGACCGCATCCCTATAGACCTTGTCCGTTCTGATCTAAGAGTGGTGGGGAGAGGTGGGACTGGGGAGAACTAGGGGGAAGTCAGGCCTGGGAAGGGATGCCAAGGAGACAGGCAGAACAGGTCACAACAGACAGGTATCAAGAAGGAAAGGGCAGAACCGCAGGGGTTGGAAGCACAGAATTTTTGGACCAGGGTTTATTCAGGGGTCAGTCTCCAGTTAGTATCTAACAATGACAAGGCCCAAGCCTCCCATCACAGGGCCCTGCTCTGCCTCTGCGCCACCTCCTTTGGCCCACACCTGTCATCCCAACTCTGGCTGCGCTGGATCTCCCGGGGGTTTCGTCCAAAGGTCCCATCTCCTTCTTCAATGCTTCTTTGGTAAAAGGAATTGTCGCCGCGGCCGCGGCCTAAAAATGGGATAAATGTACTTGGGAAACCTGCCGGTTCCTTTCTGCACCCTCAAGACCATGGCCCCACTTTGCCCATTCCCAGAACCCGCCATAACCCCGTCTACCTCGGCTCCGAGTGCTGCCCCTGCCACGGGAGGTTCCACCTCCAAGGGGGGGGCCAGCCCCTTTCCCCATCAGCCTCAGCACGGCCACACTGTTCACTGACAGGGAGAAGTTTCTCTGAGGAGGGAGCCAGGGGTAGGTGTGAGGACCCAGGTACCCCACCCTATCCACCCCCCCACCTCTATCAGAACCTTCCCAACTTCAGCTCCTCCCCCACAAGGTGGCGACCCAGCATCCCCACTGCAGCTGCCTGGCCTGGCCCCACCTGCTCCTCCTCTGTTAGGGGTTCCAGTGCCAAGGGCTGCAGTGGTTCCTCCTGTAGTACCGCGGCAAACTCCTTGTCCTGCAGCTCATCAGGGACCTGTCAAGAGGCAGGAGGGCCAAGCTACCACATGCTCCTGGTTCCCTTAACCAGCTGAGGCCAAAAGAAGACTGGGCCATACACCCCAGCACACCTGCCCCACCTTGTTCTCCTTGACATAAAGAGCCAGCATCTCTTCTCGCCCATAGCGGTAGTCAGCCAGCTTGTATTTGGGCATGGCAGGAGAAGGGGGTGGGGAGGCCACGCTGCCACCACTGGAAAGGGCCCTCAGCCTAGAAAAGGGAGATCAGGGATGAAGAGAGACAGAAGCCTGAGAGGCCCTATTCTTCCCAGCTTTTCCAAGCCACCCAAAGTGCATCTGACTTACCACTCAGGCCCAAAGTTGAGGGTCTCTGCTGCCATTGCGGAGCTGGATCTATCCTAGAGGTCAGAAGGAATGAGCAGAGGAGGGGCACCTGGCGTTCACTCTCCAAACACCTGTGGAGGCACAAGGCCACTGGGCCTCGGAGACAGCACACCCAGAGAACCTCAAGAGGAGGAGGAACAGTGCCCAGTTTGGCAGGCACAGTAATGGGCTCTAAAAGGACTCACCTAAGCCAGCCACGTGGCCACTCCCACCATGAGTTAACCAAAAAGGAGTGTTGATGAGAGGAGACCTGGGGAGGGGAAGAAAATAGGGCAGCTAGGGCCCCTTCCAGCTTCTGCAGGGGATGCCCCCTCCACTCCAGACTCACCTGGCAGCCTTGCCTGGAGAAGCAGGGTGGGCGAGGCAGGCACTCTTCTGGCAGGGGCCTATGCTAGAATGAACCAGGGTCCCCAAGCCACTGGACGCTGGTGTGACCACAATGGTGCCTGGGGAAGGGCCTTCACATTGGGGAAAAATCCTTAAGGAGAGGTGAGGATAAGAGGGTGGGGTGAAATTCAAGGGTCAGACAGGCCTCCTTATCTCCAGCCCTCCTCTGTCCTGCAGAACTGAGAGGCCCAATGCTGCCTGGAGGATGAAGGTTAGCCAGCACAGGAGACCATAGCCCCTGTTCCTCATCTCTGTCCCTACACGCCTGGCCTCTTGAGCAGTAAACTCATTCAGCAGAGCCTGACCAGATGTGGGCAATGCCTCAGAGAATACGCCAGGCACCTGCTCCGGGCCTCTGCATGCTCACTGTGTGACAGAGGTGAGGGAAGTGAGATATGCACAGAGGATCAGGACAAAGGTAAAACAGAAACACAAGCAAATAAAAACCAGTGGAACCACAAGTATCCTACAGAAAAAAAGGCCAGTTATAGAGAGAAGGATTAGAAATTAATCTGGGAGCAAAATTACTTCCCTCCCGAAAAATCTTAGGGCGGGCTGCTTAGCAGCTAGACTCAAGGTACTCAGTCTGGTGAGCAAGCCAAAACATGGGGAGCAGGGAGGCTACTCCATGGACAGAGGTGAAGAACTGTGAAGGCTGCAGGCAGACAAGTTTGGGTCAGTGCACCCAAGGGCTGGTTTACCAAACAGGATTCAACACCCAGGCTCCTTCCCCAGGATCAGGAAGAACCTGACCGTAAATAAAAGAGCCAAGAAAGCAATCAGGTTACTAGGCTACAAGCTAGGTCCCCTCACCATAAAGTAGAAGTAAGGTCAGAGTTACGAGGCTGACAGAGCAGCGGCGGCAGTGGCAGTGATCTGTCCCTCTAAGGAAGAGCAGAGGGGATTCTCAGGAGGCGGCTCATCCCTGGTGGATCCGAGCAAGGTTGCGGGGAGTTGCACAGGGGCTTCCCTCACTGGCTGGGGGGGAGGCTGGACCGGAACGCCTCTACAGTTCCCATCAACTCCAAGTCTCCACAACTCTGGGAAGGAAGGAGGAAGAAGGGTTTCTACTAGAGGAGCCAAGGGAAGAGGCTCTCACCTACAGCTGTAGACCGGAAGGTGAAGCAAAACTCCATGACAGGACCCTCTCCCAGAATACCAGGATCCTAGGGCAAAACACATCTTTTGAGACCATCTAGAGTGGGGCTGACCTCCCTGGGCAGGGCCCTCTCTTCTATAACATTCTCAGCTGGACATTTCCAGTGACAGACAATGCTGCAACACACAGGCCATTAGGAGACAGGCCGGTTGCAAAGTTCCTCCTCTCACTGACTTCAAGGAGGCCTCCCAAGATAGTAGAGTAAGGCTAATTCTCTCCATAGAACAAGCCTTCTGTAATTTGGTCAATGGATGAAGAATCTTGAAGATATTATGCTGGTAAAACAAGTCTCAAAAGGACAAATATTGATTCCTCCTCACAGAAGATACCAGAGGAGCCAAATTCAGAGAGACAGAAGAGCAGAATGGTGGGTGTCAGAGCTGGAGGGTGGGGAGTTGGTTTTCAATGGGTGGAGTTTCAGTTGGGGCAGATGAAAGTTCTGGGAAGGGTCGGTGGTCATGGTGGCACAACGGTGTGAGTGTATTTAACACTGCAGAACTGTGCACTAGCAATATCAAAATAGTATATGCTGTGTATATATTTTATCACAATTATAAAGAAAAAGTTCTAAGGAAAAAGCCCATCAAGGATAGCTATCATATACCAAAGTCCTCCCTCCACTCCACAAAAAACACCCTGCATTCCTTCAAACAAGCCTCAGGAGAGGCTGTTCCGGGCTTCCTCCAGTCTGCTCCAGAAGAAGCCCTGTCTTTTGGGAAACAGGAGAGTACGGCAGGCCTGGGAGGGCTGTTGTGGGGAGGGGAGAACTCACCCTCCCACCCTTCCAGGGAAGGGCAAAGGCAGCTCTCCTTGCTGCTGTCCACTTCTGGTCTTCACTGGTCTGTCCTGGTTATAAGGAGTAAACCCAGGGAAAGTGACTCCAGTGAGAAGCAGGGAAACTGCAAAGGCAAGGGAGAGGGAGTCAGGGAGAGGAGGAGGAAAGTACAAGAGAAGGCCCAGGTCATCGCCTGCCTTAGGGAACAGATGGAGAAAAAGGTCAAAACTCTGGGTCCAGTCAGAGGATGACCTGGCCCCAGAAGCTGGTGGCTGCCCTGCCCTTCCTCGGACTAAAGGCAGTACCACCAAGCTGCATGCATGCTGCCTGAAGTTCCCACTCCTCTGAACACGTGCGTTTCTTTCCCACATGACACCCAGAAGCCTCCAGTTCAAAAGAGGAGGTGACAGGGCTCTCCAAGGGCACTCGGCATTCTGGCAACGGGATCCAACGGTTTCCTTCTCAAGGCTCATTCCAGCTGACCTCCCACTCCCCAGGCCCTGCCCTGAGTACCTTCTGCCTCATCTCTCCCAGCCCCATCATCTCTTTTTCATGCCACAGAATACCCTCACTCCTTTGGAATCTGAAGTGATATTAAAAGATTGCCCCCTGCTGGAGCTAGGGGGAGAGGACACATTGGTTCTGGGAGATTACAACAGGCTTGAAGGGACCAGGAGGGAAGCTTGTTCTCTGGGGTTCAGAATACGTGGGTGAAGGAAAAGATCCAAAGAGGTAGTCCTAGTACACACTCAGTTCAAAACATTATTTCCTAATTCCATCACCCCTAAAATTAGCCCCAATCCAGTGCAATGTGCCTTGGCATCAAAAGGTACCTCTATTAACAGAAGCAGAATCCCAAACTCCCTATTTGAGTAACTGCCCAGTTCCACGCCTGTTGGAGGTGACTCCATCCTTTCTCAGCATGGGAAGATTCTCCATATGTGGTAGGATGAGAACTCCAGGCTTGAAAAGAGATGCAAGCCTGTGTTCCTCCTGGCTGGTCAGTTTCTCCAACTCCTTACTCTGAGGCATCAGGACAAATAATGCCACTTGACATTTATCTACTGGTTAATAGTTTTCAAAGAATTTTCCCACTTTACCTCACTTGATCCCTTTTGCCCACTTGCCCAGTCTTGGTTCCAGCCAGAGAAAACAAGGGAGGTAAGTATTGGGGTACCAGACAGGGTACCCCAATGTTTCTAAACTCGGAGAATGGAGAAGGGCACACCACCAGCAGTAACCACTCCAAATTCTCAAGGGTATTTTGTGAGTTTTAAACCATTTTAAATTTCTCACTGCAATTTTTTAAATCCTTCACGTGGCCACCTCTTCTCTCCACCTTCTCAGCTTTCTATCCTGAACGCTAACCACAGACCTAAGTGAGAACAAACTGGTGTCTTTTTGTCCATCAAATTACACATAATACTAACGCATCCACGGCCTGAAAATGCCAGGTTAAAGGTGTAGGAACACCATTCACTTGCAGGTAATCATCATGTGAGATCCTTGAGGCCCCCGAATCCCACCAGGATAGCAACACAAAGTCCAGATACGCCCCAAACCCAATTACGCGACAGGCTACAGGAGAACAAGACCCACAATCTAACATGAAAGTGGAGATGGGTGGCACGGTGCAGATGAAGGAGCCAGGGAGCAAATGCCCATACTGCAAGCAGCAGAGAGGTGAAGGGGACGGCCCTGGGGCATCCAGTGCTGTCTTAGCTGCAGCAGTATGGGATGGGGGGCCAAGGTGCAACTGGCATATCAGCTGGAGGGGCAGTGGAGAGGGTGTGTGGAGGCTAAGGAGCTCTAGGAAAGCAGCACTCAGAGAAGCAAGAAAGAAGCAAGACGGGTGGGTGGAGGAAAGAACCGGCCCACAAGTATTTATTTAGCATTTCCCGGGGCCGGGTGCTGGGATGGACGGACCAGACCGGGAAGCTTACTGGGAATTCTAGCTACCACAGGGTGAGAGGTTGGCGGTGAGAGTGTCTTTGAAGTTAACTTGAAAAAAAGGCAAAATGTTTAGGGCCGTGGCCCGGGAACTGCTGCATAGGGGAGAGGGGCTGGGAAGGGCCCGGCCAGGCGACAGGAGAGACTTTAGCGTTGACCCCGGCCGCGGGGTACTCGGGAGCAAGGAGACCCCAATGACCAAGCACTAATGTCGGTCGCTGAAAGGAGACTGAGGTGAAGACCCGGTCTAAGCGCTGCGGTTATGGAGAAGGGCCCTTCTGTGAGCCAAAGTCATGGAACGCTCGGATTTTAAGCCCCGCAGGGCCCAGCGAACTGCGTTAGGAGCCCGGAGGCGCGCCGCGGAAAGCTCCCGCGAGGGAGGGCGCTGGGGTCGGGGGCCCTCGGGCGGGCCCGCGGAGGACGCGGGCGGTAAGGTGGGAGCAGCGGGCCTGAGCAAGGATTCTCGGGGGCCGGAGGGGCGACCGTTAGGAGCGCGGGGGCGGGAAGGAGGCGGGCAGGCCCGGGAGGACGGCGTGCCCTTCAGGGAGGGGGCGCCAGGTGCGTGGGGCAAGGGCGGCCGCCCCCCACGAGCGAGCCGGCCCCCCGCCGGGCCGCGCCGAGGCTGGGCTCGCGCCGGGGGAGGGTCCGGCGGGGAGGAGCCGGGGGGCGGACGCACCGGGCGGCGGCGGCAGCGGCGGCGGCCTCGGGCGGAGACGGGGGAGGGTCCGTGCCGGCGGCCGGCGCTCCGGCTCCGGCTCCTGCAGGCTCGGCGCGGCCGCCTCAGCGTCGGGGGCGGGCCTGCCCCGGGCCCGGCTGCGGGCCGGGGTCCGCGGGGCCGCCGAGCGCTTACCGCGGCGGGCGGGCGACGCGAGGCTCCGGTCCCGGGCGTTAGCGACGCGCGGCGGCAGCGGGCGGCGCGCGGCGGGCCGGGGGGCGGCGGCGGCGGCGGCGGCGGGAGAGGGGGCGCTGGCGCTCCCGCGGCGGCCGCTCCTCTCTGTTTGTGTTTGTAGCAAGATGGCTGCCCGCCTCGTACCACGTGACGCGGACGCGGGGCCGCGGGGCCGCCCCCTCCGCCGCCGCCGCCGCCTCCCTCCGCGGCCCTGGCCGGCCCCGACCCGCACAGCCTCGCGCGCTCCCCGTGTGCCCAGCGGGCGCGGCTGGGTCGCCCGCTGTCCCCGTCACCCCCCCGCGCCGCCCCAGCACGTGACCCGGGAGCCCCGCTGGTCACGTGACGCGGGGCCCGCTGCGGTTGGGGGGGGAGTCCCCAGGGTGCCCCCAGCGCTGTCCCCGGCACGTGACACTCGACCATCGCCAAGGAGGCCGCTGCTGGCGGCTACACCGGTGTCTCCTGGGCAGTCGGCTTCCTCCGGGAAGCCCGCTTGGATTGAAGGAGACGAGGCACAATTCGGAGGTGGTCATCACACACCCTGGGGCTTGGTGAAATAAGTGCACGCTAATGATGTATAAACAGGCCCAGCGAGCACTGGCTGGTGAGACGGAGTTTTCTCCGGGTTCCGCCACCGATTAACTCTTAGACGGAAGGGCGGGTGAAGGGGTCGGCTGGGGGCCGGGAGCGACGGGAGTTGATGCTTCTGGGCGTCAGTTTCTTTTACAGTGAGGTGTTAATGCTGGTCTCCACCCCATCCACCGCCCCCGCGCCTCTCCTGTCTTGGAGTGCTGAAAAAATTTAAATTGGTGAATGTGAAAGGTTTGAAGAGAGAAACTATCATGCAAATGTGAGATGTAGATTGACCTCTCCTTTGGTTAAAAATTTTTCCGAAATGAAGTTCTAAAGCCCCCCTGTACTTCTTAGGATGAAAAGTTTTGTGTGTTTTCATCAATTTTGGGGGTGGGATGGGGAAGTCATTCCAGAGTGTATACTCTCCATCCAGCTTCGTAAAACCTCTATTATCAAACACAAAGTAATCCTCAAAACAAGGAAGGCTATGTTCCAATTGGAACTTGAGTCTGCAGTGTTGTGTCTTAACTGAGCCTGAGACCCCAGGAGCTGTGCCAAGGCCTTTGTTCTTGCACTGAGCCCTCCCACCCCACCCCCCTCTATTCCCTTACAGTTTTAGTGTCTGCTTTTTCCAGTTCCTTGACTTTCTTGCAGTCAGGATTCCTGCTTCGGTGTTGTCAGCCAAGCTGCTTGTTCACCACTGGAAAATATGGTCTTTTATTGGGAGGGCTCCTATGCTGGTTCCATTCACTCATTACTGACTCTAACCTTGAGCAAATTGAACTCCTGCCTCTCTGGCAATTAACACTATACTTGGCATAGGGCAAACACTACAAATGTTAGCTAATAAGGGCTGGGGGCTCACCAGAGTCTACAAAAGGAAATATTCAGACTTAATGTTTTGAAGGTGTATCAAGAGAATTCAATCTTGGGTCAGAACTCTTCTACAGTAAAGCTCATGAACAGATGACAATTGTTTCTTCTTGCTCAAAAGTTTTTGTTGTTACTTTTTGTTTTTTGACTTTTCTAGATTGTGTTCTGAGTGGTTGAAGTTACCTGCAGCCTAAGCTGTGAATGAGAATTATTGGTTTGCAAATTTGAGATTGTAAATTATACTGGAGAAGTGCTACAGAAGATATGAGGGGACTCTGGGGAGTGGAAGCAGCTGAAGGCAGTGGCAGCTTGAGCTGAGCCAGAAGAAAGGGTGGAATTTGAGTAGGTTTAGGAAAAATGGGCACTAGTTTAAGGATAGTGACAGTCCAGTTTACAGGAGAAGATCTGTATTGTTAGTTGGATAAGAAGTGAAATAAAATTTCAGCTGATGGCTTCAAATACTACCATGAAGATGTTTTTGATAGAACAGTAGCACCTGCTAGATGCAGCATATCAAGAGGAGCACACTGGACTCTAGAAGGTTGAAATATGTCCCCAAGTTCCAAACCTGTGTACCTGCTTGTGATCCTGGGCAAGTAACCTCCTCCAACTATACAGCCTTTGCTGCTACTGGCACTGTAGAAACTGGTTCATATAAGCATCCTCTTTGAAAAAGGAAGTTATTAAATCAGAACTGTGACTCTCCCACACAGAATTAAAGAGCAACTGAAGAAATCACTTGGACCTAAAATATTTTTGTTTATTCAGTCACTATGCTATAAAATGTCTTGGTCTGTATTGTTTTAAATGTGCAAGCTTCTGAACTAATGAGGAAATTTGGTTACATGATTAATCAAGGGGAAAGCGAAGCCAAACTCTGTCTTTTTCTTTCTTTCTTTCTTTCTTTCTTTCTTTCTTTCTTTCTTTCTTTCTTTCTTTCTTTCTTTCTTTCTTTCTTTCTTTCTTTCTTTCTTTCTTTCTTTCTTTCTTTCTTTCTTTCTTTCTTTCTTTCCTTCTTCCTTTCCTTCTTCCTTTCCTTTCTTTCTTTCCTTTCTTTCCTTCCTTCCTTCCTTCCTTCCTTCCTTCCTTCCTTCCTTCCTTCCTTCCTTCCTTCCTTCCTTCCTTCCTTCCTTCCTTCCTTCCTTCCTTTCTTTCTTTCTTTCTTTCTTTCTTCCTTCCTTCCTTTCTTCCTTTCTTCCTTCCTTTCTTCCTTTCTTTCTTCCTTTCTTTCTTCCTTTCTTTCTTTCTTTCTTCCTTTCTTCCTTTCTTCCTTTCTTCCTTTCTTCCTTTCTTTCTTTCTTTCTTTCTTTCTTCCTTTCTTTCCTTTCTTTCCTTTCTTTCCTTTCTTTCCTTTCTTTCCTTTCTTTCCTTTCTTTCCTTTCTTTCCTTTCTTTCCTTTCTTTCCTTTCTTTCCTTTCTTTCCTTTCTTTCCTTTCTTTCCTTTCTTTCCTTTCTTTCCTTTCTTTCCTTTCTTTCCTTTCTTCCTTTCTTCCTTTCTTTCCTTTCTTTCCTTTCTTTCTTTCTTTCTTGCACTGGGTACAGTCAGAAGCTTGGGAGGGCGAGAGAATTCACCAGAGCCAGAGCAGGGAGCAGAGCAGGCAGAGGGACCGAGGGACACTGCTGAGGGGAGCAGCGGGCGGCAGGAGAGGTCTGCGCGCCATGTGGGACCCTCCTCGGGTGGCCAGGGAGCAGCCGGGGAACGAACCGGCACTGCAGAGGCTGTTGGCAGCCCCGCAACCCAGCGCTCAACCGCTGCGCCACCGGGGAGGCCCTCTGTCTTTTTCTTAATGGCAGATTCTTCTGTGGTGTTTGCCTCACCTGGCTTCTAGTACACCATAGGGCCGTGGTTTTCCTCCCACTTCACTACTGCTTCTTCTGAGTCCTCTGTTTCCTCATCTTTTCTCCTGTCTCCCAGTACTCAGTCACT
The DNA here is from genome assembly GCF_964194135.1 of Talpa europaea. Lineage (NCBI taxonomy): Eukaryota > Metazoa > Chordata > Mammalia > Eulipotyphla > Talpidae > Talpa > Talpa europaea. The sequence goes on along the minus strand of NC_140079.1, from coordinate 80,781,258 downwards.
GAATACCTCTCCATGGTAATGGAGGGATTGTACAGGATGAGAGCGCCATTCCACACATTCCTGTCTCTGTTTCGCCTTTGCTTCATTTGAAAAATCTTGGATCTCCCAAGGTTATGTTTACTGTTCTTCTATACGGGTCCATGGAAACGTGACTTGGAAATGACCTGTAATGAAACCAATTTTATGATAGGCTAATTGATCTAAACAAGAGTTAAGTTTCTACAGCATATTTCTGATCACAAAATTACTGCCAAACTGCTAAAAACCTAAAGCGCTTCTAATATTTAATAATCATTTGTATTCATTTATTTTTTAATATGCTTACTCCAGTTCAAGGTACAGGTGGCTGGAGCTTATCAGGCAGCTCAGGGTACAAGTTGGGACCCACTCTGGACAGGACCCTGGATAGGACACCCTTATATCAGAGTGCACTTACACTGGGGCACTTGAACACACCAATGAACATGTACATCTTTGAGATGTGAGAGGAAATCAGAGTTCCTGGAGAAAACCAGTGCCGAATTAGGGGGAACATGCAAACTCTAGACACTAAAGTACGAGCTGCTTAATACAGTGTTGTATGATGTAACCAGTATATTGAATAGCCTAACAAGTCTCTCTGAGCCAGCCCTTAATTCTCAGTAAGCTGTTTTCCATGGATGTTACCACAGTTTGTTTAACCATTCACCTTCTGAAAAATACCTGGGCTGTTTGCAGTTTGGGGCTATTACAAATAAAACTGCTATGGATGTTTTTGTATAAATTATCAAATACTTAGGAGTGCTGTTGCTGGGTCCTATGGTAAATATATATTTAGTTTTAGAAGAAACTGCCAAACTTTTAGAGTGACTGAATCATTTTACATTTTCACAAGCAGTGTATGAAAAGTCCACTTTCTCTGCATTCTCATCAACACTTAGTATTATCTAGATTATTTTATTGTAGACATCCTATTGGGTGTGTAGTGGTTGTCTCATTATGGTTTTAATTTGTGTTTCCTTAATGATATATAGAGCAAAACTTTTTAATTTTGAAGTGCACGTTATCCCCCCTCTTTAATGGATGATACCTAAGAACTCTTCATCTGACCGTATTTCATGAAGTTTTTTTTTCTACTTCTAAAAGTTCTGCAGTTTTACATTTTATGTTTAGATCCACCATGCATTTTGTACAAGGTTTTGCTTGGGCTGAAGTTTAATTCCTTGCTTACTTGTCCAATTATTTTAGCACTATTTGCTGAAAAGACCATACTTTCCCCATCAAATTGCTTTTGCACCTGTGTCAAAAAGAGCTGTACTGGGCCTCCCAGGTGGCGCAGCGGTTGAGCGCTGGGTTGCAAAGCTGCCCGCAGCCTCTGCAGCGTCGGTTCAATCCCCGGCTGCTCCCGGCCACCGGTGGAGGGTCCCACGTGGCGCGCGGACCTGTCCTGCCGCCCGCTGCTCCCCTCGGCAGTGTACTTCGGTCCTTCTGCCTGCTCTGCTCCCCGCTCTGGCTCTGGTGAATTCTCTCACCCTCCCGCGCTTCTGACTGTACCCAGTGCTTGTATAAATAAATAAATAAACCTTTAAAAAAAAAAAAAAAGAGCTGTACTTCTTTGGATTTATTTCTGGCTTCTCTATTCCATTTAATGATTGTTGTTTCTGTTCCTTGGCAGATTATTATTATTACTGTCTAGATTATTACTATATAAGTCTTAAAATCAGGTAGTGTGACTCTTTTTTTCAATTTTGCTTTAGCTATTCTGCCCTCTTTGCCTTTCCATGTAAATTTTAATATAAATTTGTCTATATCTACAAAGTGTTCTTGCTGGGATTTCCATGGGAGATGCAATAAATTTATAGATCAATCTGGAAAGAATTGCTATCTTTGCTATGTTCAGCCTTTCAATACATGGACATGGTGTGTCTCTCTACTTATTTAGATCTTTCTTCAGCATTTTGTAGTTTCCAGCAAACAGATTTTGTACATATTTTGCTAGGCCTGTTTTTAAATGTATCTCCTCCCTACCCCCTTTCTGGAGTGATTGTAAATGGTATTGTGTTTTAAATTTCAGTTTCCAATTATATATTCTGCCAATATACAGAAGTAGAATTGATTTCTCTATGTTGGCCTTATATCCTGCAAACTTGATAAACTCACTAGTTCTGAGGGTTTTTGTTTTTTGGTAGATTCCTTGGGATTTTTATTTATACAATCATATTTTCTACAAATAGAGACAGTTTTATGTCTTCCTTCTTCCTTTCCAATCTGTTCTTTTTTCTTCTTTATTGCATTGGGTGGGACTTCCAATAAGAGTGGTGAAGAGAAGACATCCTTGCCTTGTTCTTGATTTTAAGGTAAAGGTGATCAAACTTTACCATTAAGTATGAGTGCATCTGTAGGTTTTTTATAGATGCTCTTTATCAGATTGAGGAAATTCCTTCCTTTCTGAGCTTTTAATCCTAAATTGGCTTCCAAGTTATGTTAAATGGTTGTTCTGCATCAATTGATATGATCCTGTGAGTTTTCTTCTGTAGCCTGTTAATATGGTAGGAATTATTGGTCTACTTACATTGAATCAGTTCTGCATCTTTGAAATAAACTCTTTTTAGATAGTGCTAATGTTGAGGATATCTATCTGTAATTTTCCTCTTTTTTTAATATTTGTTTTTATTCATTTATTCATATAAGAACTGGGATGAAGGCCAGAGGAGCAGGGGGTGAGAAGATTCACCAGAGACAGAGTGGGGAGCAGAACAAGCAGATCTACTGAAATACACTGCTGAGGGGAGCAGCAGGTGAGTCAGGAGAGGTCTGCTGCTCCTGGCAGGGATGGGACTCATGCATAGTGTCTGGCAATAGCTTGATAGTGCTGAGACTTTAACCCCTGAGCCACCAGGAAGCCGCCTATAATTTTCCTCTCTTGTGTTTTCTAGTTTTGGCCTAATAAACTTAGTTGGGAAATCTTCCTATTCTGTTTTCTGGAAGATTGTATAGATTTTCTGTTATTTCTTCTTTCGATAGAATTCAGTGAAACCTTCTGGACTTAGCTATTTCCTTTTAAATGAAGGTTTTTTCAACTATGAATTTAGTAATACTTGGGTTTTTTTTAAGATTTATTTATTTATGCATATAAGAACTGGGGTACAGGCCAGAGTTGCAGGACGGGAGAGGATTCACCAGAGACAGAGTGGGGAACAGAACAGGGAGATGTACTGAAATACACTGCTGAGGGGAGCAGTGGGGAAATCAGGAGAGGTCTGCTGTGCCATGTGGGTTGCTCCCTGGCTGGCCGGGAATCGAACTCGTGCTGCAGTGGCTGTGGATTGCTTCATAGGTTGCGTCTTAACCCCTGCACCACCAGGGAGGCCCGAATTTAGTAATAATGAAGAGCAGTGAACACATACTTCAGAGTCACATAGTGTTGTAAACCAATGTTACCTCAATTAAAAATAAATGAAGTGCCAAATAGGAATCTAAAAAAAAAAAACAAAAAACCAACCAACCAACAACTATAAACCCCAACTATGAATGTAATTACCTTACTAGTTTCAGGACTATTCAGATTATTTCATGTTGGATGAGCAGTAGTTTGTGGTTTTCTAAAAATTGGTCCATTTCATCTAAGTTGTCAAATTTATGTATGTCAAATTGTTTGTATTATTCTCAATATCTTTTGACATATGAGGGCTCTTTAGTGCTAGCTCTGCTTTAATTTCTGATAATCATAATTTGAGTCTTCTTTTTCTTGTCCTATCTTTTAATCTTGGTAGGTTTACAATTATATTGCCCTTTCCCAAAAACCAGCTTTTGGGGTAAGTTTATTGTTTTTCTGTGTTCAACTTGATTGATTTTTGTTATTATTTCCTTCCATCTTTCTGCTTTGGCTTTATTTGGCTCTTCTTGTATCTTTTCCTGGGTGTGGAATTTTAGCTTATATGCGTCCAGTCTCTTAGAAATACTGTTCAGTGTCTCCACAATACCCCTTGGTTCCCTGAAGAACTCTTCTGACTTCTTCAATTTCATTGAATAAAATTCAATTCAATCGTCACTTCGAAGGCAAAATAGGGTGATAGCCAGCCTTTCCTCTTCACCCCATCATCTTGATGTAAGAATCTGAAGCTAAAAGGAGAGCTATGGGGTTTAAAACACTAGGAGATTCTCAGGAACTTGACCTCTTTACAGACCCCAGTCAAAGGGGGTCAGACTCCTCCCCAGCCAACTAGACAGGCCTGGGGACCTAAGAATGTATCAACTCACATGTTGGCTTACAGTTTATAAGCTGGGTTTCACGCCTCAAGGAATTGTCCCCATTTGAGGAGGGGGAAGCTTAAGCAGCGAGCAGCTGGAGCTCCCCGATGCAGATCTAACGCATTTCCAAAGGGAACTCTCAAGAAGCTACGTCAACCTGGGCCGAGAACCCCGGCCCAAGTAGAGGAGACCCACTGACCTCACGGAGCTACAACCCGGGCGCCGCCTTGCCCTGCCCGCCAGGGGGCGCACGTCCCTCCTCGCAGATCCCGGGCAGTTGCCAAAGCGCTAGAGAGCGATGGTTGAGGGATTTAGAGTGGGTCGTGTCCCCGGGCAGTCCTGAAGCTGGTCCTATTGTAACAGGGTGGACCCCAGGAAAGGGGGAGGTTCCAGGTTTCCTGCTTCACCCAAGGGAGGGTGAAGCTGAGCAGGGAGAGAAGCTGCTGCAGAGGAGACTGAGGAAGGAAGGAAGCAGGATGGAGCCAGAAGGAGACCTGGAGGAGGCACATGGAGCCTAGAGACACGTGAAGAAACTGCGCTTGCCTTTTGGTCGTGGACCGGGTGACACACATGTGGGCGAGAGATCCCGTGGGGAGGTGACAATGGCAGTTTTTGTCTTGATTTTGATTTTGCTCTTTTCCTTCCAGACGTGTCTGGTGGTTTCTGATCCTTCTGTGTGGGTCCCCACTGGAAGGTGCTTTAGACTTGTGGCAGGCTTTGGGGCCCTGCTCTGGGCCAATCCTGCTTGGGTGGACTTTGACCCAGGAGGGGACTGGTAACTTTGGGTGCTTGATTTAGAAACTATATTCTTTGCCTTTCCTGTATTGTTTCCTAATTGTATTAAAGTTCCTTCCCATTAAAGTCTCATATGTTTTGTGTTGATGCAGCAGATGGCAGAACCTATTTAGAGCAGACAGGTTTGCTGGGTGTGGGCTGCCCTCTCCCTGCCCTGTAACACTATGGCTCATAGCTTGGGTCCCCTGGGGTTCAGCCCAGCATGGCAAGAGACTGGGGAGAGGGACGGGTCCCTGTGAAGTGGTTCTGTCACTCATTGACTGCTCCTCCTCGCCACTCTGCAGCCTAGTCCGCCTCCGTCTTTGGGCAACAGAGCCCTGGGGCGGGAAGCCGGCGCTGCCAACTCTGCCCACACCTCCTCTGACCAAAGAAACTGCTGGAGGCGGAAGCACAGACTCGCCTTCAGGCCCCCTTGCGATCAGCTTCTGGACTCCCTGGTCTTTGCAAGCCCCTCCCTGCCTCCAAACCCTCAAAGCACTTAGAATAAGCGTCCTTTGCATGCTGCCCCCCTGCAGGCCCCTCCTTCGGGCGGGACTTATGACTGGCCTAGGGAAACTGACACCACCCCCCTTTTCCAGACCTTCCCCCGCGCTTGGGTTTGTAACACACCCCCTGCCTCCCAGCCCCGCCTCGGAGGCGTCCACGTGGTAGATGCCAGCGCCTCCGGAAGCCTCGCGTGACTGGGGAAGGCTGGCGCGCGTGCGCGAGCTCTCAGCGAAGGGGCGGGGAGGACGGAGGCCCGGAAGGCGTCCGCGGTTCGCGCGGCCTGGCCAGGTGGCCGGCGCGCGTGCGCACTCCCTCTTTTCAGGAGCCGGGCGCCAATTGGGCGCCTGCGAGCCGGCGTTCCCGTTGCTAATCCTTTTCATTTTCTCTTTGTGGGACCCGGGGGTCGCGGACAGCGCTCTGTGTTCGGACCGGTCCGTGCAGCGGGGTGGGCCGCGTGCGCGTGGAAGGGCAGCACCGCGGGCCGCAGAGAGTAGGCGCAGAGAAGGGGCCGGTGGAGGGGCCTTCGGTGGCTGCGAAGTGATGAATAGGAAGGAAGAACTGGGGGTGGCGGGAATGCGGGAGCTGAAGCGAATGGGAGGGAATTGAGGCTGAAAAGGAAGAGGGGCGTCGAGGGCGCCGCCTGCCGGCTGCACCCTGCAGCAGAAAACGAGATAGGAAAGGAGGTGAAGTCGCTTGTCAGTACTCTGATCTCGTCCCTTTCCCGTGCCAGGGCACGCAGCATGGCAGAAAATCGAGAGCCACGCGGGGCCGTCGAGGCTGACCTGGACCCTGTGGAGTACACGCTTCGGAAGCGGCTTCCCCACCGCCTGCCCCGTAGGCCCAATGACATTTATGTCAACATGAAGACTGACTTTAAGGCCCAGCTGGCTCGCTGCCAGAAGCTGCTGGACGGAGGAGCACGGGGTCAGAACGCATGCACTGAGATCTATATTCATGGCCTGGGTCTCGCCATCAACCGTGCCATCAACATTGCCCTGCAGTTGCAGGCGGGCAGTTTCGGGTCCTTGCAGGTGGCTGCCAATACCTCCACTGTGGAGCTTGTTGATGAGCTGGAGCCAGAGACTGATACAAGAGAGCCGCTGACCCGCATCCGCAACAACTCAGCCATCCACATCCGTGTCTTCAGGGTGACACCCAAGTAATTGAAGTTAGATCCACCTGCCTTTGCCGCCTCCCCAACCCCCCTTACCCCCCCAGAGTTAAGCTCAGATGTGGCTCTCTTTGTACTGAATACTATCACGGACCTCTTACCAGAGCCATATAAGGAAAAGCCTGTCCCTCGGACAAAGGAATGGAGAAGGGGAATATTGTCTCCTGTTGGGCCCAAGCAGCAGGTCTTCCTGAAACTTTGTCGTCTATAACTTTATTGTACTTCACAATAAAAAGCGTTGTGTTGTATTAATGTCTGACCACCCCCTGACTGCCTCTCTCTCCTGTGTAAATTCTTTGTGGAAACGGAGAGTAGGAAACTTGACAAGTATTTAGGTACAGGAGGGGGAACCCAAGGGTTTCCTGCCTCCATTGAGAGCATGACTTGTACTACAGACAGTATGACATTAAAACAACAACAACAACAACAACAAAAAACCAACCCAAACTTTAGTACGATGCAGAAGCCTGACAATCCCAATGTTTGCTTTAAGATTTTTTTTTGTTCTCAGCAGCTCTCCTCCCCGCCTGTGACTATGCAGGTGCCTTTTTCTTTCTTCTTTCCCTAATAAATCTGTCCTTTTAAAATGTTTTTTTTTTTTTTTTTTTTTTTTAAAGAATTTAGAAGGCTTTATTTATTTATTTGTACAAGCACTGGGTACAGTCAGAAGCACGGGAGGGCGAGAGAACTCACCAGAGCCAGAGCAGGGAGCAGAACAGGCAGAAGGACCGAAGCACACTGCTGAGGGGAGCAGCGGGCGGCAGGAGAGGTCTGCGCGCCATGCGGGACCCTCCTCTGGTGGCCGGGGAGCAGCCGGGGATCGAACCGGCGCAGCAAAGGCCGCGGGCAGCTTCGCAACCCAGCGCCCAACCGCTGTACCACCGGGGAGGCCCTAAAATGTTTTTTTAAAAGTTGTTTTGTTCTTTCAGAGGAAGGATGGGTGGATAAGGTGCAATTTGCCTGCTGAGGCGCAGTTAGGTTGGTTATATGTATGCTTGGGAAAGCATCAAGCTCTCAGGTGGCAGTTCCCAGGTTATAGGAAAGGTAAGGATTTAAGAACGGAGGAATGAGAGTGGGTCCTCCTTTGTGTCAAGCTCTGTGACAGGGACTGACGGGCTGCTATATTTCCTGGTCCTATGGGGTCCAAATTGTTCCCAGCAGCTATGGATCAGAGCCCTTCAGTCTCTTCTGGCTGGTTGTTCTCGTGGGGAAGGAAAGCCTAACTCTCCCCTGAAGTACTGGGCACACAGGTAATACCTACGTTTTTGTTTGGATATTTGTGGGATGATCTGATTTCTCGTGTTTATCAAACGAGTCACCTAAGGCAATGTTTATCAAAGTGGGTGGTGACCCATTTGTGGATCTTAAAATCAATTTACTGGGTCATAGCCTTTTAAAAAGCAAGTAAAAAAAAGTGCAATTTAAATGTTAACGTTTTGTTGACGCTCTTTCAGTTACAGATGTGTGTATCTACTCATGCACTGATTATGATGTAAGTTTTTTACTGTTGGTTCAGGTCAAAAGTTTGAAAGTCTCTGATCTAAAGGTTAGTAAGAGAATTTTGCTCTAGTTCACTTGAAGGCAGTATGATTTGGGGTTCTGAAAATCAGACTCCTCACTAATTGAAACCTCTTCCTCTAGTTTGAGTATTTCTATCGATAAGGGATTTTAATGCTGGGTGAGCAGCTAATGCCTCATTCAAACAACCAAACATGCCTAGTACCTACTATGAACCAGGGTCTGGGTTGGGATGAGATACAAGGATAAGAATAAAGTGGTTCCTGCCTTCAAGGAGTTCATCATTGAGCTGGGAAAATGGATACGCAGATTTTTGTGGATGAGTAAAATGTGCTGTGTAAGAAGAGTCTCCATGATACTGAAATGTGAATTTGGAGACAGCTAATTCCTGTTGGAGTCCAAAATGGTTTCATCTTTGAAATGGATATGGAAGGACACATAGGAGCTTGCCAGGCAGAAAAGAGGGGAGAGGGCATATCTGGCAGGGGGATCAGAATGCACAAAGGGGGTTCATGAGCAGGCAGGGTGTCTTCTACGACTGGAAGGTCACTCTGGGTTGCTTGAAGGCAGGAGGTGTTGGGAAGACTTGAGGGAGCCAAAACCCAGAGACATTTTATCCAGCACCCCCACCCGCTTCCCTATCAGCCTTGATTGCAAAGGTCTCTTGCCCTGCAGCCCCCTCGTAGCGGAGTGGAGCGGATCAGGGAGCTGGATGAAACTATGTGTTTCCCTGCACGTATGTGTTCTTGTCTCTGTGCTCCTGGCCTGGACCCAACTGAGGTGGTGGCAGGCAGCCCTTTTGCATTTGGTTTGTTTTGGCAGCTACCTCTCCCAGCCTATTTGTTTGTTGTTTCTACTCCATGTTCTATCACTGCTTGCCAGTGGGGCTTCCCTCAGTGACAGGTCTGCAGAAACAGCCCCTAGACATTGCCACTGAAGAAAGAGGGCATAAGGAGGCTGAGGGCCTGGGGATAGCTCCTGCATCTATTAGAGTCCACGCCTGGTGGGCCCAGCAGGAAACGCCACATCCCTCCTATAGGGAGCCAAGTAGGCTTCTGCTCCCTTTCTTCCCACTGGCTCTCAAGTGTTTTCCATCAAAGCTTGGGGGGCAGGGGAAGGGGCTGCAGGCAGGTGTATCCAGATGCAGTTCCCCTCTCTTAATAGTTTCAGAGCCCCACAATGAGTGTGCAATAAGCTCCTACTTTAAAAACACATTCAGAGATCAGAATTCAAGTGCTTTTCATGGAGGAAGGTGTAGGCATTTGCTTATCCATAGCATTATTAAGCATCGGCTAGTTGTTGGGATCTGTGTTAGGCGGTAGTCCTACCTAAAGAGGCATAAACCACTGTATCTGCAAAGTCTAATAGGAAGCAGGACAGATAGATTTAAAAAGGCAAAAAAATTGCATAGTGCTTGGAGCAGTCCTGATATTAGTAAGGGCTCCATTAATTACAAGGGCTTATGATTGTTAGTGTGAACCATTTTGCTAAGAAACGGTTTCGCATCCTCGTAATGGGAATGGAGAAAGGAGACTGAAGGTGGGTTTGATTCTCACTGCAAGGTTATTAGTTTTGTAGCGCTCACCTGGCAGGGGAGAAGGTAGGTCCTCAGAACACGTGAACTGGTTTGGATGGGCCCATCCTCCTCGTAGGAAGTTTCCCATATGCTGTCCCAGGTGAATTCCTAGTACCTGGTCAGAAGGTGGGGAAGAATGGCATGCTCCACAAACCCTTGAGCCTCTTGGAGAAGTTGGACTCGAATTATGTATTGAATGTGGTTCTTCAACGAACACAAGTCCAAATACACAGAGAGCGAGGGTGCGGCAAAGGTTATCCCACCAGGAAGGATGTCTGTGAAAATGACCATGAAGATGCTCTTCCTAAGGCATCTTATGGGTACTTTTTTTTTTTAAGATTTGTTTATTTATTTATTTAAACAAGCACTGGGTACAGTCAGAAGCGCGGGAGGGTAAGAGAATTCACCAGCGCCGGAGTGGGGAGCAGAGCAGGCAGAAGGACCGAAGTACACTGCTGAGGGGAGCAGCGGGCGGCAGGAGAGGTCTGCGCGCCATGCAGGACCCTCCTCCGGTGGCCGGAGAGCAGCCGGGGATCGAACTGGCGCTGCAGAGGCTGTGGGCAGCTTCGCAACCCAGCGCTCAACCCAGCGCTCAACCGCTGTGCCACCGGGGAGGCCCCTCTTATGGGTACTTTTAATTGGTGTATTTTGGTTTAGCTGTATTTTCCAGCTTTCCAATGATCACATTTTTGAAATAAGAAAAAATTTCTTAATAGAGCCTGTTTCTGATGGATCCTTTGTTCTCCAGGGAGGGTGATCAGAGGAGTTGGTTATCAAATTGATGAGATAACCTCAAGAAGTGGTTCAATTGCCCAGTCCAGTAACTGATAAAGCACTGGTGAATGAATGAATGGCTACATGGGTTTATGGACATAGAAGAAAGCTTGCCATCAGCTCTGTAGTATGGCTCTGCTCCCTTGACAAACACCAAATGTCTTGTCACTGGTGGTATGTCACCTCCCAGGACCTTCTAGGTCACTTCCAACTCAGAATATATGAATTTTGTTTGCTGCAAAAACATTTATACTTCATGATGGTACTAAAATTATTTGCTGGTTTGGACATGAGCAGAAGGACTTGCTTACATACAGATCAGGGTGTACCTATGAGGTCAAGTGACAGGTTCTCTGAACTATGAACAATTAGGGAAACTTTGCTAAATTTGGATTTTTTAAAAAGAGTTATTTATTTATGCATACAAGAACTGGGGTACAGGGCCTCCCTGGTGGCGCAGCGGTTGAGCGCTGGGATGCGAAGCTGCCCGCGGCCTCTGCGGCGCCGGTTCGATCCCCGGCTGCTCCCCGGCCACTGGAGGAGGGTCCCACATGGTGCGCAGACCTCTCCTGCCGCCCGCTGCTCCCCTCAGCAGTGTACTTTGGTCCTTCTGCCTGCTCTGCTCCCCGCTCTGGCTCTGGAGAATTCTCTCGCCCTCCCGCACTTCTGACTGTACCCAGTGCATGTATAAACAAAACAAACAAACAAACAAACAAATAAATAAAACATGCCTCTATTTAAAAAAAAAAAAAAAAGAACTGGGGTACAGGCCAGAGGTGAGGGGGGTGAGAGGATTCACCAGAGACAGAGTGGGGAGCAGAACAGCAGACTGACTGCTGAGGGGAGCAGTGGGCGAGACAGAAGAAGTCTGCTGCGCCATGTGGGTTAGCTCTCTGGCTGGGGATGGAACTCCCGATAGCTGCAGCTGAGACTTAACTCCTTGTGCCACCAGGGAGACCCCAGACAACCCTTTTAAACCTCTGGACCACAGAGCTGCTGGCTTAAGGCAGAAACCTTCATGTCTGCTTCTCCTGGGTACTTTGTGGCCATGAAAGCAGGCTTTGCCTCAATTTCTCCAAAACCATCTTGACCTTTGCATAGGATCTTCTTTGATTCTCTTTCAGGAATCCCTTCTCCAGCCTTCTCGCTCCCTTCCCAGCTCCCCAAGGGCCAGGAAGCCCTCCCCCACCGCATGCTCCTCATCCCCTCCATCTCACTTCCCAGCACAGAAGGTCTTCTGGGCCACTGGCTGAGCTCCCGAGCCAAGAAGCCGCCAAGAAGCCGATGCTCGGACAGGAGGCGGGAGAAGAGGAGGGAGGAAAGGCCTAGGGACCCTGGTCCACAGCTCGCTCCAGCAGCTGGGGCTTCGTGTTGCCTGGGGTCTGGGACAGCTCAGGAGGGCTGTAAATTTGCTTCTCCTTGGATTTTCAGTTTGAATTGGCTGCCAGGAAGACTTTGTGGAACAGAGCCTCTTCCACCCCCGCCGTCCTCTTGTCACGACAGTCCCCTTCCCTGCCTCAGTGGCCAGCTGCTCAGGAAGTGGATGGAGGCCTCTGAGGGCCCCAAGATCCCAGGCAGGTTCCAGCAAGCACTGGTAGGCTGGGGTGTCTATTTCTCCCCTCCAGCCTCCCACTCTCTGGCTGAAGGGTCTGGGATGGAAGGGCCACCTAACACAGAAACTAGTCAGAGGCCTAGATCAGGGCTTCAAGAAAGGAAGGGAGGTGGGCCATGAGCACCAGTCTCTGGATAAGGGGCCTGCGAGTCAGGGCTGATGCTGGCTTATCCTCCGGGGCTGGTGGAGAGAACTACAATTGCCACACGAAAGCCACACACAAATGATGGCCACAATCAGGGGACATGCTGGTGGTTGATGGGTACCGAGGTGAACAAAACCTGCTGTGCTATGTCCTTTGCTCTCTTCTCTCATGTACTGCATGACCCCACAGAGGACCATCAAAGTTGACATGAGTGGCGCCCCCTGGAGTTGCGCAGTGCTCCACCTTGACAGTTGTGCATGGTGGCCCTGCCAGCCAGGAGCGAAACTGCGTACATGAGTGATGGCAGTGCAGAGGAAGAGGACACTTCCCAGCAGGGGGTGAGGGAGGGCTTCATAGAGGAGGTAACACTTGGGTTTGAGTTTTGAGGAATGGCGTTGAGGGGCTCCAGGTGAGAGGTTCAGAATGAACAAAGGGTAGGAAGCTGCAAACCATGTGACTGAGCTTGTGTGATGGAGTGGGATGCACAGTGGGAGGACATGTTGGAAAGGGAAGCAGATGGCAGGACGCCGAGGTTCTTGGTTCTGTGGCTACTTCAGGCGCCTGCTGGGAAGGTTGGCCCGGATGAGGCTATTTATGGCAAAGTTAATCTTCTGTCAGGGCTTGGGTTAATTGCAGGGGTTAGTGAAGAGACCCTCTTCGGTGGTCCTGGGTCTGGGTCAGCCTCAGGCCAGAGGCATCCAACCGGGCAGATGGAGGGGTAGCAGCAGGATGGGGATGAGTTTGGGAGGGGGTGCTCCAGGTAGCAGCCTCTTATCTTCCTCTTCCCAGGGCCCCCAATTGTCAAGGACTGATGGTTAGACCCTGCTGGACAGTATCCAAGAGCACCTGGGTTGAAGTTGGACTCCAGGGCAGTCTCTGTCTTCTCAGCAAGAGGACCACGACTTAGGGATTGCGTGGTCCCTCTGCCCTCTCCAAAGTGCAATTATAGTTCTCTCCACAGGTGCCAGAGGATAAGAGAGCATCAGCCCTGTCCCGCAGGCCCCTTATCCAGAGACTGGTGCTCATAGCCCACCTCCCTTCCTTTCCTGAAGGCCTGGTCTAGGCCTCTGACAAGTTGCTGTGAGGGGAGGAGCAGGTCCCACAGCCCCAACGGCCCCTCCTCTTCTCCCTCTTGTCAAGCTGTGTCACCCCCCCTCCCCATCTGCTCTGGCCCTGGCCCCCTCTCCATGGTTAGGTCAGGGCAGTGACGCAGGAGTCAGGGAACCGGGAGAACTGATCCTGGGGGGTTGAGGGGTGGGGATAGACTGCATGTGCGGACGTGTGTGGACGTGAGTATGCGTGCGCTTGTCCCACAGCTGGGATCTGGAAAAAGAGACCAGAACCCAGCTCTGAGGGCCAAGCAGGGCTGGGAGGCTGCCTGGGTGCTGAGGGGGAAAGTGGACCAGAGGGCACAATGGGGCATGCAGACCAGCTGTCAGAACACCAGGTTCGGGAAGCTCCCAGGACAGGCTTGAGTCCCAGCAAGTCAGACCTTCATTACTCCCATCCAGAAGTTCACCAAACTATCTCCCTGTCCTTCTCATTCATCTTTCGGAACCCCTTTTTTAATCATGCAGCCCATTCAAGTCATCTATTCCGCACCCCTGAGGACCTCATGCAGAATGGCAACTTCTTCAACACTCCTGGTCAGAGGGATCTTTTCTCCTTCGACTTTATTGGAGATCCTCTATCTGTGATTCACTTTTGTGTTTGTCTGCTTCCCCACTAAAATATCAGCTCCCCCAGGGCAGGCATTCTTACCTGTTTCAGTCACTGCTCTAGTCCCAGGTCCCCGGCGGAAGCAGGTTTTCCATGAATACCACCCGAGTGAATGAATGAACGAACAAACAAATGACTGAATGAACGAACGGATGTTTCCCACTTTCCCCAAACAAAACCCAAATTCTTCAGAGCGGCATTCAAGAACCTTTACAAGACCCCTCCCTGACCAGCACTCTGGCCAAAATTCCACCTCTCCCTTCCACACTTTCTGCCCCCTACACCCAGACCTTCCATTCGCTTTGCTGAATCAGTCTCATCACCCACCCCTCTCCATCTCTTCCTACTGCAATTTTACCCATCTTTCAAGTTTGAGTTCATTGTCACCTCCTCCATCATATCTTCTTTGGTTTCCCATAGCTAGAGGCGAGTGCTTGCTCTTCCAACCTCTAACAGCTCAGTCTTCGCATACTGCCCTGGGTGCCCGTCTTTATTTATAAGCTACCAGCTCCAGGAAGCAGAGTTAGGTCTCCATGCATCTTTTGTCTAGCAAAAAGATGTGTAGTTAAGGATCTTGCTCAAAGAAGGCAGTGCATGCAGGAATAAGATCTCTCTGTTATCATGGACTGGGTGGGGGATATATATCACTGCCTGTATTGTAGGACTCCCATGTCTTTTACGAAGGCAGGTACTTTCATCACACCCATTTGACAGATGCGGCACTGAGGCTCAGGGACAGAGGTCACGTTCCAAGATTTGAGAGGCTAGCTGGCCTTGGACTTCTGCTCCAGGAAGCTTGCCTTCCTCCCCTCCCTGCCCCATCCCAAGTTGACTTCCAAGGAGCCACAAAGTCTTCACTGCAAACTGAAATGCCATCACTCTTGGGGGTAGCTTTATCTCAGAGTGCTTAAGAATTCTGCGGACACAGACTAACTTACATCACAAGTCAGAAAAATAAATGTCAAAGTGCATCTATACCAAGCACCATGAGGTGTGCTCTGTGACCTTAAAGTTCAGTTTCTGGATGTTTAGGGCTGTAGAAAGTGAGGCGTTAGGGGAGAAGAGCCCCGATTTCTTGCTCCTTATGCTCTCATCAACCCTGCTCCCACACAACACTGGCTGCTAGAACAAGTACTGGGACTGTGAGCAAGAAGACAACCAACTTGCCCCTACTAGCACCTTCACAGTGTCCAGACCCAGCCACCTCACAGGAAACCCAGCTCTGAGCCTCAGCCCAAGACTGGGATGTCCCAAGGGGAAGCATCGGGTGCCCCAGGATTTCCCAGAATGGCACTGGCGCCCAGGTCCAGGCGTTTTGTCTATCCCGCTGGTCCGCAGCCAGCTGCACCTCCTGGGGCTCAGGGAGGGGTCTGGCGGGCAGACCTGTGCCGGCAATGCCTGCAGGGGCTCTGCTCCCGCTCTGCACGGCCCCAGACCCAGGCGTCCTGCCCCCTGCTCTGACCCCTCTGGCCCCCACCTCCGGCGACCCCTCACGCACACAGCCTCCCCCCCACCCCCACACACGCACGCACACAGGCTGATAACAGTCCCGACCCCCGGCCAGAGCCGCAGTCCCGGGGCCAACCCCTGCCGGTCACCTCGCCTCCCTGTGCTCCGGACCCTGGCCAGGGGCACTGCGCGCTCTGCCCGACCCCTGGCTCTGCAGCCGCCGGACAGAGGGGCTGGCCCTGCCCTGCCGAGCTTCCCAGGATGAGGGCTCCTGGCTCGGGCGCTGGAGCCCCTGGTCGTTGAGGGGCCAGCGAAGAGCAGAGATGGGGGTGCGCAGTGAGTACTCGCAGGCTGGGGGAACTCCCGCTGGCCCGGGCCCCTGTTTGAGGAGGGATTTACCGCTGGGGCTATTGGCCCATAGGTGGCTGGGTTCAAGGACCCACGACTTGCCAAGGACCCCGGAAGGGGAAGGGGGGTGGGGCAGCCTCCACGTGCTGGCAGGGCTTGGGGAGTCCCTCTGAAAGGCAAGACTCTGATCTGGAGACAGGGACAAGGTTTGGGGGCTCAGGGAGAAGAGGAGCTGCTATGTGGTTGGGGAGGAAGCTGATACCTGGTTCTTGGAGCAACAACGGGATCTGGAGAGGGGAAGCCTCTGTCTGTCACACGGGGATTGAAGTTTGGCCCCGGAGAAGTGGATGCCGGTAGTTGGGGGGTGGGGTGTTCGCGGCAGCTGGATTGAATGAAGGCACCAGAGACAGAGCCTAGGCTCCTAGAAGGTTGGGGCTGGGAAGGATTAGCTGGGGGCAGAGGAGCCTGAGGTGTGAACCTGCCCCCTAAACTGATCCTTCTCTCCTCCCTGTCTCAGGCTCAGCCTGGCTCTGTTTTCTAGAATGTCCCGCCCTGCTGCTTCTGCTGTCCTTATTACTGCTTTCTCTGGGCCTCCCAGTCCTGGGTGTCCCCCAGCACCTCATATGTGACAGCCGAGTCCTGGAGAGGTACATCCTGGAGGCCAAGGAGGCAGAAAATGTCACGGTAAGGCCCCCTCCCTGGAATATTCCACAGAACTCACTCTCAGAGGTCTCTTCCAAGATCCAGGAATGTACTGGATTCCTTACTGGCAATTGGTTCAGGGGTAAAGGTGGGCCAGAGGCCCCAATAAAAATGACAAAACTGGTAGCCCCAAAGCATACTTGGCATCTAGATACAGGACAAAAGTGGCAGGTGCTATGGCCTGGGGCTGAACTGGGAGCCCCAGGAATCCCTGACTCCTAGATTTTGAATTTCAGATGGGCTGTGCTGAAGGCTGCAACTTCAGTGAAAACCTCACTGTCCCAGACACCAAGGTTAACTTCTATTCCTGGAAGAAGATGGAGGTAAGTTTATTTTTTCCTTTTTCTTGAGGAGTCTCATTTTGAGAACCTGATAGGGCAGAAGGGAGAATGAAAGAAAGAGAGGAAAAAAATGGAGCAAAGATGCTAAAAGGAATACGTTCATTCATTCATTCATTCATTCATTCAACAAACCTTACTGCATGCCTTCTGTTTGCTTAGCCTGGAACTTGGACCAGTTGATTCTAAGTCTCTGCTCCCTTTAGATTGAACAGCAAGCTGGGGAGGTATGGCAGGGCCTGGCCCTACTCTCAGAAGCTATCCTTCGGGGCCAGACCCTGTTGGCCAACTCCTCCCAACTGCCCAAGACCCTGCAGCTACATGTGGACAAAGCCATCAGCAGCCTGCGCAGCCTCACCTCCCTGCTTCGGGCGCTGGGAGCCCAGGTGAGTAGGGCCTTCTTCACACTTCTGTTCGCCCTTACTATAAAACGGGGAAAGGGGCCTGCCAAGGAATACTGCAGTTCCCTTCCTGCTCCTCCATTTCTGTCCTGAGTCCCATCTCCCTCCCAGGTCCCAGGCAGTAAAGTAACCTTGTGCTTTCTCTTTGGCAGAAGGAAACCATCTCCCTTCCAGATGCAGCTTCTGCTGTTCCACTCCGAACATTCACTGTTGATACTTTATGCAAGCTTTTCCAAATCTACTCCAATTTCCTCCGGGGGAAGCTGAAGTTGTACACGGGGGAAGCCTGCAGGAGAGGGGACAGGTGACCTGGTGCTCCCACCCTGGGCACATCCACCACCTCGCTCACCACCACTGCATGTGCCACGCCTTCTGCATCGCCACTCCTGACCCCCTTTGAGGGGCTATCAGCTCAGCGCAACCTGTCCCATGGACACTCCAGGGCCAGTGGTGACATCCCAGGAGCCAGCGGAACCGTTCAGAGCTCAACTCAGACCTAAGGATGTCACAGGGCCAGCCGGAGGCTCTGATGCAGGAGGAATTCACAGAGCACCTTAAACTTGGGGACAGCACCATGCTGGGGAGACACTGAAAGTCACCTCAGTATCCTGTAGAACCATGATGCCGGGACCACCTTTGGAGGGCAAATACCTCTTTTTTGCACCTACCAAGCAGGGACAGGATGGACTGGAGAACTTAGGTGGCAAGCTTTGAACTTTCCAGGTCTCACGGGGACTCGCAGGACAGCAAGAGCCTGCTGGACGACGAGGGTGGTGGGAACCGTGAAGCTGGGATGGGGGCTGGCCCCTGGCTCTCATGGGATCCAAGATTTATGTATTTTTCAATCTCACTGGCAAGAACTAAAACCACAACATGACTCTTGGCTTTTCTGTTTTCCCGGAAGCCCAGTACTTCCCTGGCTCTGCCCCATCCTGGCAGCAGACAGCAGGTCGGGGAAGCCAGAGGTGAAGGGGGCTGGGCCCTACGTGCTGCCTCGCATGGCCTCTCTGACCTCTTGACCCCTCTGGGCCTGAGGCCACAAGCTCTGCCCACGCTGGTCAATATGGTGGCTCCATTCAAGGCTAATTCTCAGTAGGCAGCTGCCAACCTGCCCAGGACTAGCCTTTAGTGAGCTAAGGCTGCCATCGAGGAAACAGGAGCCAGGAAGAGGGCCCCCCCGGGGGTTGGCAGCAATCCTAGCCATCAGAACAGCTTATTTCCCACCTCTTCTCTCTGGTGTCTTTGGCTATTGCCACATTTTCAGTGGCAGCTTTTGCCACTGTAGTGCACGACCTCCCCTTTAAATCTAGTTGACATCTTTCCTTGCCTGGGGGTCGTCACCCTGAAACTGTCAGGAAGGGCAGCAGACAACATGCAGTAGGAGCCGTCTTCCCAGACAGCCATGTCACTGGGCACTGGCACTATGCCCAGAGCTACTGTAGGGAGTTCCACTCTATGACCTCATTTCATTCCTCATACAGCCTGATGAGACTGCCCCTCCCATTGAACAGGTGAAGAAGTCAAGTCACTTGGCCAATGCCAAGGCCAGGAGTCCCCAGTTCCCCCCTGAACTCATCCCTTCCCTCTTCTGCTTGGTTCTTCCACACAATCCCTTCTCCCCTGAGCTGGGGAGGGCATAGAACAAACTAGCTAGACTTCCGCTCTTCATCCCTGCTTCCCACTTAACACTTCACTCTGAAACTCACTTCAGGTTCCTTTCCAGAAATAATGATTCCACTGCAAAGTGCTGCCTGAGGGAGAGACCTGTGCAAACAGAGCTGGTCACAAAAATGTGGGATGCCTAATTCTGGCCATTGTCTGATATGCAGGTCTCAGTCTTTGTGCTTAAATTACCCAAATTAGAGAAATCAGCCTGTGCCCCCACAAATATGCAAAAGGGAGAGAATGTTTTGCAGTCTGCAGTAGGAATAATTACAGGCAGGCTGGAGAGTATTTCCCAAGTGCACATGTGTGAGGGGGTAGGGGTAAGGCTGTGGTGAGAGCAGTCAGCTAAGGGGGCGGCCCCAGGGGGAATTTCACTTGGGGCCTCCAGGCTCCTGGGCTAGAGTGCCCTCTTCAGATTCTGTTGGGAAATGTTAGAGAAACTTAAAAGTTTGTTCATAGAGTCAGTTTCATCATACTGTGGGGTGGTTCCAATGCCACCACTGTGAATCAGTAAGGGGGGGCCACTCGTCATCACCAGTGACATTGGAGCTAGGACACTTATCCTGAAGCCAAAGGAATCCAGCTAAAAAGTGACAGGTAGAACCTGAAAAGCAGAATGAGGACACATAACCCCGAGAGGACAAGGCTGTCCTCCTCCTTAGCATGATTTGCTGCCAAGACATCCCTGGCCCTGTAGCTGGCTTCTTTCCCCCCAGGACTCAGGGCCACTGGCCTTATTCCTTGATGTCTCTTCAGATTACTTACTGCTTTTAATTAAAAAAAATAAAAGTAATTATGGAACCTGAACTCTGTGACCTGACCAGGGTGATAGGCAAGTATGTTAGATATCTTTAAAAGATAGTTCATCTCTTCCACATGTGTGGGTTCCTACCGTGTGCCAGCCTTTGCACTAATATTAGGAAACGTGAAATGACAGTTCATGTTTAAAAACGTGTTTAAAAAAGACGGGAGTTCACTCATTTAGACTTAGTTTGTTATGTGATTGCATGCTGAGGAGGGGGAGGGGCACGACCTGGGGAGGCCAGAGTCCCAGCAAACGGGGCAGACACTCAAGGAGGGCGGTGCCAGATTGCAGACGTTCTTCAATTCGGGGCCAGGAGTGTGAACTTTCTTCTGTGCTAATATAATTGTGATCAGTAATGCAGTAAATCTTGGCGCCTACGTGGTCAGCTGTGATTCTTCCCACAACTCCATGAAGCAAAAGGACAATCGGTATCATCCTCATTTGTCTCGCCAGGTGAATGACTGAGCCAGCTCTTCTGATTCTGGGCAGGACAGGAGCCAGTGCAGCCTTGTTCTGAGTCAGCAGGTTACATTACAGTTTAACAGGGATGCCTTCTGTTTGTAGAATGCTTTTCCATTTACAAGGTGCTTTCCAGGGTGTTCTCTCATTTGCTCTCCTAACATTCTGAGGAAGGCTGAGTGGGTAGAGGATCCATCATGCAGGGGAGGAAACTGAGGGAGAGATGATGGGCCTCACCCAGCTCATGAGATACTAAGAGAAAGGCTCAGGGCCAGAGGCAGGCTGAGTCAGGTCCTTTTCTACGTGAAGCACCAGTCATCACAGGGGAGAACAGAGAGGCACAGAGAGGACAGGGAGTGGACCATGGGGAGAAATAGCCACAGTCAGCGAGGCATTAGGTCCGTCCACGTCTCTCTACAAACTCATTCCTACTGTAGCTCCCACTTCCTCCCCAGGCCAGCACACAGTGCCTACCACTCTCCCCGCCAGCCAAGTCTCCCCAGGCCAGGGGCCAACTCAGCTACCTCTTGCAGCCCCAACTCCCACCTTGACTGTAGTCTGGTGACCATGGCCATGGGTACTAACAGCCCCAGTGCTCTCCCTGGCGTGAGCATCAGGCTGGCCAAATGTATCCGCTCGACTCCAGTTCACAGGCCGCCGAGGGTTTTCCTGGAACAACTAAGTCTGCTGCTCTCACCCCAGCAGACGCTTATTGCTGTAATTTCAAGCTGGTCAAGGTTAACGCCA
Source organism: Talpa europaea (assembly GCF_964194135.1). Lineage (NCBI taxonomy): Eukaryota > Metazoa > Chordata > Mammalia > Eulipotyphla > Talpidae > Talpa > Talpa europaea. The sequence goes on along the minus strand of NC_140079.1, from coordinate 80,760,318 downwards.
CTAAAATCCCATGATGAAACTGACACTATGAACAATTATTGACAACAGAGAAAAAGCAGTGTGTTCCACAACAATTATGTGGGTCATGCCCAAATGTCTACAAACTCACAATTGATTGCTAAGAAAAATTATGTGAACCCCACACCGTTTCTGAGTTGGCTATGCTAGTCTCTTCTCTCCCTCTTATGAGGAAACCTAGGCCCAGAAAGGGTAAACAAGGTGTCCGAGGACACACAGTGAGGCTGGGACTGGCTTTAGTTCTCTGGGGTGGTTACCAGTTCTTCTCATACTTCCTCTTACTGCTGCCTCTTTTAAACAGCAAACCTTCCAGGGCCTTACCCATTCTCAGCTCCCCAAAATGCAGGGCCCAGTGGTTCCCTTCCACCACCATCCCTTCTTGTCCTGGCTTGAAATCCAACCCTTACCCCAGGCAGGTTGGAAGCTGCCACTGTCCAGTTCAGTGGCGCCAAAGGGAGGTCAGCAAAAGCAGCCCTCAGGGGACTTATTGCCCAACCAGGAAGGGCTGTGGCTCAATTGGCTTCTGCCTCCTCTTCCCTGAGTTAACCATTTCTGGGCCCCGTCCCGCTGATTACCCTGTTAACCAGGTATGGAGGAAGACTGGCTCCGAGTTTGGGTTTGTCATCCTTCACAGCTCCAGCTTTGCCCCTAGGAGGCAGAGGCTCTCTTCCTCCCAGATTTGACCCCTGCACAGGCCCTGTTGATGCTCATTTGGGTAGGAGGCCTCAGGGCAAAGGGGTTTTGAGCTTGAATGACTCTTGGACACCTGGTGCATGACACTGCTGGCACCTCCTTGACCGCTTGGAGGATGGCCAGCCCAAGCATCGCGTTCATTTGTCAGGGGCAAAGGTCAGATGTCTAGGCATAGATTTGATAGTAGGGGGTGGTTTCTAGGATACCTGGGCTGGCAGGATACAGGAAATCAGGGATCTTGATAGCTCAGTTCATTTGGGGCCCAGTCCCCCAGCCTGGGTGCCGCCCTGTGTGTGCACTGAGAGTCTGCAATTGTCTTTCATTATAGTGACAAAAATACCCTTTTGCTGATATCTTGGAAAACCAATGAAAGCAGAGCTGCTCTGGGTGGGGTGGGACATCCTTTCCCCTTGGAGGAGGGCCCTAGCAGTCCCCCAAGGGGTTCCTCTTCAGAACTGCAGGAGCAGGCTGTCAGCACTGAACCCTATGCTGGGCAATTGACTTCATTTCTCTGGAGGTCCATTTCCACATTACATGGAAGATGAGGACAATAACTTTGCTATGAAAAGGACACAAGATTCAGTTAGGTTTGCCTGCAAGAACTGCAGTTTCCAGCTCCTGGAAGAATCTTCACATCCCCACTTCCAGTGCCCCCATGTTAGCATCCATCAGCATTAGCTTCCCTCATCTTCCATGACATCCATCCCCGGTTCCTCTTTTATTTTGCTCCTCCTGACCCCCTTGTGGCTCCTGAAAGCAATGGTGTACACATACACACACACACACACACACACGCACGCACACACGCACGCACTCACACACACTTGCCACTCTCCAGTGGTGTCATGCTCTTCCACAGAATGCCTTCCAGATCCAGCTCTTTTGTCTTCCTATCACCAGTCACTTGGGTACGCTTTTTTTTTTTTTTAAAGATTTATTTATTTATTCATACCAGCACTGGGTATAGTCAGAAGCGTGGGAGGGTGAGAGAATTTACCAGAGCCAGAGCAGGGAGCAGAGCAGGCAGAAGGACCGAAGTACACTGCTGAGGGGAGCAGCGGGCGGCAGGAGAGGTCTGCGCGCCATGTGGGACCCTCCTCTGGTGGCCGGGGAGCAACCGGGGATGGAACCGGCGCTGCAGAGGCTGCGGGCAGCTTCGCAACCAGCGCTCAACCTCTGCGCCACCGGGGAGGCCCCCACTTGGGTACTCTTTCCGCATACTGCTCCCAAACTTCATCATGTCCATCCGACACTCATCCGTTGGCCCACAGAAGAATGCAGGTTGGATGAAGTCTTGACACGGTCGTTAAATGTGGTGCAGATGGGAAGCTGGGGAGGAGAGAGGGCATTGGCACAGGCGGGGGCGGGGGGTGGTGGTTGAGGTGCTGGAAGGCCTGCCAGTAAGCCCACCTGCCAGTAAGCCCACCTGAGAGTGGTGCTGTGTGGCCCTGTTATTCTCTCTGCGCTGCTGCCTCTGCCCATGAGCACATACACAGGCTCTTATCTTGAGAAGACCCTACTGGCCCGCAGTCTCATGCCCTACTCTACAAGTCTCCTCAACATCAGACAGCTCTAAAACATTGTCCCTGACAGCCCCGCTGCCTTCTTCACTTCTTCACTTTCCCCACCCCCTCCTCCAGCCCTCCATTCTGACCTCCTCAAAATCAGCCCCAGCTCCCCACAAATGATTTTCAGGAAAGTCTCTATAATGAACCAAGTGGGTTACGGGGGCGGGGGCGGAGCGGGGGATGCTTGGAAGCACGAATATGCAAACATGAGGTGCCCACCCCTACCCCAGAGGCAATCGCAGTGCCCAGCTTGCTCTGTGTCCCCTGGCCAGACCTTAATTCATTAATCGAGTTTTGTGGACAGAAACACATGCCTTTCTTCTGGAATTATGCAGAAATGGGATCACATTATAAACAGTTTTTTTTTTTTTTTATTCCTGTAACTCACCACTTTTGTTAATAAACATCTTTCAGGTATTCTTTTAGGTATTCTTTCACCCGCTGGGATATCTGACTCTGTCACCATTCCTTTTTTTTAGGTCAGGAGTAAACTTTATTTTATTTTTTTATATTAATTTTCAAAAAAAAATTTACATCATTGTTCATTTTTAAACAATATTTGCGTCCCCCACCCCCTCAGGTGTAGCCCCCATAGAGTTTCCTTCCCCAATGCACCCGTGCACCATCACCTCAGTCCCCTGTGCTCCTCCCTCCCTCCCTTCATCCCTCTCCCGCCTCCTCCCCTGCAGGATGTCTCTGACTTATAATTGTCCGTTTTTGCTTTGTTGTGTTAGGAATAAACTTTAATGTTATCATATTATCAAGTAATACTGTAAATTTTTTTCTTTAAATTGTGGTAAAATGCCTATATTTATATCTGAATCATTTTTAAGTGTATAGCAGTTTGAGGGTATCAAAAGTAGTTCATGATTGTGCCGCCATCTCCACCCTGTCTCTGGAACTCTGCATCTCACAAAACTGAAACTCATTAAACACAGCCCCGTTCTACTCTGCCTCTATAAATTTGACTACTCCTGGGACCTCATATAAGTGGAACCATACAATATCTATCCTTCCATGATAGGTTTATTTCACTTAACATAATGTCTTCATTGTTGTATGTGTCAGAATTTTCTTCCTTTTTAAGGCGGAATAATATTCCACATGTAGGGGGTCTCCCTGGTGGTGCAAAGGGTTAAGACACAGCACTATGAAGCAATCCACAACCACTGCAGCACAAGTTCGATCCCCAGCCAGGGAGGTGACCCACATGGAGCAGGAGACCTCTCCTGTCTCTCCCGCTGCTCCCCTCAGGGCTGTATTTCAGTCAGTCAGACTGTTCTGTTCCCCGTTATGTCTCTGGTGAATCCTCTCACACACACCCCATCTCTGGTCTGCACCCCAGCTCTTGTATGCATGAATAACAAAAATCTTTAAAAAATATTCCACATGTATGAACCATATTTTATTTATCTATTTGTCTATGGATCCTTGGTTTGCTTCCACCTTTTGACGATCGTGAATAAAGCCTTTATGAACATGGGTGTATAGTATCTGCTGGATTTTTGCCTATCTACCCAGAAGTGGAATTACTGAATCATACTGTCATTCTATTTTTACTTTTTTGAGTAATCCTATTCTTTTTAACAGTTGTATAAAGTTGTATAAAGTTCCTTCACATGAATAATATTCCTTGAATATGATCTATCCTCCAATCTAATGGCAAACATTTGGGTTATATCCATTTTCCCCTATTGTAAACAATGCTGCAATTCATTGCTGAAGGTATACACATCTTTGTACAAATATGAATGTACTTTTGTGGGATGGTTTCTAAAAAGGTGATGTGGGTCAAAGTTATGTACATTTAAAAGTATAACAGTCCTTGTCAAATTGCTTTCCAGGAAGTTTTCACCAACATGCAGTGTTATCATCAACGTATTTGAGTATTAGTTTGCTTCCTGGCCAATACTCAGTGCTATCAATCTTTAAAATTGTTGTCAATAGGACAGTTGTAGCTTTCATTCACATTTCCTTTGTTACTGGTAAAACAGACCATCTTTTCCTATATTTACTGACTATTTGTATTTCTCCCTCTGCGACTGGTCTTTTTCAATTCTTTGCCAATAAGCATTTTCGGTCCTCAACTTATTTGACCTTCCAGTTGCCTTTGCCACTGTTGCCAACTATAGAATTTTAGGCTTGAAATAGGTAGAAATACTATTTGTATTTCTCCCTCTGCGACTGGTCTTTTTCAATTCTTTGCCAATAAGCATTTTCGGTCCTCAACTTATTTGACCTTCCAGTTGCCTTTGCCACTGTTGCCAACTATAGAATTTTAGGCTTGAAATGGTTTTCTGTTGGAATTATGCAGAGAATGTTCTACTGCTTTTAGAATCCATGGTTGCTATTGAAAAGGCCGGTGCCATGCTGATTCCTGATCCTTAGTATGTGTCCTGCTTTTTTCTGTCTGAAAGTGTTTAGGATCTTCTGCTCACCCCTGATATTCTGAAATTTCATGACATACCTTTCCTGGGTCTCTGCATTCATTGTATTAGCGCCCTTTAAATCAAGAGACTCGAGTATTTCAGTCTGGGAAAACTTGTATGTTTTTTCTTAAGTAATTTCTTTTCCTTTGTCTTTTTTTTGAACTTCTATTGGATGTTAGATCTCCTGGATCAATCCTCCAAGTCTCTTTCTCTTCTTTCTCCACCCCCCCCCCATTTTATTTGTCTTAATTTCAATGTATGACTCTTTTATTGGATTTTAAATATCCACCTCTGTAGTTTTCACTTCCCAGAGTGTTCTCGTGTTCTCTGATTGTCCAGTTATCATGGCATCCTCGGACGGATGCCAAGCAAGGAGGGTCAGGGGTGTATAAAGTGGCCTGAACGCCTCACTGTGCCTTCCCCTCCCCCGAGAGCCGCCTCTGAGGTCTCGAATGGCTCCTCCAGTCTGGACTCTGGTGCTGCTGTTTGGGGCTGCCTGGGGCCAGGACCACATGCCTGCCCCCATTCGGTAAGCTGGGCTCAGGGGGCTCACAGGCTTGGAGGAAGGGGCCATGTTGGAGGGGCCAATAGGCTGACAATGAAGGTCACAGCCCTGGAGAGGAAGGCAGGCTGGGAAGAGGATGAGCAACAGGGATGGGGGAGCCCCATAGCCTTAGATCTGGGAACTCATGGGTGTGAGAAAATAGGACAGCGGGAGGAGGTGAAGAGCTGGGGAGACAGGTCCAAGGATGGCAGGGAAGAGAGAGAGGTCGGATCCTCAGAAAAAGGACAAAACCCAGGGTAGACCCAGGAGGACAGGAGAGACTTCAAATAGGAGGCAAGTCAAATGAGGGACAGTGGTTTGGGGGACTGTTGAACAAGCAGAACCTAAACAGAAACCTAAGCCTAAACATCACTAGAACAGAGGACCTTCCTCTGTGGTCCATACCGCCTGGAGAGGGGAACCTGCTTCCTGGTGGAATTCTTTAAAAAATAAAAAAAGAGGGCCTCCCCGATGGTGCAGCAGTTGAGCCCTGAGTTGCGAAGCTGCCCACAGCCTCTGCAGTGCCGGTTCGATCCCCGGTCACTGGGTGAAGGTCCTACATGGTGCCCAGACATTTCCTGCCTCCCGCTGCTCCCCTCAGCAGTGTACTTTGTCAGTCTGCCTGCTCTGCTCCCCCCGCAAGTAAGTAAGTAAGTAAGTAAATAAATAAATAAATATTTATTTATTTTGTTTATTTATTTAAAGATTTATTTTATTTATACAAGAGCTGGGGTACAGGCCAGATGCGCAAGAGGGTGAGAGGATTCACCAGCGACAGAGCGGGAAACAGAACAGGCAAACTGACAAAATACACTGCTGAGGGGAGCAGCGGGTGAGACAGGAGAGGTCTGCTTGCCATGTGGGTTGCTCCAAGACCGGGGGGATCGAACCGGCGCTGCACAAGCTGCATACAGCTTCACAGCGCTGTGCTCAACTGCCTGTGCCACCAGGGAGGCCCTATTTTATTCATTTATGCATACAAGAGCAGGGGTGTAGGCCAGAGGTGAGCGGGTGGTGAAAGGATTCACCAGAGACAGGGTGGGGAGCAGAACAGGCAGATCTACTGAAATACACTGCTGAGGGGAGCAGTGGGCTAGATGGTAGCGGTCTGCTGCACCCATGGGTCAGCTCATGCTGCAGTGGCTGGAGATAGCTTGATAACACTGAGACTTTAACCCCTGCACCATCAGGGAGGCCCCTTGGCGGAATTCTTAAGGTGAAGAGGGGCTCCCTTGTTACTCATCTGTGTATTCAATTGCATGTAGCTGGCACCCACTTGGCAACTCGGGGCCCATGTAAGCCCTGCTCTATGAGGAAATTTGAGCTTTAGCATAAGAAGGCCTCAACTCAAGACCTTTAGTGCAAAGAAGGAGACCCCCTAGGTTGTGAGCTCTAAGGCATAAAGTGGCTGGGTTCCTCCTCATGTGAACCTCCACTGCCACCACAGCCAGGGCACAGAGGGCTAGAGCAACCGCTGGAGATATGAGGAGCTCGGAGGGGAGACGCGCGTCAGGAGAGAGATGAGAACTGAAGGCGAACTCACAATCACTGAGTTTTATGATTCAAGATAATGACAGATATGACATCTTTTTTCTTTCTCCAAATCAACCCCTAGGAAAGAGAAGCCTCCAGACTGGAAGAAAGTCGTTCGCACCTCTAGGGACAGCTGTAAGTCGGCCACCAGGACTACTCAGACGTCTTTCCTTCTAGGGGTGGCCACCATGGTGACATCAGGGTCAGGCAATGACATGAACGTGTAATACAAGCACAAAGGGCGGCCAAGGGGTCTGGAGGGTAGAGGAGACCGTGAAGGTACAACCTCTGCCTGAAAGATCCAGATTCAAATGACCGACAGCCATACCATGGTGTATGGCACCCAGGCTGAATCCAGTCATCCGCCCCACCTCAGCTTTCCACACTCCCCAGTCACTCTGTGACCCCTGGATGTCTGCTAAGAGGTGACTTGTGCCTCAGATTCTCTTTCCCAAAATCTCTGCACCCTTCATGGCTGCTTACTTGAAGTTTAGCCATCCTGCTACTACCCCAACCCCTCTTTTTGGCTCTGTGGGAACTTTTCCTGCCTCACAGCGACCCTTTCTTTTTAGCCATTATCACCCAGTGTGATTTTGAGGATAATTCCAAACCCCTCTGTGACTGGACCCAAGTGTCCACAGATGACGGGGACTGGACTCGAGCCAGTGGGCCCCCTCCCAATGGCAGCACCGGGCCCCCCGGCGGCTACCCTAATGGAGGTGAGGAAACCTAAGGTTAGGGAGCACTGGGAGGGAGCACGGGGCAGACCTGGGGGGCAGGACAAAGGCCGCTGGGAATGGATGCCTGGGCTCTGGGAAGGTGAGGGGTGCCCTCTGGGGTGGCAGGCCCTCATGATCCTGAGCTCTGCCTCCCCCAGAGGGCTACTATCTGCATATGGATTCGAGTGCCTTCCACCGGGGTGGAGTCGCAGGCCTGCGCAGCGCCCCCATATGGGAGAAAGGTCCTCTCTGTGTGCATTTTGCCTATCACATGTTCGGATTGTCATGGGGCACCCAGCTCAAACTGCTGTTGTTCAAGGGCCCCAAAAGCTACCTGCTCTGGAGACATGTCAACACCCAAAGCCCCTCCTGGATGCCCACTGCTGTCACTGTGCCCATGGGGCATATCCTGCCCAGCCGGGTGAGGCAGAGGGAAAAACCTGGATCCCCGTGGGAAAGTGGCTGGGGGTGGGGTGAGGAAGTTTGGCCCGTTTGAATTCATGCAAGAAGCTGGGAACCCAAGGCCAAGGGGCTCACAGGGCAGCCATTCCCTCCGCCCTCCTGCAGCTGGTATTCGAAGGAGTGAGAGGCAACACCGCTTACCTGGACATTGCCCTGGACTCCATCTCTATCCACCGCGGCTCCTGCCATCGGGGTGAGTCCTGTACCTCCTCTTTCTCCCTGCTCCTGTACATCTGCCCAGGGTGGCAGGAATAGCTCAGGAAGTGTGACCCTGGTTGCTCCCAGAGTTAGGGATACTTGCTTCCCTCTACTTCCACATCCCACACCTTTGATTCCTGAAGCAGCCGCACCTGAAGAGGGGTTCTCTTTTAGCATGGAATTGTGGTGATGCCTGCTTGTGAGTGATTGTTCCCGTTTGCCCTGGGTTGTCCCTGTTTTACCACTGAAGTCCTGCATCTTGGAAACCCTTGGCCAACCCTGGCTATTTTCTCACCCTGGCTGTTACCCCAGATATCCCCACAATTAGCGCTCTTCCTGATGTTAGAGATTTGAGGGGAGCAGATTCAAAGGAAGGGAAATTCCAAAAGTTGAGTGAGAAAAACTAAACCTTACTGAACATAGGCAGGGTGCTAGCTGCTCCCCGAACATGACCTAATTTACAGGTCCTCTTATTCCCAGTCTACAGATGTGGAAGCTGAGGCTTGGGCAGGTGAGGTAATCTGCACCGGGAATACAGCCACTAGGGGGCTAAATGGGGTCTGTTTGAAGGTCCACATTGCTCACGCTGGGATCTGATTCTAGACTGAGTTGTATTTTTCTGAGCAGCCTCCGTAGAAAAGGCTAAATCCTGTTTTCCTTTCCTTTCAGTCTGCACGATGCAAGTGTGTAGCTTTGACACCCTAAATGATCTCTGTGGCTGGAGTTGGGTCCCGAGTGCCTCTGGGGCCAAATGGACCCAAAGGAATGGGTCTTCGGGGGTCCCTAAAGTGGGGCCCCAGGATGACTTCTCTAACCCTGGGAGTAAGTAATGGTCCTGCTTCCATCTCTTGACTTTCTGGGCTTCTAGTGACCTCTGATTCGTTTATTTCTTAATTGTTAATTTAGTGATAGTTATATCTTAATCTCCCAACCTTAAGCATCCATTCACTCAAGTTACAAGGCAGAAGCAAACTCCAGACACCCACCTCCCCCCTACTGCCCCCCACAAGCTTTACTTGACAAATGGCAGACCAGACCCAGCCTACTCCACACCTCCATCCCCTGGCATCTTGCATTCTTCATTCATTCATCCATTCAACTAATGTTACTGAGCACCAACTCAATATACCAGGGTTTTTTTTTTAATATTTATTTTTTCATAGAAGAACTGAGGCATAGGCCAGAGGTATGGGGGGTTCTTGAGAGGATTCGCCAGAGAGAGTGGGGAGCAGAACCGGCAGATCTACTGACGTACACTGCCGAGGGGAGCAGTGGGCGAGACAGGAGAGGTCTGCTGTGCCATGTGGGTCAGCACCCTGGCTGGGAATGGAACTTGTGTGGGATCAACATTGTGCTGCAGTGGCTGGTGTTAGCTTGATAGCGCTGTCTTTAACCCCTGCGCCACCAGGGAGGCCCTGGAAAACTTTTTCGTTAAGTCCTTTAAATATCTCCTCCCAATCCCTTTGTGCTTGTAATGATTCTACTGAAAAGTTTGCTGACAGTCTGATTGTGTCCCCTATGGGTTACCCTTTTTTTTCTCTTGATGTTTTTAGTATTCTGGCTTTGTCCTTGGCTTCCAACAGTGTTATTACAATGTGCCTTGGTATGTGTATGTCTGGTTTTATTTTTTTTTGAAAGATTTATTTATTTATGCATACAAGAGCTGGGGTACAGGCCAGAGATGCGGGGGTGAGAAGATCCACCAGAGACAGGGTAGGGAACAGAACAGGCAGACTGAGTGAAAGACACTGTTGAAGGGAGCAGTGGGCAAGACAGGAGAGGTCTGCTGCACCATGTGGGTTTCTCCCTGGCTGACCGGGGATCGAATTCATGCTACAGAGGCTGTGGATTGCTTCATAGTGCGGTGCTTAATCCCTTGTACCACCAGGGAGCCCTGTCTGTTATTATTTTGTTTGGAGCTCTTTGGCATTCTTGGATGATGATTTCTGGTTCATTTCCCAGGTTTTCAGCAATTATTTCTTTAAATAAAATTTCCATGCCTTTTTCTTTCTTTTATTCCCCCATTATACAGATGCTATTTTGTCTTTACACTATCCCAAAGGGCTCTCACACTGTTTTCATTTTTTCCTATGGTGCCGTATTTATGTGTTCTCTGCCTTTGTGCTTTTGAGTTTTTTCTCCATTGCTTCCGTTTGTCTATTGTTGAAGCTCTCAATAAAACTGTATTTTGACATGCAGTTATAGTATTTCCTAGCACTATTGCTCCTAATTATAACTGGTTAGTATTTTCTCTGTTTTTATTCTGCTATTTCACATCCTTGTTTTTTGAGTTCCATAGCTGTTACCCTGAACTTCTCTTCAGTCATGTTCTGAAGTTCTATTAGATTGAGACTCCTCTCAGGCTTTGTTTTTGTTTTTTTTTTTTTTTTCTGTAGCATTTGTGGTATTTTCTTCTATCTCTTCATTTTTAGTTTTTACGGGTTATAATAGGGACAGACTTTCACACTGTTGCCTTTGAAGTGATCAGAAACTCGGGACCAGCAAGAGACGATGGGTAAGGAAGAACCTGGGCAGTACCACACTAAAGGGGCACCTTCAATGCACATCAGGGATTCAAGCTGCCTGCTGTGCTCTGGGGGACAGAGTTGTATAGTGGGGACCTTAGTGATCCCCTTCTCTAGCTGCCCCTCAGGCTTAATCTCTCTTATAGTCTTGTGTGAGCTGCCACCTCCAGGCTATTCTGAGCACTGGGGGCAGCACTGGGCACAGGCTGTAGTTGACATGGCATCACAGGGAGTTGTTCTCTCTTCTTTTCCAGCACAGAGCCTTATCCTGGAGTGTTTGCTCCTGTTAATAACAGGAGCAATGCTTAAACTCTGGTTTTTGCAGCTGTGCACTTTTTGTCTTGGTTTTAACCGTGAGGTCAGGGCTGGCAGGTGTTCTGAATAGCACAGACTTGGTAGTAGGTGATCCAAACAACACAGGTGAGCCAACCCATTTCTCCCCACTGGATCAGGCTCTAGCTGTTCTATATTGAGGGTTGAGGGCCAAAGGCTCAAGCATGCAATCCTTCCTCTGCACCCCCGCTCCTGTAGCTCTCCAACTCCTCTCCAAGAGAGAGGGTAACACCCCCTCTTGTGGGTGCCAACTCTATAGTGCAGCGCCGGGTCTCAAGAGTCCCTGATGTTGGCAGGGACTCTTGAGTTAGCACCTACAAGGGTTCCTTGCAGCAGCCACCCCTCCCTCTTGTGGCTTGTAATGCCCCAGTATTATGATAAACACAGTCCACTTAAATTTTTCCCTATCCCTTTCTGCAGGGCTATGGCTCCCAGTGTGTGCTATGATCATGTTTTTCCTTCAGGGGTCTGCTGCAGTCCAGTTGCTAGTGAAATGACAAGGCAGGCCCAGGGTCTTCACTCTACTACCATCTTTCCAGACTCTATTTTTTTTTAAAAAGATTTATTCATTTATTTATACAAGCACTGGGTACAGTCAGAAGCACGGGAGGGTGAGAGAATTCACCAGAGCCAGAGCGGGGAACAGAACAGGCAGATGGACCGAAATACACTGCTGAGGGGAGTAGTGGGCGCGGCAGGAGAGGTCTGCTGCACCATGTGAGACCCTCGCCGGTGGCTGGGGATCGAACCGGTGCTGCAGAGGCTGCAGGCCACTTTGCAGCCCAGTGTTCAACCGCTGCGCCACCAGGGGAGGCCCCAGACTCTATTTTTTAAAAAATTTTCTCTTTCTTTTCCTATTATACGTGCCAGCTTGTATTTTCTGTCTCTCTCTTTCTCCTACCCCCTTCCCCTTTTCTACTCCTCAGCAACTCCTCAGTTGCTGTTTCCTTTCCCTCCTCTTTCTCTGTTGTTTCCCGTTTTCGTTTCTCTCCTACTCCCTTTCTCTCCCTCCTTTCCAGCCGCCTTCTTCCTGTTCAAAGCCCACCACCTGTGCCTAGTGGGAGTTAGCTCACCCAACGGGAAACTGTGGGGCTCCTGCGCACATGTGCACTCTTAGTGGTTGTCTCAGCTCCCCTACCCCTTTAGTATTACATCCATCTTTTCTCATCATTTTGTATGTGAATCATCCATGTCCAGTAGGTTAAAAAAAAAAAGTAAAGGGGCCTCCCTGGTGGCACAAGGGGTTAAGTCTCAGCATTATGAAGCTGTCTGCAGTCATTGCAGCACGAGTTCAATCCCCAGCCAAGTAGCTGACCCATATGGTGCAACAGACCTCTCCTGTCTCATCCGATGCTCCCCTCAGCAGTGTGTTTTGTCAGTGTGCCTGTTCTGTTCCCCACTCTGTCTCCGGTGAATCCTCTCACCCCCTTCACCTCTAGCCTGCAACCCAGCTCTTGTATGCATAAATAAATCTTTAAAAAAAAAAAAAAAAGGAAAATGATGCAACTTTGACTCTGGGGGAAAGAAAAAAAGTCAGAACCCAAAAGAAAAGGTTCTGGCTGCTTCTTCTAAGAGGATACCTTGTTTCATCTGGCAGAGCCCATGTCCTTACCCAGTCATGCCAAGCACTTCTGGAAGGATCCAAGGCTTCAGCCAGTCATGAAACTGGTGAAGACCCACCTCAGCACCAATTGATCCTACACAACTGTGGGGCTCCCTGGGGCTAGGCCTCTACCCTTGCAGAGTCCTGTCCCGGCGCCATCTTCTCCATCCCTCCCCAATTCCAGACACTTCCCCTATGCCTTTCCCTTCCTAGGTGGCTTCTACATGCTCCTGGACCCCAAGAATGCAAAACCAAACCAGAAGTCTGTCCTCCTAAGCCCCCTGACTCAGTCCTCTGGCTGTCTGAGCCTGTCTTTCCACTACGTCCTCCGTGGCCAGGCTCCTGGGGCAGCTCTCATCATCTACGCGTCAGTCTTAGGTGAGGGTAGAGCAGTCACAGGACTTACACTAGCCTGAAGCTCATCTCCCTGGGTTGGGCTGATGGGGAACTGTGGGGCATCCCTCAGGGCCCAGGGAATCTGGAGTATGTATGGGACTCTCCCTGGAGTGGAATCAGGCCTTTGGGAAGGTACTGGATTCTGGAAAAACAGATAAAAGTGACAGGAGAGTGAGAGAGAAGGGTGTGTCTGTACTGGGGGGAGGTGAACATAAACTGAGTACTGCCTTTGCTACTCGGCCTTCTGAGTATAGGTTGGGAGTTGTTCAATCCTTGTAACCTCACTTCTGTCTTGGATCCCTTCCCTTACAGGCAATATCCGGAAACACACACTCTTCTCAGGCCAACCTGGACCCACCTGGCAGCCTGTTTCTGTCAATTACTCAGGCCAGGGACAGATTCAGGTACAGCCGAAAGAGAGGTCAGGTTTCCTTGCACATGGCAGGCACCCCAAGTATTGAAATGGACAGAGGGTCTGGGTGCTGGGAGGAGGGCCTGAGTAGAGCACCATCGGTGTCTACTTTGTGTCTCACTCCCAGCCCCCCTCCCTCTCTTTCTCCAGTTTACTGTGGTGGGCGTGTTTGGAGAGACACCAGAGCCGGCGGTGGCAGTGGATGCCATCAGCATTGCTCCCTGTGGGGGTGAGAGCCTGGTCCTGGAAGACACAGATCTCACATATGGGGGGTGGGGTGCAGGAGGGATAGAGAGCATGGCCAAAAGTCCTCAAATCTCCCATTTTGATCCCCTAGAGAGCTTGCCTCAGTGTGACTTTGAAGATGATGCCTATCCTTTCTGTACCTGGGCCCAGGCATTGGGGAATGCTGGACAGTGGGTCCGGAGAAGTAAACATGTGCCCACCCAGGGCATGGATACCAATGGAGTGCCCCTTAATACAGGTGAGCAGATGGAGGACCCCTCAACCCACAAATGACTGAATCTTCTCGAGCTTGGTGTGAATGAGGAAGAAGTGTCATAGGAGATGAGTCAGCCAGCGGGTGTTTGCTGGGAAGCCACTGGGGGCCAGAGCTGTGAAGGTGACAGAGGTAGCGTGGAGTTGAAGATCTGCATGACAGTGGGATCACTGACACCCTGGGAAAGTCCAGGCATCTCACTTATTTGACTCCAAGGCTTCAAATCCACTGTCTCGAACTCGGTTGGCACTTACCAGTGTAGCCAGATGGATTTACAGAGGCATCTGCTTGCTGGGTGCTTTTCCCTTTCTCTCTGTCCCTGCTTTTTTCAGTGAGGAGCCCAAAATGAGCACAGAGAGAAATGGTGATACTGTGGGGAGTCAGGGTGTTTGCAGCAATTCCCCATTTGGTACAGATTCAGGGTGTTGCTAATACTTGCCCTTGGACTTGCCCTGTGGAGGCTTCTCACCTTGTTTGTTCCCTTCTTTTGCCCAGAGGGTCACTTTATCTACCTGAAGGCTGATAAGTCCTCCCAGGCAGGCCAGTCTTTCAGACTGGTGAGCCGGCCCTTCTGTGCCCCGGATGCAGTCTGTGTGGGGCTCACCTACCGCATGTATGGCCTTGGAAATGGCAGTGGTCTCAAACTGCTGCTGGAGAGTCCTGCAGGCAGCTCTCCCAGTTTGCTCTGGCACCGAATTGGGTTTCAGAGCTATGACTGGATGAACGCCTCCATCACCATCCCTGAGGGACATCAACAGCCCATGCAGGTGAGAGGCTTGATTGTGAGGGACAGAGCCTGGGGCCTGGGGACACAGGCAGGGCCAAGGAGGTGGGAAACTGGAGAGGGAGCAGAGCAGACGTGGACGTGGCATGGCCGGGATGGACAGCAGGCTCCTAGAGCGGGGCATGCACAGTTGGGCTGCTGAAGGCTGGAGCAAGGTGACATCCTGGCAGAGGACTGTCTCTGTGTGGAGCAGGGTCAAGCGTTGCCAGGGACCACTGTCGCTTCCTCTTCCTTTTCTCTCGTTACCTTCAGCTGATACTTGAGGCCACCAGGGGTTCCAACACTGCCTTCGTCATTGCTGTGGACTTCATCGTGGTCCATCACGGGGCCTGCCAAGGTAAGACAAAGCCCAAGAGAGCCGTGCTCTGGGCTGAGCAGCACTGGGTTGTCTGCACGTGCCACTGCAAATGCAAATCCTCTCACACCTCAGATGTCCCCGACTTTGTTTTCTACATTCTCCCCGCGTGTACCTTCCCGGCCCTATCAGAAGGTTGGCTTCAAAAGGATGAGACTTTGATGCCATAAATTTCCATGGCTGGATTCAAAAGGCCTTCCCTAGTGAGCGAGACACAGAGAGGGGGGCCTGCGGTCTCCTCACTTCATGTGCTCGCGCCTGCGCATTACTGACCTGTAGTTGAGGCAGTTTCTGCCGAGTATTAAGTGAGTGATCTTGGAGTTGGGAGGAGATGGAGGGGTAGGAATAGTTAACTCTTCAGAACCAGGAGCTTAATCAGATGTGAGTGAAGAGAATGGTGGGGTGATTTTGACTAAGTAGCAGCAGGCTTTGTTTTTGTTTTCCTTTGTAGGGCCTTTGCCAACAGAACTTCCTTCCCAATCTCCAGTTCCCCCTGTATCCACAGAAAAAACTATGACCGCCACAAAGGAACCCAGTGTCCACAGTGAAATATCTGTCACTGCACCAGAGAATCCCAAGATCTCAATAATGAGCACCACCCTCATGGAAACACCTACAACACCCACAGAGAAGTCCAGGACCCACACGGGAGAGAACACCCACCCCCCAGAGAAACATACACAGCCCCCAGAAACACCTGCCCAGGCCCCTGGAGAGCAAACCCAGCCACCTGAGCATCCCACCCTACCCCCTGTAGAACTAACCCACCTGCCAGAGCACCCCACCCTCATACCTGGAGAACAATCCCACTTTGAGAAGCACCCCACCCTTGGCCCAAGGGAGCAGGCCCACCACACTGAGCACCCAAGCTTAGCCCCAGGAGAACAAACCCATCCCCCTGAGCACCCCACCCACCCCCCTGAGGAGCAAACACACACCCTTGAGCACCCCACTCTCCCACCTGGAGAGCAGAACCAACCCCCTGAGCACCCCACCCTCACCCCTGGAGAACAAACCAACACCCCTGAGCACCCCACACTCACCCCTGGAGAGCAGGCACAAATCCCTGAGCACCCCACCCTCCCACCTAGAGAGCAAACAAAACCCCCTGAGCACCCTACCTTCACCCCTGGAGAGCAAACCCTGCACCCTGAGCACCCCACACTCCCCACTGGAGAACAAACACACCCCCCTGAGCACCCCACCCTCCCCCGAGGAGAACAAACCTATTCTCTTGAGCACACCACCCTTGCCCCTGGAGAACAGCAGCCCCATGAGCACCCCACCTTCACCACTGCAGAGCAAACCCACCCCACTGAGAATCCCTCCCTCACCTCTGGAGAGCAGACCCACCCCCCTGAGCACCCCACCCTCCCCCATGGAGAGCAAACCTATTCCCTTAAGTACCCCACCATCCCCCCTGGAGAACAGGCTCAGCCCCCTGAGCACCCCACCTTCCCCACCGGAGAACAAACCCACCCCACTGAACACCCCACCCTGACCCCTGGAGAGCAAACCCACCCTCCCGAGCACCCTACCCTCCACCGTGGAGAGCAAGCCTATTCCCTTGAGCACCCCACCATCCCCCCTGGAGAACAGGCCCAGCCCCCTGAGCACTCAACTTTGGCCCCTGGAGAGAAAACCCACCCCCCGGAGCACCCCACCCTCCCCCCTGGAAAACAGGCTCAGCCCTCTGAGAACCCAACCCTCACCCCTGGAGAGCAGACATACCCCAGTGAGCACTCCATCCTCACCCCTGGAGGTCAAACCCACCCCCCTGAGCACCCCAACCTCCCCCCTGGAGAACAGGCTCAGCCACCTAAGCAACCCACCTTCACCACTGGAGAGCAAACCCACCCCACTGAGCACCCCATCCTCACCACCAGAGAGCAGACCCAATCCCCTAAGAACCCCACCCTGCCCCATGGAGAGCAAACTCATTCCCTTGAGCACCCCACCCTCCCCCCGGGAGAACAGGCCCAGCCTCCTAAGCACTCTACCTTTGCCCCTGGAGAGCAAACTCACCCCCATGAGCACCCCACCCTCATCCCTGGAGAGCAGACCCAACCCCCTGAGCACCGCACACTCACCCCAGGAAGTCAAACCCACCCCCCTGAGCACCTCACCCAGGCCCCTGGAAAACAGGCCCAGCCCTCTGAGCACCCCACGCTCAGCCCTGGGGAGCAGACCCACCCCCCTGAGCACCCATCCCTCCCCTCTGGAGAGCAAACCCACCCCCCTAAGCACTCCACCCTCTCCCCTGGAGAACAGGCCCATCCCCCGGAGCACCCCACCCAACCACCTGGAGAGCAGGCCCACACCCCTGAGCACCCCACCTTCTCCCCTGGAGGGCAGGCCCACCCCCCTGAGCAGCACACCCAACTCCCTGGAGAGGAAGCCCAGACCCCTGAGCACCCCACCCTCACTCCTGAAGAACAGGCCCACCACCCTGGGCACCCCACCATCCCACCTGGAGAGCAGGCCCAACCACCTGAGCACCCCACCATCTCCCATGGAGAGCAGGCCCACCTCCCTAAGCACCCCACCCAACCCCCTGGAGAGCAGGCCAACTCCCCTGAGCACCCCACCCAACCAACTGGAGAGCAGGCCCAGCCCCCTGAGCATCCCACCCTCCCCTCTGGAGAGCAAACCCACCCCCCCAAACACCCCACCCTCTCCCCTGGAGAGCATGCCCACCCCCCTGAGCACCCATCCCTCCCCTCTGGAGAGCAAACCCACCCTCCTGAGCACCCCACCCTCACCCCTGGAAAACAGACCCAACCCCCTGAGCACTCCACCATCCCTCCTAGAGAGCAGGCCCACCCCCCTGAGCACCCCACTGTTCCTCCCGGAGAACAGGCCCACCCCCCTGAGCACCCATCCCTCCCCTTTGGAGAGCAAACCCATCCCCCGGAGCACCTCAACCTCACCCCTGGAAAACAGACCCAACCCCCTGAGCACCCCACCATACCTCCTAGAGAGCAGGCCCACCCCCCCGAGCACCCCACCCTCTCCCCTGGAGAACAGGCCCACCCCCCTGAACACCCATCCCTCCCCTCTGGAGAGCAAACCCACCCTCCTGAGCACCCCACCCTCCACCCTGGGGAGCAGACCCACCCCCCTGAGCACTCCACCCTCCCCTCTGGAGAGCAAACCCACCCCCCTGAGCATATCACACTCACCCCTGGAGAACAGGCCCAACCCCCTGAGCACCCCACCATCCCTCCTAGAGAGCAGACCCACCCCCCTGAGCACCCCATCCTCTCCCATGGAGAGCAGGCCCATGCCCCTGAGCACCCCACTCTCCCTCCTGGAGAGCAGACCCACCCCCCTGAGCGCCCCACCCTCCACCCTGGAGAACAGGCTCAACCCCCTGAGCACCCCACCATCCCTCCTAGAGAGCAAACCCACCTCCCTGAGCACCCCACCCTCCCCTCTGGAGAGCAAACCCACCCCCCTGAGCACCCTACTCTCACCCCTGGAGAACAGGCCCACCCCCCTGAGCACCCCACCCTCTCCCATGGAGAACAGGCCCACCCCCCTGAGCACCCATCCCTCCCCTCTGGAGAGCAAACCCAACCCCCTGAGCACCCCACTCTCACCCCTGGAGAACAGGCCCAACCCCCTGAGCACCCCACCCTCTCCCATGGAGAGCAGACCCACCCCCCTGAGCACCCCATCCTCTCCCATGGAGAGCAGGCCCATGCCCCTGAGCACCCCACTCTCCCTCCTGGAGAGCAGACCCACCCCCCTGAGCGCCCCACCCTCCACCCTGGAGAACAGGCTCAACCCCCTGAGCACCCCACCATCCCTCCTAGAGAGCAAACCCACCTCCCTGAGCACCCCACCCTCCCCTCTGGAGAGCAAACCCACCCCCCTGAGCACCCTACTCTCACCCCTGGAGAACAGGCCCACCCCCCTGAGCACCCCACCCTCTCCCATGGAGAACAGGCCCACCCCCCTGAGCACCCATCCCTCCCCTCTGGAGAGCAAACCCAACCCCCTGAGCACCCCACTCTCACCCCTGGAGAACAGGCCCAACCCCCTGAGCACCCCACCCTCTCCCATGGAGAGCAGACCCACCCCCCTGAGCACCCATCCCTCCCCTTTGGAGAGCAAACCCAACCCCCTGAGTACGTCACCCTCCACCCTGGGGAGAAGACCCACCGCCCTGAGCACCCTACTCTCACCCCTGGAGAACAGGCCCACCCCCCTGAGCACCCTACCCTCTCCCCTGGAGAACAGGCCCACCCCCCTGAGCACCCCACCCTCTCCCCTGGAGAACAGGCCTACCCCCCTGAGCACCCATCCCTCCCTTCTGGAGAGCAAACCCACCCCCCTGAGCACCCCTCCCTCCACCCTGGGGAGCAGACCCACCCCCCTGAGCACCCATCCCTCCCCTCTGGAGAGCAAACCCACCTCCCTGAGCACCCCACCCTCCACCCTGGGGAGCAGACCCACCCTCCTGAGCACCCCACCATCCCTCCTAGAGAGCAAACCCACCCCCCTGAGAACCCCACCCTCACCCCTGGAGAACAGGCCCAACCCCCTGAGCACCCCACCATCCCTCCTAGAGAACAGGCCCACCCCATTGAGCACCCCACCCTCTCCCCTGGAGAACAGGCCCACCCCCCTGAACACCCATCCCTCCCCTCTGGAGAGCAAACCCACCCCCCTGAGCACCCCACTCTCCATCCTGGGGAGCCGACCCACCCCCCTGAGCACCCCACCTTCCCCTCTGGAGAGCAAACCCACCCCCCTGAGCACCCCACCCTCACCCCTGGAGAACAGGCCCAACCCCCTGAGCACCCCACCATCCCTCCTAGAGAGCAGGCCCACCCCCCTGAATACACCACCCTCTCCCATGGAGAACAGGCCCACCCCCCTGAGCACTCCACCATCTCCCCTGGAGAGAAGGCCTACCCCACTGAGCACCCCACCCTCCTTCCTGGAGGGCAAGCCCAACCCCCTGAGAACCCTCCCTTCCCCCCTGGACAGCAGGCCCACCCCCCTGAGCACCGTCCCCTCCCCTCTGGAGAGCAAACCCACCCCCCTGAGCACCCTACCCTTGCCCCTGGGGAGCCAGCCCACTCCCCTGAGCACCCCAGCCACCTCCCTGGAGAACAAGCCCAGCCCCCTGAGCACCACACCCACCCCCCTGGAGAGCAAACCCACATCCCTGAGCACCCCAACCTCCTCCCTATAGCTCAAACCCACCCCTCTGGAGATCAAGTCCACCCAACAGAACAGCTCTCCCACACCCCTGAGAGGCCAACACTCCCCAGGGAAAAACCAACTCGCCCTCCTGAAAAACCTACTGTTTCCCCTGAGAAGACCACTGAAATGACCACTGTTCCCATAGAAAAACCCGCAGAAATGACCATCTTTCCCAGCGAAAAATCCACTGAAATGACCATTGTCCCCACAGAAAAACCCTCTGTCCCCACCGAAAAACCCACTGTCCCCACAGAAAAACTCACTGAAATGAAAACTGTCCTCACAGAAAAATCTACCATCCACACTGAAAGGCCCACCACCTATGCAGAAAAACCCACCACCTCCACAGGAAAACCCACTGCCCACACTAAAAGACCTACCACCTCCAAAGAGGAACTCACCTCCTCCACAGAGAAACCCACTGTCCACACTAAAAGACCTAGCACCTTCACAGAGAAACCCACCTCCACAGAGAAACCCACCACCTCCACAGAGAAACCCACCTCCACAGAGAAACCTACCACCTCTACAGAGGAACCCACATCCACAGAGAAACCCACCTCCACAGAAAAACCCACCACCTCCACAGAGAAACCCGCCACCTCCACAGAGAAACCCACCACCTCCACAGAGAAACCCACCTCCACAGAGAAACCCACCTCTACAGAGAAACCCACCACCTCCACAGAGAAACCTACCACCTCCACAGAGAAACCCACCTCCACAGAAAAACCCACCACCTCCACAGAGGAACCCACCAACTCCACAGAGAAACCCACCTCCACAGAGAAACCTACCACCTCTACAGAGGAACCCACCTCCACAGAGAAACCCACCTCCACAGAGAAAACTACCACCTCCACAGAGAAAACCACCACCTCCACAGAAAAACCCACCACCTCCACAGAGAAACCCACTGTCCGCACTAAAAGACCCACCACCTCCACAGAGAAACCCACTGTCCACACTAAAAGACCTACCATATCCACAGAGAAACCCACCACCTCCACCAAGAAACCAACCACCTCCACAGAGAAACCCACCACCTCCGCAGAGAAACCCACCACTTCTGCAGAGAAACCCACCACCTCCGCAGAGAAACCTACCTCCACAGAGAAACCCACCACCTCCACAGAGAAACCCATCATCCTCACAGAAAACCTCACTGTTCCCACAAAAAAATCCACTGTCCCCACTGAAAAACCCACCATCCCTACTCAAAGGCCCACTGTTCCCTTTCGACGGCCCGCAACTCCTGTACTCAGGCCGACAGCCTTGGTGAAGCCTTCTAAAGCTCCAAGTACCTCCCCAACCACTGTGATCCTGGCCTCCACAACACCTAGACCTTCTTCAGGTATGATACTGAACATTGAGCAAAGTAAGAGACAGTGGATAGGAGAAAAGTTTAGGGGAAAGGGATGCTTCTAGTAGAGGAGCGATCAATCAGACGTGGTGACTTTAGAGAAATGAGGACTATTGTCCCTGACTGAGAGGGATGAAGGGCTCAGGTGAGCGTGGGTGTTTGGGAACCAAATACCAGCGTACTTAATTTTTTATTGAGATAAAATTCATATGCCATAAAATACATCCTTTAAAGTATACAATTCAATGGTGTATCATATTTGTGAGATTTATGAGTAAACATTATCACTTTCTAATTCCAGAACATTTTCATCATCCCCCCCAGATAAACTCCATTTGCATTATCAGTCACACCCCATTTCTAGCCTCCCCCACCCCCGCCATCCTGGCAACCACAAAATTACTCTCTGTCTTAATGGATTTGCCTGTTCTAGACTGTTTAAAAAGAACTGTGTAATTCGTGGTCATTTGTGGCTGGCTTCTTTCATTTAGCATGATGTCTTCAAGGTTCATTCATGTTGTCATTTGTATCAGGACTTCATTTCTTTTTATGCTGAATCAGATAGGCTACTTTCTTAGAGAAGAACTTGAGTATGGGGGTAGAGGAGAAACAGGAACGTTGTAGACTGGTGGCTTAATGAGGCTGTGTTTTCTCCTTAGTGAGCTGCCCCTCAAATGCCCACTATGAACGTTGTGCCTGCCCAGCATCCTGCAAGAACCCCAAGCCCCACTGTTGGCATCATTGCCAGCCAGGCTGTGTCTGTAATTCCGGCTTTTTGTTTAGTAACTCCAGCTGTGTCAAGGCCTCTTCCTGCAGTTGCTTCTACAACAACAAGTACTATAAGGTAATGAACTATAAAAATGATCCCTGAAAGTATAGTCTTAACAACTATGATAAGGTACCACCACTGGAGTTCCTAGAGCCCCAGGGGGACAGCCAGCACCACACCGGGGTTCCATGTGACCTGGGGCAAGGTTCTTTTTTACCTCTTTAATCTGTTTCCATATCTATAAAATGTGCACAAAGAGATGTTTACCTCGTAAGATTGTTGTGAAGATGAAATTAGATTGTAACACAGACCAATTACTTAATAAATGTTAATTATTATTATTGTTAGCAATTTATGGTAAATATCACATGCAACCCGCTCATTAAAAGTACATTAAGCTATTTGTTAGTGGCCTGTGCCTCTTCTCAGGTCGGTGTTTTTCTCATTATGATCAGAGTTCTGACTTGTCTTTTCAGAAGCCTCTTCCTTCCTGAACCCCCTTTAATCAGTCTCCTGGGTATCTCAGCGTCAGTGTTAGATTGACTTCAGCTACAGCCTAGCCAGAAAGCTCTATCACAGCCATCTGCATTAAGTGTCTCTCCCCTCTGCTCTGGAAGACAAATTTTAACTTTTAATCATACAACAAACATTGGTTGAATACTTTCTACCTACCTGGCATTGGGGTCACCATAAAAAGGGCATTGGGGTCACCATAAGAAGGGCATGGTCCTTGCTCTCCTAAGTCTTGATTCCTGCTTTCAATTCAGCAAGAATTTTTTTTTTAATAGAGGCATGTTTTATTTATTTATTTGTTTGTTTGTTTGTTTTGTTTGTTTGTTTATACATGCACTGGGTACAGTCAGAAGCGCGGGAGGGTGAGAGAATTCACCAGAGCCAGAGCAGGGAGCAGAGCAGGCAGAAGGACCGAAGTACACTGCTGAGGGGAGCAGCGGGCGGGCAGGAGAGGTCTGCGTGCCATGTGGGACCCTCCTCCAGTGGCCGGGGAGCAGCCGGGGATCGAACCGGTGCCGCAGAGGCCGCGGGCAGCTTCGCAACCCAGCGCTCAACCGCTGCGCCACCGGGGAGGCCCTCAGCAAGAATTTTTTGAATGAAAATCTCCCTGCCAGGCACTGTGCTCCATGTTGAGGTTAAGACAGGGAGTAAAGACAGACTTGATCCTCCACAGAGGTGCTTGCAATCAAACAAGTACAAAATAACAGGCACAGAAACACAAATGTGGTTAAGTCCTCAGCTGGAGGATGCAGCTCAGTGAGGTCTGGGAAGTCACGCTGAGAAAGTAACGACCTTGAGTTTAACTCTACAGGTTTTGTAGGTATCTTTTAGAAAGAGGGAGAAATAAGTCCATTCTAGGTCAAGAGACTAGCGTGTATAAATGTCTTGGGGTGGGCACATATATTTGGTGGGTGGTGGTGAAAGGAAGGTCAGTTCTGCTGGCCTAGTGAAGAAGGGGAAGGACCCCCAAGAGCTACAGTTTTGTAACTGGGATTCCTTGCCCCTAGGTTGGGGCAATGTGGTTCAGCCCCAACTGCACAGAACACTGCCGCTGCTTGCCTGGTGGTCAGAAGGAGTGCCAGGTCTCTCGGTGCAGGAAAAACACAGTGTGCCAGATGAAGAATGGCCAGTATGGATGCCATCCCTATGGTGAGCCCCTTCCTTTGTGCTGGCCCAGCTTGCCAGAGTGGGTATGACACCTGGGTCCCCATCCCTCCCTTAAGCAGAGTGCCAGAGTGGGCTGCAGGGTCAGTGGGCTGTGGGGCCTGACTTGCCTGAGGGGGTGTTGGACTCAGCTCCTTGAATCCCCCTCCTCCCTTGGCAGGCTCTGCCATCTGCTTTGTCTATGGAGACCCTCACTATCTCACCTTTGATGGGAGGCCCTTCAGCTTCATGGGCAAATGTACCTACATCTTGGCCCAACCCTGTGGCAACTCAACAGGTAGGGCTTGGGCAAAGGGCCTGAGGTCACAACTGCCAGGTGTGGGGCACAGTGAGCAGGAGGAAAGGGCCAGGAGGAGTGGCCAAGAGAGACAGGCTGGGAGAAGGCTTTCAGTGAAGGAAGGGTCGACACATCCAGCTCAGAAAGGACCTTCTTGAGCCCAGATTACTGGGAAATGCACCCAAAGGCACCTATCATGCCTTCCTTGGCCAGCTTTCGTGAAGACTGGTGTGGGAGCAGTAAAGGATGAGAACAGTAGCCCAGACTTTCCTGCCTCATTCCCTTGGGGGCCAATCTCAACTCTTAAACTCCAGAGATGGGTATCTCAAGGCTCTTTCTCCCTGTAGTGCCCCCCCAGGCATGCTCAGAAATGCTTGTTGAATCACCCCCAGCGCTCTTCACCCCTCTTGCCACCCAGAGCCATTCTTTAGGGTGGTGGCAAAGAATGAGGAGAGAGTGCAGGAAGGCATGTCCTGCCTGAACAAAGTCTACGTGACTCTGCATGAGACCACCATCACCTTGCTCAAGGGCAGACAAACGCTGGTGAGTCCCATTTTGGTTTTATTTGTGTCAGTGCCACCAGGCCTGGCTGCAGCCTTATCTGTGGGCTGCCATGGCTGAGTCCTGGCCAGTACCTCCACCTCCAAAGTCTCTCAGGGATGGGTTTACATCAAATAACCAGCAGAGCCCGTTGTCAGCTCCAGAACCCTCCCAGGGGAAGAGGTCTTCAGGATTACCATAGAGGGTGTCATGCCTTCCAGCCTGGGCATGGGTGTCTGCTGAGGGTTCACCTTGACACCCAGATCTTTGTCTCTTCCCTTTCAGGTTGGGGGTCTGCAAGTCAACCTCCCGATCCTGCTTAAAAAAGGCATCTACCTGGCAGCAAGCGGGCGGTTTGTGGAGGTGCAGACAACGTTTGGTTTGCGGATCAGATGGGATGGTGACCAGCAGCTGTCTATCATTGTGCCCAGGTGAGGGGGCAACCCAACAGGATCGCTGCCACTTCTCCCTGCTCCAAACCTCCCCCAGCCCTTTCCCCTCCCACGCCAGCACCTGGCTCAGGTGACAGGCCTCCCTTTGGATAAGGAGATAGGAGGAAATGGTTATGGGACAGTGCGATAATAGCAGCATGTATGCACAATGCTGTGGGAATGTGCTAGAAGGGGTGCTAACAGCTTTCAGAGGAGTGGTTGCCGGACCCTAGTATTTTTTGTTTTTTAATTTTCTAGAGGCATGTCTTATTTATTTATTTATTTATTATTTGTTTGTTTGGTTTATACATGCACTGGGTACAGTCAGAAGCGCGGGAGGGTGAGAGAATTCACCAGAGCCAGAGCGGGGAGCAGAGCAGGCAGAAGGACCGAAGTACACTGCTGAGGGGAGCAGCGGGCGGCAGGAGAGGTCTGCTCGCCATGTGGGACCCTCCTCCGGTGGCCGGGGAGCAGCCGGGGATCGAACCGGCTGCAGAGGCTGCAGGCAGCTTCGCAACCCAGCTCTCAACCGCTGCGCCACCGGGGAGGCCCCCTGACCCTAGTATTAAAGGAAAAGTGGCTCCCCAGATGGACAAACAAGGGAAACACTATTAGAAGTCCTGAACAGTCAATGCAAGAAGAAACTGGAATGGTTTAGAGGAAGCAAGAGGTTTGCTAATGGCTGGAAGAGGGAATGGGAACAGAAGGGATTGAAGGGAGACTGTAGAGATGGCGCAGGTTGAGGGCTGCAGGACCCTGCCAAGCTGGCCTCTGGCTACAAACCCTGGTTTGCAGTCTGCACCACCTAGCCCTGTCTTGCCTTCCTTCCCACGCCCCCAACTTCTCCCTCTCAGCTTTGATCCCTCCGTCAAATGAGGCCCCTTCTCTCCACTAATGCCTCCTTTCCGGGGTCCCCAGCACCTATTCTGGCAAACTCTGTGGCTTCTGTGGAAACTATGATGGCGACAGCAGCAATGACAACAAGAAGCCAGATGGCACTCCAGCGCAAGACCAGGAGGAGCTGGGGAACAGCTGGCAGATAGTGGACAATGAGGACAAAGAGTGGGACATCCCATGCCCCTCTCGGTGCCCCTGCTCCTTTGCCTTGTCTCAGAAACATGCACCCTAGCTCGCATCACCCCCTTTCTCCTCATGCCTCTTCTCCATACCCCCACTTCTGGCATTCTTCTCCCTGCTCCCCCATCCCTAACAAGCTTATGAAATCTCTATGGCCCTTTCCCCCCCACCCTCTGTCCTCAGGCCTTGTGAGTAGCCCCACATTTTGCTAGGCCACCCCAGAGTTTTCCACCCCAGTAGGGCTTGGCGTTCAAATGTTCTCCACTAGGGAGTTGCCAAGTGCCAGACACTGTCAGGGTAAATGGTCGGGACTGGTGGGGAGCCTTGGCCTTGAGGGTTTTGGGGGTGGGTATCTTCTAGGTGCCAGAGGAGCCAGGAAATCACCCCATCTTGTGACTCAAGCTTGCTAAACAGTTTGTCAGGGCCTGAGATCTGTGGACAGCTTGTGGCATCCCACGGAGCCTTTGAGTACGAAAGAAAGCAGGACGGGCCTGCTGGGGGTTGGGGGGAGGCACACTTGTTACCTGGGACCACCCCCTGACCTGTCTTCTCTCCTCAGGGCATGCCTGCCTCACATCATGACCTTCTCCTTCTTCGACAACTGCATGTTTGACATGTGTAACTTCCAGGGACTGCAGCAGATGCTGTGCTCCCACTTGTCAGCCTTAACTGAGACCTGCCAGGAAGCTGGTTATGCGGTGAAACCCTGGAGGGGACCCCAGTTCTGCCGTGAGTTGTGCTGAGAGGCACCTGTGATGCTCCCAGATTCTGGTCCAGCTCTCTGGGGAGCCTGCTTCAGGACAGGGCATGCCCTTGATGGAGGCCTCATGGGTGGCACCCTCCTCCCCTCCCTCCTCTCCCCCACAGCCCACCTCGGATGTGTCTACACATCGGTGCTGTTGAGGCTCTTGATTGGTCTGCTCCCCCCATGTGCCTCTCAGGAGGTCCCTTCAGGCTGCTTCCCCAGCCCCGGGTGAAAGCCAAGCCCCTCGATGGGGCTTTTCTCAGCCACACTCCTCTCCAGAGGGGAGAGAAGCCTCTAGCTGTGGGTCTTCTGACTCTGGGCTGTGAACAGGCTGTGGCTCACCTTGTCCTTTTCCCCTGTCCTCCCCATGCCGTCCTCTTCTGTGCTTCTTCTCCTCCACCAGCTCTGATCTGCCCACCCAATAGCAGGTACACTCTCTGTGCCAGTCTGTGCCCCAACACCTGCCACCCCCAATTCAATGGCATGTCCTGCCAGGAGAGATGCGTGGAGGGTTGCGAGTGCAATCCAGGCTACATCCTCAGTGGGTTCGATTGTGTCCCCCGGAGCCAGTGCGGGTGCTTGGATGCCGTAGATGGCTACTTTAAGGTGAGCCACTGGGCAGGCAGCCCAAAGCACTCATCCTGGTTCTGAAGTCTGTGGCAAGATGGTGGGCAGGACAGTGAAGTGGGGAAGTGGGAAGAGGTAGAATGGGAGAGGAAGATTTGGGCTCCGATGGGATGTTCTTTTCTCTTCAGCCCTAGTGCGCTCACTGATGGGAAGGAATCACAGCGCAGTTATACCCACACTGCCTTGAGCATGAGACCCCTGGTCCTCTCCCCTCCTGCCCTGCCCGCTACTCCCCCTCCCTGCCCTGTCATTTCCCAGAGTTTCTCATCCTCTGAAGGTACTTCTGTGTCTCCCCTGCATCTTTCCAAACCCTGTCTTTTCTCCTACTTGCTGCAGGATTTCAGGCCCTGCCTTGGCTGCTGTCTCCACAGCCTCCAGGAAGCTTGTGGAGCCAGAGCGGTGTCTGGGGCTCCTCCTTTTCCTTTGCCTGCCGCTCCCTTAAGGTCTGCAAATGGTGCTGATGTCCATCCAAGGCCTCCGCCACTGACTCCCCACTCCTCCTTCCAGGCTGGCCCACTGAGCGCTCTCTGTCCGCGCCTTCCTCTCTCCTCAAGTTCTCCTTTCTACAGTTCCTTTTGCCCTGCTCTGCCTCCCAGACACCAGTGCTATTGGAATCTTTGAGGTCCTGTTAAAATGTACTTCCTCCTTGAAGCATTACTGATAGCAAAGCAAAAAGCATTTCAACTCTTGTAGCAAGTGCTTATTGCCTGTCGATGACAGCAAACTGCCATTGAGTGCCCTGCTTGTCATCTTTGCGCGCATATGGTGTTGGGGCACGTGAATTTTCAGCTGACTTCTTGATTCTTTCCCTCCCTCCCCCACACAATGAGTTCTGTGAGGGGGCAGAAACATGGTCCATCCAACTCATTACCAAATCATCAACACTTGCCCCAGTGCAGACAGCTAAATGGCGAAACAGTAAAGAAACAAATAAGGGCATCATTGAATAAGTGAGCAGATGTTAGATTTTAGCCGTGAAGGTAGAACTTTGGGAGACAGGAGCACGCCCTCACCAGTGAATAGGTTGATGATTTGATAGCATTGGACTAGTCCAGTAAGCCCCCCTCGTCCATAGTTTCATTCTCCATGTTTCCATTACCCAGGACCTCTGTGGTCTGAACATTTTACAGACAATAGGGTATTGAGATATACTTATAGAGCTATACTTATTATAGAGTATAGAGATATACTTATTAAAGTATAAGTATAGAGATATACTTATTAAAGTATATTATTATCATTATTTTATTATTAGCCACAGTTGTTAATCTCTTCTGTGCCTTATTTAGAAATGAAATTTTATCACAGGTATGTTATATATAGGAAAAAATGCAGCATACGTGAGGTTCGGTATTGTCTATGGTTTCAGGCATTCACTAGGAGTCCTGGGATGCATCCTTGTGGGTGAGGGGGGATTAGTCAGACCTGGGAATAGCCTTTTTCTCCTTCCCTCCTTCTATCCCCCAGGTAGGGGAGAAATGGTACAAGCCAGGCTGCAGACAACTCTGTGTCTGTGAGAAAAGCTTCAGTATTCACTGCTTTTCCTGGAAGTGCCAGGCCCAGGAAGTCTGCAGTCGGCAGAATGGCATCTATGGCTGTCATGCCCAAAGTGAGTGGCCAGGTGGAAGGACAGCAGGGGTGGGCACCCATATGGCCTTGAGCGAGTGCATGTTCTGCCCTAAAGCGGGTGCCCCAGAGAACTGGGGCATAACCAGGGGCTGGAAGCATCTTCGAGGACCCAGGCAGTGAGGTTGGGGTGGTGGCCCTCCTTGACCCCTCCAATCCAATCTGACCACCCATGAACCTTGGCTATCATCCCAATGCGGACTGACTGAGGAAGCAGCTCAGGGCCAATGCAGGCCTGAACTCCATCTCCTCCTCCCCAGGCAGTGCCACCTGCACCATCTCAGGGGACCCCCACTACCTGACATTTGATGGAGCCCTACACCACTTCATGGGCACCTGCACCTACACCCTAAGCCAGCCTTGCCAGACCATTCATCTAGAGGACAACTTCATCGTGTCCGCCACCAACGAGTTCCGCAGTGGAAACCCGGAGGTCACCTATGTCACAGCCGTCCATGTCAAGGTCTTCAAACTCCAGATCTCTCTGCTCAAAGGTCACAGGGTTATGGTGTGTGCCTCCACTTATCCCCCAGGCCCCACCCCACCAACCTGCTCAGCTCCTCCTTTCTGCCCCTCCCCATTCACCTTTCTGACCTCTAGAGCCCCCTGGGGGGAGCTCAAAGCAGATGGAGCCCCCCAATTCCTGAGACATACCACCTCCCCTTCTTACTCCCAGTCTTGGCCCCTTGTTGTCCTTGTCCCATGCGCCTCTCCAGACAGTACCCTCCCTGCCTCTGTAGCTGAACAATCTCCGGGTGACCTTGCCAGTGTGGCCTGCACAAGGTCGACTGGTCATCAGGCCCAGTGGTTCCTTTATTCTTCTCCACACGGACTTTGGGCTTCAAGTTCGCTACGACGGCAACCACCTGGTGGAAGTGACTGTGCCCTCCTCCTACGCTGGCCGGCTCTGCGGGCTGTGTGGTGAGTTTCCCTGGGCACCTACGGGCAAAGCCAGAACAATGGGCAGGGGCCTGGGTCTGCTCATCTTGGCAGCTCATTAGGTGTCCTGAGTTATTTCCACCGGATAATTGGATGAGGATGTTTTCTGTGAGGGCAGGTGTTAAGGGAAACCGGAGGTGAACAAAAAGAAGGGGTTAAGCTTGGTGTGTTGAGTAGAAAGTGGGGATACCTCTTTGGAGAAGAGAGGTGGTGGGCTGAGGCTGCCAGTAGGTGCCTCTGTGCCTCTGTGACCCTCCCCCTCCCCCAGGGAACTATAACAATAACAGTTTGGATGACAATCTGCAACCGGACAGAAAGCCCGCCAATAGCTCCCTCATCCTGGGGGCAGCCTGGAAGTCAAAAGATTTATCTGAAGAATAGTGAGTAAGGAATTGGGGAAATGGGATCTGGACTGGGGAGGAACTCCAGGGGAAAACCTGGAGCTGGTGAAAAATTCTTCTGACCTCTCATGCCTGCCGCGCCTGCTGAGTCCCTTCAGGCTTAATGGTCTGTCTCTTCAGAGCGCTCTCTTGGGACAACTCGTCTCAGATCTATCCTCTTTCCTTCCTGCTGGATCTTCTGGATTTCCTACTTGAGGGTGCCCTTTGGTTCTCTCCGCCTCTCCTATTCTCCCTTCCTGTCCTTTCTCCACTTTTGCTTTAATTTGGGGGAAGTTTCTTCCAACCCTAAGTTCTTAAGTTCTTATCCCTTCACCCTCTTCTCATTCAGCTGCTACGTGACAGGTCTCAGTAGTCAGCCCACCAAATGCCTGAAGAAGGAAGAAACAGACGCCTGGAAAAAGAACTGTGATATCTTAATGAACCCTCGGGGTAAGCCACATCCTTGCTGGCCCCTGGCCCCTCCCCCCCAGGGGAACAAGTCTGGGAGGGAGGAAGTGCTAGCCTGAAATAGAAGGAGAATCGAGAGCAAGGTGAAAGAAAGCCAGTGATCGTGTTCACCTTCTTGGGAATTCTAACAGATGAGGCTGTCCTAGGTAGTAGGTTTTCAGGAAATATGGGTTTTGACAGAAAAGGATGTTAAATTTTCCACAATGTAACTGTTTGGTTCTGCTCCCTTCCCAAATGTTCCTCTCTCACACCGATGTCTCCCTCCCCAGGACCCTTCTCCCAGTGTCACCAGGTGGTGTCCCCAAAAGCCAGCTTTTCCAGTTGCAAGTATGACCAGTGTTGGAGTAAGGGCAGCACCCAGATCCTGTGCCGCTCACTGCAGGCCTATGCAGCCCACTGTGCCCTTGCTGGCCATGCCCCTGCCTGGCGGAATAGCACCTTCTGCCGTGAGTGAACTGACCACCCACTCCCCAAGCCCGGAGAAGTCCCCCAGAACCCTATATTGTCTTCCTCCCCCCAAATTCCCCTCCTCTGCCCTTCCCTTCACACCTTGATCCTTAGCACCCACGGAGGACCCTCCTCCCTATCCACACTGCAGTCCTCCAAGCTCGACCCTCATCCTCTGCTTGTCTCCCTGCACTCCTCCACCTGATTCACCAAAAAGTTCTTCCCTTATTTGGCTATTGCTTCCACTCCCTCTTACCTGGGCCAGGTCTGTTCCCTTTCATTTCCAGGAACTTGTGGGGGGGGGGCTGGGGGTGGTAGAATATACATAGCCCCAGATCTCCCATTTTAATGATTTTTAAGTGTACAGTTCTGTGACAACAAGTGCATTTACCTTGTTGGGCAACCATCACCACCATTTGCCACAGAACTTTCTCATCTCCCCAAATGGAAACTCTACCCTGCAAAGAACTCCCCTTCCCCAGCCCACCATTATATTCTGTGGATTTCACTACTCTAGGGACCTCCTGTAAGTGGAATCAGACAGTATTTATCTTTTTGTGACTGGCTTATTTCACTTTCTGTAGTGTTCTCAGAATTCTGTAATATGTGCCTGAATTCACTTCCTTTTTAAGGCTGAATAATATTCTGTAGTGTGGATGGACCCTGTTTTGTTTATCCATTCATCTATCTGATGGATATTCCTAGGTATTCTTGATGCCCCATAATCAGGGAGCTAGAAATCACTCTGCCCTTCCTAACACTGGTTTCTTCTTAGCTCTGAGGTGCCCATCCGGCAGCACATACAGCCCCTGTGCCAGCCCCTGCCCAGCCACATGCCTCAGCCTAAATGCCCCAAGAGATTGCCCCACAGCACTGCCCTGTGCCGAGGGCTGCGAATGCCAGAAGGGTCACGTCCTGAGTGGAACCTCCTGTGTGCCCCTCAGCCAGTGTGGCTGTACTGACCAATGGGGCTCCTACTACCCGGTGAGAGGCCAGAAGGCAGTGCGT
Source organism: Talpa europaea (assembly GCF_964194135.1). NCBI lineage: Eukaryota > Metazoa > Chordata > Mammalia > Eulipotyphla > Talpidae > Talpa > Talpa europaea. Next base: position 80,727,656 of record NC_140079.1, on the reverse strand, counting down.
GCCTTTGGGGGCAGGTGGGCTCAGATCCTGCGAGAGGGTAGAGCCAGCCAGCAAGAGGGTAGAGCCATCGGGGCTGGAGAGCAGCCCCGATGCTGAAGGTCTGAGGAAGGCTAGTGAGGGAGGCCAGCAGACAAGTGGCACAGATCTTTGGGGATCTGGGGCTGAAAGGGAGGCTTAGCCCATCTCTGGCTTCCAAGTTTCCATTGTTCTGCTGATGCCCAGGTCCCCTCCTCCTGCACAGGTTGGGGAGAACTGGTACACAGACAAAACCTGCTCCAGGCTCTGCACCTGCTCCACCTACAACAACATCTCCTGCCAACGCACCTCCTGCAAGTATAAGCACATGTGCTGGCCCATGGAGGGGCGAATACGCTGCCTGAAGACAGGTGGGAGGCCACTGAGCTCAAAGGAGGACCCACAGCCACCAAGATGAGCTCTCCTCACTGTCCCTCACATTCTTCCTGAAGTCTGTAGCACTCAGCTTCCTAGTCCTATTGTCCCAGGGAGTTTCTGATTCGGGGGCAGGGGAGGATGACCCTCCTCCCCCGCCCCCCTCTCCCCAGTCCCTGGGTGTTCACTCCTTGCTCTCGCCTCAGGGCTGTGAACTTATCGGAGGTCTCTGGCAGAATAATACCTGTTCCATCCCCAAGCTAATACCTGCTCCACCCACAAGCCTTTCCCTTCCTCCTCATTCCTCCCTTTGGAGGCTCCCTGCCTCTCCTTGGAGCCTGGGAAGAGAGGGCAGGGGATGCCTGTTCTTGCTAAGGCTTGGGCCACTCAGCCACCTCTCCCTCCTCCAGGCTCAGTAACGTGCTATCTCTCTGATGAATCCTACTATGTGAGCTTCGATGGGCGTCATCATGGCCTCGGGGGCAACTGCACTTACACCCTGGTGAAAATGTGCCACTTCAACAGGCGTATAGCTTTCTTTAAGATCACTGGCAAGAATGGGAAGTCTGACAGGCCAACTGCCCCTTTCTCCCTTAGCCAGATTGACATGTACATCTATCATACGCGGATCACCCTGGAGAGGGAACACCGTGTGCTGGTGAGCCAGGGTGGAGGAAGTGAGCTCTGGGAAGAGAGCTTTGCTGCCTTTCCTACTCACATCTCCTGCCCGCCTCTGTAGATCAATGGCACACAGGTCCAACTTCCTGCGCGTAACCAGATCCCAAATGTCGTTATCACTTCTGATGGCAACTACACTGTGATCGACGTTTACATTGGCATTAAAGTCCAGTTTGACGGCCGTCACTTACAAGTGGTTATCCCTTCTACCTATCATAATCATGTGAGCAAAACACCTGGTTCTTTTTTCGGAAGTCACCCTCCAGGTGTCGGGGTGGCATTCACATCCCTCCTTATGGAGTTCAGGTCCCGTGGGGATTTGTGGCCAGCCCCTGTCTCAAGTCCCCAAATGGTGCTGGACTGTGGAGTTTGCTTTTCTCTTTAGAGGAGGAAAGGGGCTACTAACTGCAAATGCTCTGATCCCCGGGGCATTGACAATGTCCTCTGCCCACCCAGGTCTGCGGCTTGTGTGGGAACTTCAATGCTGAGGCAGAGGATGAACTAATGATGCCCAATGATGAGCTGGCCTCAAACGACATGGAGTTTGTGGACAGCTGGGTAGATGAGGAGTCTGACCAAAAGTAATTGTCCCTAAGATTCTACCTTTTTTGTAGGAACATAAGTTGGGACTCTAGACCATATTGTACACGTGGGAGAGGATGATGTGTCCATTCCTTTATGTGGGTAATTTCATGGGGGTTGACTTCAGGGGTTCCAAGAACTATTTGGAGAAATATGAAAGTCCTCCTTTCTCTGCTTTGAAATGTGAAAGGAGGGCCTCCCAGGTGGCACAAGGGGTTAAGTCTCAGCACTATGAAGCTATCTGCACCCACTGGAGCACAAGTTCCATCCTCAGCCAGGGAGCTAACCCACATGGCGCAGCAGACCTCTCTTGTCTTGCCTGCTCCCCTCAGCAGTGTATTTGGGTCAGTCTGCCTGTTCTGCTCCCCACTCTGTCTCTGGTGAATCCTCTCACCCCACCCCACCCCCACCCCCGCACCTCTGGCCTGTACACCAGCTCTTGTATGCACAAATAAATCTCAATAAATACATAAATACATACATACATACATACATACATGTGACTAAAAAAAAAAAAAGAAGAAATGTGAAAGGCGGTTGAGAATGTGTGGGATGCTAGTAAGAGCTCAGGCCAGCTTCTGGGTGAAGCCAAGAGGAGTCTTTAGAGTGTTTGGGATCCCCAAATCATGCTCGTAGACAGGGCAGTGACTGTCTCTGTGATGACCACTTTCTCTTCCCAGTTGCAAACAAAAGAAGAAGGACCAAGAAAAAGAACAGGAGAAGCCGGAGATAAACTGCAGGCAGGCCGACCTATCAAGGGTCCAGAAACAATGCCAAGCAGCCCTTCAGGCTCCAGCCTGGGCTAACTGTGGCACCCGTGTGGTCCTTGAGCCCTTCCTGCTTGGCTGTACACACCACCTCTGTGAGTTTGGAGGCCTAAATAATGCCCTGTGTGAGTTTCTGCAAGGCTTCGAGGCTGCCTGCCAGGCCCAGGGGCTCAAGCCCCCAATCTGGAGAAATAGCAGCTTCTGTCGTGAGTGTTTTTTGAGGGGTCATTCTCAAATGCTATTCCTCTCTGCATCCCACAAAACTCCCCTTCTCCTTTCTAGCTGTTCCTGAACTATTTCTGATCTCATTGTCCCTGGCGTGGGTCATTTGTAAGAACTTCTTAGCCAATGGCCCTACCACCTGGACAACATCGCCTGCTTCCCTCTGCTCCTCTGCTCCTCTTTCCAAAGGAAATGGGATAGATTACTCCCCTGCATGACTGTTGCCTTCAGGCTAAAATCTAAGTACCTCCCTGCTTTGTAGGAGAGCCTGCAGGCTGTCCCAGCTTCTTCTGTCCCAACATCTCCCCTACCTCCTCTCCTTTTACACTCACACCAGGCCTTGCTTGTCCACACCCTTCATTACCTCCCTGTCTACTGCTCCCTGCCCCTGGCAAGTTCTTTCTTCTCCCCTGCTAGGAGACTCCCACGCATCCTTCTGTAACTCTTTCTTTAAAAAGTTTCCTTTAGTATTTTTAATCATATAACATAGTATTCACCCCCTTAAACGTGTACAATTCACTGGTTTTTAGAATCTTCACAAGGTTGTACAACCATCACCACAATCTAATTCCAGAACCTTTCACGTTTTTAAAATAGTGACTAACGTTTGTTTTCAGATGTGATATATTCACATGGTTCAAGAGCATGACAGCATTCTCAGCGAAAAGTTTCCCTCCCACCCTGACCCATGGGCCCAGTTCCCAGCCAGCTTTTACCAGATTCTGGGTATTAGTCCAAGTCTTGTATTATGCATAAATATGCATAAATAAATACAAATTTATTTTCCCTATTTTGTTACAATCATAAAAAACACATGGGACAGTCTTGCTTGGAGATCCTTCCAGATATAGAAAGGACTTCCTCATTCTCTTTTGCAGCTGCATGATATTTCATTATTTCATAACTCAGTATTCATAATGTATTAACTCGTCTATTGCTGGACTTTCTTCCTTTTTCCAACCTTTCACATACCTTATGCAGATATGATTTTCTGTGTGTGTGTGAGCCCCTATCTGTGGGATACATTTCTAAAAGTGGAATTGTGGAGTCCAGGTCTGTGTGCATTTGTATTTTTGAGGGATGCTGTTGAGTGACCTTCCATAGGGGTTGAGGAATTCATATCCCTACCGGGAACGGAGGAGAGTGCTGTCTCCTCACAGTGTCACAGTGCAGTATTAGCATGCTTTTGGCTTTCTGTGGATCTTCCAAGTGAACACTGAAGCATCTTACTCTGCATTTTTCCTGTTATGAGTGTGCATATTTTCAGAGGTGTAGAAATTGTGTGAATTTCCCTTTCCATGGACTCACTTCATTTCCACCCACCATTCCTTCACTGGATTGTTGCACTTCATTGAACTATTTCATGGAAATCCCTTATTACAAAGAGTAGCCCTTCACTCGTACTATGAGTTACAATTTTTTTCTAGTATTTTCTTCTCTTTGCCTTTTTTTGGCTGAATTCATTACTCTTTGTTTTATTTTGAGCCACAGTTATAAATTCCTTCCCCACTCTAAAGTTAAAAAAGAACTTGTCCATATTTTGCTCTAGTGCTTTTATGGTTTCATTTAAATGTTTGATCTAAAAGAATTTATTTTGGTGAATAGTATGAAATACATATCAACTTGGCTTTCAATTTTTTCCAGCATTATTAAATGACCCTCTTTCCCTACAACACATGCCACAATTTACCCTTACTAAACTCCCATTTTATTTGGATCCATTTCTGGACTTTCTCTCCTTTTCCATTGGTCCATCTATCTTCATTTACTAGTGACATGATGATTTGACCATCAATGTGTGTTTTAATTTCTGTTAGGGACATTACTCACTCATTACCTGTTGCTTTTGTTTTTTTAAGTTATCCTTGCTTTTCTGGTTTATTTCTTTATTTTCACTTCAATATCCTATTCTCCTATTTTCTAAGATTTGGTTGATGTATTTGTCAGGTCACATTTAATGTATAAGTTTACTCAGAGAAAACTGACATCTTCTGTCATAAACTCTTCTTATTGGAAAACATTTCCAGACTTTTAAAAAATGCTATAGCTTAAGATATTCTTTAAGTCCAAAGAGGGGACACCTCCTTGCTTACTGGCCACCCACATCAGGTCAGGTGGATGTTGCCAGCTGATTTCTGTATCCCACACTGAGTTGGAAAAGCAATTTTTATGCCTTTCTTTACTATGGGGATGAAGCCTGCATTGAGGAGATGGTTGCAGAAGGAATAAGGGCGGAAGGAAAGTCTCTACACTTAACAGGGTGGCTCCTCTAACTCCCACTAGCAAGACAACACCGGGTGACAATAGAAACACACAAAACTAAATGGATATCAGGAAGGTGGACAATAGGCAGGGCAAATAGGACTGAGTGCAGGTAGGGGGTGGATGAGTACAACAGGACAACTTGCTTTTCACCCAGCTCTTTTTAACTCTGTGTGGACCTGAATGCTTGCTCCCCTCTAACCAGCTCCATTTACCATTTCCAAACTCCCAGCTCTGGAATGTCCGACTCACAGCACCTACACAAACTGCTTACCCTCCTGTTTACCTTCCTGCCGTGACCCGGATGGCCAGTGCAAAGGCAGACGAACTGTGTCAACCTGCCAGGAAGGCTGCCTTTGTCAGCCTGGTCTTGTGCTCAGTGAGAAGCAATGTGTGCCCAGGAGCCAGTGTGGCTGCAAGGATGCCAGGCTCGGCTCTATCACTGTGAGTGGCACATTGTGGTGGGAGACAGCTCTCCTAGAGGCTGGGGCAACATTTCCTCTGTCTCTATCAGCTATCCCTGGGTAGGCTGGGGATGGTGCAGGTTAGGTTGAACCCCGAATATACCACACCTGGGTCAGGGCTCTCCAGCTAACAGATTTCCAGGATAGAATCAGTAGTATGTTCCGACTACATTGCGAGACACCAAACCAACGGGCAGTGGCACAGGACATAGAAGGGAGCGGGCACCTACACTCCTGGCCAGTGCTGGCAGCCAGTAGACACATGCTGAGGCCTCAGGAGTGAGAGTAAAGAGGATGAGACGAACCACCCCCCACACCTTCCTAATTCCCTCTTCCTTCTGTGGCTTGTATAGTCAGGGAAGACATGGCTCAGCAGCCGCTGCACCCAGAGCTGTGTCTGCACAGCAGGAGCCATTCAGTGCCGGCCCTTCACCTGCCCCTCTGGATCCTACTGCAAGACCAAACCCACTGGCCTGGAAACGTGTGAACCCATCCGTAAGAGGGGCTGGGGAAGGTGGACAGGAGGCAGGGCAGGAAGGGCTGAGCTCAAGAATGGGGAGGGCCGCCTCCATAGCACAACTTGTATCTCATCCACTCTGCCTGCTTGTGGCCTCCTTACCACTAGCCCCCTGTGACTCACTCACTCCTCCTGTGACTTACCCCTCTCCTCCTCCTCCCAGTTCTGCAGTGCCCTGCCAACAGCAGCTACAAGGCTTGCATGCCCTCCTGCTTGCTTTCCTGTGGGGACCCAGATAACAAGTGCAAAGGCAGCTCAGACCCCTCCAGCTGCCGGGAGGGCTGCATCTGTTGGCCTGGATTCCTGCTCAGTGAGAAGCAGTGTGTGCCCAGGAGCCAGTGTGGCTGCACGGACTCCCAGCTTGGCTCCATCACTGTGAGTGACACCCTAAGTTGGTTGGAGACAGCACTCCTTGAGGCTGGGGCAACCTTCCTGTGGCCCTATCAGCCTAGGCCGCCTATGTCTCTACAGCTATCCCTGGGTGGGCTGGGGACCGTGCAGGTTGTGCCAGCCAAGTGTGGCACAGAGCACATGGTTGGGATTTCATCTGAAGAATTCAAACTAGGGGGTGGCAGCTATCATGGAGACCTGTGTAGGTTGAATCCCGAATATACCACACCTTGGTCAGGGGTCTCTGGCTAACAAATTTCCAGGAGAAAATCAGTAGGATGTACTGACACATTGCGAGACACCAAACCAACGGGCAGAGGCACAGGACATAGAAGGGAGTGGGCACCTACTCTCCTGGCCAGTGCTGGCAGCCAGTAGACACAGGCTGAGGCCCCAGGAGTGAGAGTAAAGAGGATGAGACGAACCACCCCCCACACCTTCCTAATTCCCTCTTCCTTCTGTGGCTTGTACAGGCAGGGAAGACATGGCTCAGTAGCCGCTGCACCCAGAGCTGTGTCTGCACAGCAGGAGCCATTCAGTGCCGGCCCTTCACCTGCCCCTCTGGATCCTACTGCAAGACCAAACCCACTGGCCTGGAAACCTGTGAACCTATCTGTAAGAGGGGCTGGGGAAGGTGGACAGGAGGGCAGGAAGGGCTGAGTGCAGGCATAGGAAGGGCCGCGCCTTGGCACACTTACCTCTTATCCACTCTGCCTGTTTGTGGCCTCCTTACCTCTAGCCCCCTGTGACTCCCTCTACTTTACCCCTCTCCTCCCCCAGCTCTGCAGTGCCCTGCCAACAGCAGCTACACGGCTTGCATGCCCTCCTGCTTACTTTCTTGTGGGGACCCAGATGACAAGTGCAAAAACAGCCCGGGCCCCTCCAGCTGCCGGGAGGGCTGCATCTGTCGGCCTGGATTCCTGCTCAGTGAGAAGCAGTGTGTGCCCAAGAGCCAGTGTGGCTGCAAGGATGCCCAGCTCGGCTACATACCTGTGAGTGGGGGCCAGAAGCACCGCGGTAACATCACACCTTGAGGCTGCAGGCCCTTTCCTGTGTCTCTATCAACCTGGGGCATCTGTGTCTCTACGGCTGGCCCTGGCAAGGGCCTGCTGGGGACACCCAAGTGTGTCTCATGCCAGGTCTGGCTGAGGGAGCAGGTTTGGGTTTTCCATTGAGGAATTTAAATTGGGATGTGCCGTGCTATAGGGGAGAGCCTGGCTTTGGTTGGAATGTGGGGATACCACTCTGCAGTCAGGGGTCCCGATTTACCTCAGTTATCCCTGCGAGATGGATTCAGTAGTACAAGCTGACAACACATGTGAGACACAATTTCTATAGTCAGGGCAGAGGACATAAAGAGGCAGCTGGCACCTACTGCCTTGGCAGTGCCAGTGAAGCCAGTCAGATGCAGGCTCAGGCCAAGAGTGGGAGTAAGGAGACTGGCCCTTCCGCTCCCTCACTCCCCGTCTTTCCGTGGACTACAGCCAAGGAAGATCTGGTTCACGAACAACTGCACGAAGAGGTGTTTTTGTGCAGCAGGAGTCATTTACTGCCGGAATTTCGTATGCCCCTCTAGCACTCTGTGCCATGTCAATGCCACTGGCCTGGACAAATGTAAACCAGTTGGTAAGTTTGTGCTCAGAAGGGTGGTCAGGAGGCAGGGCAGAAAGGCCTGAGCACAGGCATGAGGAGGGCCACGCCTTGGCACAACTTGCCTCTCATCCACTCTGCCTGCTTGTGGCCTCCTGACCCCTATAGGCCCCTGTGAGCCGCTCTACTTACCCCTCTCCTTCTCCTCCCAGCTCTGCAGTGCCCTGCCAACAGCAGCTACACAACCTGCGTGCCCTCCTGCTTTCTTATGTGCGGGGATCCAGATAACAAGTGCGACAGCGTTCAGGTTCCCTCCACCTGTCAGGAGGGCTGCATTTGCCGGCCCGGTTTTGTGCTCAGTGAGAAGCAGTGTGTGCCCAGGAGCCAGTGTGGCTGCAAGGACACCCGGCTTGGCTCCATCACTGTGAGTGGCACCCGAAGTTGGCTGGAGACAGCACTCCTTGAGGCTGGGACACCCTTCTTGTGGCCCTATCAGCCTGGGCCGCCTGTGTCTCTACAGCTGTCCCTGTGTGGGCTGGGGACGGTGCAGGTTGTGCCAGCCAAGTCTGGCACAGGGCACATGCTTTGGATTTCATCTGAGGAATTCAAATAACTGGGGGGTGGCAGCTATCACGGAGACCTGTGTACGTTGAATCCCAAATATACCACACCTGGGTCAGGGGTCTCTGGCTAACAAAAATTTCCAGGAGAGAATCAGTAGTATGTTCCGACTACATTGCGAGACACCAAACCAACGGGCAGTGACACAGGACATAGAAGAAACGAGCACCTACTCTCGTGGCCTGTGCTGGCAGCCAGTAGAATGAGAGGCTGAGGCCCAGGAGTGAGAGTAAGGAGGATGAGATGAACCACCCCCCACACCTTCCTAATTCCCTCTTCCTTCTGTGGCTTGTACAGGCAGGGAAGACATGGCTCAGCAGCCGCTGCACTCAGAGCTGTGTCTGCACTGAAGGAGCCATTCAGTGCCGGCCCTTCACCTGCCCCTTTGGATCCCACTGCAAGCCCAAATCAACTGGCAGGGAAACCTGTGAACCAATCCGTAAGAGGTTGCTCGGGAAGGTGGACAAGAGGCAGGGTAGGAAGGGTTGAGCGTAGGCATGGGGAGGGCTGCACAATGGCACAACCTCTGCCTGCTCTGTGGCCTCCATACATACTAGGCCCCTGTCACCCTCTCTATTACCCGTGTCCTCCTCCTCCCAGCTCTGCAGTGCCCTGCCAACAGCAGCTACACGGTCTGCCTACCCTCCTGCTTACCTTCTTGCCGGGACCCGGATGCCCAATGCAATGGCGGATCAACAGCAAACAGTTGCCGGGAGGGCTGCCTTTGTCATCCTGGTTTAGTGCTCAGTGAGAAGCAGTGTGTGCCAGGAGCCAGTGTGGCTGCAAGGACCCCCAGCTCGGCTTCATCACTGTGAGTGGCACCCGAAGTTGGTTGGAGACAGCACTCCTTGAGGCTGGGGCACCCTTCCTGTGTCCCTATCAGCCTGGGCCACCTGAGTCTCTACAGCTGTCCCTGGGTGGGCTGGGGACGGTGCAGGTTGTGCAAGCCAAGTCTGGCACAGTGCACATGGTTTGGATTTTATCTGAGGAATTCAAACAACTGGGGGGTGGCAGCTACAGTGGAGACCTGGGTAGGTTGAATCCAGAATATACCACACCTTGGTCAGGGGTCTCTGGCTAACAAATTTCCAGGAGAGAATCAGTAGGATGTCCTGACACATTGTGAGACACCAGCCGTCAAGCAGCAACACAACATAATAGGGAGAGGGCACCCACTGCTCTGGCCAGTGCCGGGAAGCCAGTCAGACAGCAGGCCTAACAACAAAGGTGAGAGTAAGCAGGATGAAACACATGCCTGAACCCCAGCCCATGCCATGCTCGTTTCTCTTCCTTCTGTGGCTTGTATAGGCAGGGAAGACATGGCTCAGCAGCCGCTGCACTCAGAGCTGTGTCTGCACAGCAAGAGGCATTCAATGCCAGACCTTCACTTGCCCTGCTGGATCCTACTGCAAGACCAAACCCACTGGCCTGGAAACCTGTGAACCCATCCGTAAGAGGGGCTGGGGAAGGTGGACGGGAGGCAGGGCAGGAAGAGCTGAGCGCAGGAATAGGGAGGGCCGCCTCCGTGGCACAACTTGAATCTCATCCACTCTGCCTGCTTGTGGCCTCCTTACCACTAGCCCCCTGTGACTCCCTCTACTTACCCTTTTCCGCCTCCTCCCAGCTCTGCAGTGCCCTGCCAACAGCAACTACACGGCCTGCATGCCCTCCTGCTTTCTTATGTGCGGGGACCCTGATAACAAGTGCACAGGCAGCCCAGCCCCCTCCAGCTGCCGGAGGGCTGCGTCTGTTGGCCTGGATTC